>NC_135371.1:30463750-31145000 GCF_049243985.1 Paroedura picta
GAACCTAAAATCTTTCCATCCTATCCTGAATTTAAATAAAAATTTATATTTTTAAAAATGAAAATCATATTTTAAAAAATCAATATAGCAAAATAGTCCCTGTTGCAAACTTTCTTCATTGCAAACTTTCAGTGCAAAACAAAAGTATGATATTCACATTTATAGTTCACATCCAGAACTCAAGGAGTTTTTCTGGTCTCCATAAATGTGCAGTATTTCATAACACATAATATCTTAACTACTCTTAACAATGTAGGTATATGAACTAGTAAAACTGCCATACCATTTCATCAAGTAAAAATTGGGGTTGAAATTGGAGCTGTTGCTTGGGGGGTGGAAACACAGAATTTTTTTTAAAAAGCAATGAGTTTCATTATGATTAAAGGTTTCATGGAGAAAGATTTCTTGATGGATGTGAAGGCCTGTCGGAAACCTATATCTGGTGAAACAGACACATCATGAACAAAGATAATAAAAGGTGTATACTTAGCTGTCACTGAATTTCACCAGACTTGAAAAGTTTGGACAAATCGGATGATTCCTGGTGGTAGAAAGTGCTGTCAGTTCACACCCAATTTATAGCTACTACATAAGGAGTTTTGCATCAAAAGGTGAACAGAGTTTGCTTGCCATTGATGCATATATGATGTATATCTACCTCTGCATGGCAACCCATAACTTTCTTGGGGGTTTCCCATTCAAATACCATCCAGGGTCAATCTTGGTTAGCATCCAGGATCTGATATAATCGGGCAAGCATGGGTGATTGGGGTCAGGGATGAAATATCAGAGGGGTTTTGTAGGGGAAAAATGGCTGTGACAAGAGTAGAATACTTTCCAAAAGTATTACAGATACCCCCATATAAGTGAAGCTGCATAAAGCCATCCTGCCCTTAAAATTCCTTTGATGGTTGTGGAGATAGGACTTGTCCCTTCGTTTCTAGCAATTACAAAATGGGTCAGCATAGGTCAAAACCCCTTGAGGGTTATCTGCATAGATCAAGTCCCCACAATGACGTTGGGAAATGATTATCCAGTTGAGAAATTCAAAGGGATGTAATTCTTTGGTTCAGAATAGCATGAGAAGCAGAAGACAGGTTCTGCTAGATAATCTACGGAAGAACACAAATTGAATGTTCATGAAATATCAGGACAGCCACAAGAAGTGTTCATTTAATTGTTGAAAAGTCTTTGGAGAAGGAAAATAAGATGTATATCTGGTTCACTCCTATTACCAACTTTTTTACATTCGTGAGGATCGTAAAAAGAAAAGTGAGAAGGAAAAAAAAACAAAAAGCTTTAAGATCTAGATATGTATCAGTTTTATATTTCTGGGTTTTTTTTAACTGTCAAAAGAAACACAGAGGCTTTTCATAAAAATAGCTCAAGGCCAAAAGAAGTGCAAGGGAATAATAGGTGCCATTTTCCAGTTAACAGGTAGATCACTTTCAGTCAAGTGTCTGTCTTAATGAGTGGTATGGTTGCTATTTCCATATACACTTGTAAAATCAGCAACAATGAAGGGCTACTTTGAGACTAAACAATTAAAATGTACTTATAATTGGAATCTAGCAGACTTTAAGCCTCAGACAGAATGATTATGAAGTTATAATATTGGAAGGAATTTGAAGGTCATCCTGGAGAATATCCCCTGCCCTCAAGAGCAGGGACCTCCATGGATTGCAATATACTCCTCACAATCCCTTGTTTCAAATAATTTGTAGACCTTCACATATCTAGACAAGAGCTATAGCTTTGCAAGGATAAATATTAATTTCAATGCATCTAGTGGGACTTGAACTGAACAAGAACCTCTATCAAATTTAATCATCTGTAGAATTTGTATGTGTAGCAGCCAGACTGAAGTAAGAAAAGTGTATAATCTTTACATAGTCCCATAACTGAAGAAGAACAGCTGGGTTCTTTTTAGTATCCTGCTTTTCATTACCCCAAAGAGTGGCTTACAAACACCTTTTCCTTCCTCTTCCCACAACAGACACCCTGTGAGTAGGTCGGTCTGTGAGAGCTCTGAGAGAACTGCTCTGTGAAAACAACCCTAAGAGAACTGTGGGTAGCCCAAGGTCACCCATCAGGCTGCATGTGAAGGAATGGGGAATCAAACCTGGTTCTCAGTCCATAACTCTTAAGTACTACACCAAGCTGGCTTTCACATTGTGACATTTCCATTCTCCTTCTCCTTGTAACTAAGGACAGAGGTGAAGCTGAGAGGTTTAACATGTAACTCGGGCAGCTCACTGTTTCCCAGTCTGCCCTCCCTCATACCATTTTTATGATTATAAAATGGGACATGGTGAGCCAAGGGGAGTGCAACGAGTTTGTTGTAGGCAGAGCCAAATAAAACTGCAATGGTGGGGGGAAGATCTACCTTTTGGACTAAACATTGTATTGGTTTACCATGATGCCTCCATTGTGTTTCTGTCGCCCACCCCTCCAGACTTGGCGCTGAAAAGACCTGCTTGTCTCCATGTTCTCTGCTATAACAAAGAAACCAGCCATTAGCCCAGAGGGAACCGGAGGAAGCCGAAACACAGGCCTGACTAATGCTAACTGGAGCAGAACGGGCATCCTGGCACATTGCCTGGAAAAGTTCCACCTCACTCAGACATGGTGTTCAGATTGTTAATCAAAGATTCCCAGATCTTTTTAGCTGGTCCATTGCCCCCAAAGGATCTGCTGTTGCTACCATGTCCAGTCTCCTCCCCTAAGCCCGTATTTGGACCAACTATCTCCGTTACAAGAGCCTCTTGTGGCGCAGAGTGGTAAGGCAGCCGTCTGAAAGCTTTGCCCATAAGGCTGGGAGTTCAATCCCAGCAGCCGGCTCAAGGTCGACTCAGCCTTCCATCCTCCCGAGGTCGGTAAAATGAGTACCCAGCTTGCTGGGGGGTAAACGGTCATGACTGGGGAAGGCACTGGCAAACCACCCCGTATTGAGTCTGCCATGAAAACGCTGGAGGGCGTCACCCCAAGGGTCAGACATGACTCGGTGCTTGCACAGGGGATACCTTTACCTTTACCTTATCTCTGTTACACATCAGGCCTTTACCCAGATCCAAATCTGCCTACCCAGCCTTGCAGTCCCCTTGGAGAGTCATCCCCAGTGTTATATTATGTGGTGCTCCTGGCCTGCTGCCTCTTAGACATGCACCTGATCTTTTCAGTTCCCCAGACGCCAATATTTTTTTCTCTCTTGTAGCTGAGGCCAGGAACGTTCAATGGCTGCTTTCCCCTGCCCTAGGAGTGCTGAGCTCAAAGATGCACGTAGTCAAGAGAGGAATCCATTATTCATTACCTCTTTGAGACGAAAAAGCAAAGAAACACAGTTGAATTATTAGACAGTGCATAGTAGCAGACATTTGTATCCAAGACTCGCCAAAATAATGTATCTAATTTATCTCGGGCATGGCACTCATAAGTCATTCATTTTCAAAGATTATCTTGCTTTCTTTCCTCTCGCCTCCACACCACCAGCTTCTGGGAGGTTTCTTCTATAAATATAGCCAAGAATGTCATTGCTCACCACTCTGAGGAAATTAAAAAGAGAGAGAGAGAGATGACATGCCCTGCACTTTAATAACTGTTTGCTAAACACTTTAAAGTATATTTTGGGGGGTGGGGGTGGGGGAGGATGAGATTAAACCATAGTCTATTGCTTATTATTATGCCACCTAAAATTTGGAGGGGGTGAATTAAAGACATTAACCATGATTTGTTCACTTTGTGGCAGTTCATTCCTTTCAACCAAATAAAACTGCCAGCCGTTATTGATTCATAGATTCTCCAAACAATGCTGGTACAGAGCTTGGCATTTAATAACATTAAGTATCCCGGACCAATTCTCGCTGTCACTTTTAAGTCAAATCTCCAACTTGGTGTCTAATGTTAAGGAAGGTGTTCTTTATTATTTGCTGAGAGAGAGAGATGCTCCTCTCGGATTCATTCAGAAGGATTTTGCTGCCGACATCTGGTAACGTGATATGCTTTTTTGCAGAGCTTGCATTGAAGCCATATGGAAAACTTTGCTGAATGCACAGAGGGCTTGAGATGACAGAAGTAACTTTCAAAGCACAGTCCAGCACAACTTTTATTATTGGACTAGGGACGAAGCCCGTTGCAATTCAGAATACAACGTGTGTTAGATTGGGGGTGGAGGTGGTGGGAGAACTCTGCAGATGGCCTCTCCCTCCCCCTAGGACCTGGAAAGGCTGCAGGCTGGAGGCCAACAGGCAGGAAACTCACCAGCAGGGGCAGCTCTCACACAGCATGGATCTCCAGCCTCTGAGCCTTGGAGGGAAGTGGAAGGAGGAGAGGCTTGGAGGGAAGTGGAAGGGTCAGGGGTGGGGGGACAGAAGGAAATTGGCTGGCTGCTGGTTGGAAGAACAGACACTCAGGGGCTGGACAACCACCTTGAGTGAGTGTTAAGCACTGAGTGGCACTTAAGCCATGAGACCAGCTCCTCCTCCAAGACCTTACCAGAAATATATAGTGGTACAGAAGATTGAGATAATATTCAACAGTCATCATTAAAAAAAAAAAAAGAACCTCAAGATTTGAGTGCCTTGACTTTGTAGGGGCTGGAGTTATGTTTGAATTACAGTTGAGGCTATAGCAATCCATTCCCCTTGAGGAAATAGCGGCTTTGGTGGGTAAAGTCTATGGAATCACATCACTACTACATGCATTGTTCATGCATATCCAGGGGTTTCCCCAAGCTGCAGTTGGTAACCCTTTATAGGGCTGCCTGTTCAGTAGTTGTAGTCCTGTTGCTGGAGTTCCTAAATAAAAAGAGCTGTTCTGAAGAATTGGAGCCTGTGATCACTGAACCCGCAGGCTTAATAGCTATAGAGCTGAGATCAAATCTTTCCCTATGTGTCACTGCAGTCTCTGTGATGAGCTGGAAGGTCCATCATGAACATTCTCGTTTGTCAAACGTGCAAAGCTGAGGCATGGGAAATCATATTCCTGCTGCGAAAGGGCAGAAGAACCATTTAAATAATAAATAAAGGAAAAATTTGCAGGTGATGTAATCCAGCAATGCTTCGCCTCACTTCTCCAGCCTCATGCAAATGATATGAAACAATCCACATTTAAAATCCCAGCCTGTTTTGTATGAATGAAGCATGTCACTGTTTGTTTTGATCAATTTATAAAGTGCTTATGATTGATGGCCCGGTCATTTTAAGCAACAAATTATTTTTTAAAACGATTTGCATCTTAGAAAAAAACATAGAAAAATAACTTACCGTTTCTTAGGAAGTGCCTGAGGAGACATGCAGCATCTAAAAACCAGAGAAGATTTTTTCCCCTCAGAAATGTTATTGTATTCCTATGAAAAATGGGGCAAATGTATCACTTAATGAGTAATTAAGTAATGACTTATCAGTTATTTCTTTAATTGGCCAACAATACTGTTCTGCACAATTCTCTTAGATGAGACTGCTTTTTCTTGGAGCTAGGCGAGGACAGGGAGTCATGTTAAAATGTCTGTAACAGCAGAAAAGAGCAGGAGTCCAGAAACATCTTAAAGACTGGCACCATTTTGGACAGCTTTTGTGAGTCACTGCTCACTTCTTCAGGTAGAATGACTGTATCTAGCTGCATCTGAAGAAGTAAGCAGGGATAAATGTTGCTGTTTCTTGATTACATTGTACCAGTGACCCCAAATAAAGGTCATAAAACATCAGATTGCAGGATTACACATTTATTAATGGCTGGCCTACACCAGTTCAACATCCCTGGCTTAGTGTAAGATGGTGTCAACCAAAAGCCTACTGTGTCTACCGCATTTCTCTGAAACCCATCAAGAAGAAGAAGAGTTGGTTTTTATATACTGCTTTTTCTCTACCCGAAGGAGTCTCAGTGGCTTACAATCACCTTCCCTTTCCTCTCCCCACAAACACCCTGTGAGGTCGAGCCCAAGGTCACCCAGCTGGCTGATTGTGGGGGAGGACCAGGGAATCATAGAATCATAGAATCATAGAGTTGGAAGGGGCCATACAGGGCATCTAGTCCAACCCTCTGCTCAACGCAGGATTAGCCCTAAGCATCCTAAAGCATCCAAGAAAAGTGTGTATCCAACCTTTGCTTGAAGACTGCCAGTGAGGGGGAGCTCACCACCTCCTTAGGCAGCCTATTCCACTGCTGAACTACTCTGACTGTGAAAAACTTTTTCCTGATATCTAGCCTATATCGTTGTACTTGTAGTTTAAACCCATTACTGCGTGTCCTCTCCTCTGAAGCCAGCAGAAACAGCATCCTGCCCTCCTCCAAGTGACAACCTTTCAAATACTTAAAGAGGGCTATCATGTCCCCTCTCAACCTCCTTTTCTCCAGGCTGAACATTCCCAAGTCCCTCAACCTATCTTCATAGGGCTTGGTCCCTTGGCCCCAGATCATCTTCGTCGCTCTCCTCTGTACCCTTTCAATTTTATCGACGTCCTTCTTGAAGTGAGGCCTCCAGAACTGCACACAGTACTCCAGGTGTGGTCTGACCAGTGCCGTATACAATGGGACTATGACATCTTGTGATTTTGATGTGATGCCTCTGTTGATACAGCCCAAAATGGCATTTGCCTTTTTTACCGCTGCATCACACTGCCTGCTCATGTTTAGTTTACAATCCACAAGTACCCCAAGGTCTCGTTCACACACAGTGCTACCTAGAAGCGTATCCCCCATCCAGTAGGCATGCTTTTCATTTTTCTGACCCAAATGCAGAACTTTACACTTATCTTTATTAAATTGCATCTTGTTCTCATTTGCCCATTTTCCCATTGTGTTCAGATCTTGTTGAACTCTGTCTCTATCTTCCGGAGTATTTGCCAGTCCTCCCAATTTGGTGTCATCTGCAAACTTGATGAATAGTCCCTCCACCCCCTCATCTAGATCATTAATAAATATGTTAAAAAGTACCGGGCCGAGCACCGAGCCCTGAGGTACCCCGCTACTCACCTCTCTCCAGTCTGATGAAACACCATTGACAACAACTCTTTGAGTGCGGTTCTCTAACCAATTCCCTATCCACCTAACTATCTGAAAATCCAGATTGCAGTCCTTCAACTTATCCATCAGAACATCATGGGGAACCTTGTCAAAAGCTTTACTAAAATCCAAGTAAATGACATCAACCGAATTTCCCCAATCCAGCAAACCTGTTATTGGTCAAAAAAGGAAACTAGGTTGGTCTGGCAGGACCTGTTGGAGACAAACCCATGCTGACTTCCTTGGATCACCAAATTGTCCTCCAGATGTTTGCAGATCGCTCCCTTTAATATCTGCTCCATTATCTTCCCCACAACAGAGGTCAGACTCACTGGTCTGTAGTTTCCCGGGTCATCCTTCCTTCCTTTTTTGAAAATCGGAATAACGTTTGCTCTTTTCCAGTCCTCCGGGACATCTCCAGTCCTTAAAGAGGTTCCGAAGATGATGGACAAGGGCTGTGCAAGTTCTCTGGAAAGTTCTTTGAGTACTCTCGGGTTCATTTCATCCGGACCAGGGGATTTGAACCCAGTGCAGCTAAATGCCTTTCGACCACATCTCTATCCATGTTAACCTGCCACCCAGACACTATCCTTTGGCTACGGCCATCTCTAGATGTGCCTAAACACTTTGACCTGTGGGAAAAAACAGATGTAAAATAGGCACTAAGTCTTTCTGCTTTCTCTGCATCTTCCGTTAGAGTTTGTCCATCCGCACCCAATAGTGGGCCTATTGCCTCCTTTACTTTATGTTTGCTCCTCACATAACTGAAAAATCTTTTCTTGTTACAATGGGCTTCCCTGGCCAATCTTAGCTCACTCTCAGCTTTGGCCTTTCTGATGATTGATCTACAGTGCCTAGTAACCTGTAGGTACTCTTCTTTAGAGCTCTGTCCTTCCCTCCATTTCCTGAACATTTTCCTTTTCTTTCTTAGTTCCTCTTGAAGTTCTCTGTTCATCCAAATAGGCTTCTTAGAGCTCCTGCAGTGTTTTTGTCTTTCTGGGATAGTCATTGATTGAGCATGCAATAGCACTTGTTTGAGTAGCGCCCACCCTTCACATGCTCTCTTCCCTTCCAGCATTCTCGTCCATGGTATGACACTCATCATGTCTCTGAGTTTATTAAAGTTTGCCCTACGAAAATCCAACATCCGTGTCTGGCTACAAGCTTCCTTGGCTCCCCATCTCAAAAGGAATTCTATGAGGACATGGTCACTTCCCCCTAGGGTCCCCACCTCCTTCACCTCATCCACCAACTCTTGCCTGTTGGTCAGTATTAAGTCCAGTATGGCTGAACCTCTTGTGGGTTCATCTACCATTTGAAAAATGAAATTGTCAGCCAGGCAGGTCAGAAAGTTGCATCAAACCTGGCTCTCCAGATCTCTCCAAGTCTTCACTCCTAACCACTACACCAAGCTGGCTCAGAACATAGCCAGCATAACCACTGGTTTCATTTATCCTCACTTGAATGTAAACCATGGCCAAAATGTGTTCAGCCTCACAACTGAAATGCTGATAAAATATCTCTGGGGGAGGGGGTCTCCTGACTTGATAGTCCAGACTAGCCCAATTTTGTCAGATCTTGGAACCTAAGCACAGTCAGCCCTAGCTAGTATTTGGAGGGGATACCACCAAGGAATGTGCCATGACACAGAGGCAAGCAATGGCAATCTACCTCTGAATATCTCTTGCCTTGAAAACCTTATGGAGTTACCATAAGTCAGCTGTGACTTGACAGCAACTACAAAAGGACCTGCAAGAGCCAGTTTGGTGTAGTGGTTAGGAGTGTTGACTTCTAATCTGGCATGCCGGGTTTGATTCTGCGCTCCTCCACATGCAGCCAGCTGGGTGACCTTGGGCTCACCACAGCACTGAGAAAACTGCTCTGACCAAGCAGTGATATCAGGGCTCTCTCAGCTCTCTCAGCCTCACCCACCTCACAGGGTGTCTGTTGTGGGGAGAGGAAAAGGAAGGCGACTGTAAGCCGCTTTGAGCCTCCTTCAGGTAGAGAAAAGCAGCAGAACCAACTCTTCTTCTTTTTCAATAGGTTATGTCTCTTTAGCCAAGTGCTCTTATCATTAGGTTGGAAGTTCTGGGGGGGGGGGGGAGAGACTTTAGAGAGATTTTTATGCCTGCAAAAATCTAAGCCATCTAGATACAAAACAAAACAGGGACTTGCGTAAGACCATAATGGAAGGTGGGTCTGTTTACTATCTATATATAATCAACTCTAACAAGAGTCAATCCACAGAACAACTCTTTTAAACCAATGAATAATGAACATATAGATATGCTATTTAAAGACATTGCATTGGAACTAAATTAAGTAATGCCAATCAGATGAACTCATGGTGAAAATATTCTCGCCCAACAGTTTCTCAGTGTTTCCCTGATGGTATCCCTTGATGTGCTTAAATAGTACATTATTTTTACACATATGATTTGTCTATGTTCTGACATCTGAATGCTGAAACTTGAAGAATGCTCATTTCCCATTATAATGTCATGAACAATTTTTTTCTAATGACAGAGGCCAGGAAGAAGAAATGGCAAATACGATGGGGAAGAAATTGTGTTCATTGGATTCCTGAGCTTTACCTGAGTGACACACCAAAGGTTATGCTGAAACAGTTTTAATTTAGAACACTAATTTTGCATGGCATTTTTTGTGTGGGTTTTTCACTTCCCTGAAACTGGAAGTTGGCTGTATTATAGTAGTCAATTAATTCATGAAAAAAGAATTGTCATTCAACAAAAAGAGTTCTATATTAATGTCTTGCAGCTCTAATCGGAAGAAAAGCAGGTTATTTTAAAATGAGACCCCAATAATATACTCTAAATACTCATATTAATATATATTTTTTTCAGTTTATAGAAACTTACTGCATAGATACCTATGTAAGACAGACACTTATGGCCTAGATCAGGGGTAGCCACACTGTGGCCCTCCAGATGTCCATGGACTACCCCAGTTTGACTACCCCTGGCCTAGATTTATACTTATTTACTGTTGGTAGAGATTAACTATGCAAAGAAGGAAAACGTAATAAATGTAATAAATAAATAAATGCACCAAGCTGCTTAAAAGAATAAAATAGTTCTATTGTGAAGAAATAGGAGATTTTTAACTAACGGACTGTTCCCTTCCCTTCATTCTGTCTGTTGTGGAGGCAAGCAGGGAGAAAGCATCCTAAAAAGTCTCCAACTGAGCCAATCAAGCCTTAAGAGTAGATAATTTGAAAACTATCAGCAAGTTGACTGGCAAGGCAACATGGGGCCAATCAATACACAACTCGATTCTTTTTTGCCAATAACAAGGCCACAGCTTTATTTGTCTAGTTGCCACAAATACCTCCAGGCAGAGGATTGGCACAGCAGGAGCAAGGAGCCCCGTTGCCACCATCCAGATGCTTATTGCAGAGCACCCTGGGATCGTACCCTCCCAGCCAGGAGGGCAGGTGCCATGCTCTGGAGACCCAAACTGTGAGGAGGCAGCCTGTGATGGTCTTCACATCTGGCTGGCCCTGAGCCCCTGGCCTTGTCAAGCGTTGAGTGGTCCCCAGTGATAAAAAGGTTGGGGACCACTGCTCCAGGTGACCAAGTGAGAACCTGCGAAGCTGCAATTTACACCAGCTTCAATTTCAGGATCAGGGACAAGGATAGGCCTGCACAGACTGAGTTGCAGCAATCCATCCTGGAGATGATTGTCACCCGGATCACTGTGGCAAGGTGTTCTTGGGACAGATAGGGTGCTAGTACTCTCACTTG
Organism: Paroedura picta; assembly: GCF_049243985.1. Lineage (NCBI taxonomy): Eukaryota > Metazoa > Chordata > Lepidosauria > Squamata > Gekkonidae > Paroedura > Paroedura picta. The sequence goes on from NC_135371.1 coordinate 30,474,514, forward strand.
TTTGCATATGGCAACATTTACAGAACAGCACATATAACACAGCCTGTCAAATGGCTATTTTTCTAAATATCCCAGTTATAAAGCTTCAACATTTATGTTGAAACGCAGCAATACTAGGAAGTAATGAGAAGTCTGAAGCAACCTTTGTGGCTTATTCATTGCCTGAAGGCTCAAGGCAGTGTGTGACTCTGATTCTACCTGACTGCACATCTCAATGCCTTTGACTTTCATATTAAATGACATAAATACTGTGACTTTACAATTTTTCTTCCACTACAAGGCATTTTCTCTTTTATTTATTTAGCACCTATATCTTTCAGCTACAACTTGCAATGGCAGGGAAAATCAATGTATGGTGGCTCTACAATCTACCACTATAGAGGTTGTCACATACCCTACTGAACCAAGGCGTAAGGGATACTTCCTCACCTCATTTACTTCATGGCAGGTTTGGTTTTTAAATCTCTCCCACCCCCCAAACCTTATTGTCCCTTAGACCAGGGGTAATCAACCTGTGATCCTCCAGATGTCCATGGACTACAATTCCCATGAGCCCCTGCCAGCATTGCTGGCAGGGGCTCATGGGAATTGTAGTCCATGGACATCTGGAGGACCACAGGTTGACTACCCCTGCCTTAGACATATAAGAGTTCTGCAGTTTACAGATGTGACATGACACATGAAACAGTTCCCTCACATCACATAATTAACTCTTCATCCACACACACACACATGTTCTGTAACATAATGTGACACTCTTCTAAACAAACAAACAAATAAATAATTTCTAGCCCACATTTCCTATGCAGCCCAGGGCAAGCTACAACACTATTAAAACAATGCACAGCTCCAAGTGAATGGAGCCACGTATTGATGACGTGGCGGACATGCCGGAAAAGACACGGCAAAGGGTTGATGTCCTGGAACATTTACAGCCACAGCAGCACACACAGGGCACCAGGCGGGAGTGTGGGTGCCTATTAAGGTGCCACGTGCCGCGGCTCACCCTTTTCACCTGCACAGCCAACAGAACAACATCCCTCCCACCCTAAGCCCCTATGCTCTGTTTGTCAGTTGCGGTTATCAAATATTCAATCATCGCAGCCAGTTTTATGGGGCACAAGACCAAGCTTGTTGGTCAGGGACCCCAGTTTATGCACTAGGGTTCCTGGAACATGGGGGTCTCCTTATGAGATTGGCTATACAAGTGTGGCCTACCCAGCTGGGAGGGCAGGGGCTCGCGACCAGGTGATTGGGTGAGCATGTGTTGGCACTCAGGAGGAGATTCTGAAGGCAAGGGGCCCGCACTCTTGGCTGGGTGAAGGGTGGATTCCCAGGGCACCCAAGGACCCCAATGTTGCTGCAGCTGGACAGCTGCGGGGGTTGGGCTACTGGTCTCGTGCTGGGGGCCAACCCTCTTATGGGTTGGGATTGTTAATAAAAAGGTTGTGGCCATGTTAATGGCAAAGCATGGTGTCACATCTTATTTCTGTAAAAATATGCCCACCTGCCAGTTAATTGGTTCAAAATCACAACATTCTATAATTTACCCCAGTAAAAACTAAAGGGGGGAGGGGTTTCAAAGGGTTAGAGCAGATCTTACTTCTGTTTTCAGTCGTGTGGCCAGCATTTCCTGATGATCCTTCTTGGCCCTGATCATAAGCCTGGTGGAACAGCAGTGTTTTACAGACCCTGCAGAAATGGTTCAGTTCCCACAGGGTCCTGATCTCCTTTGGTGGAGTGTTCCACCAGGCTAGGGCCAAGGCCAAAAAGGTCCTTGTTTTTGTCAAGGCCAATTTTACTTCCTTTGAAGAAAAGTTGGCTTTTATACTCTGCTTTTCACTACCCAAAGGAGCCTCAAAGTGGCTTACAATCATCTCCCCTTCCTTTCCCCACAACACTTTGTGAGGTAGGTGGAGCTGACAGAATTCTACCAGAACTGCTTTGTGAGAACAGCTTTAACAGAACTGTTACTATCTCAAGGTCAACCAGCTGGATGCATGTAGAGGAGTGGGGAATCAAACCCTGTTCTCCATATTAGAAGGCACCGCTCTGAACCACTAAACCAAGCTGTCTCTCTATAGTTTTAAACAATGGATTTAGACGTGTGTAACTCTGTTTAGGATGTCACTATAAATAACCTGAGTAACCAGGCCTTTAGCTTGGGTGCTCATGAACACAGAATACAATAAATAGCAGGGCAGGGGCAGTAGTCATTATGATTCCCCAATGTCCCTTCCAGCCCAAACCCAGAAGTGATGCCAGATCATTGTCTTAATGCTCTAGTATTCCACCTAAACTTTATGGTAAAATGATACTTTATGTTAAAACTCTGTGGTAGAATTCCAAAGGGCCACAACAATGTAGCATCACAGCAATGCTTGTTTTGCATATCTCAGACTCCTACAGCTCTCACCAGTTTACAGCACTCACCTGGCAACCCTAATCCAAACAAACACTGAAAATCTATTGTCTTTCAACAACGCACACCTGCAGAGAACTTGGAGTTCTTCAATATATGTTGGAGTTCTTCAATATAAGTTGGAGTTCTTCAATATAAGTTACTCATTTTGTTTGGATAATAATCTTTGTCTGCTATTGATGTTCTGCTCTTTTAGATTATACCCAATTTCATTTTTGCTCTATCAGTATCATTATTTCACATTTTCATATAAAGTTGAATAGAACAGATTGCCTTGGAAAATAAATGTCTCTATTACATTTTGTAAAGCTGAAGTTAATTTACAGCTCCTTACTGAGAGTACTAGACAAGAGAAGTAAAATTGTGCTTGCTATGTGTGATTCCTAAAGATTAGCACTCATGCGTGTTGTGAAAATATTAAGAGACTTAAATAATATTTGCCATTTTTCCGCAACTAAGAGGCATTTTCTCTGAACTCACTTTTTATCTCTTTAGCAGCTTTGTCTTTGAACTTCTCCTGTAGCTCAAGCTCATCACTGAGAAAGTAGGCTTTGAAACCGCTATACAAAAGAGAATTGTTATATTATAAAAATATTTTTTTCCACTGGAAAGTTTTTGGAAGAAAAGATTGTCAGGACTTCGATATTTTGCACTATAGTGAAGCAAGACTATGTCAGAAGTAAGTGTGATATGCTTTCTTAACACTGTATATGCTTAATCAAAACAATTATCTGAAATTGTCACTTTTTATCTGGAGTGTTTCAGTCAAGTCAGCTGTTCTACTGAATAAACATATCAGGTATAAATTGGCTAAATAAATAATAAATAATTCTTGAAATAATGACATGCCCAAGGCTTTCCTACTAAATTCAGTGGGGAGGGGTGGCTGCATCACATTTTGACAATAAAACAAAACATGGTGTGACTTTCCAGCCTTTTCTAGTGATACGGTCTAATATAGGGATGGGATCAAACTGCATTTTTGCCGTGCATTTTGTAATTCATTGCTGAGCCCTGAACTGAAATGTGAATAGATATGAAAGTTTCTGAACCGGTTTATGAGCCACTTAATCCCTGCTTTCCAGTTTCCCTGGATAAAACAGCTTATTTGGAGGATGGACTTTGTGGCCTTATAATCTGTTGAGGTTGCTTCCCTCCCAACCTTGCTTTTCCTTAAATCTCCACTTCATTTCAATCTCCATTTCCCAACCTTGATCTGGCTACCCTAATGGGGGAACTGATCTCTGTGGCTGGGAGATCTATTGTGATTCCAGGTGATCTCCACCCCCCACTCAGAGGTTGGCAACCTTAGAAGGAGAGAAGGAAGCAGGAAAAGGGGACAGACTCTGAATGCTTTCAAGAAAGGGAAAGAAGAAACATTGGGAGAGGGGTGAGTAAGATGCCTTCCACAAGCCCTTGTGCATTCCCACTTGTTTCCTTAAATAATAATCTGCACAGTCACATGCTTATCAGGAAGATGACCTGCAGACAAAGCAGCCATTTCAGTATATGTGGAAAACTCCCTGAGTTTGAAGGAGAACTTTTCTTTGCAATTTAACTAAGTCTTCCTACAATGGCCTGATGAGGAATGAGCATATGCTTAGCTTTCAGAATATTGAGACTGAGATGAAGTGAAGGGGGGAGCAGAGGGGAGGATGAGGAATTGGCTTATTTTAGCTCTTAAGAATGTAGAAATTGTGCTTGGGGGGAAATTACCCAAGGAAATTATCTTTCCTTTATTTCTTGTGTGCTCATCGTTTGATTTTATACTTCAGAAATAAACAGGTTTCAGAATCTTGTGCAGTGTCATACAGTTGCAAGCCTCCATGTGAGGCCTGGATGTCTCCTGGAATTACAACTTGATCACCGGACAATAGATATCAGTTCAGGAGTAGAAGATGGCTGCTTTTGAGGGTGGACTTTATGACATCACATCCCTCCCTTCTCCAAAGCCTAATCTCCAGACGTGTTCTCTCCAAGAAGCCAGGAATGTCCTGCCCTGAGCTGGCAGCCCTACATCTGTGTTTTTCTGCTAAAACTGATGGCTCAGGGAGTTCTTTTTTTAAAAATTGCTACCTATTTAAATGAATACTTCAGATGCTGTAGGAAGGTTTACAGATACTTTTAAAAAGTCATTGTTTCAACTCCATTTTCACTCCTGTGAGAGAATGATACCTAAATACATTAGTGTTATTAGTCACAATTGTTCTTGTGCCATGCATACACAAGTCTTCATTATTTGGAAAGGGGGCAGGTGGTGCCACAGTTGTAAGGACTTGAAGTGAACACATCCAGTTCTTTTCCAGGGTTCAGTACTCAGAGTACTAGAAGAAGCAGAAGGCTGATTTCACACACTGTGTGGCAGAAGTGAAATCAAGAGGAAGGGAATTAGAATGTTCCTGAACATAGCTGATGTGCCCTGGAGAGACAGGTATGTATAATTTTATGCAGGAAGGAGTTTTCTGCTGTTAGTATCTGCTACAGAACCATTGAAATAATTGTCCAAAAGACAATTATTAATTATTATTACATTCATTTGCATAAACAAGTTGCCATTGAAATTGCCTGCAAAGAAGATGAGATGACAACTCGAAAAGAAATCAAGTAAGCAGGTAGTTCCTGAATTGTGCAGAGGGTTGGACTAGATGACTCTGGAGATCCCTTCCAACTCTATGATTCTATGATTTCTTTTGATGCATCAGAGTGAATTCATTTTTACCCTCTCTTCTTCCAAGGAGCTAAGGACAGCACAAATTCATTTCCCCTTCTATATTTTACCTCTCACCACAACCCCGTGACACAAGCTATGTTGAGAAACTACAACAGACTCAAGTGTGACTGGACCAGAAGTAGGGGTCCTAAGCTAATATTCTAACTACTACACCAAATTAGCTCTTTCTATTCAATGTCTCTGAACACAATCCTAAAACACTTTCCCAGGAGTAAGCCTCCATGAATAACATGGTACTAAATAAAGTTGGATTGTTCCCTCTGCATATGTTCAGCATCTTCTATGAACCCAAGCATTATTGTAATCATTTTTTTCTTCTGATTAGTTCTCACAGAAATGCTGTTTACTGTGCAGCCACAACTATAGAAAATGCTATCTAGCCAATGATAGGTACAAGTAGGAAATTCCATCTAGTCAACAATGGCCATATAAAGAATGTTGTGCAGGCTCAAAGAGGGCATGAACTGCAATTAGTCCCATTCTTTACTCAGTCAAGCTTAATATTGATAGATTCCTATGTTGAACCATGTCAAGCCACTTAAAAATTGAGCTGTTCTCTTATCAGTTTGTAATGGCCTTGGGATACAAGGCAAAAGAACATCTTAAAACAAGGGTGGCAGAGATAGAGATACAATCTTAAAAGAATACTGGATCCTCTTTTTAGAAGAGATCAACTCATCAGGGATGATCTAATGCCATACTTAATCAACATTATAAACCCTGAATATAATAGACCTTTTACCCCCCTTCCGGCTTAATGCCCTACCCTCAGCTCATCTGAAAGGGAAATTCAATAGGCTACCAACTGCAAAGAGGGCCAAATAGAGACTCCCTAGTATGTCTTGTTTGAGTGTAAACTATATAACCACATTTCAACAACAGTAATGCTTTCCGAGTGTCCTTGAGGCTTGCGGAAACAACACCTTCAACTTTTATTATCAGACATGAGTAAAGATCTTACATTAAATATTGCTAGATTTGCCTGGCTAGCTACCATAATCAGGAAGAAATGGGTTACTAATGTGTAAGCACTGAAACAAGAAATAACTGTAACAACTTAAAATGAATCCTTTTAGCAATTTTATTGTTTTTAACCTATGATAGGTAAAACTGAAAAATGTTGTTTTAGAAAGACTTAAATTCCTTTCAGTCATTTTTATTAATACTGTATAAATGTTATATCTCGATGACACAATTAGATTGATCATATTTGTAGATTTTATCTGTTTGTTATTTCTATTATGTCTCTGCTATGATTACTGGTTATGACCACGCTTTAATGACTACTACTACTAAAGTCAGCCAATGTAAGGATTTAAATGTCCATAACTCAAGGACCTGCTTATTTTTCAGAAAATAAAATGAGTTCAAGGCAGCCATAAGATTCAAGAGGCTACTATGCAGGTACAACGCCGGAATATGAAATTTTGTGTCTGTGGGGGAGCTGTAGCAGTGGCTAAGGAAAATATTTTTAAAAAATGAAAAGGATTTTTGAGGGAAAGGGGAAAATGTCTGAAGGTGATATGTTTCATGTAGAAACAATGTAGCATATACGCACACCATTTCCGCACAAGGAATCGGCTCCTAGATAGCCTCTGGTTGCTGGCAGGTTTTAGAGCCCCTCCACAAGACATCTCCTGCATCCTGAGGCTGTCCAGGGGCTGGCTCCAGTTTTGCCCAGATTTGCCTCAGGATGAGGGAAATCGCAATAAGTGGATTACCACTTTTATCTCACACCCCATCAATGAGCAACCAGTGAGCAACCAGGGGCAAGCCCATATGTATGGGGAAAGGCATGATAGTCTCTGTAGCATTGTCTCAACCTCACAACAGCCTCCCATCTCCATTTCCTGCTCCGAGTATTTTGGTTTCTTTAATGGCATGGTCTGCATTGACTGCAAAGCTACATTGTCAAATGTAAAATACAAACTTCTTTAAAGTGTCCATTTTGAGATCAGATAGGCAAAACACTGTCCTGTTTGTGTTTTTGGAGATGGGGAATGAAAAGGGAAGGGTGGGTGATCAAGCACGTTTCTCCCGATCATCCAGGCATGCATACCCCTTGTTTTAAAGCCTTCTGTTTATACACAATCATTTTTGGGCTCCAGTTTTCCATGTGCAGCCTCTCAAGAATCTATCCAGACATAAATAAAATCCAAAGAAATATGTATCTGTTATCCCATATCCACCCCTAGAGTTGTTATGGGTTAGTTGTTTTTTACATTTTATATTTTATATCTTGGATATTGGATAGGATATTATGGATTGTATATTTTAGGGGTATTTTATCTGGGGATTTTATCTGCTGTAACCCACCACGAGCCTCCTTGGGAGTGGCAGGCTAAAAATCGAATAAATAAATTAATAAAAAAATAAATAAATAAATCTCAAAAAGGGGCGGGCAATGATGTATCATTCTGGCAATTCTCCATAGCAATGGGACAGTGTTGAATTTTATTTAAAGTGCATCTGTGTTGTGGCATTAGCATATAGCAATGCGGAAGTGACTTTTTAAAATAAATAAATAAATTTTGGGGCCCATGGAGAAAGAAAGTTTCAGTCCAGGAGAGAACTGCTGTGCTGTGAATGGTGCTTACTGCGATAGACAAGCCAAGGAACAGGGGGAGAAGTTTAGCTTGATTTCTCTTGCAGCCTCATCGGGAGGCAAAAAGCCAGGACAGGGCAGAGGGAAAACATGGGAGGGGTTTCCCCATGAGAAGGGTTGCAAATGCAAGGTTTACCATCCTGTGTTTGCAAGTAGGACGCCACACATGTTTTAGTCCTGTGTGCAGAAATTTTCTTAGTGAGCAGTTTGAAAGAGCTGCACTGAAAGACACCAGCCCCAGCACAGAAGCCAGCCAAGTACCAAGACAGACTGAGAGAGCCCTTTGTAAAGCCCTTAGAGCAGGGGTAGTCAAACTGCAGCCCTCCAGATGTCCATGGACTACAATTCCCAGGAGCCCCTGCCAGCGAATGCCGCAGTTTGACTATTATTATTATTATTATTATTATTATTATTATTATTATTATTATTATTATTATTATTATTATTATTATTATTATTATTATTATTATTATTATTATTATTTAATTTTTAGACCGCCCTTCTCCCAATAGGTCTCAGGGTGGTTTACAACATAAATAGTTAAAACACAATAAAATCCCCATAAAAACCCCAATTAAAAGTTACATATAACATATCACATAACATATAGCGGCGGTGGTCACAATTCTGATCTTAGTTCAGCCTGGTGGAGAGAATAATGTTCAGAAGAGGGTGGCACCAGTACAATACATCTAACCATGATCTCGGTGTTAGAGATCTCAATATTGGAGGGGATCCTCTGATGGATTAGTGGGAGAGCTGCCCTGGCCTCAACCATATGCCTGGCAGAAGAGCTCCGTCTTACAGGCCCTGCGGAAAGCTGGTAGATCCTGCCGGGCCCTTCTCTCTTCTGGGAGCTTGTTCCACCAGGTCGGGGCCAGGACTGAAAAGGCCCTGGCCCGGGTCGAGGCCAGGCGAACATCCCGTGGGCCCGGGACAACCAGTAAATTCATACCCGCAGAGCGGAGTGCCCTGCGGGGGGCATAAGCAACCAAGCGGTCCCGCAGGTTGACGGGACCCAGGCCGCCTATAGCCTTAAAGGTCAATACCAATACCTTGAATCTGATTCGGAAACAGACTGGTAACCAGTGCAGATGACGAAGCACCGGCTGAATGTGGGCCCTCAAAGGTGTTCTAGTGAGGACCCTGGCAGCTGCATTTTGGACCAGCTGTAACTTCCGAGTCAAAGACAGGGGAAGGCCCGCGTAGAGCGAGTTACAGAAGTCTAATCTGGAAGTGACCGTTGCATGGATCACTGTGGCCAGGTGTTCCGAGGACAGGTAGGGCGCTAGTAGCCGGGCTTGGCGAAGATGGAAAAATGCCGTCCGAGCTACATTGGTGACCTGAGCCTCCATAGAGAGGGAGGCATCAAATGTCACTCCCAAATTCCTGGCAACTGGTGCAGGTGTTAATTGCACCCCATTCAGGCATGGGAGGCGCGCTTCCTGGTCCTGCCCTCTTCTGCCCAGCCACAGGACCTCCGTCTTGGAGGGGTTGAGTTTCAGGCGAGTTTCAGGCGACTACCCCTGCCTTAGAGAGCCAGTTTGCTATAGTCGCTAGGACTCGAGTGCGGACTTCTAATCTGGCGAGCTGGGTTTGATTCCATGCTCCCTCACATACAGCCAGTTGGGTGACCTTGGGCTCGCCACAGCACTGATAAACAGGGTTTTTAGGATTACACTGTTAATCCCCAACAGCTTCTTTGTTTCTGTGGCCAGCAATTTGTAATTGAGCTAGACAGCCAGCTTGGTGTGGTAGTTAGGAGCATCGACTTCTAATTTGTTCAGCCAGGTTTGATTCCCTACTCTTCCTCCACATGCAGCCAGCTGCGTGACTTTGGGCTTGCCACAGCTCTGGTAAAGCTGTTCCAACTGAGCTGTAATATCAGGGCTCTCTCAGCCTCACCTACCTCATGGGGTGTCTGTTGTGGGGAGAGGAAAGGGAAGGTGACTGTAAGCTGCTTTGAGATTCCTTCGGGTAGAGAGAAGCAGCATATAAGAAGCAACTCTTCTTCTTCTTCTTCTTCTTCTTCTTCTTCTTCTTCTTCTTCTTCTTCTTCTTCTTCTTCTTCTTCTTCTTCTTCTAAGGAAAAGAGGTATATGGGGGGAGAGACTCTGTTACCTGGCTGGTTATAGCTTTAATTGAATTGCCTTGAGTTGAATTTTTATACATACATACATACATACATACATACATACATGCATGCATGCATGCATGCATGCATGCATGCATGCATGCATGCATGTCATTAGTCCTGTAGATTATCCACCCAGGAAAGCATGGCAGAACTTCAGGAAGCCCAGGGATTCCAACTCATGATGTGATAACTTTGGGACCCTCTATATCAGACATACTGGCCTTACTGAAGCCAAAATAATTTTTAAAATGTCAGTCTATAAAGAACGTTGGCCAGTTTGGAGATTTCCCTCCGCTTTCCCAAGGAGTCATAGTTTTCCAGAGATTCTAGGCTCCTAGCAAGGACCAGGAAGACTCCTGCCAAGTTACAGTTCTAAGGGTTTTTGGAACTTCCTGTGGGTAACAATTTAAGACCCAGGGAAAGCCAAAGATCAGTGCTACGTTTTATGTGAATCCATGTTAGTGCTTCTACAAAGTAAGTTTAGAGAAAAAAGATGGAAGTCTTTGTGAGGGAATTGAGGTAGGGATGTTTCTAGGCCTTTACAAGACAAGGGAGAGGACCTTTTCAGTAGTCAGAAAGCAGAAAAGATGAAGATATGCTGTGGTGAAGCCAAAGATCAACTCTGCCTTTTCAGTGAATCCATGTTAGTGCCTATTACAAGTAAGTTTAGAGAAAAGAGAAGGAAGTCTTTGTGAGGGAATTGAGGCAGGAATGCTTCCAGGCCTTTACAAGAAAAGGGAGAGGACCTTCTCAGTAGTCAGAAAGCAAAAAAGATGAAAATATGCCAGAGGGAAGGCTGGGGGAGTCACAGAACTTGCGAGAAAGCATTCAGAATGGCCCAGAACTTTCTAACTTTCAGAATTCTGAAAAAGCCTGAAAAAATCCTCTGAAAAGATTCAGGAGAATAAGTCCATTCCCAATCATCATGTTGGGTCTCCTCCCACCTATTTTTGTTGTTGTTGTTAGATTTATTAGATTTATTTCCCACCACTATGATTCTGAGAAGCAGTTTATAGAATATAGCATAGGTAGAAAATAAGCAATGGTTCCTCTGATTTCTCTGCATTTGTTAACACATGCAGCCAGGCATTAAATAAGCACCAAAAGTCATGAACAAAAACAAAACATCAGTAAATGAACAAAGCTCGGTGCTTCTGCTTCCTAAGTACAATAGGAACTCTAAGATTTGCAATATTTGGGGGGTGATCTTCAGTGGTTGGTTCAGTGGTATGAAAGTATAAAGAATACTCAGTGGAGCTCTTGGGCAAGGGCCCCTTTCACAGCCTCCTGTAGGAATGCTCAAACCATGCTCACATCATGTTCATCTGTGCCAATTCAGCAGCTGATTAATTGATGGTCTGTTCAGCTATGCTGGAATATGCCAGATCTGTAGTGTGCATGATTTAAAAACACGTGAAGAATATCCTACAGGGGGCATCAGGGGAGATGTGTATTTAGCATAGTTGGATTAGGAACTTCCTGATTTTTTCAAATAGTCTCCTCTTATGTCCTGATCACTCAGTTGGAGTCTCCTTGCTCCTTTGAACACATTTCCTCCCTGCTTGCCTCCTGAGCAAACTAAATGCATGAAAACAGTAGAACAGTTAGAAAGATAGGTCTCTCTCTCTCTTTTCCCCTCTCCTTTCTATAGAACCAGTGTGTTGTAGTTGGAGCGTTGGTCCTTATATGCTGCTTTTCTCTACCCAAAGGAGTCTCAAAGTGGCTTACAGTCACCTTCCCTTTCCTCTCCCTACAACAGACTCCCACACGGAGTGGTCCTCTCTCCTCTTATTCAACATCTTCATGCACTCTCTTGCACGCCTGATACAGAAGTTTGAGCTGGGTTGTCATCAATATGCAGATGACATCCAGCTCTTCCACCTGATGATGACCACCATGACTCTCTCCCAGAAACATTAGCCAGCTGCCTGGAAGTAGTGATGAAATGGATCAAGCAGAGTTGTCTGAAGCTCAACCCTTCAAAGAGAGAAGTCCTGTGGCTGGGTAGGGAGGGTACATGTGAGGAAGCACGTTTGCCCACCCTGGATGGTGTGCAGCTCTCAATGTCTCATTCCACCAGGAACCTGGGCGTGATCCTGGATGCTTCCCTCACAATGGAAGCCCAGGTCCCAAAAGTAGTGCAGCTGGCATTCTACCACTTCCACCAAGCCAAACTACTAGTGTCCTATCGGGCCCTGGAACACTTAGCCACAGTGATCCAAGTGACGGTCAGTAGACTGGACTCCTGTAACTCAGTCTACGCAGGCCTGCCCTTAGCCTTGATCTGGAAACTACAGCTGGTCCAAAAAAGTGGCCAGGGTACTCACAGCAACACCATGGAGGTCCCACATTCAGTCCATCCTCCAGTTGAATTCCAGATCAGGCTTAAGGTTCTGGTAATTACCTTTAAGGCCATATGCAGTCAGGGCCAAGTGTACCTGAGGGACTGCCTCCCTGCCTATGCCCCTCAAAGAGCTTTACACTATGCCACCACCAACCGGCTAATGATCCCTGGTCCTAAAGTAGCCTGCCTAGCCTCAACGAGGGCCAGAGTCCTCTCTGTTCTGGCCCCCACCACTTGGAATGAACTCCCAGAGGAAATAAAAGCCCTGATGGACCTAAAACAGTTCTGCAGGGCTTGCAAAAGGGCGCTCTTCACCAGGCCTATGGTTGAGACCGAGTGAAACCAGCAGCATCTACAGGGCCCTTGTTCCCTCCCTCCCAGAAATCCATTCATGCATTCTGCCCTGGACTTGTTTTCACTGTTATAGTCCATGTTAATATTATTATTGTTGTTATGAAAAACTGTTTTCTGCATTCCATATAAACCACCCTGAGCCCTGGGGGATCGTGATATATAAATACAAAAATAAATAAGAGAGAGATGATAGATGATGGATGGATGGATGGATGGATAATATAAGAACATTGTACATAGCTGTGGACAACAAAGACTATTCAGTTCATTCCAAGTATTCTATTGTTCTCTTTCTAACACGCAAGAATGTATAATTATTCTGGCCAGTTTTCTGCCATGTCAAAGACGAGGGCCCTGAAAGACTTCCTGTCTTTGCACCTATCCTTCCCTGAAACTCTTAACTTCTCTAAGAAGTTAAGAAAATAATTTTATTGCCTAACAGGGGGGAAGGTTGCCTTAATTTTGTTGTCACTGGGAGTCTAAATGTATAAGGACAGCTGCTGTGCTCAAGCAACAATGCAATCAGTTAATGCTTTCAGCAGGGAGACATTAACCTTCTCTGCCTGCTAGGCAGGGGGAAAGAACTTATTTTGGGAACTTTTTAAAGAGAATTTATCTTTCCCTTAAGCTGTAGAAAGACAGGGGGGAAAAACAAATAAACAAAAAGATACTACTAGTATATTATCACACTATTATATACTAGTAAAATGCCCATCATTATGACAAGTGGGATAGGTACAGGGAAGACTGTATATTACAGAGAGTCTTTCTCTGTCCATCCCTGGTGATTCTAGCATTTGGAGTGAAAAGCAGATTTCCCCATGGTCAAGTCTCATGTCTGTCCCAGATTGCTGCTCATTTACTTTATCCCGTCTTCTAGCCAGTGCAACAAAATGTGAATCAAGCCAGCTCTGCCTATGTAGCCCTGTTCTGAATTCTGAGATGTAATGTATCTCTTGTATACATTGATATGAGCAAGGTGCCTGTCATTGTCAGTTGTGTGCCATGGCATGCTGTGATGGCCTAAGGAATTTTAGTGGTCCCCAACCACCGGGCAGTGGCCCGGTGGCGGACCGTGAAGGCCCTGGCACCAGGCTGCGGCTCCCTCTCCCCGCCCCTCCCCCGCAGTAAAAAACTTCCCAGGCCGCAAGCTTCTTACTGTGGGAGGGGGGGAGAGAAGGAAGCAGGGCTGCGCATGCGCGGCCGAAATTGTGCATGCACTATTTTGGCTGCACATGGCACAGCATGCGCAGCCGGGCAATCGCCCTCCCTGCTGCCACTGGTCCCCAGCCTCAAAAAGGTTGGGGATCACTGCCCTAGATTATCACTTTGGTGCTTCCCTCATTAAACCATCCATTTACTTATTGGGCCTTTTAAATGAACAATCTAAAACAGAACCAGAAACTCTTCAAACTTGTTCCGTGTGCTATCATGACGGCTATAGCAGCCCAAAGTCAACATATGTGGAGTTTCTAGAAGCCAATAGGGGAGGCTCTTCTCACTTTTTTGGCATCCCTCAGTCAAAATGCAGCCCATCCTTGTTTGTACTGTGCTTCAGATTAGAGTATTCCATGCAGGAAAGAATGTTTCCTCTTTCCCCACCATTTCTCCTGTGCAATGTGATATCTTTCCCATGGAAGTCAATGACAACTATCCATTAACAGAACTGAAAGTAAAGAAGTGTGCTGAATGAATTCATTATGGGTGTGCGACATCCTTTCCATTTACACAGAGTACCTACCGCCCTCTTAAACCTCTTTCTCAGGCTATGGGTTGTACATAGGCCAGGATGGCACAAGCTACCTTTCCCGTCTCTTTAAAAATCTACAGAGAGTCATGATCATTTCACACCTCAGGCCCTTTCCCTAACTCCCAGGTAGCCATGCCCCTTTAATAATCAGCACTCACTCACAGAGAGCTATTGGGGTTTGGGCTCTAACACTGTTTCACACAAAAGAAATAACGCAGCTTCAATGCACCTTGCAACTGGAAAACACTGTCATGGCAAAATCCACTTGCAAACGGTCCTTGGAGGGGATTGAAACTGCATTATTTAGCATATGTAAGCACCCTATGTATATAGGCCAAAATTGTATGTGTCTTATTCCCTTAGGCACACAGCCCATAGGGTTGATCCAAACAAGAAAAAAATAATTTATGTTATAAAGACAACACTGAGGAAAGTAAAGTATAAGGAACTATCTTTTCCTTCCATTGAACTTTTGTTCCTGCAACTGAGATCGTTTGTTGAAATTTGACTCTTTTCAGCCTGCTCTAAGCAGTTGCCCAGATCTACTCTGTCAGAAATCCTCCCACCACCCACCTCCCCCAGAACCCAAGCTGTCAACTCCTCTGCTACTCATGGTCATTTTCATCTACTGTTTACTGAGTCCCACTCTCAGCGTGCTGTCCACTCTCGCTGGCTGCCCATCACAGGATGAAACTAAAGTTGATTCCTCTTCAATCTTGATGCTCAGAGATGTTAAGAATCACGCATTCTTAGAGATGCTCAGACACCAGCTGCCTTGGCTCATTTTCAGGTTACATTTTACATATTCAAACAGTGTACAACTAGCGGAATTTTATATATATTCTCAAATGATGTAGTTATAACTTTGCTCTGTCCCATGGACCTGTCATTATTGTATATCACTCAACAATCAATCAATATACAAAGAAACAGTGTCTAGATCATTCATCCTGGACTGGCCTTACTAGAATGTTAATGAAAGTAGGCAAAATGGAAAAGAATTCTGGGAAGTAGTTTTTGTGTATCTATTGATACTATCTACTGGTTGCTTGACCCAGTAGGTATTATAATTTTGAAGGTTGGTAATAGGATTTTTATATGATGTTTCACAACTTTCTACACTAGGCTGCTGACTAAGTGTTGAGATTTGATCTATATATTCACAGATATTGGTAATACATGGTATTACATGAGTCCTACTCCCACCCACACACTACTCCAATCTGTGACATACATGGGTGACTTTGATTCCAATACCTTTTGATCCAGTAAACCAATTACTACTCTGTAAGACCTCTTGGACTACATGTATACTGGGGTAAATCAAGCAATATTGGTGACACGATAGATATTTGAACAATGACCCCAAACTGATAGGCATCATTTCCATGGGGAGGGGTACCTATTTGCCTGATGTTTTATTTAGAGATGCTCAGGCACCAGCTGCCTTTGCTCATTTTCTGCTCATCAGTCACAAAAATGGAGTCTGTTTTTTCATTGAACATTTAGCTGTCTGTTAGCAGTTCAGACCTGTTTGTCAGGTTACTTTTCACATATTCAAACAGTGTACAACTAGTGGAATTTCTCATATATATATGTTCTCAAATGATGTAGTTATAACTTTGCCCTGTCCCATGGACCTGTCATTATTGTATATCATCCAACAATCAATCAGTATTCAAAGAAACAGTGTCCAGATCATTCACCCTGTAAGACATTTTTAGAAGAAAAATGCCTTAAGATGTCATGGTTGTTTACATCTGTGTTACTAAGTAGGTGCAGTTTTCCTGCTATATAATTTAATTACCTGACCTGACCATCCATATCCCTGGGTCAGAATTGATTTAACTTACTGTACACATCCTAAAATGCCAGCAATGCAAGGAAATGAAACTCCACTACCACAGCTATGGTGGAGAAGCAGAGGTGTTCAATAGCTGTTCATTTAAGATGGCAGCAAGCCAAATAGATCTGAGGCTCAGCGTGCAGCTGCTGAAATGAATACATTCATCTGCCAGACATATTTGCTGCAAAGTTCATGGCATCCTAATCATACTATATGATATGATCTTCTAGTTGCCCTCATTGACTGGCAGGAGGGCATATTCTGGCAGGAATAGGATGTGACACACAGGCTGGCATTAACATGGACACAGTTTTTTTTCTCCTACTACTGGAGGGTTGGCGCCACATGGGAGAGGGAGCCTGACCTAGCAACCCATCAATTGCACCAAATCCAGAGGAGTCCAGAGGCGCCCTGGGGATCTGCACCATTCCCAGCCAGGACTCAGATCCCCTTGCCTCTGAAGTCCACCACTAAAGGGAAGGGATATCCATCCTCATTTGGATAACCCTGGCTACCTCGCAAAACGAGTCCCTCGTTTACGTGTCATCTCTTATTGAGGCCAATCAATAAGTGTATACACAAACTGGACTCCCTGCCAACAGGCTCCATCCTATGACCTGAATCGCAGGTGCGACACAACTTTAATATTTAACATTATATCACTAAAACCTTAACACAACTGTGCAACCAGCATAACCCTTATATAATGGAATACCAGGGCAGGTAGGAGGAAAGCTGTTCCCATGGTGGCCAGGGGACAGGGGGTCG
Source organism: Paroedura picta (assembly GCF_049243985.1). Classification (NCBI taxonomy): domain Eukaryota; kingdom Metazoa; phylum Chordata; class Lepidosauria; order Squamata; family Gekkonidae; genus Paroedura; species Paroedura picta. The sequence continues at coordinate 30,491,471 of NC_135371.1, forward strand.
AGATTAGACATGTGGTGCCCGTTACAGGTGCCATATGCTCACCTTGCCACTTTTAGCACAGAATGCACCACTGCATTCAGTGCTTGCCATGCTTGGACTGCTGGGACGGTCATGTCTGTCTCCCTGCCAGTCTTCTGCGGCATCAAACATGGCCACAGTGAGTCTCAGCCATTCTTTGAGTATAGAGGAACATGCATTATGTCTATGAATCAAGATTAGGATATCCTAAAGAACAGTTACTGATTAATTAAATGTGTCATTAGACAAAAGGTATAGATGCTAACAATGTGTAATTTAATACCCAATGTGCTAACCCCATCCTCCAGTGTCAGTGTGTTGCAAACCTCCCAACTGAGCCATAGATTTCAAATCTGAATTGTTCTGCAGAACACAAACAACTTACTCTAATCCTCTTTTCAGTATGACAAATTATAACTGAAATGTCAAGTCATGACTTGATACACAAAACAGTTAAATTTAATCAAAGAGAGTGTTCAGAAAGGGGTTGAATTAAGACACAGTCCTTAAAGGAGAAAGTATCTGAAGGTAATTGGGTATGTCATTTCCTGGAAGGTATCATGGGGAAACAGGATGAACACATTATAGAAAAGCACATGTGGGTTTGGAATGCAGGAATCTAGAGATACAGGTGCATGGACCAGCCTTTAAATAAAATTTATTATAAATTATGTATACAAAAGGCACACACTCATTTGATACATTCTATCAGCACCATGGCAACTGCTGCACTGAGCTTCTTCCTTGAACTGCCAGGATTTACCAATTTTGGGGCTCATCACCTCCTTTCTTCAAATGAGAAAAGACCCATTTCATTAGCATGTTAATCTTCTGCCCCTGTGACAGCCCCTTTTCTGCTCGCAGTCCCTCATCCACCAGCTGCTGATTCTCTTCCTCTGTCATTGGGAATATTCAGCCTGGATAAAAGGAGGTTGAGAGGGGACATGATAGCCCTCTTTAAGTATTTGAAAGGTTGTCACTTGGAGGAGGGCAGGATGCTGTTCCCATTGGCTGCAGAGGAGAGGACACGCAGTAATGGGTTTAAACTACAAGTACAACGATATAGGCTTGATATCAGGAAAAAAATTTCACAGTCAGAGTACGTCAGCAGGGGAATAGGCTGCCTAAGGAGGTGGTGAGCTCCCCCTCACTGGCAGTCTTCAAGCAAAGGTTGGATACACACTTTTCTTGGATGCTTTAGGATGCTTAGGGCTGATCCTGCGTTGAGCAGTGGGTTGGACTAGATGGCCTGAATGGCCCCTTCCAACTCTATGATTCTATGATTCTGTGAACATACCATTTGCCTGGGCAACTGAGCCAACTGTATTGCCATGTAAATTAAATTACCCCTCTGTGGAACGCTTGGCATTACCTAATACAGCATTCCGTGTACACTCCTGAGACTACAAAGCTCTACCTCTGGTCAGTGACCATGGCGGGATGGGGGGGGGGAGGGCACAGTTTATCAGGCTGGCAAAGGAGAAGGATCTGAAATGCCAGTTCCATCTTACAGTTCCATCATACAGGAGAATTAGGAAGCAGAGCTGCTTCAGGCTATGGGCAAAGGCTCCTGTTTTGGGCTCAACATTGATCTTTTAAAACATCATGGGGGAAGGGATGTCATTGTGGGGGCTTTAAGTCTGCATGGGAATCTATGGGCTGTTGTGGTCCATCCTGCCCACTCTCTATGAGGAACAGGATACCTCAGAAGAGAAAAGGTGGTAGTTTTGGCAATCAGAAGCCTATATGTCCACATGGAAAATTCTCCATGTCTATGAACGACAATTCCCATGAGGCCCTGCCAGCAGCATGTGACATTGCAGCTCAACAGAGGAAGTTTCCCTTTTCAAATGCATAATTTGTGCCCAAAAAAGCAATGCAGTATCATGCATAAATGGGAATGTTTTTAAAATGTGTTAAACATTGACAATTTGAAAGGGTCGGCGAACTGACTGCAGATAAAACTAGTACATGCAGAATAGCCCCTGGAGAGCTCCTAGAATCACAATGGAACTCCAAATGACAGAGATCTGTTCCTCAGGGGCAAACTGTTTTGGAGGGTGGACTCTATTCAGCTGAGGCTTCTCCCCTTCCCAAAACTTGCTCTACTCAGATTCCACCACAAAATGTCTATGACTTTAGAATGCTTAGGGCTAATCCTGCGTTGAGCAGTGGGTTGGACTAGATGGCCTGTATGGCCCCTTCCAACTCTATGATTCTATGATTCTATGACTTTCCCAGCCTGGCAATCCTAGGCCTGGAAATGATCATCATTATTGTTTATTGTGAGGAAAAGGGGAGAATTTTATAAGCCACTTTGGGTCCCTACTGTAGAGAAAAGTAAGGTATAATAAAACCACCTAAGTTGCGAATGTATGTATGTCTTTTATGCTTGCACAGCCAATATCATTGATCAGTTTGCAGCATTCATCAGATTGGTACGTTCACAGGATTTACTGAATCAAGCTGCAGTTCCCGGGTGGCAGTTTAAGGAATGTGTTAAAGGTGCCTCTAGATCCCAGTTACTTTTGCTGCCGCAGGCTAACATAGCTACCCCTCTGGAACAATTTAGACAGTCACTGCACCATAAACATTCTGGTTGCTGAAGAATACAAGAGGAAACGCTGATACAATGTGCATTCATTGGACTCTGTGAAATAATGCTTCTCTATTTTTTTTTGATGAATTGAGTTCAGTTAGATTACTGATTCCTGCTATTAGACTACTAATAGGAGGAAATCATTAGTAAGTTATTGCCTTGCTCGAGACAAATAGTGTTTCCTTAATCCAATTATCAGTAGAGTGTTTTTAAAAAATCCCCAGAAAATGTGTGAAATTTTTCTTGAAAACCAGCTCCAGCAGCAAGATCTTTGATATGCAGGTCAAGGAGAGCACACAGGAGCTGATTTGATTTAACATCAGAGTTTGTGATAAATGTTTAACTAGCTGGAATTTACTACCTCCTTGAGGAAGCAGAGAAATTGGTCACTATACACACCCCTAGCTTCAGTTTTATAAAGTTACTAGCTTCAAAGCCTGTTCCTAAGAACCCTTGAAAGGGTCCCATCCCCTGGACGCCATCCAGGTAGCTTAAGGTGGCTTCAGGCCACAGCTCACAGTCAAATCAAATGGGGCGGGCGTGAGCTGGGCAGCTCGTTAGCAGGGCCAACAGAGCTCCTTAGCAATCAGCTAGTCAGCTCCTTAGCAGTTTTTAACGAGCAATCAACAGACCCAGCCTAGCAGGCCAAGAGGCCCTCATTAGGAGGCCCTCCACCACAATCCTTTGCCCAGGGCCTTTCCCCTTACGTGCTGCTGGCTGCAGGCACTGAGGCATCTGAGAGCAAAGAGGCTAGAGTCCAGGGATGGAGGGTGGGAGCTGCAGGGGTAGGGCCAATCAGGGCAAAGATGGCTGCACCTTGATTGGCCCTATTCCAACTTGGACAGCCGGACACGTCCCACCCCCTAGGCTGTTTCATAAATATATCAAGGAACAATAATGGATAAGGATGGGTATACACAAATCACATAAACCTGTATAGCCCAGGCTACTCTGATGTTTTTAGAACTCAGAGGCTAAACAAGGGCAGCCCTGGTCAGTATTTATATGGGAGACAGGGTTTCCAAGTCCATCGACATTACTGATGGTAGATGGGAGAGCTTTCTGGGAGCGATGCAGTGTGCCGACATCACCAATGGGAGCATGACATACTGGGTATTCGGAAAAACTCGATGGTCAAATTTGCTTTTAACCAAGAATTTCCCCCCCAAACCAGAGCATCACCCCCGCAACCCTGATGTGTAGGTGTTACTTCTGTTGATATCAACACATTGCATTAAAATGCAACATCTTTGGTTTGGGGGAGAATTGGGGGTCAAGGTGCAGCCACAAAATGTGGGACCCCCATCCAGACCAGTGATCCTGACAATCCTAATTGGAGACCACTAAAAATGTCCAGGGCTGCTACACAAAGGTAGGCAATGGAAAACCACCTCTGAACATTTCCTGCCTCTAAAACCAGTGGTCTTTCCATAAGTTGATGCAACCTGAACAGCAAAGAAATATATATATACTAGTAAACAAGCCCGCTGCAGGCTTAATGCAGCGGGCGCTAGCGGGGCTGGGGAGGCACGCTGGGGCGGCTCGGGCTGGGCGGCGCGGTCCGGCAGCGTGGCCTACCTTGTCGTGGCCGAGCTGTTCTGTGGGCGGGTGGATCGGCGACGAGGCGCTCGGGGGAGGCGCTCGGGGGAGGCGCTGGAGGGTGGGAGGCCGGGTGGGCCGCATGGCCGTGGGGCAGGGGCCGGGGCCCAGGCACGGCAGCAGGCGGCGGCCGGTGTGGGGGGCATCGTGGGGCGCTCCCGGCATTGTGGGCGAGGGCCAGGCTTGGCGGAGGCAGTGGCAGGACCATTGCAGGGTGTGCCGCAGGGCATGCCGCAAGACAGCGACCGTCCGGACCGAATGGGAGCGAGGAAATGGTGTCAGGCGGCGGCAGGTAGGCCAGCTGGCAGGGGGACGGTTCGGGAGGCGCTTCGTGCCTCCCGGTTAGTCAGTCCATCAGCAAGGGTCAATTGCGAGCCACGCTGCGCGCGGCTTACAATTGATTCTTTGCTGCCGGACTGACACTCGGAGGGCCCAATCGGCAGGCACTTTGTGCCTGCCGATTGGGCCCTCCGAGTGTCAGTCCTGGGGAAGGGGCCTATGGGCACCCTTCCTCATCATGGACAGGGCCCACCTTCGGGGCCCTTAACCAATTATTTAATCTGCTCCGCTAGGAGCGGGTTAAAGATATCTGGGTTTGAACACTGCAACATGAACAGAGATCTCCACAGAGGTGGAGAAAGTGCATAGAGATAGTACTGGAACACTGGAGAACCCAATGAAGTTGAAGCTATTCAGGATAGACAAAATGATGTAGTTACCTGAAAAGTAATTAAATTGTGGGGTTCATTTCCAGTGAACATGGAGCTGGCCAGAAATACAGATGACTTTTAAAAGAAATTATACAGATAAATGGAGGAAACATCCATCAACAGCTGCAAAACATAGTGACTAAGGTGAATTTCCATACTCAAGGACACAATAACATTCTTATTTTTTAAAAAGACAACAGGTCATGTAAGTTCAACCCAAAGGTAGGCTTGGCAGGTTATTCTCTATAGCTATTCCAAGTTGTTCTGGGAGAATTTTTTTAATTATATTTTCCTATGATTCATACCCTTTTGGCAGTTCTGGGTTATACCTGGAAGTAACATAGCAAAGTTGTTATTGCTAGGCTCAGCCTGGCATGATGTTACACAGATTCTGTTGGAATATGCAAGATCTATAGTGTGCGTTATTCAAAAAGCATGAGAAGACTATCCTGCAGAGGGCATCAGAGGATATATGTTTTTAGCATAGTTGGATAAGGAACTGCCTGGGATTTTTCCAATAGCCTTCTCTAGTGTCCTGATTGGCTCATTGAGGATTTCCTGTTCCCTTGAGCACACTTCCTCTCTGCTTTCCTCTAGAGCAGACTGAACAAACAAAGAAAAACAGTCAGACAGGACTCTCTTTCTCCTCTTTCTATACAAAGTTTGTTTCTCTTAATTAAAAAAAATATTTTAAGCAGTCTGATGCTACAAGTCTTAAACTCTGCAAACAGATTGTTCTGTGGCACGCATGAATAGGCTTCCAGTAAGTATTTTTCATTGAAATGTAGCCTCAAGGGCTATGCCCTAGGGCAGGGGTAGTCAAACTGCGGCCCTCCAGATGTCCGTGGACTACAATTCCCATGCTGGCAGGGGCTCCTGGGAATCGTAGTCCACAGACATCTGGAGGGCCGCAGTTTGACTACCCCTGCCCTAGGGTTACCAGATTCCCTGGTCCGGGCGGGATTCCTCTGGTTTCCAGATGTACCTTGCCCCCTTAAACCCTGCAAACCCCAATGGGATGGGAAATGCTTAAGCAGCTCTTCCCGTTCATCTTTATTCATATGTCATCTGTGCACTTTGACTCTAAGCTATCTCTGTATGTGAAGAACTGACCTATAGGATGGAATGCAAAGTATTTGGTTACACATAATTGCTATTATGAGTACCCAGCTTGCTGGAGGGTAAACGGTCATGACTGGGGAAGGCACTGGCAAACCACCCCGTATTGAGTCTGCCATGAAAATGCTAGAGGGCGTCACCCCAAGGGTCAGACGTGACTCGGTGCTTGCACGGGGGGTACCTTTACCTTTACCTTAATTGCTATTAAGAGGACCTACTAGGAGGAAAATATTTATTTGGAATCATGACATTGAAATGCATAAAAAGCAAAGGGATGCATTGTCATCTAGGCAGGCCTACTTGAATAGCAAGAGTTCAATATTCTTTTTGAATGGAGGTTCCAAGTAATAATGGCACAAGACAGTTATGAAGTATCAGTATATTAAAAATGTATGTAAAAGATATGAAGTTCAGCAAAAATGTATGAAAAGGCACACTATATAATTCTCCCCAAAATTGGAACAAACTAAATGGTATTCTGGGTTATATGGTAACAATCATACCTTTCTCTTTGCTGGGAAAGTTAATATTGCTAGAGAAGTGGGACCACATAAGCATTGTATGTATACTGGACATCGCGTAAGTATTGCATGAGGGTGTAAATATTCTATTTTACCCGTGAGAGATTTATTGAACTAATTCAGATTGATTATTACTCCTTCTTTAAGTAACCTGATGGTTAAATTTCTGTTCTTGAAATGAGCCCTTGTCAAAGTTTGTTTGCATTGTACTTTATTGCATAACTGCACAAATTAGGCTTGTCTGAATAGGGTTTTGGACATTTTTCTTTGCTTGATCAGTGCTCTGCCAACAAATATTCAGGTTTGGGGGCTTGTGGATAGTATCACAAGGCAGTGATCCTCTGGGCTTTCTCTATTGGCTTTAATTGGGGTATTCAGGACTACTTTTCAAAACTACAGTCACCACAGCAGCCTTGCTCAATCACTCCCGGGTTCAGATTTCAATTCATTTGCAAATTACAAGCAGAAACTTCAAACCTCAAGAAAACTGGCTTTGGGGGGTGCTCAAAACTGATTTTTTTTTTTGCATTGTTTCCCCCATCTTTATTACATTTTGCTTCTTTTCCACCTTTACGAAGTTTGGATTCTTAGGTGCCCCACTTCTCAAATGGAACCTGAATGTTATACCTTTCTTGTAGAGCAGGGGTGGCCAAACTGTGATTCGCCAGGTGTTGATAGACTACAATTGCCATGAGACTACAATTACCATGTGCTAGGAGGGGCTCCTGGTAACTGTAGCCCATGGACATCTGGAGAGCCACAGTTTGGCCACCCCTGCTGTGGAGTGTTAGTTTTGGAATTTAGCTACAGATGTTCTTTATTTTGAATTTAAGAACACGTTTTTGCAAAAGAAACCCCAAAACACATTTTATAGACATCTGAATTCACCTTGAATTAATTTAGTACAACTAGGTGCTACTGGACTCTTATTTTATTTGGGAACAACAATGTTGCATTCAAGGTATAAGCTTTCATGTACATACACAGTCCATCAGATAGTATCCAGTGAAGTGTGCTTGCATACAACAGCTTATACCTAGGATAAAACTTAAAGGTGCCAATGGTTTCAAACTATCTTCATGGTGTAGCTGGAGTGTCAGACAGAGAGATTCAGGTTCACATTCCCCCCATATCATGGAAACCTGTTGGGTGACTTTGGGCCAGTTATACACTTTCAGCCTAACAGGGGACAATGTTGTAAGCCATTTTGGGTCCCCATCAGGGACAAAAGTGCAGTATAAAGCCAGTCAAATAACCATTGGCTTTGCATGTAGCACCTATTCTGTATCAAGCCACACTCCTCAGGATTAACAACAATATTCTCAGTGTTCAAAATGAACAGAATTTCAAGTAGTTTGGTATCTGTGCAGTGTCAGCATTTGGCATGCTGGCTGGTCAAATAGCAACTGCTAACATGTGCTCACAGTTTACCACTTGCTAGCGTATGTATGTCCAAGGGTAATTATAGTCGTGGTCATTTAAATGCATGTGGAATAATTCACTTTCAATCCACTTTAGTAATGGTTTGCAAATGGATTTTGCCATTTCACACAGTAACGTCCAATTGCAAAGTGCACTGAAAGGGGATGGAAAGTGCATTATTCAGCAAGCGTGAAAGCATACAATGTAAAAAGTATACAGGCTGCTTTTCTGCCTCAGTGGTGAGCAGTATTAACAGGTCAGTGGCCTTCATTGTGCAGCAACATGCTCATAACCGACTTGATAACCACACTTCCCGGGAGACAAAGAGAGAACCAAGGCCGTCAATACAATTAATGCAAATGAATACAAACAGATTTTGCTTTGGAAAGAAGGTAGAACAAGGCTGCAATACCAGGAAAGTCCATGCAGCTGCCTTCATCATAACAACAACAAGGCAGTCCAGAAAATCACTTCTTTTGTCAGCTGAGAGAGTGAATAGATAAAAGAAGGGGGATGTCATGGCCAAATATTTGCAAGATTCTGTCGGATGAGTATTCTGCTAATCAGGCAAAATGGTCAGGGTTAGACTATAGAGACAAAACATTCAAATCCTTACCTTCAACAGAAATGAAACTACTTTTTGAAGCACATTAATCAAAAGAAGAATAATTGGTTCTTATATGCTGCCTTTCTATACCAGAAGGAGTCTCAAAGCAGCTTACAGTTGCATTCCCATTCCTCTCCCCACAACAGACACCCTGTGAGGTGGGTGAGGCTGAGAGAGCCCTGATATTACTGCACAGTTGGAACAGCTTTATCAGTGCTGTGGCAAGCCCAAGCTCACCCAGCTGACTAAATGTGGAGGAGGAGTAGGGAATCAAACCTGGCTGGCCAAATTAGAAGTCAATGCTCCTAACTCCCACCCCAAGCTGGCTGTCTAGCTCAATTACAAATTGCTGGCCACAGAAACAAAGAAGCTGGGGTTGGGGATTAATAGTGTAATCCTAAAAACCCTTTCCAGGAATCAGTTTCCTAATAGTAGGAGGTCACCTCCAGATTCCTGTGTAAGGACTGATGCGTTTCCTTAGATATCTTCCCAAAAGGCCATTTCAGAATTATCCTTTCTTGTGTACACAACTGATAAGCCATGCTTCTTTCAGAGCACCAAGTTCTAAATGTTGCTACTGTTTGCATTACCAAAACAACTGTTTGCATTATAAAAACAAACAAACAAACTCCTGGCCACATTTATTGTGATACAAGGGAAATTCATATTTTTGTTCAATTGGCAGAAATCTCAACCATGGCAGAGTCTGCACTTACTTTGTTTATTCTATTGTCAATCCTGTTGCATTCAGATCGATCTGAACCTGGGTCTTCCTCTTCCCCCCCTCCCCATTGAAACAGGAAAGTGTTCTGCATGTGATTAGGGTAGTTCAGAAGGGGGGGGGGAGCCAAGCATCTTTCTTTCTGTTCTTGAAGGGGGGAGGAAGAGGAGCAAAGCAGAGAGAGAAATTAGGGGCTTCTCCTTTAAGGCAAGCTTGTCACATGGCCACCTTTGGCCAATCAGAGGTTCTCTACCACTGAGGAGAGCCCAGATTCAAAACAGCCTTTAAATATTGAGGATTAAAAGCACTCTAAGATATCGCACAATAAAGGTAGGGTCACTCCGGATCAATCCTTCTTGCTGCAGAAGGAAAATTTAAATCGCCCCAAATCAAAACAGAAATCACATTCTGTGTAGATGGCAGGGACTGAATCGACCTGGGATTGGAATAAAAGCTCCGTGCAGTTTATACCCATATGTCCAAAACAAAACAGGGTAAGATCATTAGATTCTTCAGTTCAGAATGTAATCAAGGCTGAAAGAAGCAATATACAGACTAAACAAGCATTAGGCGACTAAGGATGTCAATATTTTTTTTTCTTACTGGCTTAGATACCTTGATACAACTAATGGTGAACTGGTGATTCAGTGTATATCATATGATCCCAGAAACTAATAGTACAGTCCTGAACAGAGTTATATAGGGTTATGGGTGTCCTCCATGGTGCAAAGGGTTGGACTCGATGAACCAGGAGGTCCTTTCTAACTTTATGATTCTACTCTCGCCGCGTCAGGCCGCCGGCAAGGGAGCAACTGCGAAGCACCTATCACCACAACTGCGAAGCACCTCTCGCAGCGTGGCTGGCGGGGGCTCCCTTGTCGGCAGGGCGGAAATTGGAGAGGCCAATCGGCAGGCGCAAAGCGCCTGCCGATTGGCCCCACCGATGGTCTGTCCGGAGGAAGGGGCCAATCGGCACCCTTCCTCATCCCGGACAGAGCCCGCCCTAACTCCTCCCCCTAAGCCCTTACGGCTTTATTTAGTCTGCGGCGCCCGCAGCACCCGCAGGCGGGGTTAGAATGATTCTATGATCTTTCTAGTCCATTGAAATCAATGAGCTCAGAACTGTATAATTCTGCTCAGGGTGGCAATGTAAATACCTTAGGCAAGAAGTGGGAATGGATATTAGAAGAATAAAGCCTTAATCTTCCACATGTATTTATTTATCCATCCATCCATCCATCCATCCATCCATCCATCCATCCATCCATCATATGACATGTGTGTAATACAGTCTGGAGATCCTAAGATTTTCTGACTGCCAGGCAAGAGTAGTTTGTCTTACCCATCCCCAAATCACACCCCTGGTTTTCCTTGGAGGTTACTCTTTCAAGTGCTACCCAGGGTTGGCCCCACTTAGCTTCCCAAAGACTTTCTAGGTGGGATTCCCCCTGCCCCCCCTTTTTTTTGCTAGATCCAGATTCCAAGGCTGTATTAGAAACGGTAGTTGGGTTGCACAAACATCCCATCATTTAGATATTGTGCTTACCATATATCTAGAAACAATACGATTGATACACATAGCAACTTAAAAGGCAGCTTGACCGGTCAACATTTGATTTTTGAATGCCCCAGTTTTAAATGTCAGTTTACATACAGACTCACTAGGATGGCCTTGGGCCAAAACACTCAGTATTGGCTTCATAACAAATATCCTTTGGAACAGCCGTCCAGCTTTGGTTTTGAGTAGGGATGAGTCTGTAGGAAAGTCTCGGTCTATTACAAGTTCTATGAAAATGACAAATTGTCGTAATATATTCTAAAGATAAAGGAATCAGAACTCTGTGATTGGGAATCATGGCGTCGATGTCTTTTTTAGAACTCTTAGCCTGTTAAGTGACTCCAATAAAAACACGTTTCCTCACACCCACTAAGCTCCAGTGTTAATCTTATTCATCATTATTAAATGTTGGAAGTTTAAATTTTGAATGGAGATGAGATGCTATGAGATGAAAAGACTTAAACAATGACGGAAGCTTTTGCAAGCAAAGCCTGGTAATCTTCAAATGCTGAGGGAATCGGCGAAAGAGAGGGGGGGCTCTGAAGACTCCAATAAATTGTTGGTTTAATCCTTTATTTGTAACATTTGTCTTAATTCCTAAGATCTGTTGAAAGGGGATTTAAAGAAGATGAATCAGTAGTAAAACTTCTTAGGAAATGACAAACTAAGACTTTAGATGAGCCCTCTTTGGAGAGCAATGATTATCTGAAAGTGCGTAGAAAATAACTAGGAAGCAAGAATGCTGATAGCTGGCCTTGCTGGATGGACTCCATGGTACAAATTGCATGCATATGACTCACAGAAACGTGCATTGCATTTCAGCAGATGTGATGCTTGGCTTTGAACATGGCTGCTGCAAAGCTGAGCCAGATAGATTTTCGGCTGTGCTTGAGCCGTAGACACTGGGGCATCCCCTCTAGTTCAAATGTAGCCCAAGATTTTATCCATGGAGTTATGGGAGCACCCAGCTAAAAGGAAGGCTTGCAGATGGTTTGACTATCCATTGTGCCTCCCAGGTTTCATACTACTACTTCAGTGCAGAGGCCATAGCAATTGGATGAGGAATGAATGTCATAACATTGAGTAAGATGTAATTTGTTCTTATGAATATGAACAAGGTCTTTCCCTGCTATTTCCCTGCTATTTCCACCGCCGCTTATATGTTATATGTAATTTTTGTTGATGTTAATTGGGGTTTTTATGGGGATTTTATTGTGTTTTAACTATTTATGTTGTAAACCGCCCTGAGACCTATTTGGAGAAGGGCGGTCTAAAAATTAAATAATAATAATAAAATAATAATAATTAGATTGCACAAGTGGGGGCCCTTGAGGCTTGTGGGTGGGCCTATCCCAGCCCCCCACTTTCTCACCAGACTCAGTATGGCCCCCAGACTCCCCTGCAGCTGCCACCAGGACTACAGCCTTCCAGCCCACCACACTGCTCTGTGTAGCCTGCCAAAGCTTCCTTCCCCCTCCCCTCCTCTCAGCAGTTTGCCTGGAGCTGCTTTGAGTGGGCCAGCCACCTTCTCTCTCCCACCATTATCTGCAGCTCACTTGCAACAGCTCCAGGAGAGCCAGCTGAGGCCTCATTCTCCCTTCCCTGCTCTTAGCAGCTTGCCCCAAGCAGGCTTACCAAGCAGGCTTCCTTTCCCACTCCTCTCTCGGTGGCTTGTCTGGAGCAGTTCTGTGCCAGCTTGAGACCTTCCTTTCTCCACCACTCTCTGCAACTTACTTGGAGTCAGATGAGGATTCCTTTCCCACACTCCCTGCTCTCAGAAACTCTCCCTGAGCAGTTATAGGTGAGCTCACTAAGGCTTCCCTCCCTCGCCTACTGGCCGATCCAGTAACTGCAGCTTCAGTAACCATCATGCCCTTTTCCAGCTCCTCATTGGTAAGTGTGTTTCTTATGCATGCACAGACCCCTTCTATTGGTGGAGGGATTTAACGACCTCCCCAAATATATTTTTCTAACTTTTCAGATTTTTTTGCATATGTAGGGAGTACACCTAAGTTTGCAGAAAAGCTTGTTTGGGGTAAATATGCTCCCTATACAGATTTGTATAGCCACACACTTGGGAATTAGATAAATAGATTGTAAATCCCTGTTGAAGAGCCAGATTCAGTGGCTCTTCAATGGAAAAGAGAATCACACAAAGTAATTGACACATGGCTGACGCCTTTTCTGGTGAAAGCTGGAAGTAAACCCATTCACCAATTCTATGTGATGCAAACAGTGGTCTCTTGTCTTTGTTTGTTTATTTATGAGTCTTCTAAACCACAAATCGAAATGTAAAATTCTGTAGAAATTGAAAGTTGTAAATTAATGGTTGGTCTTTGAAATATGATGCTTTGAAATGGGCTCCCTTTAATTTCCCTCTTGAAACTATTTGTCTTTGAACAGCGTTTAGAACTTCATAGAAAGCTGTGGAAAGTTTCTGTTCAAAGCTGTCAAAGGGGGAACACAATTATAGGCATATGTATATATACACGCAAAATATGTATGAGTGAACGTATAGAATGTCCATATCTATATTACAGAATATAGCGATCAGCACTTGCAGAAAAGGGCTACTCCTTTTCCCCTCTTCCACTGTTTATTCTTTTCCTTTCCTGAAAGCCCTTGTAGCTTCTCCCCCTTTCCTGCTTATGTCTTTTTCCCATCTACCAGCCAGCCTACCTTTACCTGCCCCCTGTTATTTCTTTTATACCCTGCCTATAATGGGAACTCAGCACAGCATACTTTCTTGGCCCTGGCCCCAACCTAGTGGAATGAGCTCCCGGAAGAGCTGAGGGCCCTCATGGGCCTGTAAGATGGAGTTCTTCCACCAGACGTTTGGTTGAGGCGGGTTAGAAAGATCATGTCCCTCCTTCTATAGCCCCCTAGGCCAGACACCAACAGTGAACATTCTCCCGAGCAATGGTGACAGCTATGGCAGGGTTGAAGAGATGTCGTGGTGGATGCTGTAGACTGTTGTGGTAGATTTTTCACCACCAATATTGGTCTACGTACTGGGTTTGTATGCGTTTTTAATGTTTTTATGTAAACCACCATGAGCCGGGCCGAGAGTGGGAGTCAATAAATATAAAAATAATTTTAAAATATAATCATCATCATCATCATTCTCCTCTCCTCCACTTTATCCTCACCTTGTGCATTCGATTAGAGTTAAAATGAGTAACTGATCCAAGGTTTGCCAGTAAAGGCATTCATTTCGTAAAGCTCTAAGTGCTGCTTCTATCATTTGGGAAGGGCGGGTTACCTATAAAGGGTTAAGGGTTTTTTGGATTTCATTTTTTTTTCTTGAAAACCTGTGTTTCGTTTTTAATAGAAAGGTCTGTCTTGTCTATTCATGGCTCCAGTCTCTAGATTTAGGTATCCACAGATGGAGCTAAGTTGAGAATTAGAGATATTGATAGATTGCCCAAATCCATTCCAATTACAGGCACACAAATGGAAAGGCAGATTTTGCAAATGTATTTCCTGCTAGATGAAGAACTGCATGGTGATAATTGATACATGCACAGGTTACCTTTGCTATCAAGAGAGGAATTTCTTTTTTCCAAAAATCACATTTTTAGATACAGCCTTTGATTCCACTTACTCACTTTTACTTTTTTCAAAAGATGATCTTATTAGAACTATATTTAAACATTTCTCTTTGATTTCTGTTGGAACTTTTCTGCTACAAATCTGTCCAGTCTCTTAATTATAGTCTTTCCAGAGATGTTTTTTTTTAATGTAAATCATCAAGTGGTGGTGCTCTAGTATAGCGATCCCCAACCTGTGGGCAACGGACCACATGTGGTCCTTCGACTAATTGGAGGTGGGCCCCGAAGGACGCCTTCCCCCCCCCCCCCGGCCCTTTACTTCATCCCCCTCAGCCCTTTACAACACACTTCATTGTTGTGGCGTGTCTGTATCTTATTTTGAAGGGATGTTTAAACATTACCATAGTGATCAGAGAGCGTTAGGGCAGTGGTTGAGAGTAGAGGAATAAACTACCCCCCCCCCCACTGGGCCTCAGTAAAAGGCGTTGAGTGGCCCCGGTGAGTGGTCCCCGGCGTTGAGTGGTCCCCAGTGATAAAAAGGTTGGGGACCACTGCTCTACTAGGAAGGTAAGAAGACATTGCCTGCCTCTGAGCATCTACAGAGTGAAATTCTGAAATTGAGGAACTGTCATTTCTTATCTCTTCTCTTTGAGTTTCTCTTTTAAAATCAAAATTTAATTGATTCAGAATGAACTTTAAAATCCTAATAAAAAGAAAAAGAATTGAATTGTTAGATTTCCCAGTGAGAAACTGGGAATAGAGGATATGGCCTGGAGTTCCCAGCAGCAAAAAGGGGCTTCCAGAGGGTAAGCTGAAAGTGTGAACACTAATGCTGAGGCTGGGGATCCCCTTCTGGTGGAGGGATGGGGCCCATATCAGGAGAGAAGGAACTGACATGGAGACAGCTTCCTGTTGGCGGTGGAGGCAGACATCAAGAAAACAGGAAGCAACACAGTAGCAGCAGCTATGGGGCAAGACTGTAAACTGGCAGAAGAGTCCAGAGCAGGGGTAGTCAAACTGCGGCCCTCCAGATGTCCATGGACTACAATTCCCATGAGCCCCTGCCAATATTTGCTGGCATGTGTTCATGGGAATTGTAGTCCATGGACATCTGGAGGGATGCAGTTTGACTACCCCTGGTCCAGTGACTGAGAGGAGTGACAGAGGAAACCTTGCAGAGTCTGTTTCATTGCAACAGACTCATTAGTCAGGAGGGGGAAGACTTATACCCTGAAATAATTCCAGACATAGAAGAACAGCACTCTTCTGTCAGCTTTGTGGCAAAGACTACGGCAAACAGAATTAGATGGGCCTCTCTTCTTCTCCTTGGCTCTCCCCACACACACACACACACACACACATTCTATTCCATCTCTAGTCCAAGCACCAGCAGAGGATTTTTAGGTAGGGGGGAGGGGTCCCTTTGTCCTGCTTTCTTTTCAGTAGAACCCGGCACATCTAGGAATATTCAATACTAGGGTTTAAGGCCCGCTGTAGGCCCAATACAGCGGGTGCTAGCGGGCCAGCGGCTGGGTGCAGGAGGGGCCCCTGTCCCCCAGCCTGGGTGCCCCCCTCCCGGTTGTGGGGCGCATGCCCTGAAGCCATTCTCCCGCCCCCTCCTGCCCCAGAGCCCGGCTTCGGGGCTGGCAAAGGAGCAGGCCCACTGCATCTCCAACATGGCGGGCCTGCTCCTTTGGCCGCGCCGAAGCCTCCGCCCGCCGTTGGCCGCCCCCCTTGAGCAGGGCTGGCATATCTGGGATGAGCCAAGAGGCCAATCAGGAGCTGTGCGCTGCAGGGCTCCCAATTAGCCCCTTGGCCCCGGACCGACATTTGGAGGGGCCTATCGGGAGCCGCATCATGGCTCCTGATGGGCCCCTTTGAGTTTTTATCTTGCACTCGCCCCGCCCCTTTCTCCTCCCATATAGGCCTTACTCTTTTATTCGTAACGCTCCCATGGAGCGGTTTACAGATTAAGGTTTTAAAATTGGTTTTAAACAATGTTTTATTAGGTTATCTCATTAGTGTAAACCATCTTGAGCTTGCTTGCAGGAAGGGGTGGTGTAATAATCAAATAAATTAGAAAGGTGAACCTGTGAGGAAAAAGAGATCAGCTCAGTATGGAGAGACAACAAACATGGCATGTGAGTGTCCTGCATAATGCAGGGGGTTGGACTAGATGACCCATGAGGTCCCTTCCAATTCTATGTTTCTATGATTCTATGATTCTATGGTGTATATAGAGGAGAATAAAGAGAGAGAAGTGGACTTGAGAGGAAGCTGGTGTGTGGAGGAGAGGGAGGGAGAAGCAGTAGGCCGTAAACCAGCTTGAATTCAAAATGTGCCTAATTAAGAACTGATAAGTTGCCTTCAGAGGAAGAAGGGGAGTTTGTTGAAGATAAAAGGACACCAAGGAGCAATAAGAAAAAGATCTGTAGAACTGTAGCCACTTGAGAGCAGGTGTTTCTGGCATTTGTCGCTCATACTGAAGTCTCCTTTAATACAGTGGCTCAAGTAGTTACGTTTTCTGAACTATTGCTAGGGCTTGAGCCCAAGGTGGTCTGGTGTTACCGGATAGGGATGTTATGTGTATTAGGCATGGAGAGCTGTGGGTATGTGAAGGGCCAACCGGGGTGTAATTTGTCAGAAGGGCAAGGGATTATCTTGGTCTGAGGCCAGTAAATGTCAGGAATTAAAAGAATTTCTCAGCCATGCTCATATTGGCCTAAACTGGGAATCAGAGATTACGCACAGTATTCCAGTCAGTGCTAAGGGTGTCAATTAACTGTTTGAGAAAAAATAAGGGTGGTTAAGCATTTTCTCTAACTTCCCTCTCCTGTATCCAGATCAACACTGTCCCTATTGTTGTGACTGACCACAGTCAGAAAAGAATGCTGTGTAGGTATGCAAAAGAATATCAATATATCCATAATGCATGATTCTCTGACTACATGTGTTCTGTAACTGGGCCATTTTCATCGCTTTTATCAGAACCATGCTACAATATCCTTTGCTCAATAGCAACCAGCTCAAAACATGCCATGTCACAGCTGAAGAATATGCAGAAATGTAAAAGTTTCCCTTTTGAATCTTTTTTATTATTATTTGAGCACCAGCCTGGTATCCAAGAGCCCATCTGTTTGTGAAATGAGCTATATATTCTTTGCGACATCCCCTGCTGTAGTAACCCCAATTTACTTCAAAGGAAGACACTCACACCTATCTATTCTGACATACCGTTGCAGGGAAAATATCAGATAGCTCCTCTGCATTCAGTCCTTACTGATGTGCCTAAATAATTTCCTTAGATTATGCCTATCTGGGGTGAACAGTATCTACAAGCATTTATATTCTCTATAAAAATAATTTGCATCTTCAAAATATTTTGCCCTTCAGCTGAAGTGCTGCCAAATGTCTTCAAGTTATAATGACCATATTCAAATCCTATTTCTTCCAATTCCTTTATCAATGGGGGGGGGGAAAAATCCGTAAAATCTATCCTTGTTAGGAAGCATTTCATTTTTTTCGCCAACCCCAAACCAACAGAATAAAAAGCCAATTCTATGCTATCTGAGTTGACTGCAGACTATGTAGCCAGGTTTGTTTATTCCTGCATCTATTATCATATTAAGGAACTTGGCTCTCAGCCGTGATAGCACAGCACCATAAACTATAAAGTTTTTTTCCCCAGGTTTACTTTTGTTGATTTGCATTTTGTATCAGAAAGTAAATTAAATTTATGCTAATATGATATGTATACATTCTTCCTAACAGGATACCATCAAAAATGGGATTACACAGCACAACATTTTGAATAATTACAGCTGTTTCTCACAATGAGCCAATGATTGTGCTGATTGTAGGTCTTAAAATGTGTACGGAATTGCCTTGGGATATGTAGATACAAAAGAAGGGGAAGAAGGAATACAATATAAGGATCACTTACATTGGTACAGTCCATATAAACTGAATTTATTAGCTGTAATACAAAAGTATAAGTACCAGATGAGGCAAACTTTAGTTTCAGCTATTCAAAACAGGTTTTGTTAATCCTCAGAGAGCTAGATGCCAATCTAACCACTGGCTTGTCCAAACCATTCTGGTTTCAATGCATATAGAGGGACATAAGCTTGGCATGGTTTCCTCTAAGAGCAGAGTCTGTGGCTTGGAAATGGGAAGATATTCCACTCTGTTTATGTCACAGGCTGACTATTACCTGTTAACCTTTAGACTTACAAGTATATAAAACCCCTGAAAGGACTAGGGTCTGGTTAGGGTGTGGGGGTGTGGTGCTTGCTCACCAGCATGTCCACACACTTCAACCAGTCCAAAATGCAAGAGCCTAGCTATTGGCAGGGGTTCAATACGTAGTCTGCCAGCAATTCAAAGGTAGGGGCTGCTCTAGAAAGGAAAATGAGTTGTTCGTTTTAAAGCATGTTATTTGCAAGAGTTACAGTGGCACTAGAGCTATACTGATAAATGTTGGAAATGTCAAAATATAAAGGCATCATTCTGTCATATGTGGTGGATTTGCCAGAAAGCGAGGAAATATTAGGTTATGACACGAGATGCAAAAGATACTGAAAGTTAAATCTGTATTGCATCCAAAGCGTATGTTACTAAATATGGTACTACAGATTGAAATATATATTGAGCTTCTAAAATATGTGGTAACAGCTGCTAGGATCCTTTAAGCATCAAGCACCAGGTATTATGGATTGGCTAAATAAACTGACAGAATACGGGACAATGGGAAGACTTAAATATTTGATACATAACAAATCAACATTGGAAATTCAGAAGAAAATGGAGGCCAATATTAGACCATATTGAACAGTAAAATCTAAGATTAAAGCAGCCATTTTCAGATTACATATACTATGGGGATAACGCAGTATGTGGTTTGTAACCTCAAAGTTATGTATAAGAATAATATATGTATTGTAAGTTTTATGAATATTTATTTTTCTAAATAATAGGTTTGCAGTATATAACAATATGTGGTATTTTCTCTTCATTTCTTATGCATGCTTTTAAAATAAAAACTGATTCCAGATAAGAATTAGAGTGGCACATAAAGATGGACAGATATGTTCCTACTGGACCACAGCCATGGTGTAGACTAAGCTCTGACTGAAGTAAAAAGGCTGGCTTGTTGACACTGGGGGCTATTATGCATGCATTGCTTTCCTCCGCAGTCAGTTCACTGACCCTTTTAAATCATCCTTTAAAAAAAAGTTTTTAAAACATTTCCATTTATGCATGTGCTCTGATTGTATACTATTTTTGAGCAATTATGCATTTTAAACCATTCTGACTGTAACTGTGGGAGAGGGAACTTCCTCTGTTGTGCTGCAAACTCACCTGACCGCCACTCTGGCACATGCTGCTGGTGGGGCCTTATGGGAATTGTAGTTCATGGACATGGAGACATTTCCATGGGGACACACAGGCTTCTGAATGCCAAAACTACCACCTTTCCCCCTCTGAGGTATACTGTTCCCTCATAGAGAGTGGACAGGATGGACCACAGAAGACTGCAGGCTCCCATGCAAACTTAAAGCCCCCATCATACCATTTCTTCCCTCATGAAGATTTTTAAAAATCACTGGCGAGTCCAAAACAGGATCCTCTGCGCATAGCAGCTCAAAAGCAGCTCAGCTTCCCCATTCTCCTGCTGGAACTGGCATTACAGACCCCTCCACTTCACCAGCCTGATAAACTTTCAAACTAGCCCCCCCCCCCCCGACACTGATCAGAAGTAGAGCTTTGTAGTCTCAGGAGCGTTTGTGGAAGGCTATGGAGAAATGCCACGTATCCAACAGGATAATTGCTACTAATTTACATAGCAATAAAGTTGACTTGGTTGCCAGAGTATGTGGCATGTTCACGTGATCACTGACAAAGGCACAGTATCAGTGGCAGGCACTTGAGCTCCCATTGGTAGACGAGGGACTGCAATCAGAAAAGGCGAGGAGTCCAAAAACACATTTGTGCATCAAAAAAAAGACCATCCTCAGTGCTGTCACACAAGAAAAGTAATCGCAAAACTAGTTTCACAAGTCTTGCTGATAAAATCCTGCTGGAACTGTGGATAGTGTTTACAATGCAAAAACAAAAACAATATGATGTCATATTAAAAATTTTTTAAAGATGATGTTTTTAGCAGTCTTCTTGCGAGTTTTCTGTGCTGCATTATACACCCAGAATGCCTCTAGAAATGTAATGCACTGGCAACCTCTTAGAGAGTCTAAAGCCTGATAAACTTTAATTAGTGAATTAGTAAATGGCCTGTTCATGCATGCAGGGGGTGTGATGGTTGTACATCAGCAATATTAGTCTGCTGTGATTTAGAGCATGTCCTGTAAACATCCTCATCCAAACATTTTTTTGCACGTCACTTCCCCAAATTACATCGGAATCTTTTGTTCTGTGACATTTAGCATCATTCCATCCCAGTAAAGGTTGTTTCTTTTCTTCCCAATGACTTTGTGACCTGTCTTTAAAGTCAACACTCCAATCAGCCTTCAGTGACATACAGAATATAGTGACATATTGACTTTTACAAGAAGTCACCCAACATGAATAGATGAAAACTTGGTGCTGAGGTTTCCATATGAATGGAGCCGTTCTCAAAATAAAAGAAAGGTCATCCCTGATAAACAACATTTATCATTATGTGTGATTATATAGTCAGTGATTCTCATGTATGACTATCTTCTAAAGCCAGATTATACATCCCTGGTTTGTAAATACAAACAGATCCATAGAACAAATGTACCAATACATTTCTGCATTTTTCAACAAGGAAAAAAAGACAACAGATCAGGCATAGGTTGTATATGTTTTCACAGCTGAGTGAGATGCTTACTAAGGTTTCTACATCATTTCCCCCATTTTTTTCTGAACTCAGGAAGTTGGTTTAGCAAATGAATATTAAAATCATATTTGCTGAAATGGAGCTGTATTTCAATTGCACTTCTCAGAAAAAGCCCATTCATATTTATAAGTGAATATTTTGAGAGCTGAAGAAATGAAGAAGTACATCTGGGCTCTTCAGGTACTTTTAGGAGTTGAGATTGGCTAAAAGTTGGAAGCAGAAAGGCTTCAAGAATGTTTCATCCATTTCAGGCAATTTCACAAATTAAGTATTTAAGAAGCATAATTTTAAAATTGTTCAATAAATGCAAGTCAAATCACAATCATGTGCCATTTATTTACTTAATCTCTAGTCTGCCTTTCTCACGGAGACTCAAGGCAGGTTCCAGCGAAAACCAAGCAACAACCAATAGCAGTATAACACGCACAATCAACATTTACTCCATAGTAACTGTAAACTATGTGCAGAAAATTGAGTTGACAACCCTGTATAATATTGACAGTAAAACAGGAGTTGTAGGGTTGAGGAACAATGCAGTGAAACAGTCTATTACATGCATAAGACAACATAATAAATCTGGCCTACAAAACTACAAAACAATGACATAAACACAGTGAATTGGTTCAATGAAGACCAGTATTAGCTACAACTTGATTCCCTTTATAAAAAATGTCCATTGAGATACTCAACACATGACTATTAGAAAAATAGTAATCTCCATTTCATCCTCTATAAGGAGAAGTTATACTCATCATATCGTGGGAAGTTGTAACTGACTCTGTGAGTCACCAAATAATAAGATACAGATGATTAGGAATTGGAGCAGATTTTGATGCGGGCAATCTGCAAACATCTGAAGGACAAATTGTTGATCCAGGGACATGAGCATGGATTTGTCTCCAACAGGTCCTACCAGACAAATTTGTTTCCTTCTTTGACCAAGTGACAGGCTTACTAGATCATTGAAACTCAGTTGATATTAGATTTCAGTAAGGATTTTGACAAGGTTCCCCATGATGTTCTGATGGGTAAATTGGGGGACTGCAGACTGAATTTTTGGATGGTTAGGTGGGAGCTCCTGACCACACCTCCCAAATCCCCCCACCATCAGCCCACTTCCCCCTGGCAACCCTAGTCAGTGGTAAGGTTGCTGCTGTGGTCAATAATTGTTGAGTAAGGAAATAATACTTTAATTAAGTTCCTCAGCATTTGTCACTGATTAGACCAGCAGCTTAAATTGAGCCTAGAAGCTGTCTAGACTCTATCTCTCCATGAATCCCTTTTAGTACTGTACACAAGAACACGTGTATAACACAGATTGGAGAATACCATAACTTTTATCTAATGTTGTCATTTAATGCTGATCTGATAGCTAACAGGTCATCCCCAAGTCAGAATGTTTTGTAGTTAATGCACAAACCCGAGAACCAGATTTTGAACTCAATATAAGTTTATTTTAAAGCTGTATACATGATAAATGCTGTTTCCATTTAAAATTAGAACTTCAAGCCACCAAGCGATAAAATAATTCTTTCTCAAATGCCCTGCAGCTGTGGGGTCATTTAAAATTCATCTGTTGTGCGGAATGAAATGTTACATACTGCTGATGAAGCCCCAGGACCAGTTATTTTTTCATCTTTTGAGTTGCTTTTTGTTTTTCTTAAACATAATGACTCTCAGAATTGATGTAAGTTGATTATGGCCAAGTAAGATATTTATGAGATGTCAATTTCCTATAAATGCAAGACAGCAAGGATCACGGAGGATCTGTTTCCTATTAGTTTCTGCTCTTTCCTCAGAGTTTTTTTCTGCAGTCGAACAATACAAATGTAAGCTTCCAAGGAATTTAACATTTTGTTAAGGTGGTAGCAAAACTGCCAAACTTGTGAAAGGATGGTTGAATCCAGGCTGGAGTCATTTGCTATTTAGAAAGGGTTAAAATATGGCAGTACATTGCCCCCAGTGAGGCATATTGTCATTTTGTAGTTCCTAATTTAAATGATTTGAAATAGAACAGAATGGAGCATTTGGGTACATACATGGATGAGGCAGTTATTTGGGGAGTTTAAAAAAGAGTATGCAAAAAGGCTGGATTAAGGTGCTTGCTCGGTAAGTTGGGTGCCCTATCAGCCAGATAGTAGGCAGGTGTCAGAAGGATCATTCAAGTGGAGGAGAGACAAATGAACTTGCTGTTAATAATTATACATTCAGGGAGACAGAAGAGTTTAGTTAGAACAGTTGCCTACTATATAATAAGATTCACAGCAGAGTTAAAAAAGTTAGGAAATGCATTCTATACTGTACACGCACTCTTGGCATATAACATGCAAAATAAAAGAAGAAGAATTAACTGTAAAAATGTTTTGTGTTCAATGCTGTGAAAACTGGCTAAGAACTACACGGTCTGTGATGTGGAAACAGTTCACAGGTAACTTGTATACCTTCTTTCCTGGCTGCAGGCGTGTTGTGCAAAGGAGACTCTCTTCAAGTCTGTTTATTCTGCCTTGTGTTCCCCCTATAAAACCCTTAAGGGAGATGACAAATACAATAAAATGAATATAAAATGCAAAACAAAACAAAAAATCCTGACAAGACAGATTAACATATCTGGGTTAGTATAAAATCAGATTCCCCCTGTCTTGGATGGAGTTCCATTCCCCTTGAAAACCCAGTTTTGCAACTTGGGAGTATGGCTTAACACAGTGGTCACCATAAAAAACCTCTGGCTGGTGCATTGGCTGCATCTGTTTCTGGACCATGCAGATCTAGTCATAATGATCCATTACACTATGTCTTCATTACAGACTTACTTATGGTACTGTGCCCTACTTGGGACTACACTTGAACAGTGTTCAGAAGCTGCAGCTAGGACAGAATACTACAGCTACCAGGAGCAGATGTTCCAGATTGGAGACCAGATCAGATTCAAGGCTTTGCTTATACCCTTTAAAGCCCTAAATGGTCTGGGACCCTTATATCTATGGGACCTCTTCTCCCACTATGCCCCCCAGAGCAATGATACTGGCTACCAACCCACCCAATTCAAGATTGTTGGTTTAGTCCTTTAAAACTAAGGTGACCAGATTTTAACATTGGTAAAGAGGGACACCGTTGACCAGGGGGATTCTTGATTTAAAATTTGGTCTATATGGAGCAACAAACATTTTCATAGAATGCATAGAACACAAAACTAGTATTGTAATATATATATTTTACTTGCAACATAAGTACAATTTGCCAGGTGCCCCCAGATGTCCCTCCAAAAATGGGACAACCTGGTTACCTTATTTAATACTCTACATGGTTTTGGGACTACTGCAAACCTATATGGCTACACTTTTATTCTCGGTTGTAGCTCAGTAGTTTGGGTTTGCCTTTCTTGTGTGGTTTGCATGGCTGAGGGAGTGGACTCAAGCCCCACATTCTAGCTGGCTCACAAAACTCAGAGGTCTTTTTTTAAAAAGATGGGACCATATTTCTGAAGGAGAACTTTATAGTTATCTCTAGGAAGTTACCTCTAGGACGTACTTTGTTCTTTAAAACCAGATACAATTGCCATTTTCCCCTCTTTCCTTTGATTACTTCTAGACCACTACTCACCTTCTACTACAGGTATTTATCCTCAAACATAGAATCATAGAATAATAGAGCTTGAAGGTACCTCATGGGTCATCTAGTCCAACCCCCTGCACTATGCAGGACACTCACAACCCTATCACTCATCTACTGTAACCTGCCACACACTTAAACCTTTACAGAATCAGCTGTCAGATGCTTATCCATCCTTTGCTTTAAAATTTCCAAAGATGGAGAACCCACTACCTCCCAAGGAAGCCTGAGAAACCGCTCTGTCAGGAACTTCTTCCTGATGTTTAGATGGAATTTCTTTTGAATTAATTTCATCCCATTGGTTCTGGTCCATCCCTTTAGGGCAAGAGAGAACAACTCTGCTCCATCCTCTAAATAGCAGCCTTTTAAATACTTGAAGATTGTTATCAAATCCCCTCGCAGTCATCTCCTCTCCAGGCTAAACAGACCAAGCTCCCCAAGCCTTTCTTCATACGTCTTGGTCTCCAAACTGAACTCCAACTTACACATACTCAACCAAGCAAATCATTTCGCTTCAGAAACTATATCCCAGTGAACCTAGGTCAGTTGTCAGGCTCAGACCCAAGCCTTGTAGGCTGGAGTCTTGACACTGAGTACAAGAAAAGAAGAATGGCTATCTTACACCTATCCTTGAAGCCAGTGTTTTAAAATTATTTTCACAAGCCTGTAAACCTTACTGGGGAAAGGAGGGAAGCAAAATTGCATTTAGCCCCAAGAAAGTATCATTAAAAACAGATTTTGTCATTTATCTACTTTCCAGTTTTTTAATGAATCACATTTGTTAAAAGCAGAATTTTTTTTTTAAGTATCTGTCCATTTTTCTTTTGATCAATCTAGCCCTTTAGGCTCATTGGCATGGATTTTTCTCCCCCTCCCATAACAGATCAATAGCCAAGTCGCACAGTCTGAAGGCAAGCTTTCCTTGCTAGGCTCAGGGCTCAATTTCAACCAGTCTGTATGATGAGAATTGTTTTCTCCTGCTTATATACATTAATAATGAGACAGCCCTTGAGCTTTGAGCTCTACTTCAAAGCTACGGCCAATGGCTACAATGATACTCTAGATATACCAATTTGAATAATCAGGCAGAGAATATTAACTGTTTAATATATGAAAACAGGTTTTATATAGAGAAACAGTAAAATTCAATCAGTCTCAAATTTGGTATAAATTGAAGATGGTAACTCATGCCCATCCTGGCTGAAGGATGTGAGCTAACCAGGGAGTCATTGAACATCCCGACATTCCCTCTGTCTGTCCATCTATATCAGTGTTGAAAAGAAAGTATTGTTCCAGTTTTTTTTTTTAATCCTGTGAAACTAAATTGAGGGTTTCAAATATCCACCATCCCTAAGAAGAGGCCTCTCTGTGCACAACGGTCCTGATCCAAATCAGGTTCAAGCACACCTAGGAAGTGTGGAATTCCAGAACATGAACCTACACCTATCAAGCAACCTTATCTCTTCTCTGCAATGTTTTCTTGACCTAAAATAGGCCGGGAGCAATATGTGGCTGGTTAGGTGGCTGCAGAGGCATTATACCCTTTTCAGGCCCCACTTTCATGGGATATTTCCAACCCAGGGGTAGCCAACCTCCAGGTAGGTCCTGGAGATCTCCTGGAATTATTGCTCATCTCCAGACTATAAAGCTCCCCAGGCAGAAAAGGCTGTTTTGGAGGGTAGACTCAGAGGCATGGTACCCTTTTGAAGCCCCATTTCCAAACTTCGCTTTCACTGGGCTTAGCTAACACAGTCTGTTGCTTGGCTGGTGATGTCTGCCCTTCTGAAGCCTGGGGCCTACTGCTGGCAACTACAGTCCCTATTGTCCACAAAGTGAAATTGTTGCCTTGAAAAACTGGAAAACCTAGACATATTCCGCACAATCGAAAAAGTAACATAAACTGTGCTGCATGGGCCAGTGCAACATTTTGTAGTATTCTACCTTCATTTTATACTAGAGAGCCCTCTCATTTTTCTCTCCACCATCATAGCGTTTGCAGCGTTCCTCACCTCCTTTTAAGGAGTGAGGAACATGCTACGAGCTTTCAGCGCCTCCCCCAGCTTGTACACATCAATCACTCCTGACAACCAATCACCTTACAGCATGGCACTTTAAAACCCCGTGGCTCCCTGCGAACTCTTTTTATTTTTTAATATGAATTACGTGATGAAACGAGAATCTGTTTATTCACATATGCATTGGTTGGGACATGTTTTTAAAGTACCTTGCGGTCACGCAAACACCTATTTGTTGCTCCAGCTGCTTTGTGATTTTTTAAAAAAGAGAAAAACCCTGCTCCCAGAAATGGGATATATTTTTAAACCATCCTGCAGCCTCACAAATGCCTATTTGTTGCTCCAGCAACTTTGCCATTTTTTAAAAAGACAGCAAAAACGTGCTCCCAGATATGAAGTGGGTGGAAGTGAGGGTGGGACATCTCCTTGTGTGACAACTACTGTCCTTGCCTCCTGACTCTCCCTTGGCTGGCTGCTTGCAGCAGCTAGCGGGATTTCCTAGGGGAATCCACTTTTTGGGATTACCCTGATCTTGCTACAAATCAGAAGATGTATCAAGAGCAGCACTGGGAGAAGATTGGAGGTTGACGATGTCATTTAGAACCACACACACACAAAAAAAAAGCATCTGTGGAAGGTAAGAATCTCACTGTTTTTTCATTGTGCGGAATGGCCCCTATTTTCCCCCAAAGTCTCACTGTTTGCTTTCCTGTAAACCCTTTGTATGTAAACTCCCAAGCTAACTCTACTTGAAATTCTGGGCCACTTATGCCTTTCATTTCATAGGACCTTCATGGCAAATTCTGATTTTTATTTATCATGCCAGGCTTAAGCAAAGTCACTTCAGCCCCTATGTCTCTCCAGCCAGTTGCTTGTTCAGTGTTTACATTTACATGGTCTAAATATACCTTATTTAGATCTTCCTGCATTTTCCAGACTTGCAGGACCCTTGATGGTCTGTCTGTCTGCACCAAAAAATAAAAACTGTTGCTGGTAAAAGCTGGCCAGAGACCACAGCCCATGTGCGACACACCCATGCCACCCCACCCCAAGCTCAGCTTGCAAGCCTTGTCTCTACTATTACTGCTCAACTCTAGACTATAAAGATCATCTCTGCAAGTAAAAATTGCTGCTTTGGAGCATAGACACTGAAGCATTGTACTGTTTTGAGGCCTCACATCAAACCTCAAGGAATACTTTCAACCCAGGGGTAGCCAACCTCCAGGTGGGGCCTGGAGATCTCCTAGAATCACAACTAATCACCAGACCATAAAGATCAGCTCTCCAGGCAGAATTGGCTGCTGGGGGGGGGGGGTTGGTGGCAGGGCTATTGTAAAAAAGAAACGTTTGAAGCCTCCCACGCAAGTTGTTGTGGAAATGAAACACTTGAGGCCTACTGCACAGAGTTGTTGTTTAGATGAAACAGGAGGTAAAAGATCCCCCACAATAGTATTCAGTTTCATCTGCACAACAGCCTTCCATGTTACGCCTCAAATGTTCAGAGAGTAGTGAAGACACGCATGGCTTGGCTGTATCTTCTCACCAGCAGTGAGGCCAGCCACAGCAGTATTTTAAGTGAGAAGGGGCTTTTCTGTGATCCTCCTGCCAGCCAACAGTTAGGCAGAAGGGTACAGCTTTCCCCTCTCAAAAGGAAAGTACACACATGACTACAGACTCCCCTTTGTTGCTCTTGGAAAAGCATCCCTTGCCTCAGTCAGAAGCTGTTAGAGGCTCCCTTCACAACAGGCCTGAATGGAGGGGGGGAGCAGCCCCACTACTGGGCAAGAGCAACAATTGGCCCTAACTGGGGGAGATTCCACCAATAGGAGTCTTTGGAACCTTCAGCATTTTGTCAGGGTATATGGACACGATTTTATGTGTATAGACTAGCAAGAAAGCCCATTGCAACCTGAATACAATGGGCGCTAGGACCCAGGGGACACTGGCAGGCACAGGTCTCTCTCTCTCTCTCTCTCTCTCTCTCTCTCTCTCTCTCTCTCTCTCTCTCTCTCTCTCTCTCACACACACACACACACACACACACACACACACACACACACACACACACACAGCAGGAGCCATAGGAGGTAATCAGGGCTCTTTGGGAAGCAAGGGTCGTTTGCAGTTTGCAGTTTGGGGCTCGTTTGCAGTTTGTCTCTGTCTGTCTCTCTCTCTCTCCCTGGCAGCAGGAGCCATAGCAGGTAATCAGTGGTCGTTCGCAGTTTGGCAGGGCTCTCTGTGTCTCTCTGTGTCTCTCTCAGGCATCTGAAAGCAAAGTGGCTAGCATCCAGGGAATGAGGGCAGAAGCTGGAGAGGGAGGGCCAATCAGCTTTGCTGGCCGCATCCTGATTGGCCCTATTCCATCTCGGACAGCCAAGACACTCTCCACCCCCAGGGCTGTTTCACAAATATTAAGAGGAACAATGGATAAGGACATATATATATATATATACATCCAACCAGATAACCTTACTGTTGCGAGGTGTTAACGACAGTTTTCATCTCTTAACTTGAGATGAAAATGTGCTGTCAATGGAACTGTGGAGAGTTTTACTTTTTTTTTTTTTTGATGAGGCTGCCTGCTGTGAAACATGGAGCGCTAATTGGTTTATGGGTAGTGGATAGAAAGCATTAATCACTGTTTGTGGGATTTTTGTTACCTTTTGTTGCATCCATATGGTTCCTTTTAGTTATTATATCAGCAGCCAGAACACAAGGCACTCAAATAATATGATTAAACTATATGATAAGTCATCAGAAGTCTTTGGCAGTGTGCATTACTGGAGGATTTCATTACAGGAGAAAACAAGCATGAACACATAGATATCTTTCATAGTCCTAGTGATGCACTCCCTGCAACCCTTCTTTTTTTAGTTTCCATGAAACATCTTAAAACCATGAACTTTCCATCCCCCCATTAGTGATAAAACTTTTTTGTCACTATGGTTGATAGAAGCCCTTGAGAAAGTTCCTTAAAGTTGGCCTCATGCCAAGTCACATGTCCAGCATTTCTGTCTAAATGTTATGCTAGGTTGATCAAATTCACAATAACAGACTGCTGTGGCTGAGATCCAAAGGCCCTACAAGCAACCTTGTGAGCCAAAGGGATATGTGCAATGTTTCTTAAATATTAGATCCATGTACATGTTTTGCCTTATGAGCTGCTTGTGAAGTGCAGAACAGGAGTGCCCTATTGATGCTTCATATTTCCACTCCCTAAGAAGGATGATAGCAAATATCCCACAAGGTGGCATTGATTGACCAGGAGAAAACAATATAATACAAGTTTGGTCAGGTAGTATGGATCTCCTCTTGGATCTCCTGCTGTATCATTCGAGCCCAAATGTTAGGGTCAATAGCTAAGTTAGGTCAAAAGAGATATTCTTGGCTTCACAGGTATATGCCGACATGATTCCAATTGGGACCATAGCACATGGGGAGACCTGTCTTAGTCTCCATTCCCCAATTATTTTTCTGTCATGAAATGGCTCTGGGTGGATCCAACCAACTTTTTGACTTAATCTTGTCCAACTCCTCTGCTTTCTGCAGCCCCTGCTTTTTGCAGCAGGTTCCATTTTTTTTTGTCCTTGCAGGCTTCACAATTCTCAGCATAAGGATTTTAAATAATCAATGGAACCCTTCTACTTTTTTCATCAGTGGAAAAGGTGGCTGAATCTGCCTTCTTGGGGGAACATTTGGGAAAGTCTTTACCCACTAGATAAAGATGGAAACAGAAGGGGACGGCTGAGTCACCGTAGGGAGACAGCCACAGAGTTTTGAAGGCAAAATCAAGAAGGCCCTCTCCTGGATTGACACCTGCCTAATCTCAGAAAGTGGGTGCACCCAAAGCAGATCCTCCAAAGATGGCCTAATGGTTGGGTGGTTTCATGTTAGTTTTACATTTCTTGTAAAACCTTGGATGGTTGATGCACAGCACAAGTAAAAAGCAACTAGGCTAAGCCAAAAAAAAAGTACATGTTCCCCAAGAAGTTGGGAGATTGGAGTGGTTGGTTCTTTGTGGTCTACTCCAGCTCTATGTGATTCTGATACTTCCTATGATGGGAAGGCACTGGCAAACCACCCCGTATTGAGTCTGCCATGAAAACGCTAGAGGGCGTCACCCCAAGGGTCAGACATGACTCAGTGCTTGCACAAGGGATACCTTTACCTTTACCTTTATGATGGGTAGGGGGGGGGGAACTTGGGAGGCAATTTTTTAAGAGCAAGAAAGCAGATGGGCAACACAGGTAAAAATATCAGCTCATGAAAATGCCTTGGTACAGATGTGATTCTTCAGCAAACAACATAAACAAGGTCCTTTCTCTTTGACATCCAGAGCACAGATGAAGTAAACAAGGCAGAAACTACAGTATACCTTGGGACCAACCTTAAATTAAGCTTCATAACAAAAATCATTGTGCGCATCTCCCTAGCAACACAATTGCTAATCGTATTGAGCAATTAATTGCATAATTGTTCAACACTCATGAAATGTTCTGCTCGATTTGGGACCATCAAGGCAAGAATAACAATCCGTCTTAACAGTCACCTACAATACTAAATATAATTATACAGAGATATAAAAAGCACAACATGACCTAAATGGTACATGAAGTAAACTGTTGGGATATGACATTTACTGCCGCTTCACTCTAGAGTGCTAAGATCGTTCCCATTACCCTTTCAGTCAAAAAAATATAGCTGTATTGTTATTCCATTTACACCTGCCTTGTCAAAGAAATTCCTGACCTTATTTAATAAAGTTTTAACCTGCTTGCCAGCAGCAAAATTGTATTCAGTTGTGTCAGAATATTTGTTTATGAGAGAGGAGGTAGTGAAGATAAAATTAACCATTCTGATAATCTCTCTTGGGTCACATATCCTGTATGGAGAAATGTCCTGTCAGCTGCTCCACTTACTCTTCCTTACAACAGAACTAAGTGAAAGTTCTGAGTAATCCTGAGGATCAAGACATTTCCATAGAGTTAGCTGCTTCTTAGTAAAAAATGTCACTCATCTATCGGTTATCTGAAAAGGGCATAAATGCACATAACACCCCTGTAATCTCGAAGGATAATTTAGTACTTTCCTAGTGACTACACAGGAATGGGGGGGAGGACACTTTGGCTTTTCAGTATTCTGATATAGTATAATTCTTTGTTCCTGACTTATATGTGTACTAGAGGCCAAGCCCATTGAATTTAGAAATACAACGGGCGCTAGATTGAGGGGGGGATGGAACAACTCTGTGGACAGCCTCTCCCTCCCCCCAGGGCCTAGAAAGACTGCAGGCAGCTGTTAGAGAACTAATTGGCAGGGGTAGCTCTCACATGGCAGAGATTTGCAGCCTCCAAGCATCAGAGGGAAACGGAAGGAGGAAGGGATGATCAAGGGTGGGGGATGAATGATGATTGGCTGGCTGCTGGACAGACAGGCAAGCCACTTGGAGGAGGAGGCACTCAGCGGTGGGACAGCCGCCTTTTAAGAATCTCCCATCCCTCTTGGACTGCCATCTCTTTAAGACTTTCTGACTATGGAACTCTACCCAACATACTTTTAAGTCTGTTAAAATCTGTTTTCCTGAAGTCCAGTCTATACGTCTGACTACAGAAAGATTAACTCTTTCCCCCCATTGTAAATTCCAGAATCATATGGTCACTACTACCAAGTGTGCCCACTACTTCTACCTCATTTACCAGTTCTTCCCTATTGGTGAGAATCAAGTCACCCATGATATTGAAGTCACCCAGACAACTGTTTCCTCCCCCCCCCCTTTGAGAATTGTGTAATTTGGTTCAAGACCTTTGACTAGATTGTACCCCACAATTCTAGTATTCTAATTGTGAGTATTATCCCACCAAGTTTACATTATTCCTATTAGGTCATAGTCCCCTGCCTCTATTAGAACTACTAGTTCCTCCTGCTTGTTTCCCATACTCTGTGCATTAGTGTATAGACATCGCAATCCATCCTTTGTGTGCCCCATGGTTTTGGTTCTTGAACTTTCTTGTAACTAAGTAGTTCCCTGCTTATGTGCAATCTTCCCATCTTCAGTTCTTGCCATCACACCAGGTTTTGAATTAACATCTCACTCCCCCTTTGGAGTTAGTTTAAAGCCCTCTTAACCAGGTGTGAAAAGGTTTCCCAAAAAATACTTTTTCCATCCCTTGTGAGGTGCACATCATCTCCTGATAGTAATCTCTCATATTGACATAATAACCCAGAAATTTTTATGTCAGTATGGGCCCAATAATCAGATTTAAAATTTGCATGAGGCCTCACTTAACTATGAGACTATAGGATTGCAGTTCTGTCTGCTTCTACCCAACTTGTCTTTGCTCTTTAATTCCTGAGGTTGTATGTTGAATTTTGTAGACCTTCAAGAAACAGGACTAAAAAGGTTCTGTTTCTTCACTGTCTGCCAAGCCTGTGGATACTGGAAGGGGAATTAACTCCCATTTCTGCAAACTTATCAAAACTACAATGTGTGGGGATCCTAGCAAAACCACATCTGAGAGGCAAGATTGATTAGATGGGCATAACAACTTGGGAAGACATTTATGAAGTATGGCACACTTTTCATTTTGACTTAGAAAAGCACTCCATGACACAGCTTGGGAAATACTGCTTAAAATTAATACTTCCCAGCAATCAAGTTAAACCCCTGGGAAAGTCAGTATATTGTATAAGATACTATTTACAGTTCGGATGCTATTGAAGGACAGTCATTAAATGTAATTTTCTGTTGCCCTTTAAAAAAAAGAAAAAGAAAACTATTATTCCCAGCTCACCCAGCTTAAAATAGTGTTAAAATTACAAGAGAAAATGAAAGCTAAGAAATTCATAGTGAGTCTCAACAGGATATCATCTTAACTAGGTCTTGAACACATCCTGTCCTGTCACCATGTGCTTCGAAGCATACATTCTTTGTTTTCATTACTTTCTATCACAATGGTAGTCCTTTTGATTGTTTGACTCCTGTATTCCCTTGAGTGTGGATAAGCAATTCTTTCTTGTTTCCCTGCTTAGCTGTTTCATCTCAAGTTTGATTAAAACACACCTTGTTTTCATATTTCATCTTAGCAATTAAAGGAAATGTGAAAAATGAGGACTGTAAATCACCTTCATGTGGCTAAAGCTAGATGGTAGCCTTTTAATGAGCCACCCCATGAACAAAAGCTTCCATCTGCCTGTAGATGTTACCTGACAAAAAACTCTTCAGGCAAATGGGTGATACTCCTTCCAAGGATTCCTTCCCTTGTTAGTGCTACAGTAACCCACTTATCTTCCAAGCAGCCATACTTGTTCCCTCAAAAGACTTAGGAAAGACGAAGCAACTACAAGGAAAGTCAATGCTTCAAGTGGAAGTGGTGACAGTTTCTGTCTATGTGGTGTATTTATATCTGGTCCTCCACCCCACAAGGAATTCAGAAGGGTATACATGGATCTTCATTTCCTCATTTTGTTCTCACAATAAACTTTTTCAGTAGGTGAGGCTGAGGGAGTCTGAGCGGCTGAAGGTCCCCAAGAATTTTTCATGTCAGATTTGGAACTGAACACCAGGGCTGTTACTGTACTTACTTTGTTTATTCCATTGTGTATCCTGCTGAATTCAGATCAATTTGAACTTGGGTCTTCCTCTATCCCCCCCTTTCCCATAGAAACAAAAGGGTTCTGCATGTGATTAGGGAAGCTCATAAGGGGGGGGGGGGGAGCCAAGTGCAGCAGGAGCCTCTTTCTTTTCTTGAATGGGACGGGGAGAGGATTGAAGACAGCAGAGGAGTGGGAATAAATCCAAGAGGAAAATCTCTGCCGAGAGATGTTAGGGCTTCTGGAGCTTCTGCAGAGAAAAGTTAGGGCTTCTGGAGCTTCTACTGAGAGAAGTTAGGGCTTCCCCTTTAAAGGAAGCCTTGCAACCTGGGAATGAGGAAGCCTTTGAACTGACACCCTGGCCAATCAGGGCTTTTTTACAGCATTGGAAGCTCCACAGCAAGTTAGTTCAGGAAAAGCAGAGAGCTGCACCTTTACTCATGCAATTTTTTCAAATATCAAGGGTTATATCCACTACAGGATATCACGGGGGGAAAGGCAGGATCACTCTGGATCAATCATGCTTATTGCAGATGAAAAATTTTAATTGCCCAGAATCAAAATGGAAATTACATTCAGTGTAGATGGCAGGGACTGAATCGACCTGGGATTGGAATAAAAGCTCCATGCAGATTCAGCCCAGGTCTTTAAGATCTTAGTCTGATGCCCTAACCTCAAGACTACACTGGCTGTCTATATTGGGAAAAGGCCTAGATATAGGCATAGACTTGTATAGTGTGAATTACACTCTGGGAATCCAAGGTTTAAATCCCACCTCTGTTGTGCGACACACACGGTACCCTTGAGCTGGTCAATCACTTTCAGAGGGTTAATGCGAGCATAAAATAAGGAAAAGAGAACTTTGTATGCTGCTATGAGCTCTTTGGAAGGTAGGATAAAATGTCGTAGGCAGAAGCATGTTTCCTATGTGTGCCTAATGAGGACATGCCTAGAAAACAAAGAGTTTGGGGAGGGCAGGGAGCTCCTCAGGGATGTGACACTATCATTTTTCTCCCACACAGCAGCCATTACCTCAAGGGGAACTGATCT
The DNA here is from genome assembly GCF_049243985.1 of Paroedura picta. Classification (NCBI taxonomy): domain Eukaryota; kingdom Metazoa; phylum Chordata; class Lepidosauria; order Squamata; family Gekkonidae; genus Paroedura; species Paroedura picta. The sequence continues at coordinate 30,527,037 of NC_135371.1, forward strand.
CTATAATCTGGAGATTGGAGTTGTAAATCCAGAAGAACTCAAAACCCTACCTTGAAGTTATAACCATAAAGAGAAGGATGTAGAGAGGCAGACTTTCTGGCCTAATCTTATTTGACAACCCCAGGGCACTGGAATATGACAGCTTTCTCTAGTTATATTCTTTGTAAGGCATGAAGTAGATCATTTGGATGGGAAACAACCAAAGAAGTCCAGGTTGCTCTTGCCTCAAAAAGCTCACCGGAGCTCACTGCAACTTGTTGGCACTTTCCTCCACCAGAATAGAAAACAAAAGAAACTTACATACAGGTACAGAGAAAGGTGATAGAAGGATTGAATCTTTCTGTGTGAGATGACTTATCATATAAAAGCAGCTGCGGAGAGATGGCAAATATTGCTTGGTTTTATCATACTGGCATCATAGAATCAAAGAATAACTAAGGGCTAAGCCCATTGCATTCAGGAATAAAACAGGTGCTAGATTAGGGGCCTGCCCCTCCCCCCATTACCTGGAAAGGTTGCAGCCAGCTGTTAGGGAACTCACTGGCAGGGGCAGCTTTCACACAGCAGGGATCTGCAGCCTCCAAGCCACGGAGGGAAGTGGAAGGAGGAGGGGATGGTCAGGGGTAGGGGACAGAAGGTGATTGGCTGGCCACTGTACAGACAGGCAAGCCGGTTGGAGGAGAAGGCAATCAAGGATGGGACAGCCACCCTGAGTGGGTGTTAAGTGCTGAGTCACACTTAACCTATGAGACACACTCCTCCTCCAAGGCCTTACCAGAAATATTAAGTGGAACAGATTGAGTTGGAATGTACCTCCTGGGTACAATGCAGGACACTCACAACCCTATCGCTCATCCACTGTAACCTGACATCCCTTTGAACCTTTGCAGAATCAGCCTCTCCATCAGATGGCCCCTGTTTAACAATTTCCAAATATGGAAAACCCACCACCTCCCGAGAAAGCCTCCTAAGAAATAGCTCTTACTGTCCCATTGGAAGAAAAGTGTTTTTCCAGTCTATTTCAACTGCTGCTAAAAGTTTATAATTTTCTTCAAGCATGCCTATAAAGTTTTTAACACATACTGAGAAATGAATGTGGACAAAATTGAGAGAATATAGAGGAGAACAATGAGGATGATCTTAGGTCTGAGGACCAAATAAGTTATTTTGGAAAGGGTATTGCTGTGAATTGGTATATAACTTCTTTATATATGTTTGTGTGGTAATCATAATCAATTTCTGACATTCTACACACCATCTTGCATCGAGCTTCATTTTATGAAGACTGTCCCTATTTGTAGGTATTTCTCCTAGGTGAAATATTGAAATTGAAAAGGAGATCCTGGCTTGTGCCAGTTACTAGCTGGATCTTTTACACTCCCAATAATAGTTTCAAGTTGTGCTGACTGCAGTGGGAGAAGAATACCATCAAATTATGGAGGACTCTTTAAGTACAATCACCAGTCCATTATAAAGAATATTTGAAAAAACTACAAAAAAATCCTTCTCTCCTCAGTTGCTTATGGATTCAAGTGTTTCATGCATCTCAAGTGGCCTGACACAACAAATATAGGGTTGATTTATTAGACAATTAACCTGACAACTTTCCCCATGTTCCTGGACATTTCCTCAAAGCTGGTTATTACTCAATTTCTTTACTTCTTATTAGACTTATTTGCCATAGTCAAGTTGGTGTAGTGATCAGGAGTGCAGACTTCTAATCTGGCAAGCTGGGCTTGATTTTGTGTTCCCCCACATGCAATCAGCTGGGTGACCTTGGGCTCCTCACTGCACTGATAAAGCTGTTCTGACCGAGCAGTAATATCAGGACTCTCTCAGGCTCACTTACCTCACAGGGTGTCTGTTGTGGAGAGAGGAAAGGGAAGGCGACTGTAAGCCACTTTGAGAAAAGCAGCATGTAAGAATCAACTCCTCTTCTTCTTCTTACTTAATGTGAAACATTTTCTGATCAAAATATAATAGCAACCTAATTGTTGCACATATAGCCACAAATAGAGTCAGTGTGGTGTAGTGCTTAAAAATGGCAGCCTGTAATCTGGAGAGCTGGGTTTCCCCCCTTCCTCTACATGCAGCTGGCTGGGGTGACCTGACAGAGCTGTTCCCACAGAGCTCTTTCTGCCATACCTACCTCATAAGGTGTCTGCTATGGGGGAGAGGAAGAGAAGGTGATTGTAGGCTGCCTTGAGACTCCTTCACGTAGTGAAAAGTGGGGTATAATTCTTCTTTAAATTGTAGTTTCTTAAATTGGTTGATCTCTAATCCCAGCAGGTTCCACTGAGTGGATTACATTTCTTTATTTGGAATGGACCATTTCTGCTTCTTCCAGATTTCATCTAGTTGCTGTAACTCAGTATTCCGGGGGAAAAGAGGAAAGGGAAGCACCCATAGAAACTGGCCATGATGTATTTTTCACTACAATTATAATAGAATGTTAACTGAGCTTAATTGCAAAGCTGTCCTGCACAATTTTAAGATTAAACCTATTGCCCCTACTTGGAAAGTGATCTTGGGTTTTGCATGTAAATCAGCCTTCTGGATGCCATCCTGTCTGCATCAAGGCAAGGGCAGGGGAACCCTATGGGTATCTATTCCGAGAAGACATCCTTGCTGCTCACAGTCTGCTGATGCATGCATACCATTTAGCTGACATCTCCCAAAACTGTAAATGTCACAATGTTGACACCACCATATTAAATTTCATGAGAGATGCCAGTTAAATAATAAGTTTGCTGAGCATTGGCCATTGTTTATTCAGTACTGGAATGAGAAATAATATTCAACCATATGTTCTTTTCTCCTTGTTGTAAAAATGGGCTCTTTCTGGCATGATGATTCTTTTCTGTCTCTTTGACACATTGCTTGTGGGGGAAATGAATGAACTAACTGCTTAAAAAATCATGAGGACATGGAATTTTGCAAATCTAGATTAGCATGTGTTTATCCTGTGGATGGAATCCTATTGCTATCTAATGGCAACGAGGTAGGGATCTTGGACTGCCTAAATTAGATACATGGTCAAGAAGACCGGTGCTAAGAGTACTCAGGCAATTGGAGGGGGAGAATAAATATTCCTTCCATCCCAAATTTTCTCCTACAAGACTGCAATCCTAAATATGCTTAATTAGGAGCAATTCTCACTGAGTAAAAGTGGATTCACTTCTGAGAAGACCTGTTTAGAGGTTTAGGGCCTTTAGCAGGTCTAGTTTGCTATTTATTGATTGATTGATTAATTAATTAATTAATTAATGCATTTATTTATATTCTGCCTCTCCTGATAAGGTCAACCCAAGGCGGCTTACAAAAAGCCATAAACAATATACCCCATAAAACTCCATACAATGTTAAAACCCACAGTTCCCATAAAAGTCACATTAAAATAACCATAGTCCTACAGATGGTGGTAAAAATAGTCTCTTTTCCAATCAGGTATTCCAACCTTTAAGCTGTATCCTCATAACTGATCTCATTCCATTGGCCTCTTCTGCACCAGATGTACAATGCTTAATGTGTTCCTCTGGTTCTCCAGTCCATCTACTGACCTAACTTCTCCTACAATATTTAAAGTGTAAGAAGCAGGTCTATATAGGACTGTTGAAGGTTCTTTTTCTCCTTTTTTATGCACATAGTCAACTTGATCTGCAAAATACTATGAAAACATACCTTCCTGGGTGGTCCCTTTTCTGTGAATAGTGGTCCAACCCTAAATTCTGCTATTAAAAAGAATCTAGAGCATTCTGTAGAAGATGGTGATAATATTAATAATCACAGAATCATAGAGTTGGAAGGGGCCATACAGGCCATCTAGTCCAACCCCCTGCTCAATGAAGGATCAGCCCAAAGCATCCTAAAGCAATAATAATAATAATAATAATAATAATAATAATAATAATAATAATAATAATAATAATAATAATGTTTATAACTTGTCCTTCCCGAATGTCTTTGTTAATTATTAACAAGTAATGGCATTTGTGTGTAATGGTATCTGTGAATAGTGATCCAACTCTAAATTCTGTTATTATAAAGAATCTAGAGAAGATAATAGTAGTAGTAGTAGTAGTAGTAGTAGTAGTAGTAGTAGTCTTTATGTTTATAACATGTCCTTCTTGAATGTATTTGTATTAATAATTAAAAAGTAATGGTGTTTTAATAATTAATGTTAATTGTAATTCTATTATTAATATTATTAAATATTACCAGAAATATCAGGAATGCTGCATATTGGTGTGGATGTTTTGTGAGCCTTATGTGTTTTGTGTTTTTGTTGCTCTTTAATTATGTCTTTGGGGTGTGCCTTGTTTTCAGACACCTTGCAAAGCTTTATTGCTCAAAAGACATGTACAGGTATGTTGTATTAATTGAGACATTTCAAAAGGGCTATTCACATGCCATAGACTACATGAAAGATGGACAAGTAGGGAAGGGTCTATAATAACTGTAGGCATCCTTTACCCTTGCAGCAAATGTTACCACTCTATTTCTCTCAAAATAAGACTCTGATCTTATAAAACTAATAGAGGGTCCCTACCAACTAAAATCTGAGAACTATTATGTTTCCTGAAGCTACAGATCCATTTATAGCCACTCCTACCATTACGATGAACTCTGAGCTGCCACATGTCTTATCTCTCACTTACATTAACCATTGCCACTTTGCTAGAGATTATATTTGAGATGTTGCCAGACTCAGCCAGTGAGAAGAGCAACAAAGTTGGGGATTGGGCCTTCCATCTAAGCCTGTGCTTGGCTGATCATATCTCTGCTGGGGATTCATAGCTCCAACATAAGCCTCAGAGGATATTGACACATCTGCCATTGGAGTCCAGCAGCACCTTGGAGACCAATACAATTTCCAGGGTATAAGCTTTCATCAGGTATCTGACTCCCTTCACCAGATATTTGGCTCTTGAAATCTTAAATGTGCTACCCAGGTTTTGTTGGTCTCTAAGATTTGGAATTGAGTATTGAGTCTGCCAAGAAGACGCTAGAGGGCGTCACCCCAAGGGTCAGACATGACCCAGTGCTTGCACAGGGGATACCTTTACCTTTACTTAAGATTTGGAATCTAGCTATTCTACTGCAGGCCAACATGGCTGGCCTCTGAAACTTACTTGACTTTAGTTCTTCATATTAAAAATTCCATGAAGAAGAAAGTAGGAGAAGGGAGGAGGATGGCTAATCATATAAAAGTATTCCATTCTATGTTGTCTACATGTGTACATGTCATGATTTGTTTGTGTTTGTGTAACGGTGAACAGTGTGATGAGCAGGAAGTCCAGCTGTCCTTCCATTCTAGAACTATGTAACAAATGAAAATGTAACACCAGTCAATTGCTAGGTCATTTCTGCACTAGGAAAATGTTCTTGGATAGCCTTCACATGTTGGTGGCATATAGAGCCCACTCCACATGACATTGTAAACATCCCGAGGCTGTTCAGTAGCCAAGTCAAGATTTGACCATTCTTAACTTGCAATTTTGGGAATCCAGATAACTAGGAGCTTTCCGCACCGGGATCCTTGTAGCAAATTGTTTGCTGAATGAAAAATCGCCATTTAAAATAGTGCAATTCATCATTATGCATACCTGACTTTGTAGTGGAATCCAGTTGCGTTTCTATCGTTTCCCACAAGCTTCCGGGTCTCAGCAAAAATCGCTAGAAAGGAAGCGCTATTGCCGAGCTCGTCCCGCCCCTGGCTGTCAAGCAGCCAATGGGCAGCCATTAGCATGCTCCCAAACAGCCCTTTTCCCTTTAAGAAAGTTAAAAAAAAAAAAACACCCATTGCAACGAATATGTGTTGATTCGTTGCAACGGAGAGACCCATCAGCTGGCAGGTGTGTTTGAGCTGTCGTTTCATCGTTGCCACGCTCCCCCCAAGTGAAAAAAAAATCCCCCCCCCTCACGGGCCCGATTTTCGGCCGAAAACAGTGTAAAAAATAAAGGGAAAATACATCAGCAAACGGGCTTCTCTGTTGTTTGTGCTTAGTGACTAAACAGCTCTGGGGAGGGACTGAAGCCAGGGAAGCCTCTAAACAGGCTTGCTGGTGGGTTGAGAAAAAAAAATGGTGATCGCTTCGCCGGAAGATCAGAGGAGAGAGCCAGGGGGAGGGACTTTGTAGAAACCACAACAATGGTAACGCACAGAACTTTCCCACTAGTGTTGCAGATTGGTTGCAGGAGTGTAGCGCTTTCCGGAGGGTGAATCCACTTTTGGGGATTTCCCTGAAAGCGCTACAAGGAAGCGCTTTTTGCGGATCGGTTTCAGGTGTGTGGCAGATTGTCAACGACGTTGTGCATAATGGCAAAACTGTAGCGTTTTCAATTGGCAACCATTGTGCGATTTTGAAGGCGTGCAAAAAGCCCCCTAGATTTATCACTCTAAATTGTGCGAACCACTGGTGAGCAACCAGTGAGCAACCAGGGATAAATCCATATGGAGAGAGAAATGTGTTATAGTCTCAGCAGCTTTGTCCTGCCCTCGCACCCACCCTCCCCTCTCCATTTCCTGTTCTGAATATTTTTTTTTAATTGTGTGGTCCTTGTTGCAGCACAATCACAAAGCTTGTCAAAGATAAAATAAAAAGTTCTTTAAAGTGTCCATAGTCATTTTTGTGATCAGGCAGGCAAAACACAGCCCCTTTTCTGCTTTCTGGAGGTGGGGAATTAGCTGGGAAAGAGGGGGGCAGGTGATCTTGCTGCCTTCTGCTGATCATACGGGGGTCTGAGCACCTTGTTTTAAAGCCAGCCATTATCACAAAATGTCTTTTTGGACTTCAGTTACCTGTCCAGCCTTCTAACAACTGGGGCAGGCAAAAACAGCCCTGTTTGCATTTTCTGGAGGTGGGAAATGAGCTGGGAAGGGAGAGGGTAGGTGATCTGGCTGCCTTCTCCCAATCTGAGCATCTTGTTTTAAAGCCAACCATTATCACAAAATGTCTTTTGGGGCTCCAGTTATCAGGGTCTCAGAAATCCACTCAGACAGAAATAATGTGAAAAAGAACATGAAGTCCAAAAAAAAAGGAGAGGGAATGCTCTATAGTTCTGGGATCTGTGTTGTGACATTCCGCATAGCAACGCGGAAGTGTCTTTTTAAAAAAATAAATAATTTGAGGACTCGGAGGGGGAGAGAAATTTTCAGTCCATGAGAGAACTGCTGTGTTGTGATTGGTGGCTTGTTGTGATTGACAAGCCAAAGAACGGAGGGAGAAGTTCATGTTGCATCCTCATTAGGAGGCCAAAAGGCCACAAAAGGGCAGAGGGAAAATGCGAAAGGGTTCTCCCCATGAGAAGGGCTGCAAACATTTGTAAGCAGGAAGCCACTCGCATTTTACCCCTCCGTGCGGAAATGGCCCTAAAATTGATGTGCTGCCTGACTTTTAAGATCGGCTTCTTCAAACAAGGGCAGCCATTTAAAATTACCAAAAAAAGAGAATGAAACGTGCTAGAGCATACCTTGCTGCTCCCATTGAACAGGTAATTGCTTTTATTGATGACCTCTTCTCTAGCTTCCCCAGAGCTGTGATGTTATTAAGGAAATCTGTCTTTTTTTGTACAAAGTGATAATTTAACTGATTAAAACAGCTTCACCGTCAATACTCTTTCATATAAGACCCTCAAGCACCATGCCAATTTAAGATGGCATAGCTTTCTGCATGGAAACCTCACATTGTATATCAACAAACTGTATTTTTTTAAATCTCTCAGAATTTGTAGTGATAGCAGAGTTGCTTTGACTAATGAGTTGAATCCATGGCTGTCACTTGGAAAACAATGGGGTCTGCTCTCAGTTGTTTCTAGAATATCTTACAGTGTTATAGCTGCTTGTGTAAATTTAACTCTCCTGCATCAAGAGGAGTTTTTATGAACACTTAAAGAGACTAAATGCATATAGGTCTGAGACATATTGTACAACTGTCCTGGATATTTGAAGAAGAAGAAGAAGAAGAAGAAGAAGAAGAAGAAGAAGAAGAAGAAGAAGAAGAAGAAGAAGAAGAAGAAGAAGAAGAAGAAGTTCTTATATGCCACTTTTCTCTACCCAATGGAGGCTCAAAGCAGCTTACAATCGCCTTCCCTTTCCTCTCCCCACAACAGACACCCTGTGAGGTGGGTGAGGCTGAGAGAGCCCTGATATCACTGCTCAGTCAGGACAGCTTTATCAGCACCATGGCATGCCCAGGGTCACCCAGCTAGCTGCATGTGGGGGAGTGCAGAATCAAACCCGGCATGCCAGATTAGAAGTCTGCACTCCTGACCACTACACCAAACTGGTAGATTACAAGATTTGAGAAAATCACATTGGAAAGATTCTTCTAAGGCTAGGCAGTGGACTGGGGGAGGGGGGGTCACAGGATACCTGTCTTCCCCCAATAACAGCCAGGAGACTTGAGGACTGGGGACAAGTGACAGCATTACATTACTTTCAAGGAAAACCTGGAAGTGACATCATGCCTCTCTAGAAGTGGCTGTAAACCCAATGTTTCCTGCTGAAATGCCCTAACACCCCTGTTCTCAGGCAATTTTTCCCTGCTATTTTTTCTTCCAACTGCTGAAAGAATGGCAGCAGGTAGCAGGGTGTTGCTGGCAAAAGTTCCCAAATATACTGGAAGACCAGGAAATCCTGCTTAACAACCAGAAAGTGTTATCTATTTTGGTCACTTGTTTCTGGTTACCTCTACGGAATTAATGGATTTTCTGTTTTGAAAGCCTGTTTTAAAACCATCTATTCAATGGAAATACCTGATAAAATCTAACTAATATTTAGAATGAGAGGCCTATACCATGAAGTAGTAGCAATAGCTCACCTTTTGAAAGTTTCTTAAGAAACAGACATTTGGAGAGGAGAGAGAGGGGGGAATGTTTGTCAAACTTCGGTAGTACCTTGGGCTATTGCAAGCTATAAAAACTGGCTAATGTAATTGGCCCGAGACTTTCTTTCTTTCCTACCTGACATGTTTTAGCTATCTTCCAGATACCAGAAGAAACACTAATGTATTAGGGAAGTAATTGGATCTTTATATACAGTAATTTCAAATCTTGTTAAATAAAATTTTGAAAATAATTATATAGACTTTGTCATATAATAATTAAAATGGAGAATAGCATGGGTATCGTATTCACTGAATATGGAGATGGTGTGAGGAACTAATAATTGGTTACCATGGTGATTCACAGTGTTTTATGCAGAATAGCAGGGCAATTTTACCCACCCAAAAAAACCCTCCAGACAAATTTAAATATATATATTCAGATTTGGGCTTTCCACCCCCATTTTCTTACTCATGTTTTTGAGTTCTTAAATCAAAAACACTAATCTTTCTCCATTTTTATTTATATTTTATTGAAACTGCTCTCTCTGTATGTATACACACTCGCACACACCCTAGGTTAGTGAACAAATCATTATCACAGCCAGTTTAATGTTTTATTTTTAAACAAATCTTTCACATTAGTTATCTATCATTCCTCAGTCAATTTAAATTGCACAAAAACTATTCAAAAACAAATCTGGAAATATTTCCATTTGGCTGCCTGATGTTGTACGATGCAGTTGCCTTTCTACTGACAGAACTATTTGGTAGGGAGCAAGCAAAGCTGGGTTAGCGAAACCACTACACTGGACCCTCCTTTTGTGGGTCTGCAAGCTAGCTCCTTCATACACAGCTGGCCCGGCAATAACTACGCAAAGAGGATAAAAAGAATCGAGCCACATATCACTAGAACTGTGCAAAGCAAAAGCCCACGGGTGCCTGCAACAGGGAAACATAAACCATCCTGCCAAACCTTTGCACCATAGGCTAGCACTGTCATAAGAAAAGCTAGACATATGCATGTACAAGCACACCCTCCATATATCTGTCAACAGTAGAGACAGACAGAAGAAAAAGTGCAGATGTACAAACAAAGCTGCCAGCTTCGCATGGGAGCAAAGACCCACTGGCCCCTTCCTACAATTATCAGTGACAAGGGCTGAGGAGACGGAGGCAGACAGATAGCAGATGAGAAACCCGACATAATCATTCAGGACTGCATTACAAGGCAGGGTGGACATGCCGTGCGTGCCTGTGGCCAGAAGCTGCTTTTCTGGCCTTTCTACTTAGTCAGGGTTTCCATGGAAATGAATGGCACAAAGAAGGAAAGGCTGGTGGGAGAGGCTGTTGCCAGACTGATTTGATGGATACAAGAAGTCCCAGTAACTGCTACCAAGTGAGCCTAAATCAAAACTGTACAAAAAAGAAATATGCAACACATTTTAAAGGAAATATTTAGAAGGGAGCCGGAGGGGGGAGGGAGTTCCACATACATTTTGGTTGTTTTTAAAATATATATTTTAATGTTCCCTTCTGAATTGGAACTTTCCTAATCACTAATCAGGCATCAGAAGAAAACAACGGAATGAGGTGTTGATCTCTTTTGTTATGAAGACCATTTCCGACATGAATGTCACTTTGTCACGGCCAGCCATGTGTGCCCTAACAAGGAATGCCAGGTACCAGAGAGATTTTACCACTAACCGTGACGCACTCCCCTCCTCATCACTTCACTAAACACCCTTTGTTCAATAGACACAAGAAGTTTCTCACAGCACATGGAGCTGTTGCCTGACAAGCTAAGTGCAACAACCAGAGAGCCTCCTGGCTCTTTAAGGACTAGCATATTTCAAAAGCAGTTGATGAGCTGGAGCATCAATGACAAACAGTCAAGTGGCATCAACCCAACAAGCCCTGCCTTAAAAACCGGAGGGAGGCTGAAGGCAGCTGCAAAACACCAAATCAGCTCTGTCAAAGTCCCAAATTCAGCAACAGAATTGAACCATGAGGGGACTTGGGGGGCTCCCAAGCACTACAAGCAGTCTTCAAGTGCTGCCATATACGAAAGGTGCCAGCTCTACCTTTGTTGACTTTTGCAGACTATTATTTCCTACTAGCGCCATGGCTCCACATCCAGTACCTCTCTTTGCCATGTGAAAACCCAGTGTGATTGACTGCCTGCTTGCCGCTGTCCCCAACCTTCACCCTGACCCCCCCCCTTCAGACTGTTAAATAAGGCAAGGTTTCCATGCAGGAGGCCAATGGAGTGTACATGCATTTTTGCTTCAGCTCTTATTTAATCCTCCTTGCACTACTGAAGGAAGGAGGCAGAAGAGAGGCTGTGAACATTTGGGTCAGCAAGTTAGCAGGCTTTGTCTCATGCAACTCAGGGGGGCCTCCCCTACTTGCAACCTGCAGCATTCAGCAGGTATTTCTCTCACACCTGGGATGTTGTGCAAAATGCACCCAGCCCAGCCAGTTGCTCTGTTCACATACTTACGAAAGCAGACATGCTTGGTGAGCCAGCCAGTGGCTTTCCCCAGGTGTGAGTTTTTGTGGGTCCCCAGCTTGTATGATCCAATACAGTTTTGGGTTTATTTATAATCAAAGCTATTTTTCCTCTATGTTGGTACCTCTTTCGGTCTTGTATCCCATTAGTCTAGCATGTTCATTTGCTAGTGAAGTCCATCTGTTAAGGTTCTGTCTGGAACAAATTCAGATGAAATGAAATATTAAATGGCAGATCAGAGCATTTTCTAAATGAATACCTGTAATTTTGGAAGTGGGTTCTTTAACCATAAGGTGGTAACTTTCCTGTATCTTTGTATCTTGTTTCAAAAAGTTAGAAATGCAGAATAATTAAAGGAAGTACTTCCCTTTGTTTCTAACAAAATATTAATGAATTTAATCTCAAACCAGGATTAATTTTCCTATGTGTGTTCTGTGAAATTCAACCATATTGCCATCTGTCCATAATATATTAGCAGTTAATATTCTCTGTACGCAATCTGATTTGCTTACCTCTTGTGTGTTATCTCACTCTTCTCTGGATAACACTGATAACGTTACTCTGAACTATCTCAGTTATCCACTGATAGTACCATTCCAAATTATGATAAAAGTCATAGATTACTCTCCCCCCCCCCCCGTAACTTGCAGGCGCAGAAATAAATCATAATATTAAAACAAATATTAAAATATTTTCTTTTATAATGGGCAAACTATAATGTGTAGATTCTATCCACAATCTGTTCTGGGATATAAATTAATTCTGGTGTACAAAGAACTGATTGCAGGTTTGTAGAACGCTTCTTTTAACAACAATCAGCAGCTTTGAACTCCGGACCTCCCAACTTTTTCTTTCCCCTCTTTAATCGTAGGCACAGCAGCATTCCTTAGATAATATGTCTCTGTAGTTCACAATGTTTCCTTCAAATGACAGACAACACATGATCTAAAGAGAATGGACAGCATACAACATATTTTTGCAAGTTATTTTGTATTTAGGAGTACAAAGCTTCTCCTTTCTTTACCCACGAGATTAAAACATTTTCCAAATGAAATATATAGAACTCATAGTGCATTGTGAATAAGCACAGGGGAAATGAGAATCAAAATTGCTTGTGGAGCCAGACCCTCTCAAGATGGGTCTGGACTAATGGCTGCACTTTAATGGACATGTAGACACTTAGCTCATGTATTCTGTTTAGCCAGTCTCCATTAGCAAAGAAAAAGAATCCTAACAGGAGCAATTTGGGCATGATACCACCTTCCGTAAGTATCCTTGTTCCTGAAGCTGGTAGATGGAAATTAAGCACTGAAGTTGGTTTTTCTGCTTAAGTAGTTCTGAAGATGAATCAGGGAACTTAGTTGGGGGACAGGTCTTTTAGAATTCAAGTCCATAGTAGATCTTGAACATAGAATGTCCGGAAGAAATACACATTGTGTGGTGGAAGAGAAGTTTGTGTGTATGCATGTGTGCATGTGCACTCTATAGACACAGTGGAAGAATGTGCAGAAAGACAGTCTGCTTTGCATAAAGTACCTGTGCATGAGATATACTAGACAAGGTCATGGAAGCATGACTCTGAATTGACTGGCAGGTGGCGACTTCTCCAGCAACGACACGACTCCGTTTTTCTTGGCAAATAACTTGGCCGCCGCCTTTTATTAACAAACAACCCCCCCCAACGTGGGGTTGGCCTTATGCAGGTAAAGGGAGCCTGATACCCCAGCAGCCGTCCGGCTGCACGACTTAATCCGCGGTGCTCCGGCTCCACGCCTCACTTCTAGCCGGGAAGATGGGACACCTTCCGCAGCGGAATCCAGGGAAGTGGCCACAAGGGACCCAAAGGGCGTCCGCCTCCATTGGTGTCCCCCTGCCGCTTGGCCCCGGGCCCCTGGCCTCCCAGCCGGGTAGGCCGCGCCCGGGTACTGCCAGTCTCAGGGAGTCCCGCACGCAGGCGGGCTCCCTGCCAACAGGCTCCCTGCCTAGTATAACCGCGGCTGCGACATTACTGTTCCAAAACCAGGGAGGGTAGGGAGGGTATCTGTTCCTGCCGGCAGCCAGACGCGAAGAGGACGGGTGCGCATGCGTCCGGCCTATTTAAGGCCATGCGCCCCGCCCTTCGCCTGCTGCGCACTGGCGCGGCCCGATGACGCCATCGGGAGCCGCGTTGCAAGCCGGGCGCCCCCGCGGCGTCAATGGCGGCCGCGCCGAGCCGCGGCCGCTCTTTCCTTCTGATATTACATTTTTGGCATTGGAACCAGTGTTACATGCTTACTTCCTGGTTTTCATTTGAGAAGCCCTAGCTCATCTCGGGAAAGACTTCTCATTCCAGAGTTGCCCTCATTTTCTGAAGAAGTAATCTTGGTTTTGGAGGACCTGTGATGTGGGCTTCTCCCATAATACATGGGTTTGGGCAATACTTCTGCATGGATACTTTCTGAAAATCATCATCTCAGAACTGATAGAATGCTAACAGAGCATTTTGAAGATATGCACAGAGCACCTTCATTTCTTTACTTTGTTGTCTATAGTACATGTTTTGTGCTTCCTTCTGTGATAAGAGGCACAACATGTCCTTATACTAATGATTCAAGGCTCAAGTGTATTTGAGGCAGGTATACTACTCTCAAAGGTGGCAACCACTCCCAAATAGGGCTGCCTTGACCAACAAGCTATATTTGGTGTAGTGGTTAGGAGCCAGTTTGGTGTAGTGGTTAGGAGTGCGGACTTCTAATCTGGCATGCCGGGTTTGATTCTGCGCTCCCCCACATGCAACCAGCTGGGTGACCTTGGGCCAACTCTTCTTCTTCTTCATATCTTCTGTAAATCTTCCCCTATGAGAGGAAACAGCAGAAGTTCTACTTTTGTGACACAGAGTATATTACCCAGTATGGTAACATGTAATCCTAGTCATTTATCTGTGTAAGTATATCTCAGTTTCCAATCTGAGCCCAAATTTACAATGAAAGTTTGAGTATATAGAGGACATATTTTCTTCCAGTCCTCTTTCACTCCTAAATTATAGAGATAATGGTTTAAATTCTAAATACACTTCAGGAGCAAAACTAGATACAGTATTACATTTTTACAAGTTGAGTTAGACTTTTCCAACTAGACTTTAATTCACTGTGGTCATGTGTAGGGTTGTCAGGCTTTTATCTGACATCCCCAGGAGCTTTGGAGGTAGGGCAAATAGAAGAAATGGTATCATGCAAAGTGTTGATGTCACTTTTTGGCGAAAACTTGGGTGCGACATTAGCCATCAGCAGAAGGTCAGAGATTCCCCCAACTCTGTGGTAATACTATTTTGTTGTGTAGAAATCCCGGGCATTGCCTGATGCACTAAGGTCACAGCCAGGTTTTCATCTGGAAGTGACATCAATGTGTCACATGACTTCATTCTCTCTCTCACACACACACACACACACACAATCCTTCCAGCCTGGGTGAAAGGGTGAATGGATTAGCCAAACACTAAGGAGGTTGCCCACCTGAAGCAGGAAGATGGTAATCCTAGTCAGAATGCAGCATCCAGAAATTAAATTCCCAAGTGTTGCAAGGACTGCACCAAGGAGCAGCTTCATCCTTCCCCTGTGCCATTTTCCAGATCCAAAATGCTGTTTTTTAAACTGTTTTACTTGGCTCTGTGCAAAATACCTCCTGGTGAGCAGCTACACACACTATGAATACTGTATGCAGCCCTTCAAGCTGGCCAAAACTGAAGACAAAGTGCATTTGACTGGGCAGCAACCAAGCCAATAGGGGAAAGAAGGGAGGCTCTAGTGAATGAATGCCCTACAAGAACCACAAGGTGTTTATTGTTCCTTTCTCACCCATCTTTTCTACTCTGTAATTTTCTACAACTGCCATAAATCTAGTGACATATGCAGTCACTGAAAGAGCGCTGTATTTGGAGCTCATAGAAATGTGAAGCTCACTGAAGCTCATAGACATATTTAGAGATAATATAAGGGGCAAAGGTCCAGGGAAACATTATGGTTAGAGTGGGTGGGATTACCATGTAGAGAAAGACCATAAGAAATAATTACGCTTTCATGAAGATAGTCATACCGTTACATCAGCAGGGGGCTGTTTTAAAGGTTAATTTTTATGAAGTTATCAAGACAGATAAACTTACATGTGAGAACAGTTGTGTTTATTCACACAAATCCTTAATTATGCACAGAGTCTAAGGAGTATCTTCAGCAAGTATCTTTGAAGATTAACCTATTTGAATAATTTTTGTGTGTGTGAAAACAGACAATGTAACCTTATGAGAAACAGCTGAGAGAAGACCTCAGATCAGCAGTTCCACGCATCCTCATGGAGTTTTCACTGACAAGCTGATTGCCCTACCTTCAGATGAAACTGCACTCTATCATGCCAAGGGTGCATTCGTGCATTTAATACACATAAGCTAGTTCCCATGTTATAATGTTGTTCTACAGTTTTGTGCTTCTCCCTGTTTTGAATGAGGCACAAGATGCTACTTGGCTTCTGGCTGAATTGTGTTTACCCATTGCAAGGAGAACAGCAATTTATGCTGGCTCCCTATCCCCATTGTAAGCTTTTATTGAAAGGTGCTCCTCTCTCCTTTGCAATAGAATAACGTGGAGTTATCTTGTTGCCTTTTAAGAGCCGAGCAAAAAATTGGGATTTTTCCCCCCATCAAATTTACACCTATCTTTCTAGGGTTGGTGGGCTACAGACATAACAGTTTAATTATAATTAAGCCTAGCCTTTGGACCTGTTACGATGGCAGAAATGGCGTGAGTTGCTAATGATGATGATGAAGATGATGGTGATGATGATGATTTATTTTTATAACCTGCCCTTCCTACGCTCAGCTTGGGTAACAACGGCAAGTAAAACATTCAGTAAAAATATAACATCCATTATAAATACAATAAAGAATAGTTGGTTCTTATGCTTTTCTCTACCAGAAGGACTCTCAAAGTGGCTTATAGTCACCTTCCCTTTCCTCTCCCTGCAACAGACACCCTGTGTGGAAGGTGAGACTGAGAGAGCACTGTTATTACTGCTCAGTCAGAATAGCTTTATCAGTGCCCAAGGTCACCCAGCTGGCTGCATGTAGAGGAGTGGGGAATCAAACCCGGTTTGACAGATTAGAGGTCCAAATTCCTAATCACTACATCAAGCTGGCTCTCAAATAAAACTATTCTGCTTCTATAGCCCCTCACTAATTCAGATTTTGAAGAGGGGCAATATATAGAATAAGTCCACTTTCAAATTATGGCAGTAAGGCCAGCGTTTCTCACAAATCTGACAAGTCCCTGAGCACAGGTCTGTCTTGCAGGCCCTGCAGAACTGGTAAAGGTCCCACAGGGTCCTGATATCTCTTGACAGAGTATTCCGCCAACTTAAGGCCAAGGCTGAAAAGGCCCTGTCCCTGGTCGAGGCCAATTTCACTTCCTTTGGGCTGGGGATCCTCAGCAGGTTTTGGTCTGATGATCTTAATGACCTTTGTGAGAGTGTTGTCAAAGAGATGGTCCCTTAGATATGCCAGCCCCAGACCATTTAGGGCTTCAGAGCAAAGGCTAATCGGCCACCATCCTGGACCAAGCACCAGTGGCCATCTTGAAGCCATTTGGTTGGCCTTAATAGAAAGTATCTCGTGGATTTTTTTTTTCTGGCTCAAGTAGGCAGATGGATTGAAGAAAAGATCTATTGCAGCAGCTTCTAGTCCTTTCATTGCTTAAACAGCACAGGGAGATGGAGTGACAAGACTTAACACCTTGGTGCAGACTAGGATAACAGAAGCCAACCAAGTTTGGAGCCCAAGTGAGTTTCTTCAAAACACTGGTAGCTGTGATAGGTTACTGCTTAGCACTAACTGAAAGTAGAATTTAGAACAGTGTTATGATGAAATGGCTCAGCTATTCCCCTGGTTCTTTCTTACCATTTTCAAAGTCTACCTGCAGTAATGTCTAGAGCTGTTTCCTTTAAAATGTTACAGAACCCCTCCCTCTTTTTCTGCTAAATGTTCTAACTGAGCACTGCTGTTAAAGGTGGAACTCTGTTGTATACTTGCAGTATTGATTGCCCTTTTTATCTGGCAAATTTAGCTTCTTCCTCTCACTTGTGGGAACTGGTTTTCTCTGACCTCAGTCTAAGTTCAAACATGGATCTTCCCTTGTAGTTTTTAAAAAGTATTTCCCAATAAAATATGTGATAACTTCACAAAGAGCACCCGGACTGTGTGTACCCTCTGAAAAGAATGAACACCTACCAAGAGAATAATAAGGGCAATATTATAGCATGTATCCATGAGTGAATTCTTCCCTTCCATACTAGATAGCTTCATCAGCTGGATATCAGAGGTAGCAGTAGGTTAAGACATCTGGTTTGGCCCTCAGTCAATGAGCAATGGGGGGAAAGATTTCCTTACGGACCTCAAATGCAGAATAAAGGCTCACACTTGATGGACAATAGGAACATTTCACCATTGGGAATACTTTGACCCATTCAGCTAAGACAGCAGTTGGCTAAGAAACCATAATCACATTGGAGCACTATCATCCAACTTAACCCAAAACAGTCCTGCAACAGAGACATGTAGAATAGAATGTAGGATAAGATTTGCTATTGTTAACACAGTCAGGACTTAAACCAGCATGAAGCACATTATTTTAAAATGCTGCTTTCCCTACTCCTTTGAATGAGTGCTCTCAAAGCCTCTGTGATAATAGAAATGAAATGATTTTGTCATTAGCTCATTCTGCCTGCTTCTCCCACTTGACTTATACCAAGAAAGATGGAGGTGAAGATATGATATGGGACTAGAAATGTGAAGACCCAGAAAAAAAAGAATAAACAATGGGGGGGGTCTGTTTTTTCCTCAAGGAATTCAGATACAAGGAGTTTTTCAGATACAAATGAGGAATTATGTTAAAAATGAGGCGGGATACTGGAAAAACACTCCTATGAAATATTGTCTCCTTTGAGTGAGAAAAAGGTTTTCTTACAAAGCATTTTACTTATTTCAAATATATAGTATGCATTGTTTTCAAAATTATCAGTGTTTTCCAGATATATCTAGCTCAACAAATGTATTTGGGATTTTTCTGAAACCGAAAATTAGGTCCTCAAAAACCATGGAAGCATTAGGGATTAACTATGAATTTAAGAAGCCTGTGTGGGCATTGTCCCACCCCTTTCCAGCTTGTGTTTCTGTGTCTCTCAGGACTTGCCTGGTTACTTCAGTTAGGATTATGTCTTTTTTTTTTACTGTTTTTGTTGTTTTAAAAGATTTGTTCTTTACTGGAGTTGGTTTGCGTTAAATTCGTGATTTTATTGTGGATTCTCGTGTTTCACATTGAGATTATCACATTTTACATAGTTCAAGCAGTGTTACAGTTTCAGATTCTCAGGTATTACATTGGTTGGGTTTAATCAGATTTTACTCATTTTTTTTTGCTGCCCCCTCCCTCTATATGACACAGTGGAGCTCAGCTGGGCTCACTTTGTGCAGGGGATCATAGAATTGGTGCCCCCTCCCCCAGTCTCCTGGAATGTTTCCTCATTGGAAACAGCAGAGCCAAAAAATACTGGAAACCAATGTCGTAATGGTATTTAGAACCCATGAAACTGGGAATACCATTTAGTTTTATTGGGGGGGGTTGCTCCAATATACCTGCATATTTATTTATTTTTGCTGCACACCACTACCTTTGACTTCAAAATTTGAGACATCTTACAGTTTTTCTGAAATATTGAATACATTGAATGGGAGTGGGATTGCCTGTTAAGAAAACAAAAGGCAGTGGAAACTTCAGCTGATGTTTTCAGACTAGAGGGCAAAGGGCAGCAGGCATCTTCTTGGCTTCTTTGAGCCCTAGTCAGCTTCTCGGGTTTTGATCTCTGAAAAGAAGTCTTGGCAATGCATCCAAGCTTTTCTGAACCCAACTGCTTTAGAGTTGCTGGTCTCCAAGTGGATATAGTGAATTACAAGCAAAATGCATACACTGTGTCCACTTCCTAATATAATGTCCATATAGTTGCAATGTATGACTGTGAAAGTTGGACCATAAGGAAGGCCGAGCATCAAAGAATTGAGGCTTTTGAACTCTGGTGCTGGAGAAGACTCTTGCGAGTCCCTTGGACTGCAAGGCGAACAAACCGGTCAGTCCTAGAGGAGATCAGCCCAGACTGCTCCTTAGAAGGCCAGATCCTGAAGATGAAACTCAAATACTTTGGCCACCTCATGAGAACGAAGGACTCCCTGGAGCCTAATGCTGGGAGCAATTGAGGGCAAAAGAAGAAGGGGACGACAGAGAATGAGGTGGCTGGGTGGAGTCACTGAAGCAGTCGGTGTGAGCTTAAATGGACTTCGAGGAATGGTAGAGGACAGGAAGGCCTGGAGAATCATTGTCAATGGGGTCACGATGGTTCGGGCACGACTTCGCACCTACAACAACAACATATTTGCTTCAATCTTCCCCCTATATTTGCTTCCATTTTTGGTATAAATATGTATTTCAAAACAGTGGTGTCTGTTTAATAATGCATACTATGTATTTTAACATAAATACTGATATACTGGTGCAATTAGCAATAGTAATTTCCAAATTCAAAAACAGAGTGACCAAAATCTCTATAATGTATCATACATGCTTGCAAAACATGCTGCATTATAGAGATTTTGGTTACATGGATACATTTTAGAGCTACTTGAGAGTTTTTTCCCTATGAAGATCTCTGTTTTTGAATCTGGAAATTGCTGTTGCTGATAGTGTTTATGTCCAATTACATAGTATTGATTGTTAAACAGATATCACTGTTTTTAAATATATGTTTATGCAAAAAAAAATTGAAGCAAATATAGGGTTTATAACATGGCATTAGGAAGTGCATACACAGTAGCTTTATTTTGCTTGTAATTCACTGTATTTGTCTCTACCATGGCCCTATTGACTTAGAAGTCTTCAAGTGGAGACCAGAGAACTCAGAGAATTGCCACTAGCTTCCATGTTACAGAGATCAGTTCTCCTGTAGAAAATGGCTGCTTTGGAAGGTGGACTCTATAGAATTATGTTCCATTAAAGTCCCTCATCTCCCCAGCCTATTTCTTCCCTAGGGTCCACCCCCAAAGCCTATAGGAATTTCCCAACCTAGAGCCCTCAATGAAGATGCTAGTCATTTCTTTTTACAGAACACAAGTAGTCTCATCCTTCTTCACAACAGCAAATATGATCCTGATACCAGAGACGTTCTTTCCCTACAAACCTGGGGACCACACCTGGATAAAGCTACTTTGTTTTTTAATTTGATCACTGTCCTTTATTCTTAACCATTGTTAAGCAGTAACTATACCACAAATTATGCCTGTCCACCCTGGATGGTGTAGAGCTTACTACGGCTCACTCCGCCAGGAAACTGGGTGTGATCCTGGATGCTTCCCTCACAATGGAAGCCCAGGTCATGAAGGTAGCACAGCTGGCATTCTTCCATCTCTGCCAAGACAAACTACTAGCGCCCTACTTGGCCCCAGAACACCTAGCCACAGTGATCCACGCAACAGTCACCACCAGGCTGGATTTCTGTAACTCACTCTATGCAGGCCTGCCCTTAGCCTTGACCCGGAAACTACAGCTGGTCCAAAATGCAGTGGCCAGGATCCTCACAGCAACACCATGGAGATCCCACATCCAGCCCATATGACATCAATTACAATGGTTGCCAGTTGAATTCTGGATCAGGTTAAAGGTTCTGGTAATTACCTTCAAGGCCATACGCGGTCAGGGCCCAGTGTACCTGGGGGACCACCTCCCTGCCTATGCCCCCAGAAGAGCTTTATGCTCCATTGCCACCAACTGGCTACTGGTCCCTGGCCCAAAAGAAGTTCGCCTGGCCTTGACCAGGCCAGAGCATTCTCTGTCCTGGCCCCCACCTGGTGGAATGAGCTCCCAGAGGAGATCAGGGCCCTGACAGGACTAAAACAGTTCCACAGGGCCTGCAAAAGGGAGCTCTTCCTCCAGGCATTTGGCTGAGGCCAGGGCAACCAACCAACATCTGCAGGGCCCCTGCCCCTCCCCTCCCTCCAGAAACCCACTAAGACTCCTGGACCTGTTCGAGTTACCACTGTTTATGTTATGATACACTGTTATGTTATACTGTCACCCGGTTTATCAATTAATAATATTAATGTTATTATATGTATAGTTTCAGGTATATGTAAACCGCTCTTAGCCTTCGGGGAGGGCGGTATAAAAATATGAATAAATACATAAATAAATTAAAAAATTATTGTAAAGAAATTATCCAGCTCACCAAACCTGCTCTAAGCTGCATCAATTTTTGTGATTTGTTCCACATTCTTGCAAATGTATCTGTTATGATACAGTTTTTAATGTAGAATTTGGATAAGGATTTTTCAATTGATTATTTGTGTTGCAGCCTCTTCAGTTTATTATTGAGGCATTTAAGGCAAAGGTTACACTTTTTATTGGTTATAAACTTTAAAAAAAAATCAACAATCACCTGTTCACTTTACTTTCTGATCTGTGATTGGTCAGCTGCATTTTAAAACAACAAAACAGCAATAAGATATTGTCTCAATGTTAAACAGGCTCTTGGCCCTATTTTCATCCCAGATGTCCTTGCAAATACAAGCCCATGTAGAAAGAGCAGGCAAAACTAAACAGGCACATGGCTTTCAAATGGATGTACTCAAACTCTGTTTACAGGACTAGAGATGTTCTGTTTCGAAAATGTTTGAAGGCCTGCCCCTGTGTGTATTACTCCTTAGTAAAATTAGTGGCTGCATTTGGGTGCTCATGCATATCAAAGGGAAAGATGGAGCAGCAGGTATATTGCTTTTATTCTCAGCTAGATTGTACTCTGACTTTTACAGGCAGTGAAGCTGTCGTATTGAAATGAAATGTCTCTCAGTGGAGATGCCATTGACTCCAAATTCATTTTCCTGTTCTGTTTTGAATTTCTTTGCATGCTAATTGATAGCCAAATCAAAACAGCCCAGTCTGGCAACAAGAAGCTTGTATCGAATGATGTACATTTCCAAGAATACTTAGTACGGATTAATTATCCCTGAACACATTTCAGCCATGCTGGGCTAGTTCAAACAAACCTTCTCCTTCATTGTTCCCTTGCTTCTTCCATCTGCTGGGCATCCACTTACCAGGATGCTTCAAACACTGTCAAGGAGTACAATCAACATTCCAATGTACTGTGACTGAAAAACCCATTTACATTTGAGTTGAGCCCTTCACTTGGGTGGCTTGACATGCGGCTTTACGTTTGCTTAGAACACCACATCAAGACAGTTTGTAACAAAACTCAAAATATCTACATATTTAACCTGAAGTTTTGTTTGCTACCCTCAATAGGACTATGCCTGGCACAGTTTATTCAGTTCAGGGCACTAGAATTCAAGATGATTGATCGAAACAGAAAATAATTCCTGGGGAAATTACAATGATAATAAAGTGTATGAAAGGCAGGTCATGTAAAGAGCAACTGAAACACTTGAGTTTGTTCTACTGAAAACTTGGTGAAGATGTGACAAGACATACCATGATTGGTACTTCTTGTGAAGAGTTATATTTGAAAGTCCTCGAGCCTACTACATTTTCTGCCATGTTTCAATAAATACATTACTTCTACCTCTAAAGGTACACCTCATTTTGTTGGATTGCGTAGTTGGTTTTATCTTCTTCTTCTTCTTCTTTTGTTCTTCCCAACCCCATCTTTAAAACATCAAAGATTATTGAGTCAAAGGCTGTGCTTCAAAATGTTTTACTCTTGCCATTTTTCAAACAAAGACTATAGTGCTTTGACTAAACTAAAATTGAGCTCATTTCTTTTATGCAAGACACTATTGCCTCTTTATCTTTTAAATATATAATGATAAAAGGAGGCATTTGTCCATCGGCACATCCATGACTGGCATAACTCATCAGAAAATAAAGTTGGGAGTCTCAAAACTGACCATCAGCTTGAGGATGGTCTCAGGAGTTGCAGAGACAAAAAATGAACAGAATTGTAACATCCTGGGCCAGATTAATCCAGAACTCTATTACCTTTGCAATAGCAGCTAAGTCGGTGTCTGTCTGTTTATTGATCTTATATACCAGCCCTCCCAGCAAGCAGTTCACAACACCCATTGCCTGTATATTATGATAGAATCATAGTTAAAGCATTTAAAACGTTACATTTTCTGCAAGGTTTCAATACTGCCGAAAAACTAACTGTATCAACAACAGAGCATCTTATTTGTCTCTTGAGAAACTTATATGCAGGTCAAGAAGCAACAGTGAAAACTGAACATGGAATCACTGATTGGTTCAAAATTGAAAAAGGAGTTCGGCAAGGCTGTATACTGTCGCCTTGCCTATTTAACTTGTATGCGGAGCACATCATGAGAAAGGCGGGATTAGAGGAGTCACAAATTGGGATCAAGATTGCAGGGAGAAATATCAACAACCTCAGATATGCAGATGATACCACTCTAATGGCAGAAAGCGGAACTAATGAGCCTGTTGATGCGGGTGAAGGAGGAGAATGCAAAAGTTGGCTTGAAACTCAACATCAAGAAAATGAAGATAATGGCATCCGGCCCTCTCAATTCCTGGCAAATAGATGGGGAAGAAATGGAGATAGTGACAGATTTGATTTTCCTGGGCTCCAAGATCACTGCAGATGGGGACTGCAGCAAAGAAATTAAAAGACGCTTGCTCCTGGGGAGGAAAGCTATGGCA
This sequence comes from Paroedura picta, assembly GCF_049243985.1. Classification (NCBI taxonomy): domain Eukaryota; kingdom Metazoa; phylum Chordata; class Lepidosauria; order Squamata; family Gekkonidae; genus Paroedura; species Paroedura picta. Next base: position 30,551,111 of record NC_135371.1, read on the forward strand.
AATCTAGACATCACCCTGCCAACAAAAGTGCGTTTAGTCAAGGCTATGGTATTCCCAGTTGCAATGTATGGCTGCAACAGTTGGACCATAAGGAAGGCTAAGCGTCAAGGAATTGAGGCTTTTGAACTCTGGTGCTGGAGAAGACTTGGACTGCAAGGCGAACAAACCAGTCAGTTCTAGAGGAGATCAGCCCTGACTGTTCCTTAGAAGGCCAGATCCTGAAGATGAAACTCAAATACTTTGGCCACCTCATGAGAAGGAAGGACTCTCTGGAGAAGAGCCTGATGCTGGGAGCGATTGCGGGCGAAAGAAGAAGGGGACGACAGAGAATGAGGTGGCTGGATGAATGAGGTGGCTGAAGCAGTCGGTGTGAGCTTAAATGGACTCCGGGGACTGGTAGAGGACAGGAAGGCCTGGAGGATCATTGTCCATGTGGTCGCGATGGGTCGGACACGACTTCACACCTAACAACATAATAACAACAATCAACAGCAACCTGACCCCGATTTTCTTGAGAACATTCCTCTGCTTTTTGCAATAGAAACAATAGTTTGCTCATGAGGAGCCAGGAAGATGGGAAATATCCCTCTTTAACAAAACAAATGGGACTTAACAGTTTTCCTGAGCTATCAGTGCTCGTGCAGGTCTGTCTGAATTGTACTTCTGAGATCCAGGTTTGAATCCTCAGTCTTACAAAGGAAGCTTGCTAGGTGACCTTGGGCCAGCCACATACTCACAGCCTAACCTACCTTACAAGGTTGTTGTGAGAATAAAAGGAAGAAGATAAAAAGGTAAGTGATTCCAACTGAGGAGAAAGGCAGTATATTGATTAATTAAATCTTTAATAATATAAGGAGGTATCTATCTGTCTATCCTGGTTTTCAGAATGCTTACTTTGAAACTGGGCCCCTTTATGTAGGATGCTCAAGAGTAGGAGAAAAATATTTATCTTAGCTCCTCATGAGAGAGCAATCAATGAGCTTTATAATGAAGCAGGACTAATTGTCAGAGACTGGTGCAAGCTGACCCTGGGGAAACAGTTTTGGAGTTGGTCTGGTGTACCCCTGAACTTGCTGACATAGGAGAGAATAAATGGAGCAGGTCTGTAGGACTGTCGGCCAGCAGCAGAAACCTGATGAGAGTCTAGGAGGTGTGGGGGCAATAAACACAATGACGTTATGTCACTTCCTGGGAAAAACCACAGGTGATGTCATGTCTCTCACGGAAATGCCAGAGAGAAAACCAGAGAGTTCCCAGCAATAGCTAAAGAGATATAATGTTACTTCCCAGTTTTCCTGGTGGAATCATTATACCATCATGCCCATGGTGATTTTTAAGTTTATTTTTCTCCCAGCCTCAACCCCAAATGTGGCATATTGTTAAATTCAGATTCCCTCCAACCCCATGTTTTGTCAAATAAAATGTACTGAAAATACTCATTGATACAGGAGCGGGGGGGGGGGGGCTACATGTTGTAGTTTGTGGATTTTGAAGGGTCAGGGCCCCTATAAAAATACTGCAACATAGTAAGCTGTAGGGTCAGCAAGCCAACTGAACAGGGACTGGCCCCTCGTAAGTAAAGTGGCACCGGGGGTATAACAAAGACTTCTGCACTTAACAATTACTGCTTCTTTCCCAGACAACTGCTGAACTACTAAGTATTCCTGTTTAAAAGATGCTTAAAACTCAGTTGATAGGAATACCAGAAACCGGAGTACAAGTGCAGAAAGCATTTTAGAGAAGTTATCTTTGTGACACAATATATATCAAGGTTCTTGTAAGATCAGTGCCAATATTCTAGCAAATACAATATCATCTCATTTCTCCCTTGAGGGCAAGGTGGTGGTGGAAAGTGTGATCATGTGACAGCTAGCTTGTGGTGACCAGGTAGGAGTTCCAGGCAGGAGACTCATCAAAGTGGGTAATCATTGCCTGTCTGTGGGTACCAACCTTGGACTTCCATGGTGGTCTCCCATATAAGCATCAACCCCTGCTCAGCTTTGGAGATTTGGGAGACTGGGTTAGCCTGAGCCATCCAGGTCAAGGTACTACATATTTATTTCTTCCCTATATGTCCTCACAAAAGTACTGTAAGGTTGGTTTAACTGAGTAGCTTGAGCTTTATATCTGTAGCAGAAAAGCCTGTTGAAAAAAAAAGAATTAACTGGGCACCAGCCTTTCCTCCCCCCCCCCCCCCACAGGCCTTTTCAGGGTGGGAGAAGCACTAGCAGGGACTCCCTCCTTCCCTTCCCCCCAACCTGGGCAGGCTCGTCGAGGCCTGAAGAGGCTACGGAAGGCTTTTTGGAAGTGGGGGGAGCACTGGCGGGGGTCATGGACTTCCCAGTCCCTCACCTGCCAGCAAGGCCAGGGCTTTCCCCCCTTCCCTCCCAGCTGGGCAACCATCTGGAGACCATCGACCATGGTCTCCGGCCACCCTCCTTCCCAGCTCACACTTGCTTGGCTTCCTTACCTCTTGCAGCCAGTCAAGTAGAGGGGGCTGGCACTGGTGGGGGATACAGTCAGGGGTGGGACAGCCTACCTGATTTTTCATTAATTGGACGGATGGACAATCAGGTCCACAATGAGTCCCAACTCCTCCCACCACCCCGTCTCATTTTATTTATGTTACAGATGAGAGATGGAACCCAAGTCTCTCCAGTTCTAGCTTGACACTAAAATCTGCATCTCACTGTCCCTCTGCATTTTTATCTTTTAGTATCTGATTCAGATTCTGTATGATTTAGAGGTTTAGAAAGTGGAACTTTAGGCACAATTATGCCAAATACACATACCCACACACCCTTTCCTATAAAATAAAATGGATGTGAGGAAATGGCTTTAGTAATACATTTCCATTCTTTCTCATCCAGTTTACAAGGCCTCACTCAGAATCCCTGACTGTTCAGTCAACTATTGAGCCCAGGTCAGAGATCACACTGAATGGTACCTTGGAGTACATCAAGTTCTAAAAGCACAAACTAAAGCTTTTATTGATTGTCTGGGGGCAAAGATACAGACTGAGCCAGCTTCTGTTCTGCAGGAGCTACATGATAATTGTACAGATAAATCTACTGCAATTTGATGAGTGTCAAAATGACAAGGCCACAAAGAAATCTGCAGTGGGATCTTTTCCTTGTCTAGTGCACAAAGCTGAACATGAAGATTTATCAATCAGGGAAGGAAAGGGTTAGCCTGAGCTTTTGTTTTCCACAGCATTTGTTCATGTGAGGCAGGACCCTGGCAATCATCATTCAGCTTCCCCTGGAGAACATATCAAAAGGAGTACAGAAAACTGACCCGGGAGGGTCAAGTTTCCAATAATGGTTTGGAATGTTTGTCTTTCCAAGCAGGGTTTGCAGAGAGCAAGAAAGCTGGAAGAGAAGAAATGTGAGTCCAAAGCACAGTAATATTTTTTTTCAGTCTATAGACAGATGGGGCTAGAAAGTTAGGGCCAGGTGGCAGGGATGTCCTTTCTTTGCTTTCCATCAAGGATGTAAAAACATAGAAGAGCTGAAGGAGTCCCAAAGCAGCTTACAAACACCATTTCCCTTGCCCTCCCCACAACAGACACCCTGTGTGGGAGGTGGGGCTGAGAGAGCTCTGAGAGAACTGCGACTGACCCAACGTCACCCAGCTGGCTGCATGTGGAGGAGTGAGGAATCAAACCTGGCTCTCCGGATCAGAATCTGCTGGTCTTTAACCACTATACCCTACTGGCTCTCATAGGTTTGTCCTTTGTCCTGTCGACACTGAGGAGTGGGTTGTTTGAACCGAATATAGAACAGTGCAGATGAAATGGCTACCATGACAAAAGGATGCAAGAAAGTCCACTGACCAGTGACAATGAAGGCAATGAGGGGGTGGGGGAGTCATCTGGTTCTTCTGGACACACAAGAAAATGAATATGCTTAAGGGAGGAGGAGGAGAAGAATTGCAAGGGCTAAACCATCTCTTGATCTAGACACACTGTGGGATTGTGGCTCACTGGAAGATAATCTCCTTTGAATGCAGAAGATCCCAGGCTCAGTACCCAGAATCCTGAGCTAAAAAGGAGCAGGCAACAGGTGATGTGAAAGAACCCTGCTTGAGGGCCTCGAACTCCAATCTCAGGAGACAATATTGACCTTGATGGATCAATTCAGTATAAGGCAGCTTCATTTGTTTCATTCCTGTTCATCTGAGTTTATGTGTTGAGTCTACAGACATGCTCATGAAATAGGATTCTCAGGTGCAGGTTAGGAAACTTCTGGAAATTTGGTGGTAGAGCCTGGGGAGGACAGGGACCTTAGTGACATATAATGCCATACAGTCCACCCTCCACAGTAATCAACTGATCTCTGTAGTCTGGACATGGGCTGTAATTCCTTGGGATCCACAAGTCCCCTCTGGAGGCCAGCATCCCTACTCATGAAATTGTGCACAGTTTTCTTCATGGGGTTGGGGATTCTGGAAAGCAGGTTCTGGTACATGTCAATGACATAAGAAGGATGAGAAGGTTTGTTGTGCTACCCTCTGATCTTTCTCTTACCAGTTTGGGTTGATGGCACTAACAGTGGGGGAACTTTTCAGTACATGGTAAACTGCTGACACTGGCTGAAAAATTCACGCAAAACACTTTGATTTTACAACCTGAAGATCATCATTTCAACAGGCAGTTTTGAAGGACCATGACATGGCAATGTTAGAGTCAGCAGCTGGACAGTAACAATCTCATGATGGCTCTAGAAACAAAGTCATATTCCTTAACACAAAAACAAAGATATAGGGATCCCTTGATTTTTTATTTATTTATTTACTTGCTACAGAACTACCTGCATCCATTTGACAAATAAAACTTTCTGGATTTAAGTGTCTCCTATTTTTTTCAGCTTCCCTTCAAATAAGCAATATTTTGAAAAGACTCAGATCCAGCCAATCTAGTTAATCGGGAGTAGCAGAAAGTCACAGTATCACATCAGTCTTTCAGATACCATACTTATTGTATCAGTGATGATAGTGATAAGTTTATCTGGCTTAGGAATGATAGTCCTTGTCCTCCAACATTTCAACTACTTTAAAATGTTGTCCTTCCAAATGTCCATTTAAAACATGGCAGAGATCTTCAGGTCCAAAAGGCATCCATATATGTTCACTGAATATTGGCATACTACTTGAGAGATAGCCCTGCTGTATTTCACATACAACACATTCTCTTCAGAGATACATGCCGAAATGGCAGTCTCTGGAAACCACCACACAGAAGCACCTCATGAAACGGGATCCATTTAGTATGGAGGCTGGTCATTTAGACGTTTTGCGAATCAAAAAGTAAACCAAGTGGGTGTATGAATGATTTCAAGGCCAGCCTTCAACCAACAAGGTAGGGAACCAATTAATTAGGAATGCATGCAATGTTTTGTTCAACTCCCAAAGATTTCAGGGCCAATTTCTCTCTGTCCCTCCATGAATATGTGGGATTATGATGGCCAAAGTTCCTGTGTGATCAGCAGTATCACCAAGGAGACCGTACCCAGCCACCAGCAGATAAGAACAGCAATATTCCTCTTGATGACAAGAGATGTTATTGTCTGAAAGCATCCAGGAGAGTGATGCTTGCCCAGTCACAAAACCCATCAGGCTAGCCTAGAGGCAATTCAAAAGCTGCCAGTGCATTTTGTCAGAAATGTCTGCCAGAGAGTGGGATGCTGCTATTGCAGAACTATTTTCCAAAGCTTGGCATCTGGGCCTAACAATCTTGATGCAAACAAAGGAGCCAGTCGTCCAGTGAACAGAATCATGTTGTTGCAGAAGAATGTTCCGAGTTTTTTGCAGTCCCCATCATCACAGTTATTTTTTTGGGGGGGGGGTGTTTTTGAGCTGGGGAATGTGGGGGAAAGGAATGCTTAGAAATTAATATTGATTCTATTAAAGCAAGCACTCCCATAGAAAGGACATTCAGTACAGGCCTGTGCCAGGAGCCTCTTCTTCACCTGCTCTGTGCTGTTTCTGTGGGATGGAGTTTTTTTGTACCCCATTTTTTATTACCCAAAGGAGTCTCATAGTGGCTTACAATCACCTGCCCTCCTTCTCCCCACAACAGACACCCTGTGAGGTAAGTGAGACTGAGAGAGCTCTGAGAGGGCTGTGACTGGCCCAAGATCACCCAGTTGGCTGCATGTGAAGGAGTGGGGAATCAAATTTAGTTCTCCAGATTACAGTCTGCCACTCTTAACCACTACACCAAACTGGCTCTCAAATATACCTTGTTTTATAACTGGTTAGGCCACAACTCATTGGCATGAATAAGGCGGGTTGCATTGGATGGGTAGGATCAATCAGGAAGCACCCCCCAAAACATCTGCATGATGGGAAGTATGACCAGAACAGGCCATTACATGCCTTGAGGCTGGGTGCACTGAACAGGAGAGTCCTTGGTGCTGAGGGCATCTTGTAAATCTGGTAGGAACCTTGTGGCACACCCGGGGAGAGGAAGCAAGCTGGGTACTTCTCTGCTCCTAAGGATGTGCAGGCAGTGAGAAGCAGGGCTGGCAGTAAATGCTGACTAAATTTGGACCTGGAGGGGATCTGTCCAGAAGGCAGTCCATGTGGAGACCTAGCGTAGCCCACTCTCACAGTCATCAGCTGATATTATAAATCATTATAAAAATGAAAAGCATGCCTACTGGATGGGGGATACGCTTCTAGGTAACACTGTGTGTGAACGAGACCTTGGAGTACTTGTGGATTGTAAACTAAACATGAGCAGGCAGTGTGATGCAGCGGTAAAAAAGGCAAATGCTATTTTGGGCTGTATCAACGGGCATCACATCAAAATCACAAGATGTCATAGTCCCATTGTATACGGCACTGGTCAGACCACACCTGGAGTACTGTGTGCAGTTCTGGAGGCCTCACTTCAAGAAGGAAGTAGATAAAATTGAAAGGGTACAGAGGAGAGTGACGAAGATGATCTGGGGCCAAGGGACCAAGCCCTATGAAGATAGGTTGAGGGACTTGGGAATGTTCAGCCTGGAGAAAAGGAGGTTGAGAGGAGACATGATAGCCCTCTTTAAGTATTTGAAAGGTTGTCACTTGGAGGAGGGCAGGATGCTGTCTCTGTTGGCTGCAGAGGAGAGGACAAGCAGTAATGGGTTTAAACTACAAGTACAACTATATAGGCTTGATATCAGGGGAAAAAATTCACCGTCAGAGTAGTTCAGCAGTCCTCACTGGCAGTCTTCAAGCAAAGGCTGGATACACACTTTTTTGGATGCTTTAGGATGGTTAGGGCTGATCCTGCGTTGAGCAGGGGGTTGGACTAGATGGCCTGTATGGCCCCTTCCAACTCTATGATTCTATGATTCTATATTAAAATAAACAATGACATAGATCAGACACTGGCATCAGTGAGTACAGTTAAATAAAGAAACTGGTTGAACCCATGCTCAGTATGCCTTGCCTTCATTTGGGATTTCAGTGTGGAAGTCCTATGGTTAAATTGTGGCTTAAGTTTCAATCCATGGCACCTCTAGTTCTTGAACAGACTTTTCACTTCATCAGATCCTGGAAAGCGGCTGCCGGTGGGAGCAGATGGTAATCAGGAGCAGTGGTTCTGACTATATAGAAGGCTATCTCATGTATACATGGTCACAGTTACCTTGAATCTTGATCCATTTGTGTGTTTAATTTTTGTAATACCTGCTGTGAGTTTCTCCTAAATAAACAGGGGGGAACAATAAATAGCTTCTCTGCTCATGGAAGTTTAGTGGTGCATCAGCAACTTGAAAGGCAAGAAGTATCTCTGCTACTTCAAAAAATCTTCCCTTTCTTGTTGCCTGGAGATAGTTCTACTTGATATTTACAAATGTTTACAAATGTTTTCGTTTTGTGTCCTGTTTTATGATTAGAAATTGCCAGGCAAGCCTGAAATAGAGAACTGCTCGAGGAAGTGAAGATGTTCCAATTAGCATTTCAAGAAGTAATGATTGGGGTCTTGGCTGACAGAAAAATAACCCATAAACCTCAGCATCCCTCAAGGAGACATTAACGTATATGGACAGGCTGATTGTATTTCCCAATTTGTCCTCCATTTCATTATTGGGGGTGGGCGGAATGTTGTATATATTTATATTATATTTATTTTTTAAATTTGTATTTAATTTTTATAGACTATTAATTGTATTTCCTGCTGTCGTAACTGGCCCTGAGCTCCCAGAGGGAATAATCTTAAAATAAATATAATACCAAAAGTTCCTGCTCAGAAATAAGCTCCCAGCATTTGTTATCTGAACAAGGTTTTCCATGCAAAGCCAACATTTCTAACCATATGGGCAGGCAAGGTACTTGTACATCAGTGTGGATGACACCCCCAAACAATGCATTGTTATTTCCAGCCTTTTCGTAGAAAGCTATAAACTGCCTTATGTGCCAGGAATTATGGAATGAATCTCACATTTAAAGGCACTGAAGAGAAAATGATGAAACTCCTGAAGAGGCTCAAAGCAGTGACTTAAGGGACATCAACAATATTTGTTTATTATGTCAGTGAAAGAAAGAAATTGCTTAGCTAATTTGTCTTCTCTTCACTTCATTCCAGTATTTCAGCAGGAGCAGTTGAGCTTCACTTTGAATGCTATACAGATGCTTAATGGTGTTATCAAACATTTCTCAGTCATGGTCCCTTGGAGATAGTGAGACATAGGAAAGCAAAATATTTTGTTGTAGATGATGAAATATTTGCCTAGGTTTGGATATAGACAGACTTATCTCAGTAATGTAAGGTATAAGCTTTCATGTGCATGCATCCTTCCCCAGTTACCATGAAATGGGAGTTACCAGCCCATTCTTATAGGTAAAGTAACCCAAAATTTGTGCCCACTGGCACCTTTAAGACCAACAAAGGTGTGAGCTTTCTCTGTTGGTCTTAAAGGTGTCAGTGGACACAAATTTTGTTGACCAACATGGCTACCTACTTGAATCTATCTTTATAGATAAAGTGTGAGCAGTAAATTAACAAGCAAAATGAAAATGTTGAACAGATTCCAGAATCAAACAGAGATAACAAACTTTGTTTATAAAGTTACCATTTGTTTGGGTTAAATTCCAGGGGGAAACATGGTGAAGGTAATAAACATGTCAACACAGGGCTGTGATGGGCAGATAGATCTTTAATTGTGGAATGCTGAGAGCAGTTAGTTGAGACCCTGTCCCTAATGCTCCATCTAGCTCCTCTCAAGCATGGAGACCTGTCTACAGCATCCTTCTCTCTGAATTGAAAAGACAAAACATGCAAGGCTAGAATAGGCCCAAGTAAGAGTGAAAAACAGTTTTAAAATTCATTTTCAACAAAAACGTGTGAAGTATTGCAGAAGCATGTAAGAATGCACATACACAGGAGATTTTCAATCCAATTTCTAAGATTCAAAAATCTTTTTTTCCCCAAGCTTCAAAGTCTTGCCAACCTTGTGTGAAGAAACTGTAATTGGATTAATTTCCCCTATTACAACAAATGTTGTATCCAGCTATATATTAAAATGACCATTGAATCCAATAAAGTGTAGGATTAAGATGAGCTGTTCTGTAATGAGGGCTGCCAACTCCAGGTTGGGGAATTCCTGGAGATTTGGGAAATAGAGCCTGGGGAGGTTACGAACCTCAGTAGGGTACCATGCCACCCTCCAATGCAGCCATTTTCTCCAGGAAAACTGATCTCTATTCTCTGGGAATCCGCTGTAATTCTGTGAGGTCTCCAGGCCTCATCTGGAAGTTGGCGACCCTACCTACCATTTATCAGCCAGCATGGTGCTGGGAGGGAAGATGTGGAAGTTCACTGCTAAATGTTCAGATCAGCCCTGAGATCCAAGCAGTGATGGTTTCAACTTTGAATGTTAGAGCTTTTACAAGACCAAGGCAAAGAAAACAACTTGTGATGATTACACCACTCAAAGATAAAGCTATGGGTATTCCTCTGGATATATACAGTTATATCAGATAGGGCAACACTGAGCACATTTCCGCACAGCTGCCAAAATGGCAGGATACCTCTTGCCTGCAATAGTGTGATAGTGAATCAAGCTTTAAATCCCCTCCACACCACGAAGCCTCCTTGCTGCATCTTCCCAGCCCCACATGCTGCGCAAGCAGCAAATGCAAAACCAAAACCACGGCCTACAAGCGGAGGGCACGATGAGGGCAGCAGATCCCCCACCACCATTGCAAACAGCATCATTTTCTTTGTAGGTTTTTCTACCTAAGTGCATCCTTCTCATCCTCTTTGGTCCAAAGACCACCATCCCTTCTTCTGCTTTCTTTCCCTACCAGCCTGCAGCTCTGCCAGTGCACAAGCACCCTGGACACCTTCTCCCCCTCCCCATACGCCGGGCACTACGCAGGTGGCATTTAGGCAGCGCCTGGTGTACAAGGTACTCAGAGAGAGAAGGCATCCAGGGTGCCTGTGCACTGGCATGGACTGGCAGAGCTGTGGGCTGCGTGGGGGGGGGGGGGAAGAGCAGCAGAAGGGATGGGGGTCTGCAGACCAAAGAGGATGGGAAGGCTGCACTTAGGTAGGACAACCTACATAGAGAATTATGCTGTTTGCAATGGTGGAGGGGGGGGGGGTCTGGCACCGTCACTGGGCAGAGAATGGAAGGAGGAGGGTGGGAGCAAAATCAGGGCATGGGCTACAGCACATTTTCCCTTCCAAACCTTCTTCCTGCTGTTTGCAGGCGAATTGTTTGCTGGGGGATTGCGCTTGTCCAGGATGTGAATCCACTTTATCTGATTACTGCAGTTGGGGGTTGTCTTTTAATTTCTTTGCTGCAGTCCCCACCTGCAGTGATCTTGGAGCCCAGGAAAATAAAATCTGTCACTATCTCCATTTCTTCCCCATCTATTTGCCAGGAATTGAGAGGGCCGGATGCCATGATCTTTGTTTTCTTGAGGTTGAGTTTCAAGCCAACTTTTGCACTCTCCTCCTTCACCCGCATCAACAGGCTCTTTAGTTCCTCTCCACTTTCTGCCATTAGAGTGGTATCATCTGCATATCTGAGGTTGTTGATATTTCTCCCTGCAATCTTGATCCCAAGTAGTAGTAGAGACAAAAAAGGGAACTGTGGTATATGAGCCAGTATTAACCTGTAGTTGAAGACAGGCCCGACTAAAGGCAGCTAATTTAGTTTCCAGCCCGTCTAAAAGTCTTCTGCCGACAGACACCTTCAGAAATGTTTGTTCACTAAGGATTTACACAGGGCTTCTCTTTTTTTTCTTTAAAAAAAATCTCATTTCAAAACTCGGCAGTAAAGAACTGCAAAGGTCATAGAGGTTTTGCTTTGACACTTGCTGCCCTTCCTTCATTGATCCACTAATTTTTTTTTTCATTTAATAAATGTCTGTATCATCACAAGACAAAAGTTTGGCAAACTCAGAGGTTAGTTTGTACCCAGGAGGGGCACATAAATTTCAGTTCCACTTCAAAAAGAGAAACAATTTAGGGTTAACATGGAATTAATAATCTGGTACTAACAATCTGGTTTCTTTAAATGTGTTCCTAGGAAATATATCATAATATGAACAAACAGTTCAGATTTTGTTTAAACATTTTTTTTCAACAAGGAATCCTTTTTTGCCCACAGACCTAAACTGTAACCTTTGGATTTACTTCTTTTTCCCCCAGTGATCAATTTTTATGAGAAAAAAACAGGGGCATATAAATGGCCTACCAGTGAAAAAATTTTGTACTATAAATTCTTACTCATTTTGGATGATACTGGCATCTATCCCACATTACTCCAGAGGAGGTTCCTCCAGATGATGGAAACTTTCTCCAGTTTAATTGACTTTCTCCAAGGTAAGTGACCCTTCTGTTGTTGAAAAAACCACTTGTGTCGCAGAAAGACGTCTTGTCATCTCTGTAGGCAGTGGAGAGAATGGTAAGCACATTATGCATGGCAAACTGACTTATACAGCTTGTGGAGTCCTACTCCATGCAGGTGGATGTGAGACACACACATGTAGAACTGAGGTATCATTCAAATCAGGCAACTCGTAAAAACAATTGGGGTAATACCTGTAAAAAGAGTCAGTCAATGTGAATATCACATATCCTTTTGACAATTATGAAACACCAAGTGGGGGGACCATAATTAGCATCTCCCCTTTTCTTGATTCCTTCTTCCTTCTCACCCACAAACCAGGCTACCTCCATATTATTATTATTATTATTATTATTATTATTATTATTATTATTATTATTATTATTATTATTATTATTATTATTATTATTATTATTATTTAGATTTATTTCCCGCCACTCCCCATAGGCTTGTGGCGGGTCACAATAGTCTTATCCCTATTAAAATACCCATTAAAAGACTTTAAAAACAATCCCAAAATGGCGGAAGCTCTCATTATTCTTATCCCCTGCTATCAGAGTGTCAGGGAGGGTGGGGAGGAGATCTAACTTACTAGGTCTGGGGGGGGGCGGAATGCTGGCACTCATTCGCTGACCCCGGCCTCAACCAAAAACCTGGCGGAAGAGCTCTGTCTTGCAGGCCCTGCGGAAAGCTGGTAAATCCCGCAGGGCCCGAAGCTCACCCAGGAGCTCATTCCACCAGGTAGGGGCCAGGACCGAAAAGGCTCTGGCCCTTGTCGAGGCCAGGCGCGCTTCTCTAGGGCCAGGAACGATCAGGAGATTCTACCCCGCCGAGCGTAAAGCCCTCTGCCTCCCTTTCCCTCCTTCCCTCATCTTGGCAATCTGGGTTCATATTCAAGGGGCCAGGCAAACCTAGCCAGACCCAAATGCCTGATGGGAAAGTGAAAGAATTTGTGGGGGCATCTTATTTCTCTTCCACTATCTCCACCTCATAGCAGCCTTCATAGCCTGAAGTTCCCCTCCTTCCCTCTCACAAACCAACCTGGCTTTTATCCGCCACTGTGACAGACTGCACTTTTTAAAAGACTTGAAGTACTGAATACACTAAAGGACTGTGAAGGGTTCATAATTTGCCAAAACAGAGTTTTGTCAGACTATTCCAAGGAACCTGACTGGTTAGCATCAGCTGAGAAAGAGTTTTAAAAGAGTTGAGAGATACATGCTGATGAGACAGTCAGACTTCTGCCTTGATTTATTCTGGTTTCATCCTTAGCTGAGAGCAATTAAACACAAATTGAGAACAGGGGGAAAATTGGCAAGGAAGTTTGGGAGGTAGGCAAAGACTCCTATTTGGGCCAAGGAAGGGGGATAGATTTCTAGTGAGAAGAGTTTTCCTATCCAGTTGGTGAGTTAGCTCTGTAGGCTACAGAGTTCCATGGTCAGCAGGAACAGGTAATCAGTCCCAGCTCACCAGATTAGAAGTCCACCCTCCTAACCACTATACCAAGCTTAATGGCTAGTAATAATGTAGTTGCCTAGTAACAGCCAATGGAGGCATTCACTTTTAAAGCTACAGATACAGCATCTATTATTTGGGTTTAGTTAAAACATAATTTTATATATTTCCGATATAAAAATTATCAGATTTGTAGAAAGATCTGTCTTATCTACCCATGGTCCCAGTCTCTGTATTTAAGTATTATTGATATATCAGGAAAGATCTTGGTGATAATCTTTCACCATATTGTTTTTCCCATTGTTATAAACTAAACTGTAAATAATAGTGACATGTGGTTTATTTTTTCAATCACATAAAGTAATTTGACCTAGTCTGTCTTCATGACTCTGACTATTAGGCCTGAAGTACTGTAAATGTTGATTTATGTAGTTTCTTTTGATTTGATTAGATTATTCCACATATACCATTGGGAATCTCCAGCATATGTGAAGTAGCCTATTGGTCAGTACTTAAGACTTTCTCTATTTAAAGGTTCATACTCATTTTAGCTAGTGATGCAGAAAATCTTAGCAAACGTTGGTAGCATGGTGTACTGGTTAGAATTTCAAACTATGATGTGGGAGATTCAGGTTCTAATCCCTACTATGCCATGAAAAATCATGGGCCAGTCAAACACACCAAATTGTTATGAGAACTAACCAGAGGAGCATAGAATGCTGCAGGCTGATTTGGGGCGAAAAGTGAGGTATAAATTAAATAAAGATTGTTGCTTTCTACCATGTCACCATTTCCTCACTAAAGGTCTTTTTTGTTGCTGCTGCTGCTGTTTTGTTTTTTTTTAACTGGAAATTATTTATCTCACAAACTCAAAGTCAAATGAAGTATCTAAAACTGAGTTTCCAGTTGACAGATTCTGTGGTTTGTCCACATCAGTGTTCTGGAAAGGCAGCCAAAGAATGTATCTTTATAAACTAGCTAGCACTGGGAGGAAATAATGCCAGATTGTATCCAGCAATGGTAAAAGCTGCAGCAGTAATAGTTATAGCATCTTTTTCAGAATCCACTTTTCTCAATGCTTCTCCTCAGTCTCATCCTTTTCTTGTCTGCTTTCAGTTCCTTCTCTGCTCTTTGATGCCTATGGAACAGTTTTAATAATGTTTGCTGTAGTGTTCAGTCTTTATTTAGGCTCCAGTCAGCATTGTTTCATTGCCGTCTGATGGACAGCAGGGGAATCTTGTGTCTGATGTAGATATTTCTAATAAAAAGTGAAAGTTAAAAGCATTGTAACCACAAGGGAAATATTATCGAGAGAAGAGGCCTATCTTTGATTCTGCCTTTGAAGGAAAACGGTGGTACAATGTTGTAGGGAGCATCTGCATTAAACAGAGGGGGAAAAACACAATGCAAACACTTTTCAAATCCTGAACTGGGGGTCTCGACCTTAGAGTGACTAGCATTTTACAAATAGGGCTATTACAGCCTGTGGGTAAAAGAACTAGCAGAATTCACTGCAGAGGCCCTGGGCAAAATGATCACCTGTGCCAAGAAAGCACACATGGCCTGCCTCCTTCCTCAGGGAGTGGACAGAAGGCAACTGGTTGCTTTTCTACTACTAAAGTCAGAAGCCAAACAGTTGAAAGGAAGGCCTTGGGGCATGTCATAGCAATGTATGGGAGAGTGCCCCCAGAAGACCCTGTCATTCCTCAGTGGCCTCTGGGCAATCTTCGGTTTTTAGCTGGGAGTGGTACACAGGAAAGGAGCTGCTCTTTCAACCACCAACAAGGCTCAAAGGAGAATGAAAGCATTTTGCTCAGAAGCATCCCCTTTGTTAGTCCTCCCAACTCTCTTGAAGGATGCCTTCTGTGCTGCTGACATCACAATAGCCCTTAGGAGAAGTAATTGACCGGCATGGAGTGATGGTATTTTAGCTTTAAATGAGAATTATACAAATTCATTGAGTGGAGTCCATCAGTGTCTTAGCTATGAAACGTTCCTGCTGAAAGCAACTATACCTCTGAATGCCAGGTGCTGCGACACAGCAAATGAGAAGCTTTTTGCCCTTCATGCTCTACTTGTAGGCCTCTGGGGGATATTTTGTTGCTCACTATGTGTGAAACAGGAATTAGAAGTACGGTTGACCCAATCTAGCATGACTGCTCGTCTTCTTATCTCTCATTTCAGCTGTTAATGGATCAACAGACAAGCAATAGATGTGCACTGCACACCTTTCAGTCCCTCATCACTTGAGGGGCAGTGCTGGGGTTTTCTGTGCCCTGACAATCATGAAGCTGACACTCCTGAATGACAACTATTGGGAGACTTGCCATGGTCTGGAGGGAGACAGAGAATGGCATCACATAGACTGCGATGGCACATCCTTAAAAAAAAAGAAGTGAGTCACTGTGTCGCAGGGATGTTACAGGAATCCAAGCAAATATCTGTGGTAAAACCACAGAGACATATTAGATTCTTACAGCATCACCATGACAGAATGATGTCAATTCCTGTTTATCTGCCAGATATTATACATCATTCAACACCACCTTCCCCTCCCTGTTTTCCTCCTCTAGTTATTCAAGCAGTTACAGAGGAACAGGAAGGATCAGTGTCCACCCTCCACCTGGAAGTGGGTAAGTGGTATCCCAAAGTAAAGATAGAATTTCTGGGGGAGTTGTGAGAGCTGCATTGCAAAAAAAAAATCATGTTGCATATGCCTCCCCCGGGGACTCGGGTTCTGGACCCGAAGCAAAACATCATCAGGACCTCCTCTCCACCCGCTAGTAGTGGGAGGGAGGGGGGGGGGAGTTGAGCTGCCATTCTTGCCATGCCGGCAATATTGGCAATGTTATTATTGTTTTATGGGGTTTTAATGGGGATTTGTGATATTGTTACCCGCCATGAGCCGCAAGGGAGTGGCGGGCTATAAATCTAATAATAATAATAATTGCAAAAAAAAAAATGAAGGGCATTCTGTCTTACACTAGAACTGACACTCTCCAACTCATTATCTTTGCACTATAAGGTAAGATTCTCTTTTTGCAGCACTGATAATGCCTCAGAATATCAAGCTAGGTATTTCAAATTTGGCCACCAACCCCAAGATGATGATGGGAGCTGCATTGCCAAAATCAAAAGTCATTGGAACATCTTGGCCCACATTATGTCCAGAACCCCCCACCCCCTGTGCTCTTGGCAACAGAATCTAAGGTTGTCTGTCTGTCGCAGGCGTAACTTAGGAGAACATTGTGGATTATGTTAGGAAGCCAAAAAAAATTCACACAGTACACATTTGGATGTGTCTTACTAGATCATAACAATGGGTTCTAGATCTTGGTTCCCACAATAGCTAACGAGATGCTCTGGAAGGACCAGAGATAGAGGCAAAGAAATCAAAGCATTTTCCCCATAGTATCCAGCATTCAGAGGCATGCTCTCTGTAAACATAGGCATTCTCTTTAACCATTATGGCTAGCTGTTGATAGACTAATCAATTAATCTAATCCACTTTAATGCTATTTAATACTGCGGCTATCACAACCATCCATTACACTGAATTGTGGGAAGGAAGTCTTTCTTTCAAGTGTCCTGAATCTGCTGTCCACCAATTTCATTGGCTGCCCCTCTATTCACTTTCTAAATGCTATACATGATTTTATTACCACACAGTTTGGAAACACATATTACAAGGTAAATTCCTATAGGAGAAGTATTTAGATGTGTCCACACAACATATATTTTTTAAATGAAATTTTATTGTTTATTGTTATATAAAGCATATTCTTATCTTAAAAAGTACGTACTCAATTCCCATTGCTTAAGTTATAAAGAAAAAGAGACAATCAACTAACCAAATTATTGATATGAAAGTATATGAAAGTATAGTTTGCCATCCTCTTTTAACATTCATATTCAGTTCCCACATACAACATATATTGAGGTTATTTGAGCATAATTTTCACTAGGGTTACTGTCTGACATATAAACACAAGCAGTTGTGTCTGGTAGGAAAATAATGACGTTTTAATTTTTAATGGTGAGATTGTATTTTTGAGGATGGGTGACATTTGTTCTTCCTCATCTTACATTAAAGATTGTGTGTATATCTAGAGGAAGAAAATATCCATCAGTACTGCCTAATGTTACCATGTAAATACCAGAAGACTGTAGATTTTTATTTTTAAAAAGCTATAGCTGTTCAGGGTCAACTAAGCCACAAACAAAGGCCAGTGTTACTTACTTGCAAATGTCATGTTTGGTTAAATCATGTTGCATATGAAATTGAAAAGCTTCCCTTCTTGTTCTGGTAGTTGAGAGAGGCTTTGGCTCTTTTATTTTTTATGAAACAGAAGTTCAAAAGTTCATTTTTTATAGATTTCAGTCATAGCGATATGGAGAGGAAGAAGATCTTCAGAAGATAAACTGCAGAGCGCAGGGAATCTGAAAGGAAATCTTGACTGGGTTGTTACTTTTCAGTTAGGCTGTACCGAAAACCTTGCTTCTCCCTCCCAATGGCATGGACATAAAAATGCATCCTTTTGATGAATTGACTGAAGAACTGGGTTGCAGGGGACGAAAGATACACTCTGTTTAAAGAAGTATTTAGCAGGTTTTATATCTTGAAAATTAGACCAGCAGCTCTCTTGATATGTAATGAAAAATTTCATAAGAGTCCATCAGCTTCCCTTGTCCTCCCACTTGAACTGAGGTGTCTCGCTTCTCCTCTCATCTCTCACTGGAGAGTAAATGGAGAGGACAAATGAAGGGATGATTCCTGCTTGCTAGACCTTTCCCAAGTAAATCGTTATCCAATAGCAAGCCAACTGTAGCTACTAATTCTTTTTTTTTTTTACTTCAGGTTAAGATCCAGAGGTGTGAGGGAACTTTGGGTTTATTATTGGTGTTGAATTTATTTTGAATGGATATGCAAGACTTTCAACAGTAATCTGGTGTCATTCCCAGCAAGGAAACAGTTCCCAGATCAAGGGAACTGTTGTAAATCGATGATATACCTGATTAGGATATCTTAGGTGCCTGATCTCACAAATCTGAACATTCATCACCCTTTCACAAAGATACAGGGGTTCCAGTATGAAACAAATTTTAAATAATATATATAACTTCATTAGTAATAATGAAAGAGCTCAGAGAGATTAATAGTGAGATCCTAAATTTGATTCTTGGAACAGAGTTTAACATTGTTCTTGGACTTTGACCATACAGATAATCATTTCACAACTGCAGTTCAAACACCCATCTATGCAATCAAGAAGCAATCTGTTATCTTACCCATATCACCCTTGCCCTTCAGTGATTGTACATCATCACTTATTTTAAGAATAACCAAACACCTGTGTTTAGATTTATATCCATAGTGACATACTACACTCAGGAATAGGGATGGGCACAAACCAGAAAACCAGATCCAGGTGCAGGATATGTTGGGAGCCAGGACCCGAACACAGCTGCTCTGCAAAACTGAACTGCTCTGGCAAGTTGAGGATGTGGAGGGTGGCCTTCAGGGCTCTAGAGACTCCAAAATCACAGGGCATCCCCAGTTGACCCTTCTATACTTGCCCAAATATGGGACTTGAATATGCAAGTTATGGACATCCAAACAAGGTGCCCTCAGCAAAGTGCTTTTTGGGGGAGATGTCAGACATGGGTTTTGGAGTTTGTAGAATGGACCCTGTGTGATTTAGAAGCATAAAACACATAGAGAACCTCCCTGAGATGCCCCCCCCATATTCCCTAAAAGTTACATGTGGATTAAATGGGGGGGGGGGTTAGTTATGGACATCCAAACAAGGTCTCCCTGAGAAAGTGCTTTTTGGGGAGATGTCAGGAGCAGTTTCAAGAGTGTATAGAAAAGATTATGTGTGAGCTAGAGGCATCAAACTAACTGCAGAAGATACCCCAGGAAAGCTCTCTCTGGGAAAATGTCATACTGGGAAGGCCTGTTTTGCAACTTAATTTAAACTGAGCTGTAATGGGAGCCAGGCCCAACCGGGGTAGTGATAAGCTGTCAGCTTCCGCTGCCCAGGTGGATCCTGGGCTGATCCCCTTGTAGCTCAGTATAAACTAGTACAAAGGTCTGATTCAGTATGTTCATGTGTTCAAGTGATATAATAGTATAGCAATATGTGTTCCAGATTTTCTGAATTCCCAGCTTTCTTTTTTTTAATCCAGAAAGTAATCTGCTATTCCATGACCTATTTTTTTATGGCCTATGGCAGAAGTGGAAATGGCTGCCGCAACAGGTAAGTTGTGTGGTTCTCCAACCAGAACACCATCTTCTTATTGTGGGGTGGGCTATGCTGCCACCAATGCTGGTGAAAGGGAGAAGCTTCCAGCTGGGATAATGTCAGCATGATAAGTCTGAGGACTGTGATAAATATGGGACAATGTCAGAACATTGTTTTCCTCTGTTTCCCTTCCTGTCTTTCCATTCCTACTGACCGGAAAGGGAAAATGACAAAAATAATAGTCCAGAATTTTTGGCATACAGCCCCGCCACCCCCGGTAGCAAAATATCCCAAACCAGTAATACTTCAGGAAAATGAAAACAATATCCTACTCAAAATCCAAATCCAAAATTATGATGAGAAATTTTCAGGTCCCATTCCTAATGACTCCCATGTTGCTAAGATAATGCCAGAGGAGTGCCTGAGGTGAAGCATTTTCATTGCTAAATGTTATCATTTGCATTGTACTCTGAACTTTGAAATCAAAAATTGCAACTGCAGTATAACCTTCTTTTATCTTCTATAAAGGCAGATACACAAATAAATGACAACAGAAACAACATAGCAGATGCTGAGAGGGAGTAAAATATACATCTTGGCAGAAGAGGGGGGAGGGAAGAAGATTCCCTTTGTCTGCGAGAGGGTGAGACATGCAGCGAAAGAAATCCTTTGCGCTTATTTGATATTCAGTTTCTCCCTCTCACCGTATCCAAACATTTCCCCCCAAATTGACACTTGAATCTTGTAGTTTGACTTCGTTTAGCTTCGTTCACTGAGAAAGGAGGTGAGATTCAAGTGAATATGGTTTATCTTTATTTTGACTCACATTTCCTCGACAATTTCCTTTTGACACTGTTCATCTTAATTTAGTGGGTATTCACCACATGGCAGTTGTCTGACATAGTTCAGGTTTGTTCTCCTCGCTGCTGCTTGGCAATCGTAGCCTGAAATCATCCTTCTTCGTTTATTTATCATTCAGCCAGCCGTCTCTTCGCATCACTTGTATACATTAGAAATGATCATCTTAACTGGGTTCAATTCTCTATTTTTTTTTAAAAAAAACCAAAAGCCCTTCTAGTATATCTAGCAATCAACATCTGAATTGATATCATTTTCTTTAAACCTCTTCATAAGTGCGCCAGGATTATTCATCTTTATTTGCTATTATCCACTTGGTTCTTGCCTGCAGTCAGCTATATCTCATGATTTGCCACAACATGGTGTGTTCTGGGAGTATGATCTTTATCACCAGGAGCCCTTCCTATTTTGCTTTGCTTTACAAACAATTCACCTGGGGTCCCTCTAAATTGATCAAGTATAGGGGAGGAAGATATAGATCTATTGTCTCTAATCTGCTGTCATAAAATGATTTGTCTCGGGCAAATTCTTGTCATTACTTAAAAAAAAAACTGGCTTGGATTTAACTGAAGTTGTATGATCCATCCCAACTCAGTATGCCCTTCTATTCTCAAAACTCAATAAGAATTCATCAAAAATCAGTCAAGTTAAAAATGATCAGCACCCTTTCAAGCTTTTTACCCTTGACCTGAGCATGAAAGAGATGGATGACTTTGTGCCTAAATGCCCAGAAAAATTGAGGGCCATGTAATCATGGCTTTCTTCTGTTATGCAAGATGTCCATTTTCCTACCTTGTGGATAGTCAATTTAAAGCATCCTTTTCATAAAGCTGTCTGGGTGTAATAGATGTGATATATAGTTTCTAAGTTCCAAGTAAACTGCCCTGAGCCTTCAGGGAGGGTGGTATGTAAATAAACAAACAAACAAACAAACAAATGATTGTATGACTCTTTCTAGGTCATCCAACAGGATATCAATATTTGATCCATTCAGCCAGTTTCTAAGGTAGTCTAAACAAGTATGGGATACATTAACTACCTGCAATCTGAATTTTCTAATGAATTGGAAGAGGACAACTAAATGTTATAGTGATCTAATGGATGTCTTTGGGTTTAATAACTGTAAATGGACCTTAGGCTCCTAAATGGACCTTAGGCACCATTAACTTTAAAAGATATTTGCTAGCATAACTTCAAAAGGAATCCCTAAAAGATGTTACAAATCTCACTTAGAAATACTTCCCAATGTGCTTGCAGTCATCAAAATCACCCTTTACGAGAATAAAAAAAAATTAATACATGGATCTCACTATTTCTGGACAACACTAATTTGTAATGGCATTTGTTTTTGTTTTTCTTGACCATCTATTGAGCAATGGTATTATGCTCTTCAAAAGCTGACAGCCGAAAGGAGACATACAATCACGTTAAAAATTCAGGACAAGCCAACTTGGAGAACTCATTGCTGTAGGAAGTTCTGATCCCTACTCACTTTGATGGAATTAAGAGGGCATTAGATAAATTTATACAAGGGAGAGGTCCTTGGATGACTATTGGCCAAAATGATGAACTCGAACTTGCATATTCCAAATGAGAATATCCCTGAAAGTCAGCTAATGGGAAACAACAAAAAGAGCAGTCTTTGGTCTCTGTGCCTTGACTTGTAGTCCTTCCATGGCAATTAGTTGACCACAAGTGGAAACAGAAGGCTTGGCAAAATGGCCCATTTGTCTATGCCGTATGGCCCTTCTTTTCTTCTTTGCTTAACCTGCATTCTAAACACTAGATGACTGAAGACTCACAATTGTAAGTTTCTGAAACCAACAGGCTACTCAGATTTTGATTCGCTATGTGTAGTTTGCAAACCAAAAAAGGCAAAATAGATTCTTCCAAGATCTCTGGACGAGTTGTTCACAATGAGTTCGATATTTTCCCTTAATTTTTCAAAGCATATTTTTCTGCATTTCTAACAACCCCTTGGAGGCTTTAGATTGAAATCTATTTTTTTTAAGCTATTCTCCCTCCTCCATCATATGAGCAGACAGGTTTGTTATTGCATGGTTGCTCATGAATTCTAGACTGCTGGCATTGATTTTTTTTCTCCCCTGGCAGCTCTAAGAATTTGTTTTGAAAAATAACCCTAGTGACCACTAAATGGACTTCACAAAGAGAAATAAGTAAAAAACAATAAAGGTAAGTGAGTTTGTGTTCTAAGAACTTTGGCCGTTTTTTTTTTTTTTAAGAGGCGTAGGGATAGGATATATTTTTTAATTATTTGATATTTTTAAGGCACAAGAAAATCGACTAATAGTCCCATAGTTTTTCAAATGTTGGAAGTGGGGTTTTAGCCATGAATCTCTAATGAATTTATTTAGAGAAACTTGGCTCGAGAACCAGGCCTATCTTGGAAAGTATAAAAGTTGCTGTCACATCTTAGCTCAGAGCACAATTTCTCACCTTCACAGATTGAAGTATGCAAGTCACAATTTGTTAAATGTGATTCTCTCCCCTCTTTTTTCAAAAAAATCAAGATTTGTTTCTGAATAAAACAAAGAAGGAGAAAAATGTTTTATCAGCGCACACTGGAACTATGCACACTGGCCAGTGCACACTGGCAGTTGGTTTTAATAGAAGGCTCATAGATATTCTCCAAATTTATTTTTTAAAGCTCCCTTTTGCCCATTCCATTTAAATAATTCTACAAAACTATTTTGATAGAATTCTGATGTAACCTACACCAGCCTTCTAAGGATGTAAGAGAACTGCTCTAGATTGGGAAATGTTGACATACCATAGTATACAATTTTACAACATTTATGCTCCATTCCCTGTAATGATTTCCAGTTTACTTCTGGCCTCAATTTAAGGTGCCTGTATGGCCTGAGACAAACATACCTTAAAACTTCTTCATCTTTTATAAATCTATGTGTTCAATCTGGTCATCCTTGAGGGCTCTGCTTCAGTTTCCCCCACCACTTGAGAATAGCTGTGTGGTTACCCAAGAAACAGCTTTCTTAGTTGTGGCACCGAAATTTTGGAAATCTCTCCCCAGGGGAATTCATCTATCTGTCTGACTTTTTGTCTCTGTTTGTGTGTATTGGTAATTTCCAACAGCACCTGAAGAATTTTTTGTTTGGATTAGTATACCCCAAATAATGGTTATCGGCCTTATTTCTGGTTCTGGTGTTGTATGTCTGTTTGTTGTTACTGAATTATTTTGTCATTCTAAATGCTGCCTTTAAATTGTTCAAATGTTTTAATGATTTCATGTTCTCTGCCTTGGGGAGTCGATTGACTGGAAAGGTGTTGTAATAATGTTTATAAGTAAATAAAATAAATTATTACCATAGATGCATGTCAATGTGAATTTGGCCCATTTCCCACTTTAAAACTTCTCTCCACTTCTCAATATAGGCTTAAAGGGTTGCTGGTTTAAATGCTGCACCGGATATAAAAGTGTACTCACATCTAGGTAGTAACCCACACAGAGAGCATTGCCAGGGGCCACCATGGTATGAAGGAGTGGGGGGGTCGCTCTCTGGGACCTCCCCACAGCACCCTCCTGAATCCAGAAGAGTATCTGATGACATTACCTGGAAGGAAGGTCAACATGATGGAGACACTGGGAGCAAGACTCTGGCTCTGGGGAAAACTCTATGGTAAAAAAAATTAAACTCAAATCATAGCATTTTTCTCAAATGCTCAAATTAAGCTCAAATCTATAGCATCAACCCCCAGTGACTCTGGTGTACCAAGGTCACTTCAGGGTGACATCAGCATGTTGGGACATTCTTCCTGGACCTGATGAGTGCCATGAAAGCAGTTGTTTTGGGGGGATTTCCCCTTGTTTTCTGAGACCCCCCAAATTGGGTGGAGCAGTGACCAAGCAGGGGTTCCCTCAGCTCTAGCAGAAGTTAGGCTTCCCCTACAAGCATCACGATAAAAAAACTGAGAAGAGGACATATCTTGCTAAATAGCCACAATTACCCATAAATTGAACTTCTGATTTGTGACTTGGCTTCCATCTACTTAAAACAGCTTTGCAACTTCAGAGTGCTTCTGATAGTGGAGTTTCCTTCCCTTGCTTTGTGGAAGCTTTTGCATCTACCGTAGACAAGATTTTTCCTCCCAGGTTTATGGATGAATGGGTCAGGTGATTACATGATGTGAAGGCAGAACTATAACTGCTATTAGCAGTGAAAAATGTGCATAAACAAATAGCATGATAACACAGATTTTTAAAAAAGAAAGCACTATGATATAAATATAGATAAACTGTTCCAAGAAGATAAAATGATCAAAATGAGGATGTCACACTTCATTCATGTTATAAGACATGACTTACTGGAACAGAAGAATATTAGGAGAAGCTGAATGCAGTACAAACCCAACATAAGAAGAGTAGACTTAATAAAGGAAGCCACAACCCTCAGTTTGCAAGACCTTAGCAAGGCTGCTAGCGTTATGATATTTTAGAGTTTATTAATTCCCATAAGGTCATCATGTCGAAAGTGACTTCATGGTACTGAAAGAGATATACTGAGTAGCATGCAAAAACAGATCTGTGGTTGTAGGGAAAGGGAGGATAGTCTCATCAGGCTGAGAATAAACATGCATATAACACTGCTGATTTCATGATTTTGTACTCTTTCAATACATGAAAGGTAACCCAATAAACAGTCCTGAACTCTATTAAAACATCTGAACTGTTTGGTGAAAAATTAGCTTCCCAAAAAAGAATCCAGAGGTTTCAAGTATTCTTACCAGCAATAAAGGATCAGGTTGATTCCAGTCTACTTAGAATGGTATAACTCTGCTTAATGGTCATGCCCCCATCCTTATCATTGATCTGGGGAAATGAAAAGTTATAAAGCATTTGGGAAATAAGAATGGAAACAAATCCTACGCCACCAAACGTAATGGTCATAAGTGGCCTATTTGATTCCTCATTGAAAGCTGAAGAATTTTATTCAGATAACAAGCAGTATGTTGCTTAGATATGCCCCCGCCTCCTCCTGTAAGAAGGAGACAGCTTTTAGGTAAACTAGTTTAAATAGTTAATTGTTTAATTTCAGAATTTTAATATGTTTCGTATATTTATTGAATCTGTACTTTAGTTTGATGTAATTCACCCCTTGGGGGAAGGACCTACTAAATAAATAAAATTAAATGAATGTTGATTAGTACACGTCTCTATAAAATTATATTTTTGATTCATTCTTTCTTAGATAGCATTCATAGGTTTGTAACAAAGCTTACAATAGGAATTTTTGCATTATTATTTATAATTAGATATATAGGAACATCTTTCTTGGCCCAGCTGTCTTGGGGAAGTATACAACGGTTTAAGACAACATAATTAAAACCAAAATTAATTAATACATTTAAAACAGTATTGGCATCCCTTGTTTCTGGGCCTCTTCACCTCTATGTTTAAAAATAAAATGATTCAGTATATGGAACTAATATATGTGCAGACTGATTTTTGGGGCCAAGTAAATGGTTGTAAATTATTCAAGAACATGATCTGTATTTTATTTTATTTTTATATTAAAGGCCTCGAGCTTATGCTTAAGCTTTTCTTTATAAAATACTCTGTCTGCATTTATCATAATGATATAAAATGCTGCATTTCCAAAACTGAGTAACTTAGTTGTTGTTTTTTTAAATATATCACTTGCATTTTAAATATAATTTATTAAAACTAAGAAAAACACTACAATTGTATGTAGGTTTTTAAATGAGAAATACAAGGAAGTTCTCCATACACTTTTGTTGTTCATTGTCAAAGAAGGCCATACAAAATGAGTGGGAAGCTTAGACATTTGGCTACTGTGGCATTTGGTAAGCTAGTATATAAGCCTTGGACGTGGCCAAGTACATACATTGAACATGGTTTGGGAAGAAATGGGAGGAAAATGCATTCAGGCCAGTTACCCCTAAAGGATTAGCAAGACCCTTCTTGAGTTTCCATGTACCACCACCAGGTAAGTTTTCTATCCCACTTATAATTGCCAACACTCATATATTGTCTTTACACTGTTCTTTTCAAGGGTGCCAGATATGCAAATAGTCTCATATTCTCATATTCACACGAATAAAATAATTCCATGCAAAGTAATTATTTTTTGGGGGGGGGGTTGGTTTTTACTGATAAAATCTCACTTTTATTCTCCTTTGCAAAACGGCTTAGGCCATAGAACAGCAGCTGATGTATCCAAAGTACTGTCTGGACCGTATATGGATAACTGTGACCTAGTTAACAAACTAGCCAAATATCTGTCTTTGTTGCTTCATTATTAATCATTCCCCAGGGAGTGCTAACTTGCCATGCTGGAGGGGCTAGTGTGCTGATTGTTTCCACACTGGGTTTGTGCTGGGTTGCAGGCTGGAGCTTGAGTTAGGACAGGTTGCCTACTGCTTCCTGCTCACACACAAGGAAGCATTTGCAGCAAAGGTCCCAGTGCAGAATGAAGCAGAGGACTATGCTATCAGCAGCATAGCTGCTGCCAGGATCTCTAGCAGCAGACAGTTCTCTGCTAAGGAGTCAGACTAAATACATCCCAAGCCCTCATTCAATATGGTGAGAAAATCAAATTCAAAGTCTATACCAGGTTCTTCTTCTTTCTTCTTTTTATCCTTCAGCTGGCAATTGGTGGAGCAGGTTGACCTCTCAGCCAATAAGCTGCTGTAGGTGCTACTGGATTTTTTGCCTTGTTTATAATATGTTTCTAACAGCAGAGTTCTCTGCTAAGGAGATTGTTGTAACAATAGTGAAAGTTAATCAGTGTAGAAAAATTCTACAGTATTTCCTTATATTAGGCCATCGGCCTATTGATATTATTAAAACACTAATATAAGGAAATGCTGTAGGATTTTGCCGCAGTGACTAACTTCCACTATTGTGACAAAACTGTTTGAACATTTCAAATATAGAAAGAAAAGTGACCCAATTTGACCATCATTGACATCATTGATGAGTGACCAGCAGATTAGCACCATTTTATCATGAAAACCAACTTTTTCACAGCAATAAACCTAGGAAGAACTCAAAGGAAGAACATGGAGAACAAGAAATAATGAAACCAACCAAGAAATTGGTCATAGAAGTAAAGTTGATCTTGAAAATCCACTAATTGAGACTGAGATATTGACATTACATCATCAGCTCACCTCTGTACACAAAGAACTGAAATTTAAAAATCTTAGAGCATATTAAAAGCAAAGAAGACAAAGATTACTTGGGCTCAGAACATCAAAGAAAATTAAGTTCCCAGTCCAGAGTCTGAGGAAGAGTGCTTGCACTCGAAAGCTCACTCCTTGAATAAATCTTTGTTGGTCTTAAAGATGCTACTGGACTCTGATTTGATTGTGCTACTTCAGACCAACACGGCTACTCATTTGAATCAAATATCTGACTGTGTCAATTCAGAAATTCGTGGGAGCACAAACCATACAAGATCATGGAGAATGATGAAGCAAAGATTCCTCGGGACTTCTAATTACAAATAATAGGAGCACAACACCTGCCATATCACAATTATAGAAAAAAAACAAGAAATATTGAATCATTAACATAGCAATCCCTAAGAGACAGCAGTGTAGAAAAGAACGTGAGTAGACCATGAAATACCAAGCCCTATGAATACTTAGACCTTCTCTGGGAGAAGAAGTTTACCATTGTGGAGACAGTTCCTAGAAGTCTCAAGAAGTCCTGGACATTCTGGGCACTGAACAAATAACACCAGCTGAGATCCAGAATACCCTGTTGCTTGGAACTGCAAGAATCCTGAAATTGCAAGAATCCTACAGTTCCTAAGAACTTGACTAGATCTCACATTGCAGAACGCCATCTACCAGTCAAATATATGACTGTGACAGTTCATAATGATGATGATGTAAGGTAGATATCACTATCATATCCTTTTGTAGATTCCAGTGCAATACACTGATAACTATGGTTAACACTAATTATATTGTCAGGTCTTACAATCTTATAAAAATATTGCATTACATAATCTTTTTTACTGTGCCATAAGAATGAAATTTAATAACCCCTCTGTATAAATGCACTGCTCCCTCCTCATTCCTGCTGTATGTTCCAGAGCAGCCAGGTTCAGATACTACACTCCTGAAGCATAAAATATGTTAAACCAAGGGGAAGGGAAATATTGCAAGCAAAGCCATTAAGCAACATGGAAACAGGGCTCCTGCCAGCAATAGTTCTCAGCCACACAGCGGTCAGCTCTTGTTCTAATGACGCTGATGCCAGATGTGGCATATCCACAGCCGAAGAGATGCAGCAGGCATTCTATTGCTGGGGAATTAAGGACTAAAGGGAACCAGTTATCAAGTCAAAACCTTCATAGGAAAGAAGTGAAGAACATAAACTACACGAGGATAGCATTATGCTTACAGAGACATGTGGTGAATTAATGAAACACTTCTCTTTAATACAACTATTTCGATCTTGGCTGCTTCAGTTCTTATATGGAAGCAATTTTAACCACTGTGTGAGAGAACAGAAATCACAGCAATGATCAGAATCAGGGGTACTGTTTAGAAAGCAGAACAATTATACCAGGTAGAATTAGGGCAGCCAAGCCCCTAGTTGCTGCAGGGAATCCGCCACCCCCAGGTCTCACACTTCTGGAAGCAGCAGTGGGGTGGGAGAATAATTAATAATAATAATAATAATAATAATAATAATAATAATAATAATAATAATAATAATAATAATAATAAATGATAGCTGGGGTTTTATACCCTGCTTTTTACTATCTGAAGGAGTCTCAGAGCGGCTTATGAACAGTGACCAGCTCAAGGTCATCCAGTTGGCTGTACATGGAGGAGTGGGGAATCAACCAAGTTCTCCAGATTAGCGGTCTCCATTCTTAACCACTACACCAAGCTGGCTTTCAAGCTTTCATCTACTTATAAGAAGCTCTTATTGCCCTGATATTACTGCTCTGTCAGAATGGCATTATCAGTGATGTGGTGAGCCCAAGGTCACCCAGCTGGCTGCATGTGGAGAAGCAGGGAATCAAACCTGACTCACCGGATTAGAAGTCCGCGCTCCTAACCACTATGCCAAGCTGGCCAAAGTTGAAGTGTTACTTTTAAAGTTATCTATCAACTCATGCCCAGATATTTTGCAGTTGGCTTTGACTCTTGTGGTAACCATTTTGTGGCTGTACCTACCACCCGGTGTCAGAATTTCAACAGTGCCCAGAGACTCAAAAAAGTTGGGAACCTTAGGTCTCTGTATGTGAACTGGATCTCAAAGGAGAGAATGCATAACATCAGCTTGGGCAGAGCTCTGTAAATATGATACAAAAGAAAGGAGGACCTTCTGTGAACCCATAGTGACTCAATGAAAATAAATATACCTCCAGTTCCCAAGTAATTGTTCAAACCACACATAATCTCCATTTAAACTGATGACAACGCTCCTAAGAGACATCAATAAGCAGGCTGAAATTAGTGAAGCCATACGCTCTACTGGAATTTTCCTTCAAGTCACTGGAGGCTCTTCTGTGTTTCCCTCTAATATTTGGAGTACGATTTTCATCAAATTATTGTACAGCTTTCTTCTGCAGAGGCGATAAGCGGGCATCGTGCGAGGCAGCCTCTCCAGTTTCAAGTGCATTATAATTAAAACCTCTCTGGTTCATTTCCCAGGCATCCCCGTCTGCCCATCCAGATTCCTTCCTGCCTGGTCTACCTTACTAATGAATCACATTATTTAGAAGTTGGTTTGTTTGAGCATATTTTATTGTGTTAAAATACTGTGAATGGTCATTGGATGTAAAACAATAATAATGTTTATAAGGAAAGTAGACATTGCATTTTGAGCAGACTTTCACTTTAGGCACGACTTTATGGGGTTGCTGAGAAACAAGCCTTTAAGCTTCTGCAGGGCTCGCTCATTATCTTTCAATTGCCTCTCATAAGAGCCTCTCTGAAATACAAAACTGAAAATTGCTATAAATGTTATTCAATCTGTTTTATTAAAATATTAATTGAATTGAATTTGGGGGATATTTGGAGTTGGAAAGAGACACTACTGAATTCCAGAAACTTACTGAGATCATTAATTGCAGCTGATGAGGTTTAACATACAGCGTATCAAACCATGATGCTTCTGGTGTCAGTGATATAGATAACCCTAGCTAACCTGATCTATGAACCTAAACGGGCCCAGCCCTGGTTAATACTTGAATGGGAGACCAGGGTTCCTACACAGAGACATTTATCATATGGCCATGATTGCTCCAGGCTCTCACCTGGCATTTACCTCAGGGCAGGTTGCCCCAACTCTCCCTGCTCCCACATGGGGGAGCATTTGGTCCAGCACACTTCATCCATTCCAGATTTGTGCTCCCCTACAGTAGCCAGGGTGTTGAGGTTTTCCAGCACTGTGGCATGGGTCAAGGTTTGATTTTATTTTTGAGAGCATGGTATTATGTTCCCATGCAGTATCATGTTCTCAAAAATTTAAAAATGCTCAGGTTGCTCCACTGTGCTGCACAATGCGGTGGAGCTACCTGTGGCATTTTTTTCTTCTTCTGGGACATCATAGTTGGGTGAGGGTGGGGGAGGAGCCAGGCCAAAATGGCTTAATTCTTCCCCTGCCCTGACATAGGCCCCGTTGCCATCCGGGGAAAAGAAGGGATATATTCCTTCTTTCTATTCCTTCTTTCTATGGAATATCTATTCCACAGATATATTTGCATTCCCTTGGCGTGGGACAATGGAGGGTCTGAGTCAGGCCATGCCTGGGATTGTCCTGGCCCAGCGCCAACATCAAGCAGAACTGGAAATTTGCCCCCCACACATAGACCGGGTGAGTGGTAAGGTGGGGCTAATTCCCAGTGCAGAAACAATCAGAGGCAGGCAATAGCGAGCCACAACTGAATGTCTCATGCCTTGGAAACCCTATGAGGACAACATAAGTCAACTGTGACTTGGATTTTAAAAAATCCAACTGGTTATTTAAATGCTTCCCTAGACTTAAATAGCAAAAGCAGAACCATCGGTGTTTAATAGCAACTGTCCCCAAATCATTCCCTGCAATGAAATAATCCTACAATATTCAAATCAGCAAAATACCTAAAGGTCATCCCAAATTGTCCTTCCTTACCATGCAGCTGCATTTGAACTTCATAGAGTATCACTGAAGTGCCCTTTATATCTCTCCAGCTGTAAATAGTTTTATTCCTATCTTCTACTGATTTCTTTATCTATGCCCATTTTTGGGGCTTGATAACTCTGCATGCAAGAGGAACTGGGAGGGAAAGGGTAAAGAGAATTCTCTCACTAGGATACACTTGGCATTTGACCCCAACCTCCCATCTGTTAAATGTTGAGCCTGGCTGTTGCTTGCTTTCTGCTTTATCTTATATAGAGCTGTAGCAAGTTAATGTTTTCAAAAAGTTAATGTTTGCAATAAGACAAATTTACCTACATTAATACGTTGTGTAAGATAGGCTTCTATGTTAGTAAGTAAAATATCTTTCTCCTGTAACCATTGGAGTCAGATTATCTTCATAATTTGTTTTATTTATGTATGTATTTATTTATTTATATCCCGCCATTCCCGTGAGGCTCGTGGCGGGTCACAATCAGTAAAACCACCTTAAAACACCTAATACAATAAAACCCATCTAAAACTCAGCACCCCCCAACCAACCCAACCAATCCAAGCGGCGACAGCACTACAACCCAAAAAATATCTCGAGGAGAAAAAAAAACGGCATCAAATGGCCCTGGAGAAGGGTCTGATCTACCACTGAGGCGCCGGCCTCAACCATAAGCCTGGCAAAAGAGCTCCGTTTTGCAGGCCCTGCAGAAAGCTGGTAAATCCCGCAGGGCCCACAGCTCTTCCGGGAGCTCATTCCACCATCATTTCCCCCTTAACTAGGAAAGGTGAAGAATTGTGGATACCATGGAACAAGCTTCTGTGTTTCCATGGCAAATTATTACTATTATTGTTATTGTTATTTACCTTTATCATCTCAATCACTAGGAATGTGGATGAGGTAACCCTTCCAGAGGTTTACCTATATCTATTACCAGTGTCCAGTGTGCTGACTGTTCCCATGTGAGAAGTTTGCTTGTTTGCAGTCCCAGTGCCTAGGGGAGAGAAGATGATAGAGTATCCCTCCATCTGACCCTTCCCCAATAAACACAATCACTCTCAACTTTGGGAATAAACCAGCCATGACTTTATTGTCTACAGCTGTAAGAAGCCATGGCACAGCGTGGGATAACTGGATCCTGGCATCAACTGACCCACCTGGAAGTCAATGTACTGCAGCCCAGCCAGGCTGCTGGGATGAAGGAGAACCGTAGGATTGTTGGTTGCTGGATTCCACAAAGATGATCACCACTAAGCATGAGGTTACCCCATTGAAGCCCCTGAGCTATGCATGTCCCTTGAAAGCCCTCACCCACAGGCTCATCCCTCTTTGCCAAATGCATCCAGCAATGGTCACCTTCATCCTGCTTGCTCTCCCCACCCACACAGCACTCCAAACCGTACCCACAGGTGATTCAGGAGCCTAGTTTCTTTATGGGAGCAGGAGAATGTGTGAAATTCCCTCCACATATATACAAATTGGGAATACAAAGCACAGGTCTTATTTTTCATAACATCATATCTAAAACAGCTTTTTCTATCTTTGGTATACTCCTATTGTTCCTATTTTATTCCTTTTCTGTTCACTGTGAAATGGCATCTGTTTAATTTTTGTCTTGTGCCCTGCTTTTACAGTTTAGACAGTAACTCCCAAGGTATGTCTTTGGTAATGCCTTTATGGAAAGGGGGAAAAAACTGAACATTTGGTCCCTGTATCCCCTAGGGCTTCTCTGAAATGCATGCTTTTGAAGAATTTACAGAAGGTAGTGAGTCGTGACCTTCCCTTTCCAAAATCATATTGACTGCATTTAATTCCAAGATTCTTTTCTTAGGTTTCCTGTTTGATGTTTTAAGAAACTTCATGAGACTTTCACCTCAAATGCTGTTAAGCTTTCTGATCTCTTTGGCTGAAAGCATAATTGGAAATGGATACATTTTTATTAATTCATACACATTACCTATGTCTGTCCTGTTTTCTATTCCTCATGCTATTTCTTTACTCCTATTGTGTTAGAGCCCCTTGTTCAGTGATTGTACGCTCTGTGTGTTGTGGATTGCCTACAATTAGGTGTATTATCAAATCTGGCACAGTCTGACCTTTTAAACAATGGGCTGTGTATTTTCTCCAGACCATCTTATTTGTATTCTCAGTCACTGTATTTCTAATGCTCACGGATCAGCCTGTTATTCATTCACGGTAACGGATGCAGTGACAATTGAGGGTGAACCCTGCTGTTCTTTATCATCCTTTTCTAATGCTTTTGAGTTCCTCGTTTTCAATTTAACTTCTTTTTTTCTGTTTTACAGACTAATCCTTAGTGCTTCTGCAATGTAATTTCCATTTTTGGGAGCTAGAAGAAGACCCACCCAGACCAAATTCTCTGCGTGTGTGTTTGTGTGTGTGTGTGTGTGTCTAAAACTACACAATGCAAGCGATGCATGCTAACTTTTCCCTTCTCCTCAAGATAGTGTAGTCTTTATAGGATTTCTACCCTTCTGAGTTGGAAAAGTCTGCTTTCTAACTCCAAAGAGTTGCCCCACTCTGATTAATCTAACCAACATTGTCACCAAGAGAAAGTTGTTATTGTTGTGAGCCAGCTTGGTGTAGTGGTTAGGAGTATCGATTTCTAATCTGGCCAGCCAGGTTTGATTGCCCCACTCCTCCACATGCAACCAGCTGGGTGACCTTGGGCTCGCCACAGCACTGATAAAGCTGTTCTGACTGAGCAGTAATATCAGGGCTCTCTCAACCTCACCTCATAGGATGTCTGTTATAGGGAGAGGAACGGGAAGGCAATTATAAGCTGCTTTGAGACTCCTTCTGTTAGAGAAGAGAAGCATATAAGAACCAACTCTTCATCTTCTTGTCTCCTATACTGTCAATGAACACCCACCAAGGGAAACTGCCTAGGTTACCTAAGTCTATAGTTCTACAGTTTGACAAGTAAGTTTTGTCATGGGGTAACTAAAACCAAAATGTGACCATAGTTAGAATACCTCATGCTGTCTCTTGGAACAAGTATTGTCTATTCTGATTTGTAGCAGCTCTCCAGGGCCCCAGCTAGAGATGTTTCACATCACCTATTATCTTACCTTTTTTATCTAGAGATGCCAGGGACTGATGTTCACCACTGAGACATGACGCTACCCTGAAGCTATGAAAATTACAGAAACATGTTTTATGTATATTACTCTTCTAAAAACTAATGATGGGCAACAAATAACTGTAGCTAAATGAAATTCAATTTTTCTGTCTCATGTAAAGGCTCATAATTATCTAGATCTTTCAAGTTAAAGATAACTCTTTCAGTCCTGAGACCAGGGACAGTGATGTACTCACAGCTTTTAACTGACACTGTTAAATCGCCCTTTAAAAAAAAAATCCGTTGTTATTGGTTTTTTTGCATAACATAGTAGAGTGAGCCTTCCTCAAGTGGGAGAGTACTTAATCCATTGGACTAGGAGCTCACTGGTAAGCTGTGGTCAGCAGACCGACACATACTGCTGGCCGAGCCTCATGGGAATCATAGTTCATGGGCTTTCCATTCAGTCATTGGTGTAAAACAGCACAGTGGAGGAGACAGTAATCACATGCAATAAACAGTCTCCCTGGAACCAGCTTACAGGAAAAAAACTGTAACAAGTTTACAGTACCGCAAGGAAATGATGCAAAAAATGCCATGAGGAGTGAGTACCATGCAGAATCAAAAATACTCCAATGGCTTTTCCGTGGTGAAACCACTGCCACATGCAGAATCAAAAAACCAAATGTCTTTTTTAGCTGAATTTTTATGAGTTTTCCTGTTGTACGTAATTGACCCAGGTAGCTTCTGTGAGCTGTTTCAGCTTGTTCAGGGGAAAGCTCTTCTTTGTTCTCCTTTTTAGTTTCAGCTTCCAAAGGTTCTTGTTCTTTGCTAGCTCCAAATGAAGCAACTTCATTCTTCCTTTGATTTATTCTACCATTTATATCCCCCAGTATCTTCCCCTTCTAACCTTTCTAGAAGGAACTGAATGCAGCCAGGGTATGTTTGCTTTTAAATATCTTGCCATCTTAAGAAAAGTCTTAACTGTAACAGGTAATAACTGTAAAGCTTGTTTTCTTGGTTCATGCTGATTCATAATCTCAACTACGTAAACAAAAAGAACTACTTGACCCTCTCTCCCACCAAGAATTGCAGCTGGGAAAGGAGTTTGTATTAGAGTACAGCTGCTTTATACCTTTCCCTGGAATTATAGACTGTATAATTATATTTCTATAATTCCTGGAAAAGGTATAAACCTCAAAACCTGAGTTGACAGTTCAGTACTAAAGAAAGATGATTTAATCCTGCCACATCATCAGTTTTCTTGCACCTCATCTAGTGTGATTGTTTACTGTTGCAAGATTGAAGCCTTAGGCTCTGCCTCACTATGGATTGAACCAGATGTGATACCAGGAGACACAACATTGTTGCTATGACCTCCCCTCTACCCCACCACAGACACTTTCTATTGTCTAGGAAATCAGTTATTCCAAGAATAACTACCAGTTCAGAAGGCTTCCAATACCTGGAATTATTTGAGAATCTGAAGTATTTCCTGAGCATTGTTGAGGTAAGCTCTTGCCAGTTGAACATCCCTAGTAAAATACTCATGCCCCAGTGCCAAGGGTAATTGGATTTCTTGCATTCCATGACTTTTCTCCACTTATGGTAATAGTTACAGATTATTTCTAAAATTAATTCCAACACTGGAGCATGCATAGCTGCTGCAGTTTTCATTTCCATCAGTCCCTCATTGGCATCCTTTCCCACTGTGTGACTGATATGCTTAGTACACATCCATAAAACATTACAAATAAAAATCTTGATGCAGCCATAGAACCAGAAGATTGTTTGTGGTGTTTAATAAATGCAGATGTACATGTGCATAGATGTAAAATGTCAGATAAAAAGAGAATTTTGTTACACCATTTGGTTTTTACATAGCATCAGTACAGAGGAGGAAAAATTGATAGAACAAACTGCATGCAACACTTTGTATCAAATTTTAAAATAATAAATCAGCATACAGAATTTCTGATTTGCTATATGCATTCTGTAAACAAGAGAGCTTTGAATTTCAAAACCTGGGGAGAAAGTCAGATGAAGAAAAGAGGCAGAACAAGCTAATTATTGTTCTTAAGGGTCATTTCATGCAAACAAGCTGGTTTGCCACTGGAGAGAGAACAATTCCACATGGATGCCAGTGTACAGTAGATTGCAAAACTAGGAACATGGATCGCATGGTCTTCCATACCTAGCTGTCAAGTACATCAACCATCAAACTTGACAGGAGAATAGAGATAGCCTATATCCTAATCTGATCCTAGCCACCACATTGCATGGGATCCATAGTCAATATTCTGAATCACAAGGCATATTACCATCCTGAACCAGATAACAGCCAGTGCAAATTTACCCAAATGGCCAGAAATTTGAACTTGAGGGAAGATCAAAGATTTATATCAAAGAGGTCTCTGGGTGAATCCCTTCTCATTCATCGTCTCTAGGTAGCCTTGACAAGGTCCTTAATTTACAATACCTTTGAAAGATCATGATGATGAATTAAACGAAATCTCTGAAGTGATGTGTCCTTTACAATAATTCCTACAGAATGATTGATTAAATATTTAATACATCTGTTACCATCTAGTTTTATTCTATCATTTATATCCCAGCAGTACCATTTTTCAATTCTTCCAAAATAAGAGTGGTTCACATCAATGAGATGATGACATCACTTAGACTTATGACTAGAAATGTTCATTTACATCAGTTTGATAAAACAAGCCATGAAATTGGTCCAAACAAAAAGTCAAGTGTGATCCTACTACCCCTGCCCCCTCCTATCATCATTATGGACATGTGTAGCCATTTAGCTCAGTTTTATTTATATTTATTATTTCATCCTTCCAGCCAGGAGTTCCAGATAGCATACATGAGAGTACCTATAACCTTTATACCAGTGCTTTCTGCATTCAAGTATTTCTTGTTGGCTAACAGGCTGTCAAGGGTTAATGCTTAATGGAATATGAGAGCCTTTTAAGTGACAGGCTGTTTGATCAGAATTCCATTCAAAGTCAATTAAGGGATGATGGTTGGGAACTGACAGATGAAGAAGAGACAGTTAAGCACTGACAAGGAAGGAGGCTAAGAGTGGATCAAGGAGGATCCTAATTCATGAAAATACTGTACCTTCTAGTAAAGATAAGTGATCCCCATCCAATTGAGAAGGGAAACAGCTTCTAGAAAAATGAAATAATACCTGGTTCATGTATATAGAAGGATTTGGGGACTTGGTTGTATGTTCCTGCCTTATAAACTTTATGTGTTGGTGAAACTCAGAAATCTATGCTTGACTGTTCAAGCAGAAACTGAAAAGAGAGCTTCCTCAAAGTTTTAAATATCTTGTTGAAAAACAAAAAACGCTTACTGATATTTTTGTGAACTACCTCAAATTTAGAACCTCTTGTGGCGCAGGGAGGTAAGGCAGCAGAAATGCTGTCTGAATCTGTCTGCCCATGAAGCTGGGAGTTCGATCCCAGCAGCCGGCTCAAGGTCGACTCAGCCTTCCATCCTTCCGAGGTCGGTAAAATGAGTACCCAGCTTGCGGGGGGGTAAACGGTCATGACTGGGGAAGGCACTGGCAAACCACCCCGGATTGAGTCAGCCATGAAAACGCTAGAGGGCGTCACCCCAAGGGTCAGACATGACTCGGTGCTTGCACAGGGGATACCTTTACCTTTACCTCAAATTTATTATCTTTCATCTCATACATCCAACATTTGTTTCCATCTGACCTTTTCTCATCCAAGTTAAATAAAATATTGTGTTTATTTTGAACTTCCAAAAGCGTCTATGGCAATCTCATCCTCTTCCTTCACACACAGGAGTTCCCATTCCGTCTTCTTTCTTGCTGACAGCCTTTTTTCTTCTTATTTGTTTGTCTTAGGCTGCCCCACCCAATCGGTTCATGAAAGATAGAGGATGGACGGATGGAAAGACAGACAGACAGACAGAGATACTGGCCCAGCCCAGGGAACTGAAAAAGAGCCGCAATCACATTCTATATTCAACTTCTGAAATGGCACACAAGAGGCTTTTGGAAGTTTAAAATAAAAAAAAATGTTTTATTTAACTTAGTGGAACAAAGGTCAGGTGAAATCAGGGGCAGGATGTATAAGGTGAACCAATAATAAATCTGAGGTAACTTTGTAATCACATTAATATCAGATAACAGGTAAATGATTGCCAACAAGTAAATAGTATTCAAAAATGTCTTCTGCTTAAACACCCAAGGATAGGTTTCTAAATTTTGGTACTTATTCTAATTGGTAGCTTTAATGTTGGCAATGGGTAGTGAGACTGATTCCGCATGGGCAGAAAAGGCCAGTCTAGTGCCTACACGGCAGCAGGATTAATCCCTCCAGCCACACGACATTGGAGCTGGCCCCATCCTGGACCCTGGCATGCTTTAGGCCCTCCATGGCACATTCTCCGGTCTGCTGTGGGGATCATATGGCCAGGGAAGATTTGGGCCTTCCAGGCCCAGCTCCTCCCCCTCATAAGACTTCACAGAGGGGACAGAAAATGTGCAACTCTGCTCCAAGGAATTTTGAAGTGAGGCTGAATGGGCATTTTAAAAAATTGTATAGAGGTAGAATTGCATTACAATGCAATCCCACCTTTATGCAAATAAAGAAAAAACCGTGCCTCCCCTACACATAAAAATATGGCAGAAACGTGTCTTCCCTACACACAAACACAATGGCAGCATTGTGAAGACACAGTACTCCAGGCCAGATAGTGTGCACTGCAGAAATAAACACAGGAAGCGGCAAAGCATTCTGCTCTGCTGCAACGCACCAGTGGTGGCCCGGAGCAATGCCACTGGTGTAAAGAACAGCAACCATGAAAAAGAAAAAAAAGGAGGTGGGAGTAAAAGATGTTGATCCTGAATAAATCAATTATTAAAAAAATGTATCTTGTGTTTTGCTGTTTTACTTCAAAGTTCTATACAGAGTAGCTTCAGAAAGTTTTCCTCTGATGAAAATTTACCTCCATCCTTTCACCTCTATGTTGAATCAAATATTTTGTTAATTTATAATTTCAAAACATCTCAAGTGCCATTAAATTTAAGTTAAAGGGGGCTCTTGATCCTTTGGTCAGGTTTCCTGGGCTGAGCTAACAGCCAGAATATAATACTGTGATTAGGCAGGACAGCCAAGTTCTTCAGGAAAGAAAAAAAAAAGATATCTAAGATGGTTCAGTCAAAAAGGAAAAAAAAACTGGAGGGAAAATTTATTTGTTTGTTTGTTTG
Source organism: Paroedura picta (assembly GCF_049243985.1). Classification (NCBI taxonomy): domain Eukaryota; kingdom Metazoa; phylum Chordata; class Lepidosauria; order Squamata; family Gekkonidae; genus Paroedura; species Paroedura picta. The sequence goes on from NC_135371.1 coordinate 30,590,998, forward strand.
TTTGTTTGTTTGTTTATTTGTTTGTTTGTTTATTTATTTATTTATTTATTTATTTATTTATTTATCATACTTCTATACCACACTCCCCGGAGGCTCAGGGCGGTTTAACCTCTGAAGGAGAGAAGTAGATGAGGGAGTCATCATAGGTTTAGAATGAAATCCACTGTTGTCAAACTCAAATGCTTTGAAGGACGGCACCAACTTACCTGAGCTTGCACCATTGCAGAAGTGGTGGATGGAACAAGCACACACCCAGACAATGGAAACCTGTTTAGGGCGCAGGCATGGCTAGCCAGGTGTGGCTAGCCAGCCCTTGCACTGATGCAAGGGAAGAAAGGGCCAGGCAGACCTCTCATATTTACGGGGCTGCACATGCAGCAAGCCTCCCTCTTACAGCCAATTGGTATCGATGCTTCCCACCCACCTCCCTGTGCTGGTTTCTTGCATGTCATGTTATTGCTTGTTTGTCGCAGTTGGTGGTTCGGGCATGGGTGGAGCTGTTTTTGGTGGGTGATCTGAGTCCATGCACCACACTGCCTGGAATTAAGAGACTGGTCACATGCCAAGTGAGGCCTTCCCTGGCTGCACACAGTACAGGATAGCAGAGGGTTGCCACCTAGAGGCCTGTGACCACTGGCAACCAACAACACAGATGGCTGATGCCATGGGTACTACCAGCTGTATGCCTCAGCAGCAAGGAAGGTCTCTGGGAGCAGACAGATGGACAGTCCACTGACCATCTAGAATGAGGAGGCTTCCTTAAGTGGTCGGGCGCATGCTGAGTAAGGCCTGCCCCAGCGGGGGTGGCCGGGCGGGCTCAGTGCCAGACAGCAGAGCATGGCCACTCAGATGCTCAGGCCCATTGGCATCCAACAGCTGCTGTCCCCCCACGGGGTGCTTCCCAAATGGTGTGGATTGCTGACTGAGTGGAAGCCTCAACTGCAAGAAAGGCTTCTGGGAACTGATGACCCAAACAGTCTGCTGACTGCAAGAGGACAGCTCCCCCCCCCCCCATGCTGCGCCCTGCTCGTGTAAATAAATAAAGTTGTGGCCTGGTTTTACTCTACTGACTGTGTACAATTGCTCTTTTGGCCCAAACCTGCCCACCTGCCATGCAAAGAGCTAACATGAACTATATTGTTCAAGCTAAACTTTTCCATATTCAAAAGGAGACCAGATTTATTATCTCATTAACTTCTGCTAGTTCTGAACACTAAGAATTTGCAGGGTGCTGGTCACAGACTCTGCTTCCAACGTGAACAGGAATATATACAGTTTTAATAATCATTATGGAAATTTACTGACATTGCATTAGTATTCAAGGGATATGGCTCTTTCCTAAGTGGCTAAATGGAACTCTCAGAATCAGCAAAAAAGAAAGAAAAAGAAGAAGTGTGGATTCTACCTAGTACAGAATGTACAGATGGAAAGTAATATAGTTTGAGGATTGTAGCAGTATAGACAATATAATTCCTTACAGAAGGCAATGGAGTGTGTGTGTGTGTGTGTATACAATGAGGGAACTGATTTTTAAAATCTTACTATCTATTAGTGCCATATGTCACCCTTCACCTTTATCATTAATCATCATCTGTTATGTCATGTTTCTTTTCCATCTGGTCGGGTGTCAGGTGTGATCCTGAATAGCTTCAGTACATTAATTTCCAACTGGTGCCTACTAGTGGCTGGCAAATTAGGTTACTTTGTGGCTAATTTATTAGCTGTGCTAATTGTTTGATGGATTGTTATTGACGACCATTCAGCACATGGCAGCTGGCCAATAAAACATGCAGTGCCGTTTGCTGTCCTACACTTTGATGCATTCTGGATGCATCTTTAAAAAAAAAAACTTTTACAAGTGCACATTCTTTTGTGCTCAATTGTATTTCAAGCAGGTAAGCTGCATCAAACATAGCCTTGCAAGAACATATTGATAAAAAATAACCATGAGATTGAAATTCAGATGCATTTGATTGTGGTTTCCAAGTTTGCACTTGATTTTGAACAGCAAAATCATTATTAAATCTCATTGGTCCCTTTCATGATAAAAGCATATGGCATACAGAAAATATAATGTACCAAGCAGGAAATACACAAAGACTTACGGGGGGGGGGGGGGGTCTTTAATTTCTCTTCTTCTTTTATTTTCTTCATGGAACCTGGAGGGGGCACCTCACTTTCCCATGTATTTCCTGCCACACTATTTCTTCTTTGCATCCCCATACACTAGCCTTCCCCTGCTTTCATCAGTTTGTCCTATCCATGAACTATCTTCAGCCATATTAGCTTCATGTATACTTTGCCTTCAGCTCCAATGGGGATGTAAAACTACTTACTCAATTCTCCTTTCCTCCACTTTATCCTCACAGCAACCCTGTGAGGGAAATTAGGGTGCAAATATGTGACTAGCCTAAGATCAACCAGGAGCTTCTACCGTAGAGTAGGGATTCAAAGCTCAGTCTCCCAGATCCTAGTTTTATACTCTAACTACTATACTTCCTTGACTATCGTCAAGTTGCGGGGTGGCTGCTGTTAAACATGAGGAATCACCTGGACCTGAATGAGTCATTCAAATCATATGGGAACAAGTGGCCGGGTGGTTGCTGTTGGGCCTAGCCCCAGTGAATTCTCCCTCAGCCTTTCACTGATAGAAACCAAGGTTTGATTATGATTGTCATTTCGACCGTTTATGCACTGGGAACTTCACTGCCCCAGCTCTCCTGCAGGAGCACAAATCAGGGGCGGATGAGGTGCACCAGGCCAAATGCTCCCCTGTGTGGGTGCAGGAAGAGATGGGGCAACCTCCACAACTTAAAGTCCAGCCTGCAGCCCAGCATGAAACTTCCAGTGCGTAAACGGTCTTCTTCAAGGTACTGGTGTTGCTTTCCACCTTTTGGAGGGTTTACTCCTCACTCCCCTTTAAAGATTTCATATTTTTTCTGAAAACTTAGAGCTTTTCTTAGAGGCTGGCAATGACAAACCACAAACCACTTTCCCCCGAATTATAAAAAGAAAATCATAGCAACAGTTCATAGCAACAGTCACTGGACTTAAACGTGCACCAATTGACCACATTGAGAATTAGATATATTGGTAAGTGGGGGGAAGCAGAAGGATTTGCGGGGACATTTAAATTCCCCGTTTCCCACTATTTTATCTTTCCTTTCCCTGAAAGATCCGATAGCCTCTCTCCTTATCCAGTTTTCTTCTCTCCTTCCCATCAACCAAGCAACATACCATTTTGACATTAATTTAGTTTTCCTCCCCCCCCCCACCCCTGGCCACCTCTAACTGGGGAAAGTTTGGCTCAATTGGACAGTGTCAGCTGCCAGGCCAGGCACAGATGGTGGTGGGAAACCCTCAAGGCTTGTGAGGAGCAGCTCCGTTTCCCCTCAGTCACTCTTCCCACACTATTACCATTTACCTTGCTGCCCCAAATCCTCACGTTTCTTTACTTCCCTGCACCCCATAACCAGTCTCCCATTTATCTCTTCCCCATCTTTAGCTATATCTATTATTTTTACTATATTTAATCTCTGCCTTTCTCCTCAATGAAAGCTCCAAGTAGCTTACATCATTCTCTTCCAATTTTAACTTCACAACAACCTCTATAACATCAGAGTCCTGTAGCACCTTTAAGACCAACAAAGATTTATTCAAGGCATGAGCTTTTGAGTGCAAGCACTCTTCCTCAGACTAGTGGCAGTCTGTAAATCAAATAATAGTGAGCAACTTGGCTTGGTTGAGTTATGGAACTTATGTGGTACTAGAAAGTAAGCCCGCTGTAATGGGAATACAGCGGGCACTAGCGGGTGTTGTCAGTGGTCTGTGGTCAGTCCAGCTGTGGTCCGCTCAGCAAGGTCGCAGCGGCGCTCGCAATTGGTCCCTTGCTGGCAGACTGACAATCGGAGGGCCCAATCAGCAGGCGCTTCGCGCCTGCCGATTGGGCCCTCCACTTGTCAGTCTGGGGGAATGGGCCAATTGGCACCCTTCCTCATCACAGTCAGGGCCCGCCCTCGGGGCCCTTACCGAATTATTTACTCCGCTCCGCTAGGAGCGGTTAAAGATGAAGATGGCCACATAACTGCTGTTGAGCCTTGCCTCAATGAGTTCACCCTCAATGGCCACAAAAGTCTGGGCAAGAGCCCTTCTATTTCCCCCCTCCAATTTTTACTGACAGAAACAAAGAACTGGCAATACTGTTGTGGTTGCCTTACAACCCCCACAATAGCTACTGAAGAGGGCATTTTTTTTCTTAAAGGTATAGGTGCTGTTTCTATTGTTTTGGTGGTTTTTTAACCTCCCAGTGTTGTTATTGTTTTTTTAAGATATCAAATTTTTCTGTAAACTTAGGGCTTTTATCAGATTGGCATCAAGAATCATTTTGTCTGTTCATGACTCCAGACTCCCTATTTAAGCATCCACAGGTTTAAATATCCACCAGAAGAATTGGTCATGAAACGGCAGAACAATGACGAGACTGGAAACAGCATTATTATCCTGTAGAGAGCCGGACAAAAGTGTCAAAATTGGATAATTTGGAATGAGAAAATGTTTTGTTTGCTATTTTTGTTATTGTTTTGTGTTTGCATTCCTTTTCTGACATGCGGAATTCATGTAGAGAACTATTATATTAGAAATGGGTAAGGAGAAAGCAAGTAATTGATTTTGTTTTACAAATTCCTTCTACAACGGATCAGTTTTATGTTTTCTTGAGTTACTGTTTTTTTTTTAACTTGAATATGAGATGGACATCAGTGATAGTGATAAGCTTTACCATCATCAAACAGTTCCTTGGAGTACACCATCACTAATAATTTCACATCACTAATTTGCACTATAGCAACAATATCAAATAGGATAAGTTGTCCCCAAATCCCTATCAACATTCAATGTTAAGGATGTAGGAGCAATACATCTTGATAATGCCAAGGAATTGAGGTTAATCCTTGGATGTCAAATAACCCGTAGATATGAAATAAAGTGCTGTCTCATGATGAAATAACCAAGGATCTTGACAATTTCTCTTGCCTGGAGGCTTATTTTGCAACTCCAGGAAATACTTTAAAAACAAACAGATGCACAGAGTTAGGGACATATTAGAAAACATTCCAACATAGAAAATTACCAAAATAAGACCAAGGTATCAGCTAAAGCTATCGCACTACTGTCTTGAGATAATCAGTAAAGATAAAGCATCTCATGTCACAATTAGCATATGCCCCCAGAAAAATGTTCAATTAAGTACTTTTTGAACCTCTACAACGGTTTCAGATCACAGAAAGCATGCAAGGTCAGGGATTAAATAGACCAGTTTTATACTGGCAAGACTCGGTTCATGTCTCACCAAAGACCTGTCCTTTGTTAACTGTCATCGTTCACTTTTCAGGAACAGCCCATGTGTGATGTGATTTGCTTTCTCCCTCATCTTTTCACTTTCTCTCTCTTTGTCTCTCAGTCCTACTCTCCTGCTTATGTCCCACTATGAAGCCTCGTTTCCTGAATCATCAAGCCTCAGGTGCCTCTCTCCTAATCTATGTTCCTACCTGTGCCCATGTAGCTCAGGCAATCAACTTCATTTTTTCTTTCTCCTGCCCATTCAATTACTCTTCCTTCTGACCAAATGACTTGTGTTCTTTAATTCCAAATCTACTTCTTTCCACCTGCTTCTCCCACTCTAAACTCTCATTAGTCCACCTTTTCCCTTTCCAATTTGGTATCTGTATTTTTCAGTATTTCCTTGGAGTGTGTGGAAGGGTTATATTGTATACTAACTACAGGTGGGTTCCAAGTGGACTAACTGTGGATGAGACATATTTTGATATTGTAATTATTGCCATTAGGATTAGGTTAAATTGTTGTGCTTTATATTTCAGGTTCTTTATTTTCATTACATCTCTCACTCGATTTCTGTAGACCCATGTAGAGAAAAATTGACCTTGTTATTTAGAAGTGTCCCTCTCTTCCTTCTTAAAAATAGTTGCAGACACATCCATGAATATCCATAGATTCAATATTCCTAAACCAGAGTTTTGGGGTGTGCACAAGGAGTTTCTATTTCTCCATTGCAATCACCTGCTTCATTGTCTGAATCCTAGGATTGAGCCAGCTGACCTGATGCCAAGTTAGCATATCTATATAGGAATTGATAAATTAATATAAAACAAAATAAAATCTATTATGGCAGAGATCATATAATTTTAAACTATGCCATGGACACATATTGTTGCCTTTGGACTATTTTGACTGTATTATGCCACTTTGATTATTTAGATCTCATTTCAAAATGCTGCAGTGTAAAGGCCATGAAAAATGCAGCTACTATATTTTGGTTCACTGTTCTTTAAAAAACAGACCTTAGATAAGAAAACTATAATTGTTTCCAAGGTCAAATTTTATTTTGCAGACCTAACATTGCCTAAAACATCTGCAGAAAAGCACAACTTTCTAAAGGTGCACATAAGCAATGATTGCAGTCTCCTCTCCATTTCAAGTGACCTCCTTCCTTTTCCCATGATGCTTTGCTTGACTCTTAGCAGCAGGGAATTTTCAATGTGAGAAATATTGCTTATGATCATACTGGAGGGCCATGACATTGTCATAAAGTTTACTTTCCTCGGAAATTGCATGTTTATTTCAGTATTTGACAGACCTATCTGGATATATCATCAAAAGGCTGTGCATTGTCACTCCCATCAAGCCACTGGATCACAATAGTCTATTTAAAATCATAGAGTTAATTAATCAGAAAAATGTATGTAGTTGGTGGGGTACATCTTTCAATGCCTTCTCCTCCCCCCTCCTTCCCCAGCATCCTGCAACTTGCCCTGAAAATCTTCTCTTTTGGTCATGGAACCCTCATGAATAGTATGCACTGTGGTATCAGCTGTAATTGAGAATTAAGCAGAGGTGAAACCATTTCTTCCCTTCTCTTTCTCTGAAACCTTTAGACATCCAGGTCACCTTCTCTGTATAAAATAAATGAAGCTAAACTGAACTAAATTATCTGAACTCATAATCTTGAGTTTAATCTCCATTTGAATATACATATCAAAAGAAAGTACTGCAAACTATGCTGAGAATGCAAGACACAGTAACAGGCCGGTACAACAATGAGAATGTTAGGATAATTCAGAAAATTTTGAAGTTATATAACGGGTTTTGTTTTGCAGGTAGACATATCCCAAGCCCAAGAAGGACGCGGCAACTATATCCTTTTGGTGAAGACTTGGTCACAGCTTTATTCAGCAACCGGACATGGTACAGCATGGGGAACTGATTCTGCCCTCTTGCAATCATCTGGTCACAAGGCAGCCCCTTAAATCAACAGGCTATTGTGACAGGGTTTCACCAGCAAGCCTACCTGGGCCCTGGGCCCCCTAGCCTGCTGATCCCATGGGGGATGGCAAATGATTGGGAACCAATCAGGTGTTGGCCTCTGCTGGGTTCCCTTGCCATTCAGAAATGTGAGTCATTCATCAGATCCCCCTCTCCATGAAAAGGGGACCACCCGGCTCCACATCCAAGCAACCTATTATGGAGACCCAAATGGAGACCCCCAAATGGATCCAACCCATGCCCCCAATCCTGCAAGCTGTGAAAAAAATATGCAAAATAAATAACTTTATTTTTTAACATTTATTTTTAACAATTTATAATAGGGAGGGAAGGGTGGGAAGCCTCATCAGATGGAGAGGGGAAAGAAGCCAAGCTCCAACCCTGAACCCCTTTTAATTGGGTGCCTGGCTTGGACCCCTTTTTTGCCCCCTTTCCCTTGGCACACCTGATCTTTTCCCACTGACCTAGGGAACACTGGGGCTGGGAGTGCCAGCCTCCTCTTCTAGCTAGTCCTTCCAACTTTGAGTCTCCCACAGCACCAAAAGTAACCATGGGTAAGTCCCAGGCGTGCTTGTTTAAATTAGGATAAAAATAGACACGTGAAGGATTTATCAAACTGTAGACAATTTCATTATAGCTACCAGAATTTTCATGAATTAAACTAAATTAATGAAACAAAAACATTCACATGCATGTTTATTTGTCAAATGCTTGTGAGGATCCAAGGGAGCAATTCTGAATTCTAACAAGGTATATACATTTTCTGTATGCTTGCGTTACTTCTTATTTTCTTGAGAATAAATCTACAATTATTGGAATCAGAGTGAGCAGGGTTCTTCTGCATGCCTGCCCTCCCTGTGCATTTTTACAGTTGTGGAGTAACTTTATTTTCTTCCAGAGGTGGTTTCAATGAGGAGTTTTAAGAAAAGGTGCTGCCATAATCAGTGTCATTGTTGGTAGCATTAAAATATCAATATAATGTAATGACAGTAAAAGCAGGTTCCCTGAATTACCAACTGTAATTTTTTTAAAAAGAAAAAGGCATATCTCTGTAAGGGAAGGAGATAGAGACTTACTTTTTAAATGATAGCTGGGGATTCAGAGGACCTGCTTAAACTATTATTACAACACTACTTTTTTTCTTTTTTAAAATTGAAATTTCTGTCATGAGGGGACGGAGTGGTTTAACTATGATTTTTTAAAATTTTAATTATTTATGTAACAATTTATATCCCACTGCTCTCAGTAAACTGGCTTGCGGTGGGTCACACTAAAACCCCAGTAAAATACAGTATTAACCCATTAAAACACCCATTAAAAACTCGTATGGTGGTGACAAAAGCTTAAAACCAGTAGCCCTGAGCACTGACCCCTTGCCCACAGCAATGGCCAGCTAGTGGAGGCATCCAGTCTCACACTTCATTCTTCTCTCATCTAGGGGGATATCAGATCTGCCGAGGCTGGCCTCAACCATAGTCCTGGTGGAAGAGCTCTATCTTACAGGCTCTGCACAATGCCAGAAGCTCATACAGGGTTCTCAGCTTATCCGGAGCTCATCCAGCATCATTCCACCAGGTCGTGGCCATGACTGATAAAGCCCTGGCCCTGGTCGAGGTCAACCAAACTTCCCTGGGGCCTGGAATCACCAGCAAGTCACTGCCCACAGAGCACAAGGCCCTTCGGGGGGCATAGGACAATAGGCAGTCCCTTAGATATGTGGGTCCCAGACCACAAAGGACCTTAATGGTTAAAACCAGAACCTTGAACCAGATCCAGCCACAACTGCCAGCCAATGCAGGTGTCTCAGCACTGGCTGAATATGGGCCCTCCAAGATGACAGTCCAATCATTAAAATGTAGGTTGGAGATGGGGAGGACAAAAAACACGAACAGATACATTATGAACGAGGAAAAAGATAACTTAAAATCAACTTCTGGAAAACCATTGTGGTAAAAATAGTCTCAACTGTCAGAAAAAAAGAAGGGAAAAAACAACATTTAAAAAAAAATTGTACATGAACCAGGGGATAAATCAAATCAGTATGAAGCCATAACCAATGGGGGGGGGGGTCAGGAAACACAAAGAAAATCCCATAGTGGTCATCCCTTTAAAAATATTTCCTCTATTCCCCTTGATTTCTTGCATGATTCACCAGATGCCTCAAAGTGTATCTCACTGTTTTTGCTAATTGGCTATTGGCTGTTGGGTTGAATCCCAACTGAATTGACCATTTCTATCAATTTCACTTTTCCTTGGTGACTCTCCATATGCTGTTCCTGAAGGGTTCTGTTTTCCCCAATAGCAGCATTTTATGAACATCATTGGGAACCTGAGAGGAGGGCAGGAAGTATATTCTGCTATGCTGATGAAAAAACCCACAACTTAAAACAGTGAATGATTGTCAGAATCCACATAAATTAAAAGCTGCATTCATATTTTAGAAGGTTAAAATTTGCAGGTGCTTTGGACTTTTTCAGAGGGCCTCCCCCCAGCTTCCATCCCATTAAGCAGGATTTATCGTTGCTGCCCAGACTCCTCCTTCTGTAACTTTCTTGCTATGAACAGAATGGGAAAAATTGTTTTCTCAACCATGGTCTTTGCTACCTTTGTTCCAATCCAATGCATTATTTAAGAGTTGTTACATTTTTGAAGAAATATCATTAAACTAGATTAGGATCACTAGATGAAAAGATTCCTGTGTAAATGGAAACTGAGCTGATTTGGTATTCCATCACAGATATAATGTTTGAATTGTGCAAGAAAATAGTCCTGTGTGATTGAAATGATCGTATTTAGCACTTTGCCGTCATCCCTCTCAAACTGAAGAACCTAATTGGACGATATTGCCAATAGGCAATATTTTATTCAGCATACTATAATTTGACTGAGGTATTTTTGTCTTGAGTAAAAAAAAACCATGTTTGATTTACTTAATTTCAATAGCAAATTCTGTACTCATTCCATCAACATCATATCATATTGAAGTTCCAGTTTTCTAAGAATCAAACACTAATTTCAAGGGATGTATATTGTTACTGTGACAAAGCCCATTTTACAAGAAGTCTTCTTTAACACATGTTCTAAAAGTTCTTTCAGAGAGTACAAGGATATGTACTTCAACTTGAAAATAACAAATTGAAAACACCAAAATTTTGTAGTATGCTATTCATCAGTGACAGGGTCATTTGACCAATACATTTTAACTATTGACTACAAATAGTCAAGTTGGAGAAAAAGATGGTGTGATACGCAGGTGCTTGCAATAACTCATTATGGTTCTCTGTCAGTTCCCCTTGTTTTGATGAGGGAAAATGTGCCACAGGGGGATTAATTGAAAGTCCTGTATACAAAGATATGAATGATGAGTACGTATGAACTGTAAATCATTCCTCTCCCCCCCCCCCCAGATCTGTATCCTTGAAAAAAGTGTTTACTAGAGTATATTTACTGCTAATGGTACAAAATAAGTTCCTGTAATAGATGACTGAAGGCTACTGATAATTTACATAGAGGATTTCTAAACTGATATGATACAGGAATCACCACAAACAATGAACTATTCATTCAAGAGAATTTCAGAAAGGGGAAGTAGAATACAAACTATTCCAGATCAGAAACCCACAGCCCATTATGAACTGCACCATTTTGATTCTGAGTGAGAGTTATAGTGAACTTTCCTCCTATCAATAGACATCCCTCTTAGTTAGTATCTGTCCTTCGCTCCCTTCAGAGTGAACTTGCTCTTACAGAAGAATAGTGAAAAAGAAGCAGGAAGACATGAAAGATCATTACAGGCCTTTTCTGGGATGGATATGTAATTTTCTGTTTTAAAAAAGTGATATTTGGAGGTGTTGTCACTTTAATGCTTAACCTTTCATATGATTTGGGGCAAAGGGTGGGGTGGCTACTGGGACCATCTCTTAGGATCAAGAACTTTCTGACAAAGCTTGAAAAAAGGAAGTTCCGGGGTGTCTCATCCAACAGTGAACCAAACTATAGAAAAAGAAGAACTTGGAGAGTTCAGTTATTATTTTCCATTTCCAGCAAGAAAAGGACCCTCACAAATCCATACACATTTTGCTATAAGATCTACTGTAGCTGGTGGACATCTAAATCATGAAATTAGGCAGCCTTACAAACCATAATCCTTCTGTCATCCAGACTGATGATAGAAAAAAAGAGTTGTTTTTATACCCTGATTTTATTTACCCTAAGGAGTCTTAAAGTGGCTTGCAATTGCCTTTGTTTCCTCTCACTGCATCACTCACCCTGACCAATTATGCATGGAACAGAAAGACCAGGCTGCTGCTGACAGGGAAGCGAGGCTAACCCCCATGTGTGCATGAAGTCATTGCCATCCTGGACCCTCCTAGTCCTGGCCCAAATCAAGGCCTCGGATGGCCCATGGCAAGAGAACACAGATTCTTCCACGTTCCCTCTGTTGCCATAGCTGCCATTGGAGGCTAGACTGAGCAGGCCCGTGTACACAGGAAGAGTCAGGCCTTCCCAGCTACTCCCTGTGCTATGGTGGCTGGGGAGGGACTGGATCAGCCCCACCTGGCCCTGTGGTGTTGTAGAGCACAGCAGGGTTGAATGGGGCTTTATGCTGCCTTTTTCAGGAAGGCGGGATCATGGTCTCCCACAATCCCACCTTCACCACCCTCCATGCAGCAGAACCGTTCCACTGCTGTGGAGTTTCCCAGGGATTTTGGCACAGAGCTGGTCCATAGCCAAAATGTGTTCCCCATGGGGACACAGAAAGCAGCACATCATCTTTTGCCACTGTACTGTGTTCCCTGTGCATCCCCTCTAAATGCTGTAATAATTCTGGAGCAGCCTGGTGAAGCCACTGCTGTGCATAATTGATCCTTGTGAGGTTATTAAGGATGAGAGAGTACCAGGAGAACTGTGATTAGCACAAGGTCACATGCTTCATGTGATGAAGTGGGGAATCAAGCATGGTTCTCCAGATTAGAGGTCACTGCTCTTAACTAATACACCAAGCTGACTTTCATGCCTTATAGGGATATGTGATTTTCAAATTGTGAAGGGATAATTCTTCAAAGAAACAGTGAGCTTTGAGGGACAGACCCACTCCTAGGAATCTGACTGGTTAGCATCACCGGAACAGAAAAAGACTTGAGAGCTGAATGCTGAGAAGAAATTCAGTCTAATATCAACCCTAGTTGAGAAGACCTGAATACTGACAGTGTCTGAATTCAACCCTGACTGAGCGCCATTTAGCACAGATTACTGGGGAGACTGGCAAGGAAGACTAGATAGTTAGAGGAAGACTCCAATTTGGGCTAAGGAAATGGGGTAAACATCTAGTGACAGGACAATTTTCCCTACCTAGTAAAAAGGGAGATAATTCTGAAGAAGGGAAACATCGCTGCTCTGGTGTAGTTAGAGAATGTCCTGTGAAATTTTAAGTCATTTAAAACTTAAGAATAGTACTGGTGTGTTTAATGAATAAGTTAGGGTAATGGATATAGTGCCCCAGCCTTCTGGAAGTCAAATGAGTCAGAGAATACTCAAAGAAAATGTACTGGATTATTTGATGAACACTGGAACAGAAGTGTATCATTTTAAAGATTCTAAGTCACTGTGAAAAGCTTAGGAAACTCTCAATAATCTGAAAAATATGAACTGAAGTCTCCACATGTATTGATTTATCTCAGAATTCTATATTGAGTTACCGCAGAAATTTTACCCCGGATTTCACCTGGTCTTTTCTCATCTATGTTGAATAAAAGATCGTGTTATTTTTGAATTTCCAAAAGCCTTGGGTGCCATTTCAGTGTTTAAAATTGAAGAGGCATCTTCCTTTAAGTTCCTGTACTGACTCATCAACGAAATATTATACTGTGACAACAAAGAAGAAAACACATAACTCAGGAAGCTCAGTCAAAAAATGGAAAAACAGAAAATCTTGCCTCTGAGGGAGGGAAGTGAAAGAGGTGCATCACAGAGTGTAGTATGAATTATTGATATAATGTATATGAAGCATTCTAATCATGTTAAACATTTTTATTATTCTTTATTCACTGTGAAATTAATTGTATTTCATTTGTTACAGCAGATTCCCTATGACTGATGATGCATGTTGCAGAAAGGCCAGGCTGGCAGCAAGATGGCAGTGGGGCTAATCTCCTCTTACACATGACATTGCTGCCATCCTGGCCCCCTCCTGGCTCTGACCTGATTTAGGACCTCTGATGGCCCACGGCAAGGGAACACTGATTCTTCAGCATTCCCTTTGTTGCTACAGCCATCATCGGAAGTTAGGCCGAGGCAGGCCCATGTACACAGGAACAGCCAGACTTAGAAGGCCCGGCTCCTCCCTGTGCGATGGTGGTTGGGGGGGACCCAAATATGCCTCACTCAGCTCCATGGCAGTGCACAAAACCTAGGGATCAACTGGGGCTTTGTGCGCCATTTTGCAGGAAGGTGGGATTGTGGTCTCCCTCGATCCTGCCTTCCTATAAAATGAAAACCCCTACACAGCTGCCACCCCCAGTGGAACCATTCCACTGCAGCTATGTTCTTCAGGTAGATGCATTTTGGTGCAGAGCTGGTCCATCACCAAAATGTGTCCCCCATGGGGACACAGAAAGCGGCATGCCAACTGGTGCTGCTTTTCCACATCCCCCGTGCATCCCCCATAATAGGCAGTGCATGCTGCTCCACCGCAATGCTCCAGCAGTGGCCCGGCTTGGCCACTGACATGCACAATCAGTCTGTCTCCAATAAATGGTCCTCCCATGGAGGCTCCTGGATTCTATCAGATTCTAGAAGACTGTGGGAGATTTCAGGATTCCAAATATATGATCTGCTGAGGATGGGACGAGAGTTTGGAATGTGAAACTCCTAGAAACCATTGACAAGTTAGTCCTCATTGACCTCTCCTTTCCTTAAGGTGGAACCAGTCCCGTGGTTTACCATGGAGTTGAGTGACCTTAAAATGGGCTGGGAGATATCTAGAATACCACTGGCAGCTGAATCTGACGGTGTGTTTTATAGAACTTACTGGAAGATCTATGAAGTAGAAATGACAACAGCAAAATGTGTTATTTCTCTGGTAACATTGTATCTACCAGTTCATGACCATCACAATTGTTTAAGGTATCTCGGCATCTACTAACTCCTAAACCTGACCCTTTATTGTCTTAGGAACAGGAAATTTGTTGTGATGCCTTTGCAAAGCTTCTGCTGACAACATCTCTCAAATATATGCTGATGGATGCTGGTTGTACTATGGATCAGACGGAGAAAATATATAGCACATTTCAGGTCTGCGTATGGAACATGCTGACCCTGTTACCATGATGGATGGTAACATGATCCTGGGATCTGTGAAGGCTGCCACATGTTCTCTGAGTTCTTGTGCATCTTGGTTGCTAAAATAATGAAACGATCATTAAAAAGTCATTGATGCCATCATAAATTAATCACTGACTCAGGACATTTTTCCTCAGCCACCCCAAGAGGCAGTCATCTGTCCCCTGCTTTAAAAGTCATTCCTACAGAAAAGTGATGTAGCCAGTTATTACCTGTCTATGATTTGTCCTTTCTAGGCCAGGTAATTGAGAGAGTGGTGATTGACTATCTCCAGGAATTCTTGGATAACTAATGTGTTCTGGGCCTTTTTCAATATAGAATGAGTGTTCATTCAATTTTTATGAGACAGAGACAACAATTGTGGCTTTAGCTCTTCTGTCTGAATGTAGACAAGGCCACACTTCTTGACTGCTTTTGCTCGATTTGTTGTTCCTACATGCTATGTTCACTCATCTGAACAGGACCTTCTACAGTTAAGAGTTGCAGACTCTAATCTGGAGAACTGTGTTTGATTCCCCACTTCTCCACATTCAGTCAGCTGGGTTACTTTAGACTAGTAACAGTTCTTTTAGAGTTATTCTCACAAAGCAGTTCTCTTAGAGTTCTCTCAGTCCCACCTAGTTCACAGGGTGTCTGTTGTGGGGAAAGGAGGAGAAAGGTGTTCGTAAGCTGCTTTAGGACTTCTTCGGGTATTGAAAAGTGGGGTGTAAAACCCAGATCTTTTTCATTTTGCAAATAGACAGAATCAACAAATGCCAGCACATATTACATCTCCTTCTTGGCAGAACTACAGCTGCTGGGCTGGATTGAAAAGTACTGTTGTAATACTACCCCTGTTAGTGGAGAAGGGACACTTTTTCACGATTCCTTCCTTCCATTTCATTGAAATACAAGCATAACATAGTCCAGGCCTCAGTCCAGAAAAATCTTAAAGTTAGCATGACTTCTCCCTGGCCTCTATGTCAATTAGTCTCTGGCCATTGGGCATCTCTTGGTGTTTAACATCCAATAAGGGTGTGTGCTTGCCGGAACCCTCTAGAACAGGGGTAGTCAACCTGTGGTCCTCCAGATGTCCATGGACTACAATTCCCATGAGCAAATGCTGGCAGAGGCTTATGGGAATTGTAGTCCATGGACATCTGGAGGACCACAGGTTGACTACCCCTGCTCTAGAAGATTACTTCATCACTCCTACTCCCTCCCTTCCATACAACAGACTCCCAAGAAGAGCTAATTATTATATTCTTAAATCTTGCTTTGAGATACAGAGAGGGCCAATTATGGATACCTACAAACTGGAATAGACTTCCTAGTATTCATAATCCCTGGCGGGAAGGGGGTGCTTTGCCTCACAATAATTAATAATTATTTTACATATCCATATAAAATGAGTTAATCCTATGGCTTGTGAAGTTATTCATGATTGAACCTTCTAGGCTAGACTATTTTTAGGCTCATATGAGTGAATGTAGAAAGATGTTCTCATAAACAATCTGTTATAAAGTAATACCAAGGGGGTATTTTGTTATGACACTGTGAGCTTATGTCCTTTGATCTAACTTTAATAGCTGAAAGTGACTTTGCCATCAAAAAAAAAAAAAGCTTTGCTTCCAACTCCAAAAAATGCCCCAAGAGTGCAACTAATCTGGGTACATTTTAGCCAAGGAATTGATGTAGATTGGATGTAAGAAATTGTCCTTTTATGCATAATTTAGGGCAACAGTGGGATTTCATATCTGAAGTCTTATTGCAGTACAAGATTCATGTTTTATTGGTATTTGTTTTATAAAGTGAATGAATTAAAATAAGTTAATAAAATATCCCTATTTTTCTCTACTATATTTTGTCTTTAAACATCACAAACTGGACATAATACTATTTCTGCAATCATCATTCCTTTGGATTTTCCTAGAATATTTTTGATGATTTCTTTTTCATTTCAGTGGGTTTATGGCTAGTGATCCAGAGACAATGAATTATGAGAAGTTTTTTTCTTCTTCTTTCATTGCTTATTACTGCTTTTACCTCTATGTAGCTTGTGTTCTTCATGATTATTAATGAAATACTTGATTACACAATTCATATGTTATATTATAGTGTCTGTATTACTGCATATTTCTCTCCTAATAAGGTATTTTCCATTTATTCATATACACACTTTTATTCTACTTTCTCTAAAATTTGAGATTGAAATAAAGGATTTATAAAACTACAACATTATCTCAATTTGTTTTTTAAAAATATTCATATTAAGATGAAGCCAAATATTCCCAAACTTTTTTTTTTGAGGTAGAAAAAGAAATTCTTTTCTTATTCACCAGTCACAATCCAGAGAAGATCATATAGATGAACAGGGCCATGGGAAAGAGTTACAAGCGAATCCCGTTTATTCTTGCCTTTTGACTTGCAAATATTTCCTTCCTCTTTGGCATTTGAAAATGAAAAAAAAAACACTCAGCCCTCTTTGGAGTTCAGAATCTATTACTGGCTTGTTCTTTGGAACCAACTTCACAAATTCCCTGTGTTACAGATATAGTTGCCTACAGTAACATTCCAAAGGATCAAGATTTAATAATCAGGATGTTAAAAAGTTTCCCAGATTTTGAAACACACCTGCCCTGAAGACTGCAAGCTACCAGAGGATTTCAGTACTGATGAGATTCCAGTGCACTGAAGGACATCAAGTGCAGAAAGGCACCAGACTTTGACTGCATCTATAATGAGTTCTTGATTAACAACAGCATGTTCACTAAGAAATGGCCTCCAAAGTTTTCACTGCCATCAAAATAATAGGAAGTCTCCCAGGGGAATTCAAGAAAGCAAAGGTAGTTGCTTTTCTGAAACCTGGAAAACCAAAACATCTGGGAGAAAGCTACATACCTATTTCTCTTCTGATCTCCCTTTATAAACTTCTTGAGATGCTAATCCTGGACAGAATTAGTGACAGAATTAAAGAACACACCCATAAAGAGCAAGCAGGAATGAGTCCCCATCATAGTTGTGAAGGTTTTTAGCTTAATAGCTTTCATTGAGATAGAGTATCAAAGTGTCTTAAAACATCAGCAGTTTTTGTCAATCTTATTGTTACTGATGACACAGTCCATAGGAATGCTCAAGTTTTTACTAGCTTTCCTCAACACAACTTTATTTCATCCCCTAAATAACATACTGAACAATAGATATTTCTAGGGTTGGTCAATCAGAAGGCAGGAAAAATGAATAATGGTCTATCTCACAGCTCAGTCTTCTCTCCAGTTCATTTCAATCTCTATATCTCTGATGTTTCTGAGATTATATTCTGGAAGTTTGCTTATGTTGATGATATGACAATTGCAGTAAGGCTAGAGACCTCAAAAGTGTGGCTGACTACTACCATCAATGGTGGCTTATCCCAAGCCTATCTCAATAAAAATCTTGCCAACCCTGAACTGAATGTCTGCCTTAATGGCACTTGACTTACACACAGCCATACACCTGAACAGGACATTTCTCAAAAACATTATGTGGTACAACTTGAGGTGTATCAACTACAACACTTAGATGCTCAACTTTAGTGTTTGTGTATAGTGTACACAATCAGACATCAGTCTGATTCAATTGCTCCCATATCCACAAACTTGATATCCAACTGAACACAGCAATGAGAACCACAACAGGTGCACAACAGATGGGGAAGCATGGGCCATTGCCATGGCTTCTCTGCCACCGCAGCCACTTGCTGCCTGCTTCCATGGCCTGATGCTCCCCCCAAGGTAGGTGAGCAGGCAACAGTAGTGGGTGGAGGCAGGCAGCAGACAGCGGTGGAGGAGAAGCCATAGCACAACAGTTGGGGTGGCATGGAGGCGGGCATTGCCATGGTTCCTCCACCACTGGCCACCACCACAACCTGCTGCCACTGCTTGCTGTCTCTACTATCACCTGCTGACTATCACCTCTGTCTCTACTATTGCCTGCTTCCTGCCCATGCAGCCGCCCACCGCTGCTTGCTACCGCCAGCCACCGATTGCCGCCGCTTGGGGCTGCCCACCACCACTGCCTCAGTGGCAACCGACCTGGGGACCTCCAGAAGGGGCCGGGCAACCCCAAATGGGGTTGCGACCCCAAGGTTGAGAACCAATGCTTTAAAGAATATACTACAAAATATTTACAATCAGCTTACTGCATTTTTTCCTTAAATCAAATATAGATGAATTCTCCAGGGGAAAAATGGCTTTGTAGGAAGTTCTTAGTGGTCTATCTTTAGCTTCCATCACTGATATTAAGGAACTCTTATGGATATCAATGCAAACTGGCCTAATAAAGATAAATGACTAAATTTGGTTCTTAAACACAAACCCTGAACTAAATTGCAGGGTTTTTAAAATTTGCAACTCAAATGTGAGTTTTTCTTTCCATTAACAAATACTTTAAATATTTTAATCAGTTTTAAATATGCCTATGAATATGTGTTTCATTAAGATTCAATTTTGAATGCCAGTGAAGATACAGGTTGATTAGCCAGACTAATTTAAGTTTGAAATGTGAATTTGTTAAAATATATTTGTCTATATCCAGACGGAAACAGACAACCAATCCCAAATTGTATACTTAAGAAAAAATAAATTTCAAGTTATCATAATCAAATGAACATATTTTAAATAACTTAAATACATATTTCTTTTTTAAAGGCAAGTCCTTTACTAATATGTATGTCAATATGTAAAACCCAGTAGACAATGATTTTAGCCTAATTACAGCCCTACCTTTGAGTTTGATCTTCTGAGAAGCACATCATAAAGTGAAAATGATATCACCTTTCTTCATATGGTTGATTTGAGGGTAAGGCAATAAAGAATTTGATAGGATAGCACCCTTATCCATCCCAGGAATTTTAAGGATACGTGGCACCATAAAATACTCTTTTCAAGCCAGGTGCAGAACAATTTATTTTCACCTTATATAACTATTTATTCTTTTGAAATTAGGAATGTATGTATAGAGTGTAACCCAGGCTTTCTAAAACAGGTTTCGTGAAACCCTAGGGTTTCTTGGTGACTCCATGAGGGTTATTGCGATATTACCACATATGGTAATGTCTATCTGCCCCCCCCCTCCCAAAATGGCCCGTGATGGGTTTGGAGGGGGTGGGAAGTAGGCTCTCTAATGGAGAGTCCATCCCATATGATATAATGGAGTGGATCCTCTTTGGGATCCCCTAGAAGTGGACCCCTTGGACCAATCATTTTGGAATTTGGACGGGAGTCAGGGAAGAGTATCCTGGAGCTACCCTGAAAGTTTGGAGGCTGTAACTTAAAAAAAAACCCAGGCCCTGGGAAACATGGAAAAGCCAAAATTCCCATTATACTATGTAAAAGCAAAAATTCCCATTATACTATGGATTGTTTCATGTATTGTTTAGACGTGGCAAACAAACAAACAAACAAACAAATAAATAAATAAATAGCCAGTGGTGCCATTGACTTTAATGGGCACTGAAGCCAAATCACCTGAATTGGACCCTTAGCACACAAGCCAAGTGGGAAAGGGAGTGGCCCCAGGTGGGCATGTACACAGCTATGCTTTCCAGCCATATGATTGCACCACTTCCAGAATTTCTCCAAGTCTGAACAATGTTGTAGGGGGTTTCTCAATGGTAAAAAAATTAAGAAAAGCTGGTGTAACCAATCAAAATCCATTCAAAACATGACCCCAGGAGGTATTCTATCCAGCCACTATGACCTTTTATGCATGGTGGCAGCTACCCTGCACTGCCATGGCGTTGCAGTGAGGCATGATGCCCCACCGTTCACTGTTTATGCCTGGGGCGGGGTATGCTGGGCTACGCCAGCGTAGTGCACGCACACGCACTTTACACTGGGGCCAAAAGGGCCGGATCCCTACCAACCGAGGTAAGCTGAAGCAGCGGGGGGGGAGAGAGGGGAGGGGCTGGGGGAGTGGGGGGCCAGGCCCCCTCCACATGCACTGGGGGGCAGGGGGTCACTTCTGCCAGGTCCGCAGCTCCACTGAGCCCGCAGAGCCATGCGGTGTCCCTACAGGGACACAGTAGGTCTAGGCTAGGCAGGCCAAAAGACCTGGTGATGCCGATTATGCATAGTGTCGGCCCGCCTCAGCTCCTGATGGCCCCCGGCGTACCCAGGGAGCTGTGGAAGTTACCGCATTTCCTTAACACGGGCCTTCCATAGCCCTGGGCTGCGACACACCTGCACTGGTGGCGGCTGCGAGCATTATCGGCCATTTTCTCTGAAGCACTGCCGCTGCCGCCAACCATACTATAGTAACTTACAACAATTAAAAGCAGGAAACAGATCAGATTTCATGTAGCTCTTAAGCTGTCAAATGCTGTATTTGCCACTTTCCACTTTGTAGTAAAAACAAAGGCATTTGATCTGGAATTTACATAACTTTTTGCTATATGGATGCTACCACAATATCCTTCCCCAGCAACAAATTCACTCATGTGACCTGAATTAAGTACTCACTGGCTTAGTACAGTCTATGGTTATGTTATCTGAGGATACTTTGCAAAACCAGGAATAGAAATGCAGGTGATCACTCATATGTTGATCTGGCTTGACAAACTATGGGTGTTTCTGCACAAGGACCAATTGGTCCCACAAAGCGGAAACACTATTTTTAAAAGTGCAATCTCGGCGTTACACATACGTGTTTTTTTAGTGGAATCCAGTAGCGTTTCATTCGTTTCCCACAGGTTTCCGTTCTTGCAAAAATCGCTAGAGAGGAAGCGATTTTTCCTGTGTTTTGTCCCGCCCCTGGCCATCAATCAAATGAACAGCCAATGGGCGGTTGTTATCATGCTCTGGGAAAGCCCCTTTCCCTTTAAGAAAAGTTAAAAAAAACACGTTGCAATGAATGTGCGTTAATTTGTTGCAGTGGAGAGACCCATCTAGCTGGTAGCTGGCGTGTGAGCTGGCGATTCATCGTTGCCACACTTTCCCAAGTGAAAAGAAAAATCCCCCCCCTGCACAGGTGCGATTTTCAGCCAAAAATAAAGGGAACTTGCAAACAAGGCTGTGTTGTGCTTGGGGACTTAGGGGAGCTTTAAAGCACTTCTGTGGAGGAACTGTAGCCGGAGAAGCCTCGCTGGGTGAATGAAGGCTCGCCGGTTAGTTGCTTTCTGCTTGCTCCAAGAAAAAAAAATGGCGATCCCTTCGCCGGAAGTTCGGAGGAGAGAGCCAGGGGGGGACTTTGCTGGAACCGCAACAATGGGAATGCACAGGTCTTTTTTGCTAGTGTTGCAGATTGTTTGCAAGAGTGTAGCGCTTTTCGGAGGGTAAATCCACTTTTCCCGATTTCCCTTTAAGCGCTACAACGAATCGCTTTTTGCGGGACTGTTTCAGGAGTGTGTCAGATTGTGTGCGATGTCTTGCGGAACTGCAAATTAGTAGCGTTTACAATTTGCAAGCCTTCTGCTACACTGAAGTCGTGCAGAATGGCCCTATGATTTCAGCACCTTCACTCTCATTAGGTATCTATGAAACCAGTATGTAACACCACCAGTGAAGAACCTGCCAGAATTAAGCCATGTTCCTAGTCACACGAAAGCATAGTTTTCTGTTGTTATTAAACCGATTTCAAACAATGACATCAGATCCTAGTTTAATGGATATTAATGATCTGCATCTGGACAGCTATACTTGTGATGGAGATATGCAGGATTCCTTAAGAACACTTAGGGAGAACCTGACCTCAGAGAAAACATTCTTTCCCTAGGAACAGACCTATAAACATCTCATAACATCAGCTAAGAAGAGAACTTTCCTTTATGGAGACAAATGAGCACTATGAGTTGACCATTTGCCCACATGCCACGAAGGGGCAAGGCAGATAGTTATTAAAGTGAGTAGGGTCATAAAAATTTGAGATGTGCACCTTAATTTGATTGGGGGAAAGGTTCCCTTTACTTTCCTTTGTCCAATAAAAGCTCTATAACTCAATGCCTTGAAGAGTATAACAATCTAAAAATTCATTTATAATCTCGAACTCGTTCCCAAAAGACAAAAGGGATACAAAATTTTTGCAACATTCAAGGTCATATTATGATTTTGCTTTGAGATTCAAAGAAGGAAACCCTCCAACCCTGGGCTTGGATTAAAATTATTGGAATTCACTTGCCATGTTAGAATAAAATGGCAATTTAGATTAGAATATACAGAGCTATTTAAATTATTTTACCAAGAGAGCAATAGCAAATTCTATCAGAGTAGGGAAGAGGCAAAAGGGAGCCTTTCATAACAACCAGTGAATGAGTACTCATACTAGCAAGAGTAAAAGCTGTGAGTAGACAAGGTGAGCATAGGAGAAAAGAGAATCAGAGGGAAGGATTTAAAAAAAAATTGTGAAGAACAAACTTGTCATGCACAAAGAATAGAACTATTGTAATGAATCTTCCTAATCTATATTTTTAATTGTCATTGCTGATTCAGTGAGCCCCAGTTCCTTAATAGATTCAGTGGTAAAACCAATAGCCAATAATTTCTTGTCCATAGTCCTATGCCATGACGATTTATAAGAATCCTCCTTCAATACGGTCAGATAGCATTAATGTAGAAGAATAACTTTAAACACAGATTTAAAGCAAGTATCCATGCTGAAGCTTCCAATGATGACTTACCAAATTCAGGTTGCAAAGCCAAATCAACGACAGCATAGCAGCTTTCTAAGGAAAAAGGGGACAAGCTTGTTTTTTCTACCCCACTTATCACTAGTCAAATGAGTCCCAAAGTAGTTTACAAACAGTTTTCCTTTCCTCTCCCCACAACAGACACTGTGTGAGGTAGGTGGGGTTGAAGGAGCTCTAACATAACTGCTCTGTGAGAAAAGCTCTGAGAACTAGGTCTAGTCCAAGGTTACCCAACTGGCTTTATGTGGAGAAGTGGGGAATCAAGTCTCCTTGAATTGGAGGTCATCTGCAGACTATATAAATCAGTTCCCCAAGGAAACTGGCTGTTTTGGAGGGGGGGGGCACTGCAATGACAACTCATTTCCTGGCTCCTGGAGATGTAAGGGCTTGCTTGGGAAGGGGAAATTCTGTGGCACTGTGCCCCAGAGAGATTGCAGTATGCCAATCTCCAGTTGGGACCTGGGAATTTGCTGGAATAGCAGGTAATTTCCTGGCAACAGAGATCAGTCCCCGGGAGAGAAAAAGGCTACTTGAGAAATGGGACTCTCTGAATTTGGATCCCATGGAAGTGCAGGGATGCCAGTCTCCAAGTGGGAAACAAAGAGAAATGACGTGTGGCAGTAATTGCTAATAACAATAAACATCATCAAATAATTCATAAACTTGTCACAGTTTCTTCCTTTAATGAAAATATTTAATTGATAGCAACATTTGCTTGAAGAATTGAAAACCTTTCAGGCTGTATGTTCTTCAGTTCAGTTCAGTATCAAAGTAAATGAAAAGTAGTTGTATGTTACAAAAAATATGAAAACATTGGTTGGCAAAGAACTTACAGTGGATTTCTCAATTACTGCCCTTATGTCAGTATATATCAACTCTCTTACCATTGAGAAACCCCTGAAATATTCTTTAGGCTTTGAGAAATCCCAGAAGTGGGATCTCCAGGTCCCAGCTAGAGGCTAGTATCCCTGCCACTGGTCAGGGATGCCAGACTCCAGGTAAGACCTGGAGAACCCCAGAATAGTTCCCCTGGAGTAAAGAGCTGCTTGGGACTCGGATAGAGGGCTGTGTAGTCCTCCTCTCTACACACACAAGGAGAGAGCACAAAGAGAAAAGCATCCCTCCCTTCTCAAATTGCAAGTAAATAAAGACACCATCCTCCTACAACAGCTTCTTCTGCCTGTGCTCTATCTACATCTCTTTAAAGCAATCGCAGTTTGTACAACTAGGTGTAATGGATAAGGACAGTGGCTTCTAATGTGGTGAGCTGGATTTGATTCCTTGATCCTCCAAAAGCTGTGACCTTGGGCTAGTCACAGTTGTTGGAAACTGTTCTCACCAGGCAGTTTCTCACAGAATTCTCTCAGTCTCACATACCTCACGAGGTGTCTGTTGTGAAGAGAGGAAAGGAAGGCTATTATAAGCCACTCTGAGACTCCTTTGGCCAGTGAAAAGCAGGGTATAAAAACCAACTCTTCTTCTACTGGGAAGGTACTACTCGGGAACAGTGTTTCCCTCCCCTTCACATGTCCCCATGTTGCTTCTGTACCCCGTTTACAGTGTCTCTATCTTCTATTCCATTGGTTAAAACGTTCTTTGTTGTGATAGTCTTGGAAAGATTACACGGGATGTTCGCCTGGCCTTGACCTGGGCCAGGGCCTTTTCAGTCCTGGCCCCAACCTGGTGGAATGAGCTCCCAGAAGAGCTAAGGGCCCTGCAGGATCTACCAGCTTTCCGCAGGGCCTGTAAGACGGAGCTCTTCTGCCAGGCATATGGTTGAGGCCAGGGCAGCTCTCCCACTAATCCATCAGAGGATCCCCTCCAATATTGAGATCTCTAACATCGAGATCATGGTTAGATCTATTGTATTGGTGCCACCCTCTTCTGAACATTATTCTCTCCACCAGGCTGAACTAAGATCAGAATTGTGACCACCGCCGCTATATGTTATATGTAACTTTTAATTGGGGTTTTTATGGGGATTTTATTGTGTTTTAACTATTTATGTTGTAAACCGCCCTGAGACCTATTGGGAGAAGGGCGGTCTAAAAATTAAATAATAATAATAATAATACAGCAAGACCGAGGTGATATCCATATGGAAAGGGAAAGTCTACATCTTCCCAGTCCCACCCACATCAGCATTATTTTCCTTGCTGCAGTTGTTTGTGATGGTTACCCCCAAAGCATTACTTCCTTTTCACATTGCAAATAGTAAAGCTCACATGACTTATTCATAAGTAAACATTTCCAGGGCAGAGGCTTTTCCTGGCTGCCTTGGATCCCAGAGGACTAGCAGGAGGCCATTTCCGGGCCTCCCACAGCCCCCCTCCAGTAAGCATGCAGAAGCTGCTCAAGAAGGCAGCTTGCTCCCCCATGTCCTCTGAGTTGAAAGAGGCCAGGACACCATGCCATCTTACTGACTGCTTTGTTCTCTAATGCAGTCACTAATCTGCATAACTAAAGAGCTTCTCTGCATGACTAATATTCCGTCTCAGGCAGGCAGGAGAGAAATGAATCGGTGAAAAGCATCTTTCAGAAGAAACAACACTTAAAAGACGCTTAAAGCACTGAAGAGGCAGTTTACCATGCAGAGAAAAATAAGTTTTGCGGAGTAAATTCACTCTTCTGTGCAGAGATCAGAAAAACAACAATGTATTTAGTGAGTTTTCATCAGCTTATACATCATGAAGAAGAGGCCCAGTCTTAACCAGCTTCTATTTTTCAAGTTCCTGTGAACTTGTATCCATTCCAGGAAGGGAATGCCAAAGTAACACAAGCTACTAGATAATCTAGTTATTTTATGTTCTTAGTCTGTAGTACCCCATAGTGTGTTGATACAGTTTTCTAACATCTGGTGCTTCTCAGAATTGAGAGTATATTTTATTAAACAGGTCTCCTCCCCTTTTAAAAAAGATCTCAAGACTGTAGTAAAAAATTTCACCTATACAACTGACTGCTCATTCCATACATAAGAACAAAAACTTGTGACTGTGCTACAGAGAACTAGCTAGTCAAAAGAATGGAGTACAAGACCATAATAAACACATACACACACAGAGAGGCAAATAGCTCTTATTAGCACTTCAAGTTGTGGGTAGAAAAAGGAAGGGCATGGTTTCAATACTGGCATGCTATCTCATATAGCAGGCAGGAAGGAGAAAAGTGGGTCAGGCCCCTCTGCTTCATGGGTAAGGACAGCAGAAACGAAGGAGAGGAATTAGGTTAGTGCTTTAGCTACACCAGGGTTTCATGTATCATCTGAAATGTACCTCTGTGGGTCAAAGTTAACACAGTGTGTGATTTTACAGTGCTTGCTGTTTATGACCAAGTATCCAATCCTGTTTTCGCCGATGACTCTTTTGCAATCACTCTTTGCCTGGAGTTACATAGTCACTTAAAGCAGAGGTGTCAAATATATTGTCTGAAGGTCAGATCTGGCTCATCCAGCCTGCAAGAGACTGGTTTGAGGGAGGGAAGGCAGGAGACAGCTTGGGGGGCAGAGTGGGTGCATACAGTGAGATGTGTGTGTGGTCAAAATTGTCAAGAAACAGAAAGGAAATGGCTAGATGGCAGGGCTATGAGGCTAGGGTAAATAGCAACGATAGTGACTACCAGCAGTAAAGGAGAACCAATGGATAGCGAAAGAGAGGCAGCCATTTTTGAATCATTATTTCTTTCCTTGAAGGCAACATTGATTTTTCTTTTTCTTCATACTCAGGAAGCATCTTCGTTTCCTGCACAGCAGTATGTGCCATCAATTCAGCCAACCCCTCCCCAGAAGACGCGCCACAACCAAAGAATGTGATAAATGGTCCAGAAGCCTAATCACGAGTCACAACCGTGAGGAAATTAATCCTGATATTTCAGAACTCCTTTCTCCTTTTCACTTCTCTCAATAAGAGCGCAGAGAGGTTCCCTGGATTTATAATGCTCCAATTGTGGTCTGTTCATCTAAGATGAAATGGCCACGTGGAAGAAAAA
Source organism: Paroedura picta (assembly GCF_049243985.1). Taxonomy (NCBI): domain Eukaryota; kingdom Metazoa; phylum Chordata; class Lepidosauria; order Squamata; family Gekkonidae; genus Paroedura; species Paroedura picta. The sequence goes on from NC_135371.1 coordinate 30,618,302, forward strand.
CAAACCATCCTCTGAGTAATCCACCGATAAAACTGAACAAGAGTGGGAGAAAGTTGATTTAAAGAAAGGGTGCCCCCCCTTCTTTTTATTTAATGCCTGCTGTTCTTTTCAGTGCAAGGTAAAAGCAGTATTATTTCATGCATTTTCAAAGGTCTGAAGGAGAAAGCACTATTATTTCATGCGTTTTCAAAGGTCTAGAGAGGAGCATTAACTCAAAGGAAAACTACTGTGAAAATCTTTGCAGAGAGCAAGCCACTTAGTATCACAGCACCAGCCATGAGGTCAAAAGTGAATAATCCGAAACTGAAATGCATAACTTACTTCTCTGTTGGTCTTAAAGGATTTCTCTCATACCAAAGTATTATTTTCACCCCTCACACATTTTAATGGGCTGTCATAATACACCATACAAGAGATACTAATAATTACTACTTTTCATTTCCAGCCAAGAGCAAAGATTTTCTTTTATATAGAACAGAAATCCTCTACTTCTTCTAATCTGTAGTTTTACACCCCAAACAGACATAAAGTGTGAATCAATCTCCATTTCCAGACAGGGAGCATCATATTTTTATCATTCATTATTCAACTTGTGAATGTATGTGTGGTGTATCCATTCTTGGTTACTGTCCTACAGTTGGAGGTACCGTATAATGTAATCCACAACTATTTTGCACCCTTCCAAGCCCATTGGCTTCTATCATGAGAGTATATCATTGCTCTCTTTAAGTATTTAAAAGATTGTCCCTTGGAAGATGGCGGGAAATGGTCTTAACTGACAGCTGAGAGTTAAGACCCGCAGTAATGGGTTTAAACTATGAGTAGAATAGTGTCAGCTAGATATCAGGAAAAACAAAATCAGACTAAGGCCTGTTATGCACGGCCGCCAAAACAGCAGCATGGAGAACGCGGAGGAGGAAGAAGCTAAGCAAACCACTTATGCACAGGATGGAACGCAACGGCGGCAAAACCCAGAGTATCTGATTATGCATGCGGCTACTCTGGAGCCACTTCTGGTTGCGCGCTGGTATCGGGAAGCCCCACTTTCTTCCGCATCTCACTAATGCGGCTTTTTCGGTGGCATACGTTGACTCTGCGCCCAATTGCCACCTGCAGAGTGCATAATTGGTGATTTTAGCTGCCGCCATTCCACCCCAAATGCAGACCTTCTATGCATAATGGACCTTAGAGTCGTTTAGAACTGGGACAGACTTCCTAAAGAGGTGGTGAGCTCCTTCTCACTGGTAGTCTTTAAGCAATGGCTGGACAGATACCTGTCTTGGATGCTTTAGGCTGATCCTGCATTGAGTGGACTAGATGACCTGTGTGGCCCCTTCCAATGCTATGATTCTGGCATTGAATGAGCTAAGAAGAGCATATGAGCTCAAAAGAGCACAGCTCCTGTTTCGGATGGCACTCTTGGTATGCTCATTTGTTTGTAAAATCTAAGAGAATGATAGAAGACAATAGCATGGATAAATGAAGATTGATGGTAGACAAAACTATGAAAGAAACCCTGAGGTGTGTCTAACAAAATGTCAGTGGAGTTACTATTCCAATTAACTAGAGTTCCATTAAGCTGAGGATCGCTGCACCTTGATCTTGATGAAGCCTGTGCATTTGGCTGAGTAAAAAATATATATATATCCATAAGCAGAATATACATCAGTGAACCTGGCTGGCTACCATTATAATTGATCCTGAATAAAGCTGATTGTTTTTTGTTCTTTTCAGCTATATTTAACTATATCAAATGGCTGGTGGTAAAGAGGTTTAAAGCGATACAAAGTAAATTTTCAGTTCTCCTCTAGGGCTGTTTCCTGCCTTTCCCCCTGGTTTCTAGAGCTATAACACAAAAAGAAGGGGGACGGTTCAAATTCCAACAGAAAAAGAGGGAACCAATCCCAAGGCTATATTACTGTAATATGTCATTTATACAGTTTTCAAAATAAATTAATGGGTTGACAATTTGTTTTTCAATATTTAATACCAAATAAAGAACCAACCATAACTTCCGGATCAGGTTCAAGATTTTGGTTTTAAGGCTATACACAGCCTGGGTCCCACTTATCTGGGGAACCACTTATCTGCTTGTGCCCCCTGCAGGGCTCTTTGCTCTGCGGGTGCAAATGTGCTGATTGTCCTGGGCTCCCGAGATATCTGCTTGGCCTTGACGCCAGCCTGGTGGAATGATCTCCCAGAAGAGCAGATAGGGCTCTCTGCAGGGCCTGTAAGACAGAGTTCTACAGGGCGTTTAAGATGGAACACTTCTGCCAGGAGTTTGGTTGAGGCCAGAGTTGTGAATGGTGGATCCCACCCTTATTTTAATTTAAATTTAACACCTACACCCTCTGGGTCATCCCACTTAATGATCAACAGCAGAGCCCATTGGCTGTACAGTGGGACTAGTTAGATTCATTTTTAAGGATGCCGCCATCTGTTGTCATTGTTGAAGTTGCTGGGGTTTTATGGGGATTTTATGGTATTTTATTGGCATTTTGTGAACCACCATGAGATGACTCCTCGTGAGTGATGGTATAGAAATTGTAAAACAAAACAAAAAACAAACGGTTTCTTGAAAAATGCCATTTTCTATTGCTTTTTGTCAGTGGTTGTGTCCAAAGTTCAAAAAGTATAATTAGTACAATATTACATAGGTAAATTATATCATAACTCAAAATTAACTGTTACAAGTACACCTGCCTCCTATGATAATTGTTATGAAAGCTTTCCACTGTGAAAGGTTATTTCTACCAAATTATCTACAAAAATCACGACAATATATTAAACATCTTTTATGTTATTATTCAAGTTAACTATAAATACAACATTATTAAAGCTTAATTTTATCTTATTCTGCTTATCTGATAGTATAAATAAGCCATTGGCTCAACAGTATCAGGGACAGTTTGGTAAGATTGTTCCCTAAAACTGCAGGTTCCTCACAGTATATAAATCAATTTCCTGCCAGAACTCAGTGTCACACCGACTGTTTCTTAAACATATAGAACTATTATAGAGGTACATCCACAAGTGCGGAGTTACAGAAACCATGACATTTCTAAGCATGTATTTAATCCTCTAGGGCTTTGCGTGTCCAATGAACAAATGTAATAACATTCACCTTGTCTCAAAAGTTTGTTCATGTTCATTTTATGATGATCTTGATGGTGTAGTTGTTAAATTCGATAAAATTGTAAGCTTCCGAGTGCATGTCCCTTCTCCATGAAATTGCTTGCCATCAGATCATCCATTAGCTGATTTCTTAATCTGGATTGTTGCTCCTGGATTCAAACTCATATGGGACAAGAGCTGAAGCCATTATATCGTTTCAAACACGGACATTTTATAGCATATAAAGTGTTCATAAATGGTTTGCACAAAAATGTAATATATTCTATAAGTTATCCATGTTTGCAGCTATATATTGGAATCAGATCTCTTCCCTAGCAGGTTCAAATCCAGGAACATCAATCCAGATTAAGATTTTTTTTTTTAAATACACCTCTGTGTTGCTATGGGGAAGCCCTACAACAGTAAAACATAATTTTAACTTTGTATATTCTTTTAAATGTTGTCCCCCATCCTGGAAGGGGGGATAAAAATACAAAATATATTATTATTTATACACGAGCTAGAAGGATGGAGCCTTCAGTCATGCCTGAGGCAGGCTGGGAGGAGACATTCAGGCCAGATCAGTAAAAAAGGTCATCTAGTCAATCACACTGCTTGATAGTGAATTAGAGTTTGTGGTCAGGAGGAATTGCTCTTGTTGATAAAATTACATTGATAAATCATGGCAGATGCATGACTTTGCAAGCCAACTCCCCCCACACCCGCCCCAGTTGGGAATAAGTAGAAATACAGCTGTCCCAGCAGCAAATCAGTCTCCTGCCCAAGTTTTTAGTCCCTTGTTAGCATAGCCTAAAAAGGGCCTTGACTTCATCTTCTCCAGAACAAGGCATTGCTAGCTCCTAATATTTGCCAAAGCAAATGTAATAAAGGTGGAGTCAGGGCAGACAGCATACATCTAGGAAAGGAGCACTTGGAAGCATACTGCAACAACAGCTCACCCTCCTCATACAGGACTGTGGTAACAGCAGCAGCTCACAAGGGCTGCCAAATTGCTGCAGTAGTAACTAACAGAATAGCCTCAAAAAGGACAAAGGCCACTCCTTATTGAGGCTGCTGGGGACTGGGAAAGGTGGCCTCCCAGACCATCAGCATGCCAAGACTTTTTCCAATGGCCAATCTGCAACTGCCTACAATAATCTTATTTCACTGTCAGATTCCCTCCTGACCTGTTATATTTGACTGCAGACCTAAGCCCAGACTTAAAATGTTCTCCTGATCAGTTTTTCATATTCTGTGGAGTGATAGAAGTGTCAAAGCCTTAGGTAGGCCATTCTGCAAGGTGGGAGCTACCCCTGAGAATGTGAATGTCCAGATGATGCTCCTATCCATTTGCAGGTGGCACCTTCAGATGGCTTTGCTTAGATGGGCAAAGGTGTGCAGCAGAGTCTCGCAAGAGCATCACCATCAAAGGCTTTTCAGGTGATAATCAATAACCCAATACCCTGAACTGAGGATAAATTTCAGATCAACATTTGCTCAGGGCTCCCAGCTGGGGAGCTGGTATTTTATTGACATTCCCTATCATCTTTAATATCAGTTAACTATAGAAAAAAGTAAAGATACTGCCTCTTTGTGTCATACAAATATTATTTTAATTGCCTGCTAATGAAAATTGGGCCCTTGAAGTTAGCAACGTGATATCTGTGAAATTGCAGTTGCACTTTTCCTCTTCATTCAGGTGAGTTAGAATATAATCAGTTGGTGGAATTGTGGTTCCCTTAAATATAATCCAGTGACTTTGTGGGTGTAAACTCAATTAAAAAAAACATAATTATCAAGGATTGCAGAGGCAAAATCTAATCCAAAACAATTCTGTTCACTAAAGGCACCCGCAGAAACCATTGCGATTTCAGGGATTAGTAAATTCAGGCATTAGAATGAGTCAGCCACAGCTTGATGGATCCTACTAGTTGTTATTATTTCACCAGTCAGCATCTGTTTGATATGGCAAAGAATGCTATTTAGACATTATCTGCTTGAAGGAATACTCACGTCATTATCAAGCTCTGCTGATCTCGAAAAAAATACCACTCTTCTTTTGTTCTGTCTCTGCAGCAACATGTTCAAGATGGAAGATCATGACAATAAAGTGTACCAGCTGATTAACAGGCAGCTAAGAATTTGTTTTGAGTTGGTATAAAGCTACTCAGTTGTACACTCTTTAATGTCCCCGTTTTTTATGTTCATACACGAAATAAAAGATTGAGTACAATAAAATACACAGCAGAAGCCATTAATGCAAGAGTGGGTGTGAGAAACAAGTGTCCCTCTCTGCTGCTGTTGTACGTGACCTCACCATTCTTAAAATCATCGTTCCTCCACCCAGGTATCCCTTATAGATTGGAAGGTGGTGACCCAAGTTTCCTGTACAAGTCTGCTGTATTGCTAATGTGTGTACCTAATCAAATAATCAACAAGAAAATGGATTTTGAGAAAACCTGGAAGTGCTGTCAGCTGCTGGTGCCACTCTACCCCTGGAAGTGATGTCACCCAGACAATCCCATTATTTGTGGCCAGGCCACTTCCACTGCTGCACCACCAGGCAGTGGTTGGAGATCCCCCTCTCTTACAGGAGATCTCTCAGTGACAGATATCAATTCAATTGGAGAAATGGGCAGCTTTGGAACATAAAACCTGGCATTATACCCCACTGAAGTCCATCCCCTCCCCAATCACCACCCTTCTGAGGTTCCACCCCACAAATCTCCAGGTGTTTCCCAATGCAGAGCTGGCATCCTCAACTTAGAATGAACTCCTGTTCAGTGTCCTTCTGTGCCATGGCAGGCAACCACCCAAACTTCCATGAAAGGCTGTGTAACTCCTGGGGAGCTCTCATGTGACCCCAGGGCTCTCCAAAACCTCTAATGGGAATCCCTAACTTAGAGTTTATAAATTTCAGAAGGAGGGACGAGAGGAAAGGCCAAATCAATCTTTAAACCGCTCCTGCAGAGCGGATTAAATAATCGGTTAAGGGCACCTAAGGAGGGCCCTGTCCGTGATGTGGAAGGGTGCCGATAGGCCCCTTCCTCATAACTGACAATCGGAGGGCCCAATTGGCAGGTGCAAAGCGCCTGCCGATTGGGCCCTCTGATTGTCAGTCCGGCGGCAAGGGACCAATTGCGAGCCGCGGGCAGCTTGCTGCCGGACTGATGAATCGGGAGGCGCAAAGCGATCCGCCCCTCCTCGGCTGCGCTCGACGCAGCCTCACCACTGCCATTCTTTCGCCCACCACCCAACAGCCAGCTCCCTGCCACCCTCCACATGTCACACACCCAGCGCCCCGCCCCTCGCCCCGCAGCCCCCTGCCACTGCCCCGCACTTCCCGACGCCTTCAGGAGCCCGGCCGCACCCGGTAGCGCCCGCTGCTGCCACAATTGTGTATCTTGGGTGGAAAAGGCCAAGAGGGAGCCCATATGGGAGCAGGGCTTTTCCCAGCTTTCACATGACACCAACTCCAGGCCAGCCCCCTTCTGGGCATGCACTGAATCGGGCTGTTATTTACCTCATTCCCTTTTATAAAGTTGGGGCCAACAGGGTCTATCTAGGAGCAGGTCCTTGTGGACAGGGAAGAGCTAGGCCTTCCAGGCCAGACTTGTCCCCGTCCTCCGTGGTCCAGAGGGGGCAAAAATGCCCCAATCGGCTTTGCAGTGCTTTGCCACACTGCAGGACAGACTAGGGCTTTTTTATTTTACAGGAAGATGGGCTTGTGTTCCATGCAATTCCACCTTCCTACAAAAAAAAAAAAACCAATCCTAGTGCTGCCCCTCTGCAGTGGGACCTGTCTGCCATCACTGCATTTTGCAGGGAGACACATTTCAACTGGGGGGGGGGTGCAGGAGCTCTGCTAAAATGTGTTTCCCATGGGGTGCAGAAAGATGTGGAGCATAAAGGTCTGTAGCACAACACCACTGGTGGCCTGGAGCAGCCACTGTTGTGCAAAATTGACCTAGGCCTTTCTTTCCACAGGGTTTACATTCCCATTCTATGAAGGTTTTACGGAGAGGGATCTGATTCTAAATAAGAAATGCTTCCTGTTTGCTCAAGCTCTCCTGTGCTCTGCTGATGTCCAGGTACAGTGACAAATGTTTTGATTATACCTTGATTATACCTTACAAGATACATTACAGACATTGGGAGGGGAGCCAATAAAAAGAAAGGCAATTTTTTTACCACAAATGTGTCTCCTCAGTAATATAGATGCACTACTATCAGTATTTAAAGCGTGAGAGAAAGTTTTACATAGTGGGGATAAAAGGAACTAAATTGTCAGAGACGAAAATTAGCATGGGAAGAAGTGTTTGAAATGTCCCTTCTCTCCTGGGTAGTCCCAGCAGCTGCATTCAATAAAAATTTGGTTAAAATGTAACAGGAAGTGCCATAGAATAACCCATAATGTGTACTTCTCCCATTCAAAGAACTCCACTGGTGAAGATGACAAACTCGCACATCCAGTTTATAGAGTAGACAGAGGGATTGGCTGATGCATCAGCTAGCTGGAGAGATAATAGAAGCATCCCTAGAATCTCAACCCAGTTGGATTGGGCAGAAACAGAATAAGTAGAGGGTGATACATTTTGTTATTCAGCTTGTATACTAACTAACCCCTCCCCCAGTCATTGTCCATCTTGTCTGCAGAGTTGGTAATATGTGCCCCCAGAGAGGATGGAAACAGAGAGGAGAGAGGGCAATAAACCACCATTGTCTCAACCATAGCCCTGGTGGAACTGGGATAGTTCCTATTAAGACCATTGGAAACAGAAATGAAAAAGCAATAGTCATCAATGACTATGAAACAAAGCAAAATGTACCATGTACTGTGAAGGAATGGCTTAACCTCCTCCCATCCTGAATTAAATGGTGGGGTATTAAATCGAGTACAAATGTGCAGCATCTTAAGAACAAACCCAAGTGTTTAACCACTATTGCTACTTCTTCACATGGACCAGTGTTTAATCCATTCTATTTGCACTGCAAGCTTTGCTTATGCAGAAAGAAAGGCATCGTCGTTCCTGGTGACGACGACAATAGCAAATGCCTTCCGTTGATTTGGTTCACCTCTCTCCCATCCGCTCCCCCTTTTGAAATCTTCTTTAAGAGCCGTTTCCATAAGCTCTCCGCTTCCGCTCACCATGCTGCGTTGCCACCGCAAGGGAGGAATGAGATATTCCGATGGTTATTGAACAGTGGTTTCCAACAACTCGGAAGAGACACCTGCCCAGTTGGGCACTGCGGATAGATTTCCACCAGGGTGCCTCCGAGTGATCAGCACAAAGCTCTTTAGCACAGGTGTTTCTATAATTTTGATTAATAGCGAAAGCGCACTGTGCTCGTCAACCATCAGGCTCACTCCTGCTTCCAATCTGAGGGAACAATGGGGGATGCAAAGCTGGTGATATAGATCTTGGCGGAAGCTCGGCTGGCTTATGAGAGGGCCCTAATCTCTTTTCGAAGCTCTTTCCTCTAATGCCGGGATATGTGCTTCCCTGTTCTTATTGACCCCTTTCCAAAAAATGCTAAAAATACAAACTGCCACGCTTGTTGTATGCACCTGCTATGCTCCCTCCTGCAAGACACACCTGGTGACTACCCACAGACTGGCAATATGTCACTGGCACTAAGCAAAAGAGAAGATGACAAGCATATGAGCCGCATGACAAATCTGTTTTCCTTACCGAGTCATCCCAAATACTCTTTTGTTTATCTCTTACATCCTGGGGGTGTTTGGCAAGCTATTATAAAACCTTTTTCACAGAAGATAAAATCTGACTTTTGTAATGGGTAGGGTTCCCAAAAGCAAATACAGCACACTTCTGAATATAGTGTTGCTGTTGTCTTCCTAAAGTACAAAGGAAACTGTTTTTATTTGTGCTTGTGTTTAGATAATTATAACCTGCTTTCTCCCCTATGGAGACCTGAAATGAGTTACAAAATTATTCTCCCCTCTTCCATTTTAACTTCACAGCAACAGCCCCGAGAGGTGGGTTAGACTTAAAGAGAGTAACATTCTAACAAACCCCCCACAATACAACATTTCAGCTTTCACATTGGAAGTGCACGAACCTATATAATAGTATGCTGCATTTATATGCAAAACCAGAAATGTTACATTGTTAGAGGTTTGTTCATATTGGGATAAAATTATTATTGTTATTGTTATTGCTAGTTCCATACAATCTAATATACGTTCCTATGTTGATAAACTAAGAATGGAAAAGACTGATATCTACAATTAATTAAAATTACAGAGGTTCAGACCTATTTAAGAAGCCACACCTTCTGATCCTAAGGTTCTCCTGCTTCTCCAGGAACCTGAAACTCTAAACCAAACAGCCCTGACCCCAGCAAGTCCCTGCCCTAGTTCCATCTCACTCTATTCAGTGGCTTGGTTTAGATGCCCCTTGAAAGCATGGTTCAAACTAACTTGGTTAGAGTGATTATCTGAATGCAGGCCTCCCATAGGCCCATTATGCACGGAGGGGAAGGTCCGCATTCGGGGTGGAATGGCGTCGCCTAAAATCACCGATAACGCATGGCGCCGGCTGCAACTGGTGCATGCTGCCGAAAAAGCCGCATTAGCGAAACGTGGAAGCAGAGCTTCCAGGCGACCAGGGCACGCCAGGGTCGCCGCGTGCATAATCGGTTACTCTGGGTTTTGCCACCATTGCATTCCGTCCCATGCGTAAGCGGTTTGCATCTTCCCCCTCCGCGTTTTCCATGTGACCCGATATCACCATTTCGGCAGCCGTGCATAATAGGCCATAGTGATGTTTAAGATAGGATCTGAAATCATGACCTGAAGTATGGTTGCTAATTACCCCTCCTCCAGGCCAACAATGGGGGATGGGGCCTGAACCTGGTTTATTAAACAGTCTTGATGCTTGTGGTGCGTTAGGTGTCACTTTTTTTTCTAGAAATCTCTCTGACCTATGAAATAAACATTTGTTGACATAGATCAGGGTTTCAGTATTGGTTTTGGAAACAGACCATACTTACCATGCCTTGGTTTAGCATTATGCCTTCTTAGTCAAATATTAGCCTTTCAGTAACTGATGACTATTCTAATATGTATGCCAGTTAAGTAACCGCTCTCACATTTTCCATTTTCCTGCCAAAAGGGCCATTCACACCATCCCATCCCAATCCTGGCATCCCTCATTAAACAACAGCAAAAAACAACAGGTAGGAAGTGACATGTAAGACCTCTTTCTAAGTCTCTGGACAGCTTCTGCCTGTCTGAAGTGACAGCACTGACTTCCATGGTCTCAGTCAGTGTAAGATGTATTGGAGTGCAGTTTACCCAGAGTTAACAACCTCACTATTTTACCTCAGAAAGCCTGGATTATATAACATTCCAGTGCAGTAACTGCTATACTCTTTTGTTATACTGGTCTCTGTAAGTAGCACTTCAGCCAGAATAACTTTTCTAGAATCCCTGGGACGAAAGTGAAACCAACAGAAAGATAGGCCATGATGTCCCACTGCTGGAAGTCAGAAAATTGTATTTTACAGATTGTACCTATGTGTTTTGGAGAAGCAGGATAGTGGTTGGAATGAAAAGCATTCACCCAGGAGCCTGATTAGTCTCCAACCCTTGAATGAAATTGTTATTCTCAGGAACTCATACTTTAGTGGAGGGCCTTTGTTCTGATTCTAAAGCCACAGATTAATCTTTTCTGACTTGGGCATTAAATAAGCCATTAGCCTGACTAGCTCTGAGAAAAGTCTGTGTTATAAGGATTTTAAAATAAGCTCTAATTTTCTAGTGTTTCCTTTTTTGCAGTAAATGATGAGGTACAGTTCGATATTGTCTGTGCTGAATATTAAAAGCTGGCCAACATAAAGTGTGTAGACCTATATCTTTGTCTTCTTTTGTCCTTTATTAGTTGCACATAGAGAAAGATCTATGCATTGACAGGAGGGGGAAGCAATAAATGACAGCCCCCATGATGATGGACTAGTTTGGGAATCAGTTTCAGGTCGGCAGATTAGAGATGGGTTTATATAGCACTGTGCAAATCCAGTGTGACTGTTTTCAACAGCAGACCTACTATGGGAGGTACCTGTCTCCTTGGTCTCATCTGTCTGCTGGAAAAGGTGTAGAATTCCCTTCCTCCTGGTCACTATTCAGGGACCATATTTATTTCCATCAGATATGGTATGCAGATGCCATTTCTTCCCTCAGTCACTCAAAGAGGTGGCTATCTCTCCACTACTTTTAAAGCCATCCCTGTTCTAAAAAATTATGTGGCCAATTATCACCCAGTCTCCAATTGACTCTTTCTGGGCAAAGTGACTGAGAAAGCAGCAGCTGACCAACTCCAGGTCTTCTTAGATAACTCATCTGCTCTAGACCCTGGTTTCAGACCAGGCTATGGGATGGAAATGGCTCTGCTGGCTTGAGGTGTCTAAATATAGAAAATGATCCCTGTTGATCCTACTAGATTTATCTGCTGCCTTTGATACACTGGACTATGCCATCTTGTTGAGACACCTGAAAGCAGAAGTAGACATCAGGGGTGGTGTGAAATTAATTCAAATCAGTTCTCATGGAAAATAGCCAAAGAATTGCTATCAGACAGCAGTTAACATTGGTGTGGGATGTATTCTGTGGGGTGCAAACCTATCCCCCCCCCATGCTCTTTGATTGTTATGGAAAGCTCTTAAACCAAACCATTTGCAGTTTTAGAATACTATGCCTTCAATATGTAGATGATACCCAGCTCTGTAAATCCACATCCAGTCTCCTCATGATGTGGTAGATGTCCTGGCTGCTAGGGTTCATTGGGTAAGTATAACAAAAAACCTAAACCTTGAAAAGGCAGAGGCAGTGCTGAGTGGGAAGGTGGAGGTCTTGAAGGATATTTTTATTCCCATTTTTGATGGTGTTCAATTGGTTCTTGCTAACTCAGTTTAAAGCCTTAGGATTATTGAAAATGTGAGTTGATGCAGCTGCAAAAAAAATAATGCTTTCTACCAACTCAGCCTGGTCTCTAAGATGGACCTTAACCTAATCTGGCCACCCGGATCCATACTACAGTAACATCAAGACTAGACCGCTGTAATGCATGGTACATTACTTTTCCTTCAAAATCAATCCAGAAATTCCAGTTGTCCATAGAAGCATAGAATCATACAGTTGGAAGGGACAATACAGGCCATCTAGTCCAACCTTTTGCTCAATGCAGAATCAGCCTAAAGTATCTAAGATAAGTATCTGTCCACAGTTGCTGCTTGAAAACTGCCAGTGAGGGGGAGAATGCCATTATCTGACCATTATCAGGAGCTAGATGCATACTACACCAGTTCCACATGCCTACTTCTTACCAAGCCAAATTTAAGATGTTGGTTTTCACATACAAAGGCCTTCATTGCCTTGGCCCTTCTTATCTGCAGGAATACATCTCCTCCTGCTCTGCCACAACTGCTTCATGTCATGTCAGCAGGAGCTTCTGTGGATGCCAACTTACAAATGCATCAGTTTGGTGTAGTGGTTAGGAGCTCCAACTTCTAATATGGCGAGCCAGGTTTGATTCCCCACTCCTCCACATGAAGCAAGCTGGGTGACCCTGGGCTCACCACAGCACTGATAAAACAGACAGAGCAGTAATTAGGGCTCTCTCAGCCTCACCTACGTTACTGGGTGCCTGTTGTGGGGAGAGGAAAGGGAAGGTGATTATAAGCTGCTTTGAGACTCCTTCTGGTAGAGAAAAGCAGCTTATAAGAACCAACTCTTCTTATATCAACAACTGCCTGTGCATATGTTTTCTGTGTTGTGGATCTTACCTTATGGAATGGCCTGCCCAAGGGAGTCAGGAAGGGTTCGATTCTCTTAGCTTTCTGCAAACTATATAAAACTGAATTGCTCAGGAGGGCTATGTCACACAGGGTTGCACTGTACAAAATGTCTGTGTATTTGTGGGGATTCAGAGACAGAAGATCTTATAAATTATATTTTAGTTTGTCCACTTTATGTTGAATTTAGGAATAAGTTCTTGATGAGGATAATTCCTAATTCCTACTTCCTGCTATGTCAGAATACAATAAATTGATTTCCCTGCTTTCTGACATTGATCCTTATGTATCTAACAGAGAAGCTCTCCATGCACTGGTTGCTAGGAAGATTAGAGCAAAAGCTGTTACATGAAAAGTCTTAATACACGTTCTGAATTTGGGAAATACGGGCAGAGTTCTGTTTAGAAGAGAAGAAAAAGAGTTGGTTCTTCTATGCTGCTTATCTACCCAAAGGAGTCTCATAATGGCTTACAATCGCCTTCCCTTTCCTCTCCCCACACCTACCACCCTGTATGGTAGGTGAGGCTGAGAGAACCCTAATATTACTGCTCATTCAGAACAGCTTTGACTGGCATGATGTACTAGGCCAATAAAGACGCGAGCCAGGGTTTTGGCAAAGAATAAGGCCACAGCTTTATTAACCAACAAAACCCAAGGGGTTGGCCTGGCACGAGGTGTAGAGTAAATACCCCCGCGCAGTCGTCCGACTGCTGACTTGGGCACAAGGGGCGCCCTGGGGTCCCCCTTCCTCCCAGCCGGGAGGAAAGGATCCCTTGCCCCTCATAGCCCTCCCCTGGGAGAAGGCAAGTTATGGTTGTTGGGCGTCCACCACATGCAACCATCCCTGCCTTCTGGCTCTGAGCCCCAGACCTTCCCAGCCGGGAAGGCCGCGCTCGGTGTCAGCCGATCTCTTAAGGAGACCCCCTTCCTCAGGCCCCAGTGCGCAAACTGGTTCCTGCTCCATATACTCCACCTCGTGCCCCCTATTCCGCAGCTGTGACAACGTCTTCCAACTAACAACAAGGGCGGGTGTGTCCTCCGGCTCGATCAGCGGCAGAGAGGGCGATTCCTGGCCCACGCAGCGCTTATAAAGCGCCCGGCCCCCTCTCTGCGCGCTGACGTCTTCAGCGCGACGACGCTCCCTTCCCTGCGTCGTCGCGTCTTTCTTGCCCCTCCCCATCCGCCGCGTCAACTGCGGCCCCTTTGCACCCGCGGCCGCTCTTTGACTGGCATGATGTACTAGGCCAATAAAGACGCGAGCCAGGGTTTTGGCAAAGAATAAGGCCACAGCTTTATTAACCAACAAAACCCAAGGGGTTGGCCTGGCACGAGGTGTAGAGTAAATACCCCCGCGCAGTCGTCCGACTGCTGACTTGGGCACAAGGGGCGCCCTGGGGTCCCCCTTCCTCCCAGCCGGGAGGAAAGGATCCCTTGCCCCTCATAGCCCTCCCCTGGGAGAAGGCAAGTTATGGTTGTTGGGCGTCCACCACATGCAACCATCCCTGCCTTCTGGCTCTGAGCCCCAGACCTTCCCAGCCGGGAAGGCCGCGCTCGGTGTCAGCCGATCTCTTAAGGAGACCCCCTTCCTCAGGCCCCAGTGCGCAAACTGGTTCCTGCTCCATATACTCCACCTCGTGCCCCTTATTCCGCCACTAGACGAGAGCCCTCAGATCTCGCTCCCGCCAACCCCAAATAACCCTGACACCATAACTGAATGGCGGTGCCTAAACTCCGTAACCACAACTCCGTCCCTCTTGCCGAGAGATGCACTCCATCCCTCCGGAAAACTGAAGCTTCCCGAAACGTAATTCCAGGATGCCTAATAACTGCTCCCCCCAACTCCGCCATCAACTTCCGAACTGCCCGGTTGACCTTTTCCTTAGCCAGGTGCACCTTTCCAGGTCGGGCAGCAGACTTCCAGCTTTTCCTATCCAGCAGCTCCGACCACATCAAGTACGTCTGTGGCAGCCGCTGCCGGAGCACCCTGAGGTCAGCAAAAACCATCTGGCGGAGTTGAAGCCCCGAAACATCTGGCAAGTCGTTTTCGCCCAGCTGGAGGATCAGCACCAATGGGGAACCATTTTCGAAGACCTCCTGTGACACAACATCCAGCAACGCTGGCCACTTCAGTCCTCTATGACCGGACCACCTCAACTGCATGCCCCCGTCCAGATGCAGCTTCTCCTCCCATCCAGAGGTCTTCGCATAACGGCCCGCCCAAAAAACAACGCTGTGTCCGATCACCAGGGCGTATGGCGAAGCTCTCCCCAATCCTTCAACAAGCAACACATTAAACTTGCAGACCCGCCCGGACATAAACCCGAAACGCCTTGGAGCGCCACCTCCCCAGCTCCATGATTTCCCGGGCATCCACTCCATCCTGGAATGCTTGAGTGGCCGCCCCTATGCGGAACGAATGAGTCCCAAACCAATCCGGGTTCAGCCCCACCTCCCTCAGGCAGATTTTTAATACTGCCGCAAATTGATAACGTGACAGGTTCGAGCCATCCCCATGCACGAACAGGCAACCGGGCACCCACGATCTGATCGCTAAGTACCGCCTTAGCGTCCGCACTGGGCATGTAATCCGGTCCCCTGACCTGCGCAGGATGACTGAAGCCCCCGTCCCCCTCTGATCCGTCTTCGACTGACGGACCCATAGCCGGACACCCAGTTCTGTAAACTGCACGTCCCCTAATTGAAGGGCCGGGGAGGACCCATCAAATCTTGATGACGCCACCAGCTCCCCACACCTAAATGCCCCGTGGTAGGCCACCGAAAATGCCGCCCTGAACAAGGCCTCCTCGTACAGAGAGGAACACACTTCCCCCAGCCGTTGAACCAACTGTGACAGCACATCCAGGGTAATGGGTCGCCGTGCGTCCAGGGTCCTACAGGCCAACCTTCCCCATCCCTGTATCGCCTTCCTGGCGAGAAAGGATGAACTCGGGTCCCACGCCCCTAAGGCCTTGCTAAAAAAGGCCAGTCCCGCCATCGAAACTCGAAGCGTTTTGTGGGACAGTCCGCGACCCTTCAGGTGCGCCAGGTATCGCAGGAATGCTTGCTCGCACATGGGCCACCGTCCACTCCAACCCATGTCTCGCGCAAAGGTCAAAAAATCCCGAGCTGCCCCTTCATAGCTCCGCCTCGTCGATGGAGCAACGGACCCAAGCACGCCGTCCCAGATCACACGGCTCCAAGGGCCCAGAGGCTCTCCGGGAAGACATCCGGTTCCAGGCGGGCGTGAGGAGCGAGCAAGCGAAATTTGTCGACCTGCAGGCGAGATAAACTGTCAGCAAGCACATTCTGCACCCCCGCCACATGCCGTGACCTGAATGTAATATTAGCCTCCAGGCAAACCAACACCATGCGCCTTACCAATCGCATGACCCGTGGCGACTTAGCTGTCTGCTTATTCAAAATACGCACTACTGCCTGGTTGTCACACCAGAACAGAATCCTCCTGTCCTTAAATTCCTCCCGCCACATGACTATGGCCGCCAGGATTGGAAAAAATTCCAAAAACGTGAGGTCCCGCCGCAACTCGGCTGACCACCACCGGGGCCATGCTTGAGCGCACCAACGGTCCCTGAAAAGGACCCCAAAACCCATACCCCCCGCTGCATCGGAGTGTACCTGAAGTTCCCCTTTTAAAATCATGGCCTCCTGCCATATGGCTACGCCATTGAAGCGCACCAAAAATTCCTCCCACACCAAAAGGTCCTCCCTGATGCCCTTTGATATCCGCAGGTGGTGATATGGCCGTGATAAACCCCGCGTGGCGTGCGCCAGCCTCGCGCAAAACGCCCTCCCCGGGGAAACCACCTTACATCCAAAGTTCAAGTGGCCCAACAGAACCTGCATGTCCCTCAGGGTGCATTTTCTCTTGCCAAGCAAGGCCCGCAGTAGGCCGCGAAGAGCCACCAACTTATCCTCTGGCAAACTGGATGTACCCGCCACAGTGTCGAGCTCAATGCCCAAATAGGTGAGCCTGGTGGCCGGCCCCTCCGTCTTATCTTGGGCCAAAGGGACCCCCAGCTCGGCAGCCAGCTCCTGAAAGACCCCCAAGCGCTCAGCGCATTTCCCTGTCCCCCCGGGGCCCGCAAACAGGAAATCATCGAGATAATGGGTGATTTCCTGAAAACCCCCCTTTCTCCTGGCTGCCCATTCCAAGAAGGAGCTGAAGGCCTCAAAAGCCGCACATGCAATGGAACACCCCATGGGCATGGTCTTATCCACATACCAGCGGTCTCCAAACTTGATTCCCAGCAGTCCGAAATCCTCCGGATGGATGGGCAGCAATCGAAACGCCGATTGTATATCACTCTTGGCCAGCAAGGCGCCCCTCCCACAGGCGCGTACCATATCCACTGCCTCATCGAAAGAAGCGTACCGGACGGAACACAAGGCTGCGGGAATTCCATCATTGACCGATCCGCCATACGGATGGGACAGATGGTGAATCAGTCGGAATTGTCCCGCCGCCTTCTTAGGGACCACCCCCAGCGGGGACACCCGAAGGTCCTCCATCGGGGGGCTGCTAAATGGCCCCGCGATCCGTCCTGCCTTGCACTCCTTCTGCAGCTTATCAGCTACAACCTCCGGGAACTCCCGTGCCGATTTCAGGTTCACACAGGAGGTAGACCCCCGTTCCCCCGTAAAGGGGATCCGGAAACCCTCCGTGAAACCCTTTGCCAAATAAATTGCCTCCCCTTTCCTAGGATAGAGCGCCAACCAATCAACCAGCGGGCCCAACTTAACCGGGGTGGGAGCCAACACCTTGAGGACCCGAGGCACGTCACTGCGCTTTTCCTGCAGAAGAGGTCCCTGCAGCACCCGACCCACCGTTCTTCTTGCCGATGGGCCGGGTTCCTCGAAAGGGCTGCCCACCGGCCTGACTGCACGTGGGCAATGCATGACCCCCACCACACCCTTCACATTTGTGCTCAAAGCGGCACCGTCGCCGCTTGCACCCGGACCTATTAAAGTCCCAGCAAACGAAACCTGCCAATTTCCGGTTAGGGGCTGGGCTCCGCACCGTCTCCTTCTGTTGCCGCACACTGGGACCAACCTGCACCAACCACGTATCGTGGTGCTTCAGGTCCCATCGCGCTAAGGGGTTATGCGACGCCAGTTCCCGGAATTCCCTATCATATTCTAGGGCTGCCTCATCCCCCGCCAAGTCCCGCGCTTCCAGCACATGGGCCAGGTACTTCCACGTATGCCACCCCCTTTCCGGGTAGGCGGCCGTGACCAGTGCCATATATTCGGAGAGCCCCCGCAGCCAATTATCGAATGTCCTCTCAGCGGGCTTTGAACGCTTGCGCGGCTCCTTCCGCTTCCCAGTGTCGCCACCCTTACCCTGACCCCGGAGCATGGCGAACACGTCCACAAAGAACCCTTCAAGGGCCCGCTCCCGTATTTTGGGAGGCAGATGAATGCCGGGAGGCGCATCAGTGGCGGTATACCACACCGGCGGCCACCGGTCCTCCTCCGCCAAACCTTCCTCATCCAGTAGCCGAAGGGCATCTTCCCTCCTCTTCAGCAACCACCTTGGTAGGCCTGGCACATAGGCCCCCTCGAGCCAGTACCAGCCTTCCCGTAAGTCTTCATCGCCTTCCCAGGAGGAGCTCTCACCAGAAGATGGGCTGGGTTTGCGCCTGGACTTCCGCTCCTTCCTCCGCAATCGATCTCTCCCATGCCGGACTTCCGGGTCCTGCCTGCCACCTGGGGAAGAACTGGAGACCGTCACTTCCCGCGAGCCCGACCCGCGGGACGCCTGGCTTGCTCCCGAAGACCCACTATGGCTACCTCCAGCCATGTGACCGAGAGCGGCCGAATACCCCCGCCAATACGCGGCATCTTCTGGCGGAAGTGGGGCCGCCGACCTCCTGTTGCCGGGTCGGCCAGTAGCCTCCGGCAAGGCCACCCTCCTGGTCTTCCTGGCCCGCTCCGTGGAGTCACCCCCACTGCGCCCCCTGGCAGCCTTGGCCGCACCCCTGCGGCGAAGAGCAGGCCTCCCTGACCCTCCAGCCGGAGGTTGCCGTGCCCTGTCCCTAGCTGCAACTCTCCCCGGGCTGGCCGTAGGTGGGGACCCCCGGGCCGCTGAGCCCAGCAAGGGCCCCTTGCCCGCCTGCCGCCGGCTCCTGCGGGTGGCGCTCTCTCCGTGAGGGGACCTGGCCTCGTCGCCCCCTCCCCTGACCGGCGACCTGGACCTTCCGGCCCGGCCCTGGTCTGCAGGAGACTTGCGGCCTCGGGCCCGCCCGGTGCCACCCGATCCCTCTTTGTTCTGCCCCCGGCCACGGGGTACCGCCGCTGCCCAGGCCTCCCTGGCCCGCAGCGCACTGGCCCTGCTCCGGCCCCTCCCCCGGGGTTCCTCGCCTGCCCCCCTCTGCCCTCCGGGGGCCTCTCCTGGCTCACTACGCCGGGCGCGAGATCGCCGCCCGGCCATTATCCCACGTCGCAGGCTCCAACAGCCGCCTGAATCCGCTGCCGATCCGAGAGAGGGGGGGGGCGACCCGCCGACTCAGACGCCGCCTCTGGTCCCTCTCTCCGCCGCCCGACGAACTCGCCGCCTCTCCGCCGCTCTTCCCGGCCACCAGCCGCCACTCCCAAGGGGTGTAGATTCGGCCGAGACGCCGCAGCCGAAATCCAGCGCCCCCGGGACGCAAGGCCTGCCCCGCTAGGCCGCGTGTCGCAGTTCTTCGCCGCCGCGCATGCGCGGCAGGCCGATCTCCGAGCCTCGGGACAGCGTGTGTCCTCCGGCTCGATCAGCGGCAGAGAGGGCGATTCCTGGCCCACGCAGCGCTTATAAAGCGCCCGGCCCCCTCTCTGCGCGCTGACGTCTTCAGCGCGACGACGCTCCCTTCCCTGCGTCGTCGCGTCTTTCTTGCCCCTCCCCATCCGCCGCGTCAACTGCGGCCCCTTTGCACCCGCGGCCGCTCTTTATCAGTGCTGTGGTGAGCCCAAGGTCACCCAGCTGGCTGATTCTGGGGGAGGAGCGGGTAATCAAACCTGGATCACCAGATTAGAAATCCACACTCCTAACCACTACACCAAGCTGCCTGTAAACTGGACACTTGAGTGTCTGAACTTGGTATATAGGGGTAGAGCTTTAATTGTTTTGCATATATGCTTGTTATTTGTGGTATTTTATGGTTTTTCTTTTCCTTTTTATGGTTATTTGTATGCTGTAAGGACCTGTGGCCAATAACAAATTTTATTACTACTACCTAAAGGAGTCTCAAAATGGCATACAATTGCTTTCCCTTCCTCTTCCCACAACAGACACCCTGTGAGGGGCTGAGAGAGTTCTGAGTGTACTGTGACTGGCCCAAATCACCCAGCTGGCTGCATGTAAAGGAGGAGTGGGGAATCAAACCCCTATTCTCAGGATTAGAGACCACCACTCTTAACCGCTACACCAAGTTGGCTCACAGCATTTAGCACATTAAAGTGGGCGGAGGACTTTAAAAGTGAAGCTTACTGTTCTACTGTAAGACAAGACAGACCCTACAGCAAGAAATTCAGTTTATGATCATCTCCTACAGTTTTTTCCCCTAAACAATACAGTATGTGCTGCCAGATAAAATAGCATCAGCTGACCAAAATACAAAAATGACTGGAAGTGGGACATAGAAATGGTTGGATGTAGACAGGACCTTTGAAAGTGCAGCAAACCATCCAGAATCCAAAATGAATACACCAGGGGTGCTCTTTCCAGAAACATGACTGTTTCAAAGGTGGGCTGAGGAAGCATTGGGAAAAGTTGGAAACAACTTGGCAGATAACTGACTAGCAGATCATACATAATGTGTGTGTAAGGTTGGGGAAAACCAAATGTAGTGAAAATCCAAGCTGGAGCAAAAACATTGTAAGGAAATGACTCCTGGGATGGTATATTTATGATGTTTTGCAATCATAGAATCTTAGATAAGATCAATAAAACCCTTTCTTCGAAGACCCTAAGATTGTCTAATGGGACAGGATAATCTGCTACACCTAGAGAATGATCTCTTGGTCTTGTTCCTAATATCCAAAGCTATCTACATTTTAAGAGGGATGGGATCAAGGGTAAACATGAATTGGGCATAATGATGTAAGAGTAGAAGCAAAATTTCAAACCTGTTAAGTCACAAGAGGTGGCAACGTTGGAACGTGCCTTCTATTCCTCAAATATATTTTGTTCCCAGCTTGCTGTGAACTGTGTGGGCTGAGGCATTATAGCTTTTCAATATCGCACTAAATATATTTGCAATGCTTAATTGAAGGTTAACCTTTATTTTGTTCAATAAATTCATTCCTCATTTAATAGTTCTGAACAGGAAAATCATTTGGTCAAGGTTTTATATTTAGCTGGTCTCGTTTGTCTTTAAAGGCAAAAAGAACGGGAGGGAACCCTTGGCAAGGCATTGATGTAGCAGAAACTCAACAGGATAAAAAATATTTCTGATGATTTCTCCATGGCGCTGCAATTATATCCAGTACACTTGACAATGAAATAAACAAATAGTACAAATGAAGCCATTAATTTCCTCCCTATCTACAAAATTCTAATTGGAAGCATTTAATTAGACTTGGCTACAGTTTCTTGAGAAGATTGCAGAACACATATTGGAGCTAACATCCAGCCAGAAGATGTATTTATCATAGTTTTATTAAGTACAACAAATAGATACGATGCTGCTAGGTAGCTAGTGATAAACACTGCCGTCAGGTGTAATCTTTCATCTCCAAATTTATTGGAAAACAAAGTTAGTTTGGTACTGGCCTGCTGCTATTTTAATTGTTATAATAAATATTCCACCTTCTTTAATATATTCACCAACTTTTTAATATGTCGTTTTTTTTATAGCCTAGCAATAAACGTCCCTAAAGCTCCTGGTAGTTTTCCATTTGTTAAAATCCAGCATTTCCCAGTACATTAACAACCTAAGCATTGCAAATAAAGATAGGAGAGATGAACAGGATTTTGTGACCAAAATATAATTCTGTCATGCTTTCTTCTTCTTTTATCCTTGAGTTGGCGATTGGTGGAGCAGGTTGTTCTCCCAGCCAATATACTGCTTTAGGTGCCACTGGATTTTTTGCCTTGTTTATAATATGTTTTCACTCTTGGTGATTGGTGGCAGTAGTCTGAGCCACGTGGATAGTCAACTGCTGGTTTCTAAGTCTTCCAAGTCTTCCAAGATCTATTTAAGCCATGTTTTCTTTGGCACGAGTCGTTGGATCTTCCATTCAGTTGGTTGTTATCGCCACAGGAGTTTACGAGGCAGTCAGCTTGTGTTCATTCTGCAGACATGGCCAAACTATTGCTGTCTGCACTTTTGGATTTGTTCTTTAATTTATGGTTGGTTGTTACATTTTGTCCTAATTGTCTCATTTTGATTATGATCACATAGAGAGACACCCAGAATCTGCTGCAGGCATCACATTTGAAAGTTCTTGAATTTGTTTATGTGTAGTTTTAATGAAGTCCATGCTTCTGATCCATATAGGAGGTCTGGTAGAATTAGCGTCTGGAAGACCCATTATGCACGGGGGTTTTAGGGCACATTCGGGGTGGAATGGCGGCGACTAAAATCACGGATAACGCACGGAGCCGGCTGCAACCGGCTGCAGCTTCGGTGCATGCCGCCGAAAAAGCCGCGTCAGTGAAACGCGGAAGAAAGCGCAGCTTCCGGGTGAGCGGGGCGCAACCAGAAGCAGCGCCCAGATCGGCGCGTGCATAATCGGTTACTCTGGGTTTTGCCGCCGTCGCGCCCCGCCCCATGTATAACCGGTATGCGTCGCGTCTTCCCCCTCCGCGTTTTCCATGTGACCCGAAATCGCCGTTTCGGCGGCCGTGCATAATGGGCCGAAGAGACAAACTTTGGTCTTGAGAGAGATGAAGAATAAGACTTGGTTCTTATATGTCGCTTTTCTCTATCCGAAGGAGTCTCAAAGTGGCTTACGGCCACCTTCCCTTTCCTCTTTATCAGCACCATGGTGAGCCCAAGGTCACCCAGTTTACTGCATATGTAGGAGAGGGGAATCAAACCAAAGGTAAGACTTCTGCTATATTTAAGTCATGCGGAATCTACCTGATTATTTTCTGGGACACATTTTCATTTACTAGTACCTTCCATAGAGAAGCCCAGTGGACACAGTCAAAAGCGGATTTGAAATCAATAAAGACAATGACAGTCCTCTTTCCACATCTAATTCTTTCCTCCTCTAGTTGACGGATGGTGAACATTTGATAATTTCAGCACCAATGTGGCCTAAATCCTGCTTGCTCTTTTCTACTAGTCTGTTCATTATGTTGTAGCAGAATGTCTCTCCATAATTTCAGCAGTAACTCCTGTTTTAGTCTTATGAACCCAGGAGAAACTGGATGGCTGAGTCCTAGTAAGGGATACAAGTCCCTGGGAGATCCCCCCATTTTACAACTCATCTCCATGCCACAGAGATCAGTTCCCCTGGAGAAAATGGCTGCTTTGGTGGGTGGGCTCCATAGCAGTATACTCCACAGAGGTCCCTATGCACCCCAAATCCTGCCTACTCCAGGTTCCACCCCCAAAGTTTCTAGGTATTTCCCTACCCAAGTGGGTAACCCTATTCCTATTTCCAGCAAAAGGAAATGATTGCTTTTCCTGAGGGTGCTGAGTCCAGGCTGAGGCCTACCATTAGTGCAGAAGCTTGCCACCAGTGCTTCTACAACAATATTCCTTTGGAATAGATGTAATTTTAAAATGTAGACCTGTGATGCACTCCAACAGGATCCCAGTTCCTCTGACTTGCAGCTTGCACAACTGGCATCAGCCTCTCACCTCTACACTGCAGTCCAGTTCTCAGGATCTTAGAAGTATACTGGAAATTCATTGCAAATACATGGTCAGTGTTTGGGTGCAGAATGAAATTATTATCTAATCGCTTCAAATTTCATTCATCATGAATAATTTACAGCTCAGTACAGAGACATAATAATGTGACAAGCCATACCTTGCATTGAAAAAGTGGCTGGCAGTGAACTAATTGTCTTGAACCCAAATGCACCCACTAACATCACCAGCAATGTGCATTTCAGTATCATATATCCTTGTCCTATGCTTTTCTGAAGCAGTTGTTTAATTGCATCTGAGGCAGCCATTTATGACTCACCTCTTCAGAAACAGGAACTAGAAATAAGAACAAAATGTTGGTTGTACAATAATGTCTAAAAAATCGAATAGAACATGCCCATGTGACTGGACTATTCCATGGAATGGGAAAATCTCAAATCTTAGATCACTCTTTGTTGGGACTTTTGGACTTGACTTGGTCCTGAGTCCCACCAGAGAAATAGAGCTGCAGAGCTGCAGAATGTTTTGAAAGTATGCAGTTATTAGTTACCTTTTTGGATGAGACACAGATTCAGACTTACAGTGCTTTGAAGTTTAAAAAAGAGTAATGTTTACTGGAAAGATAATTTACAAATACATACAATATTCATCTGATTCAGTCTCCTTACTGAAGCACAAAAACTTAAAGCAGTTAATAAAGCAGCATATGGAAAGCCTCTGTGGCTAGGCTGTAGGCAGGACTATGTGTCACACATGAGCAGGGAGATATCTAAGTCTAACAGTCTGCTCCTTGTTTGTTTCAGCAAAACACATGGAGCTCCTCTTCCTGAAGCCCACTTTAAACAAGATTCCCCAGATGACCTGGAGTACTGTGTGCAGTTCTGGAGGCCTCACTTCAAGAAGGACGTAGATAAAATTGAAAGGGTACAGAGGAGAGTGACGAGGATGATCTGGGGCCAAGGGACCAAGCCCTATGAAGATAGGTTGAGGGACTTGGGAATGTTCAGTCGGGAGAAAAGGAGGTTGAGAGGGGACATGATAGCCCTCTTTAAGTATTTGAAATGTTGTCACTTGGAGGAGGGCAGGATGCTGTTCCCATTGGCTGCAGAGGAAAGGACACACAGTAATGGGTTTAAATTACAAGTACAACGATATAGGTTAGATATCAGGGGGGGAAATTTCATAGTCAGAGTAGTTCAGCAGTGGAATAGGTTGCCTAAGGAGGTGGTGAGCTCCCCCTCACTGGCAGTCTTCAAGCAAATGTTGGATACACACTTTTCTTGGATGCTTTAGGATGCTTAGGGATGATCCTGCGTTGAGCAGGGGGTTGGACTAGATGGCCTGTATGGCCCCTTCCAACTCTATGATTCTATGATTCTTCTATGATTCAATGACATGGCTCAGAATTCCCTGCAACAATGACCACCTGATGCCACCAGTGAGCACTTAGGTGCAGCTCACCTGCTCAAACAGCTTATCAACAGTCCCTCAGGGCTGACTTCACAAAATTACTTGCTGATAACAATTCTAACACTCTTTGAAACACTTAAGTATTTCTAATGGTTTTGCACACTGTCAGTTTAAGTTTCTATTCAAAGCAATCATGTTTAGTGTTTGGTTGGGTTGGTTTGTTTCACACTGGCCAATAGCAGTCAAGGACTTGATTGATTCAAATGGGTAGCCGTGTTAGTCTGAAGCAGCACCTATACCATCAAAGGCCTATATCCCTGCTCATCTTCCGACTTAGTATATGCCATCAAGTGCCAACAATGCCCCCCTGTTCTCTACATAGGGCAAACAGGTCAAACCCTACGCCAAAGAATTAATGGGTACAAGTCTGACATCAAAACCCACAAAATTGAAAAACCTGTGGGTGAGCCCTTCAACCTTCCAGGACATTCAATAACGGACCTGAGAGTATCTGTTGTATTGCAAAGGAACTTAAAGAACAGGCTAGAAAGGGAGCCTGCAGAAATGCAAGTTATAACAAAACTCAATAATATGACATACCCAGGACTCAACAGGGACAAAGGTTTTTATCTCACTATTCATGCTAACCTTGTTCAGCTTGTGTATCCATATTCCTCGTTATTTATTTTATTTGTGATAATGTGACTGTAAGATATGTCAATGTAATGGAATTTTGAGTTTGACTCCCTGGCCCTGGGATAGTTACCAGCAATTCCCTGGCAGGAATGTTTCACACTTGTATGGAGACGGATGGAGCAAGCAACATATGGAGAGGTGAGAACCTTTGATCACTAATAAAAAGCTGTTTGTTTCTCCCTGTGTAAAGTACACTGAATTCTAGGGGATTGTTTGGCTGTTTTGACAAAGGATTATCATTGGCTATATTTGGTTGTGACACAGTCTACTGATGTAACAGAATTGATTTTTGCTTGTCATGTAAGAAGTAGTCTGACGAAGATTGCTTGCACTCGAAAGCTCACGCCCTGAATAAATCTTTGTTGGTCTTAAAGGTGCTAAAGGACTTGATTGTTCAGCAAGCTTCTAAATGAGTCTGAGATATTAGGTGCCTGGTTAGCTTGACTGCTGCCACTCTCCCCCACTATCTATTTGCTGCCACTGCTGCCTAAACTTTTAAAGGCACATGGTAAAGGGAAACAAATACAGTTGATATTTTTGAGTTGAGAGTTACTACTTGGGTGTCTATATGTGCCTTTACTGCCTTGTCATGACAATAGCTAAACTTCGTATCAGGTCTTGCAATCATTGACTGAGCGGGTACAAAAATAAGGTAAAGAAAATATAATTGTTGTTTGTTATTTTAAAGATGCATCTGTTTGCATAGGTGAAAAGAGGAGATGAATGACAAACGATCCTGTGTTTTGCAATACAAATTACTGATCTGTCCATGATCTGAGGCGAATACATAACTCTTCTAAATCTCAAAGTGCCTCCTCAAGCTACAATAACCTGGCCCCACAGCACAAACAATTAGTGCACAATTTCAAAGCTTCTTGGCACAGTTATATGTTCAAGACAAACTTCACTGTGGAACAATGAGGCAAACTGATCATGTGTCATCAAGGGAGTTCAAGGAAAGTAAGTTTCCTTGCTTCAAAGAAAAAGAAATCAAAGAAAAACACAATACTGATGACAGAAAGCACCTGAACACAAACAGCAACATGGAAATTTGCGTAATGTTTTTCATAATGCCTATGAAACTCAGATTTGAGTTACCATTCTGAAAAAAATCAAGTAATGACCCCAAACAGTGATTTTCCTGTATATTTTCAGATTCAGAACTTTGGAATGTACATTCCTAATAATGGGAGCAAACAAAAATAAAAACAATCCAATGAGATTGAGAGCGTGGATACAATAAACAGTGGCACAGACTACATGCTTGTTCCCTTCATAAAAGCTCCCTTCATAAAATCATGCCACTGCCTTACAGCCCTACTCCCTTTGTGAAAATGCAATCTGCATTTAATTAAGGCATTCTGTGGCATGCAGTCATATATAAAACTGCTATCTACTGAGTCAGATGGTCATCCTGCTGGGATCACTATTGTCTGCTTTGACTGGTTATGGCTCTGCAGGATCACCCACTAAATAATCTGTCACTGGATATGCCCAGGAATTAATCTGCGACCTTCTATATGCAACTCACAAGCTCAGCAATCAAGCCACAGCTCTACCAGCATTCATCATCTTGGAGGCATTGACATGGAATATGCGGGCATCACGGCCATGAAATTCTGTGAATTTAGGCAGATTGTAAGTAGGTGGCCAGAAGAGATTGTGTCAGTGCTTGGGTCTTGTGGCCCTTCCTTGCATCCCCAATGCCCACAAGACCCAAGCATACTGCCAATCACCAGTTTGGGATTGGGCAACGTATTTCTTCCAGGCCAGGCTGGTAAGGGATTCTGGTTGGGTGGGGGTCATCATCTGGGCATGGAATTGAAGTCACTGTGGGTGGGCAGGTAGTTGTCAATTTCCTGCATTCTGCAGGGGGTTGGACTAGATGGCCCTGGAGGTCCCTTCCGACTATACATTTCTATGTCCCATCAGTTCCTGTTTTAAGGGCTGCTGGAAGCATCACAATGCAGCTTTGAATAGAACTGCCATTCCCTTTTCTCATCTTTAAACTGCTTTCATGCCTATTGTGAAAATTCTGTGCCTTGTAAAGCAAAATACCACAATCCCCTTTGAGTCCTGCCATTGTATCAATTGTATGGCACATGGGTGGGGGGAAGCACTTGGAAGTTTAGAAATGGATCGCCATTCAAAAATGTAATTAGACAAGTTTGCTGTTCAAGCTGATAAACAACCATTCCTTCAACGGTTCCCTGGTACAGGGCCAGAACACAAAGGAAGTGTGCTGAAATACTATATATGCATATCAGGATCTGCTCATACCTAACAGGGTTTTTGGTTTGTTTGTTTGTTTTTTTTACAAGCATGCTGGCTCATCCTTTTGTGCTGACTATCGGAGAATCACAGAGAGTAATAAACGCTGTGTAGCCTTGACTGGAAAAATCACCCCCATTGTGGCATTCTAACTCGTTCTGCAGACTTCTAAACGGCTTGTCACTGCTGGTTCAAATCTCCCAGCATGACTTTTTCAAATAATTTGCTGACTGTTATCACCATGGGGTTAATACATGAACAAGAGCAACATACTGTGGATAAAAGAGAACGCTTCAGTAACCTGATCAGCAGTACAGCCAAGATGCTTCTTGCGAAGCTTAACCTCTTTCTGTGAAGCCTGCCTCTCAGTTTAGGCTGCTATCCTCAAAGGGCGATGTTCGTGGATGGAAATACTGTTGACTTCCAAGAGGGATTTGATGCCGCTTGTGCTTTGAGGATCATGGTCTGTTAATCTCTTCCACCTCCCCCCCCCTCCCCAACATCCAAAATGAATTTTGGATTAGGTTTTAATAGAGTTTGGAGTTCTAAACTCAGATGAGCTGCTGAGACCTTCTGGGCTAAATATTCAATCACTGTATAGTATTAATAGGAATCTTGTAGCATGAAAGTGACACCTTCAGGCAATGACTATGCTATATCAGAAATGCAAATCCTTAGTCATGTGGTTGCTCTGGGTCAGTTGCTCATAGTTCTGTCCAGTGAGGTGACAGTGTTGAATTAGGGTGGGGGAGACCCAACTTCAGAGCACCGGTTAGTCATAAATATTTGGCCATTCACATTGACTCTGTCCTTCTCATTGTCTGTTGGCCTAACCTATTTTACAGAGATGTTATGAATATAACATGCAAGGGAGGAAAGCCATATATGTCACTGTGATTTCCAAATATGGAACAAATATTTCTGGGTTTCTTCGATTAGTATGTAGGATGTTTGGGAATTTAAAAAAAACACATTAATCATGGATTAAGATTTGAAATTTATTACGAGCCACAATATGACTGGAGGTGTTAGAAGAAAGGAGCAGAACCCTAAATGCTTACTTGCAGTAGGCTAAATTGCTCTGTCCTGGATAACCCAAGGTAGTTCAATCTAAGCAGATCATAGAGGCTAAGCAGGGTCAGCGTTAGTTGGTGTTTGGATGGGAGACCACTAAGGAATATCAGGGTCACTACACAGAGTCAGACAATGGCAAACCACCTATGAACCTCTCTTGCCTTGAAAATCCTATAGAGTCATATGAAGTCAGCTTGACTTGATGGAGAGGGAAAAAAAGCCATGAGAGAGATATCAGACAAATGAACCACAGAGAAAATAGGAATCAAGGTTAGTCTGGAATGTAAAACCTGTAAAAACTGTAACCAATAAAACTTTTGAAAGTCTGCCTGTTTTGAGGCTTTTTGGTCCTCCCCCCCCCCCCCCCACACACACACAGACTCCTTCCCCCTAACTCTACCTCCCCTCTCCCTCGTTCCTTCTAGGTTCTCCAAGCTCCACCCTGGTCCCTCCCCCTTCCCTCTCAAATAAACACACACACACATGTGCACATGCAGACTCCTTCCCCCCTCACCACTTGTGGCAAGAGGGCCTCAGCCTCCTCCAGCTATATGAGCAGCACACCAGTAGCAACTTCAAGGGTAATGCCTCAGCCCAAGGCAGTCACGTGAGTCATGGCCTGACCCCCAGCGGCATCAGGAGCAGCACCTCGGCCTCCACTGGCTTCTTGACCAGCATACTTCGGCTGCAGCCTTGGCCTCCACC
Source organism: Paroedura picta (assembly GCF_049243985.1). Lineage (NCBI taxonomy): Eukaryota > Metazoa > Chordata > Lepidosauria > Squamata > Gekkonidae > Paroedura > Paroedura picta. Next base: position 30,648,208 of record NC_135371.1, read on the forward strand.
ACCACCTTCCTCTGTGTCTTCTGGTGCACCACCTGGGGTGGGACTACAGACATCATGTCTGTACTCGTTTCCATCCAAGGGGTCATGCCAGAAGACGTGTTCCACATCAAAAATTCATTCACTTAGTTTAATGGTTTTTCTAAATACAAAGAATGGGTTTTTTTTTAAGTATTCATACTGTAGGAGTCACTGAGGCAGTTAGCTGGAAGAATCCCCAGCTGATACTGAGGAACGTTAAAAAGAAAATCAGTGGGCAGGAGTGAAGCATGGGGCATCATTCAGCTCAGGTTTCAAGTACATATTTGCTGATGGCTAGTCATTCCCACTACAGGTGTACATTACTGGTTTTACCAGGGGTTACTTAATCATCAACTACAGGCTTTCACAGTGTTCCCTGCCTCCATGGCAGTCTCCTGACCCATTCGGATAAGGACCATTTTTCCTCTGCCCTCTTGATTATCCCACAACATAAGGAGCGGTTTCTCACCAGTTAATCCTAAGAGCAACCACTGGTGAGTGCCTTCTTGTCAATTATCACAGAAATATGATCTGACAAAATTACCATCATACGCTTGGCAAGTAGGGTCCCCCTCCCTGTGTCAGTAAATGCCATGAGACTGCTGGGCTGGAGCCTGGAGAGGGGGGGGGCAGTGGAGTTTAAGGATGGTGTGCTGTCACTTTCAGGTACAATCCATGGAGATTTGGGAAGATATCTAGAACATCACTATCAATGCCATCCCCCCAGCCCATCTTCTATTCTTTTCAAATAACTGAGGATGGAGCACAATGGAGCGGGCCGGGGATTGCCCATTGCCCACAGACAAATTGCAAACCTACCAGCAAGATTTTTTTTTAAATATTACCAAAGTCAACAAGGCAAGCAGGGAATGATGCAACCACTCTTCTCACAATTGTCTTATTGCAGCAGCTATTGTAAACTTCTCAGATTTGAGCTGAGCAGTGCTATGATGCCATATCTACAGTATATATGATATCACAAGTGATATCTGTATATCACTCCCCTCACACACACACACACACACATACGAGATAACGTCATGTAAATCTACCCTAGTTTAAAATTTGAATACAGTTTGCTTGGTTGTTCCCGGTGCTGCCACTATTTCTTGATTTTGTTTCCTGCCTTTCCCAAGCGGAGCCCAGGACACCATGCACTGAACTGAGCCATTCCATTTTATCTTTATAATAACTGTGACTTAGGTTAGGTTGACAGATAGTGACTTGCAGTATTATTGATTAGCTTAGTATTTAAGAAGTTATGTAAGCTGACAATGTAAAATGACACATAATTTATATCATTCTTGAAAGTATAATATCTTATGATTCACCGATTGTAGGTCTAGTCATCAAAACTTTATTGATAAAGCTGAACGGCTTTAAACAGAATTGCTTAGTGAATTGATATATGTCTTCATAATGAAACAATGAGTGCTCTTTGTGAGGGTGGATGAGTGCAGTTCTATCTTCCATTGTATTTCTTACTTAGCCTTTGTTGTGCTGATTCTACAATCTCTCTATATATTTGTACCCTACATCTATCAAGAAGAGCTTTTGTGTGGACATAAAATTGAAAGCATGATAGAAATCCACAGTGAGAAGCCGAATGGAATAATTTCACATTTGGAAAGTTCAGCAAGAACTTGGCCCAGTTTGTAGCCCCCGCACAATTGTTGAAGTAAAAACACTTGCCTTTAGCTGATTAGCTCTGCCCATTAGCTGTTAGGTTTAAATGGCTGCAAGCCATTTAGTGTGTCCTGTTTGCTCCCCACATTGCATCCAAGTGGGTGAAAGTGAAATGGAGTGCTATTAGGCTGAAATAGCTGTGAGCTATTTCAGTCTTACTTCCCTGTGCTTGGAAGCTGTGGGAAGCAGAAATGGCCAGTGAAATGACTACCAGCCATTTAAACAACAGTGTGGCAGGTGTTTATTTTAAATGGCTGCAAGCCATTGAACATATCCACTTTGCTCCCCCCTGCTTTGAAGTGGGAGGAAGCAAATTGGATTGGTTAAATGTCTGCCAGCTATTGTACCCTTCCCTCTTTCTCCCTGTCAGGAGAAAGGGGAAATCCAAACCTGACAGTTCAGTTCAGGAAAATTCCAGCTCAGTTTGGGGTTTGGTTAAGAGGCCACCTCAACCCCCGAACTGAACCAGAATGTTTAGGTTTATGCTCATCATCCCTATTTGGCATAGAAGCTTGTGTTTCCAGTACAAGAGCCTTTTTCACAAAAGACATTTCTTTGTGCAAAAATTTCCCATCAGTTTTTAACCTGGCCATCCAAAATATTCAGATCAGCACGTAGGTGCACTTGTTTTATATTTCCCTCACAGTTCCTGTAACTTCAGATGAGTTCTCCTCTATGTCTTGATTTACCACAAAAGTTAAGTGTCATATTTTAGGCAAATATAAATGATTAAAATATGGCAGCTGGCAAATTATGCTAACATCTGGCAACAAATCATTCTTGACAGTTCAATACTAAAATTCTTATAGCTTCACTATTACTGTTATAAACTGCGAACTGCAAAAAAAGTAGCAATTGGCTAATATGTTCCCTGAAGTGATTTTTTAAAATGCAATGTTTACTTTCAATGTGAACAAAATGCCATCCATTCATTTCTTGCGTTTGAAACAGATTGGAGATGAATACCTCTAAATGCACTCTTGTGTAGCTATCAACATTGTATAGAAACTGACTGTGTGTTTATGGTGGTCCCAGCAAGGGGGTTTCAAGGTAAGTGAGAAGTAGATGCGGTTTGCCATTGATGTCTCCTATTCAAGGACCTGTCTGGCTTAGCTCAGGAATGGTTTCAGTGTGTCCATTTTCAGTATTCAGGTTTATTTCTTTGCTTCTTATTCATAATGTATGCATTATATACATTAAGGATTTGTGGGGAATGTGGTCCTAGAGACAGTTTAAGAATTTGCAGGACCCTAGAAGAGGAGCAGCCAGACTGGGGGCAGAGTGGAGAGGGGTATCACTCCAAAAGTCCTTAAAGAGGGAGAAGAGGGAAGGAGAGAGACTACAGCCTTCATCCATGGTAGGGGGGGGGGAAGCACTGCACTGGACCCCTGGAAGCATGGGGCCTGTAGCGTGTGCTACATTTGCTACATGGATAAATCAGCCCTGGTTATATATTTGCCATGTTATGCAATTTACAGGCATTTTAAACATAAAATTGTTTCATTTATTCCATCCAAGGAGACACAGTTGTCAGAAATATCAGGCCTCTTTGAGAAGACTTGGTTGTTTTGGACTATCCCTGTTTAAACAGAGGGCTTTTCCAGATAGGGCTTTTCCTTACTTTTGTGTCCCTGTTGCTTCTCTAGTGGTTGATTTGATATTACATTATATCTGCCACCCATCCTTGCAGATTTAAACTACAGGCTTTTATGCCAGACATAAAAGGATGTAATATTGTATTGACCCCAGCAGGAGCAAGACATGAATGGAATGGGGGGGGGGGGACAACACAAGCTAGAAAAACGAGAGCACAGAAAGCCTTTTCTTACAGAAAAAAGGAAAGCATTTCTAATTGTGTTTTTGTCTAAATGACTGTAAATAAATACGCATTTCATTTCTAATTGTTCTGGCATTTAAAAGAGACTGGGTTCAAGAGAGAGATTTGAGAAAAGTAAATAGAAAATAGCATGACACAGGCTGAATAGCTTGAAAATAAAAAAAACATGGGTACAAGATGAACATGTGCAAAGTAAACTAAATGGGGGGTTTTCAACACAAGGATGGGAAATTTGGTAGACTCCCTGTATGTCTGTCACTGTTCAGTTTAACAAAAATGTATGGCCAAACGGTGAGTGAGCAAAAAAAATAATAACTTGAGGCAATGAGAAATCTGAGGGATACGTCCTTCAGACTATACTTTTACTATAATCCGCAAATTGTTCTGATTAGAAATATTCTTGTTAATGATACACAAAAGCAAACTTAAATCCAGGTTGAACAGCATCCTGGGGTTGAGACTGGCTGTACCAGACGCCCATCGATCTTGATTTAAATTTGTCATTATGTACCATTTAGAAGAATATTTCTTATCAGAAGAATTTGCAGATTATGTTAAAAATAACCGAGGGACATATTCCTTGACCATTTCATTGCCTCAGACTGTTCAGTTTAAAACAGACAGGCAAGCAATGGAACAAGAAGAGCTGCTCCTGGGTGTTACCTATTTGTAGACTTGGATGAGTGAGAAGCAATGACCATTAGCAGTAATTATCACTGCCATTTGCTCACCTGACTCTCTATCTCTGAACTGCAGAAGTATTAGGAGTGGAAACACAGACTGGATCCCTTCCCTTACTTGGTGTGTGCAATGCTTCCATAGGGAGCATGAGTGCTCACTCCTCCGGCATGTGCTCCTGCTGGACAGCAGGAATGAACCCTTGTTTGAGTGAGCATCCGCTTGTCCTGAAGGGAGCAATAGGGTTGTGAATACAAATGGCTTGATTCTACCAGCATCCATTTCCGTATCTCACTCCAGTGTTTGTGGTGGCAAGAGCCACTGCTGCTGACCTCTATGCAGAGGGGGAGCAGGGGATGCAGCAGAATATCTAATCCATAACTAGACTCCACACTCAACAGCCACAATTTCCTATTTTCTTTTGCAGGGAGCCAATAGCCTTCTCATTTAAGAAATGCTTCTTTCATATTCACATTTATATGTTATCATAGAAGCAAAGAATTGGAGGGAGCCATACAGATAATCTAGTCCTTAAAGACTACCAGTGAGGAGGAGCTCATCGCCTCCTTAGGCAAAAGTGGATGTGGTTGCACTCCTCTTGAAAGAACAGGTCCAGAGTTGCTGTTCTGCTTTGGACCCAAGACCATTGCTGGATAAGCATATGGCAGCTGTGGCCAGGAGTGCCTTGACTCATTAACCAGTTGCAGCCTTTCCTGAGTAGAAAAGATCTGGCCACTGTAGTGCACGGCTGCATCTAGATTGGTGGTAGAAAGTGCTGTCAATTTACAGCTTATTTATGGCTACCTCATAGGGTTTACAAGGGAAGAGACTTCAGGGGTGATTTGCCACCGGCTGCCATTACATCACAACCCTGGTATTCCTTGGAGGTGTGCCATCAAAATACTAGTCAGGGCCAACTCTGCTCAGCTTCTGAGATCTGATGAAATCAGACTAGCCTTGGCTATTCAAGTCAGGCCTACATCTAGAGTAGACTCCTCCAAAATGCTGTATAATGAGGCTCCCTCTGAAAAGTGTTCAGACTCTTCAGCTGGTACAGAATGCTGGAGCTTGGATTGTAGAGATCCAGTTCTGGCCATAACTATCTACACAGGCTTCCAGTTTGTTTCCATGCAAAATTCAAGGTGCTGGTCTTGACCTTCAAAGCCCTATATGGTTAGGGACCAACATACTTGGAGGACCACATACTCCTTTATGAACCTGCCTGACCTCTGTGCTTATCTTCAGAGGCCCTGCACTGAATGTACCTGGCAGGTGGCAGCCTAGGAGTTGACCTAATCCATGGCATCAAAGCTCTGGAAGTCTCTCCCCAGGGAGATTTATATGCTATCTTCTACCAATGGCTGAAGACTTTTTTGCTTCATTTGGCATTCTTTCAATGTTCCTTGTTTCTTAACCAACATTGTAATTATTAATTTTTTGTACTACAGTGAAAGCCTGTTGTAGGTGATACAATGGGGAGGGGGGAAAGTAGGAATGAGAGAGAGGTAGAAAGAGAGTGAGGAAGAAAGAGAGAGAGAAAAAGAGGAAGGAAGGGAGAGATAAGAAAAGAGAGTGAAAAGAGAGAGATTAGCAAGAAATATAGGCAGAAGGAAAGAAAGTAAGAAAGAGAGATAGAAAAAAGAACAGAGAGACAAATATAGAGAGAAAGAGAGGGAGAGAAAGACAGAGAGAATGAAAGATATAGAAAGGGAGGGAGAGAAGTAAATGGAGAGAGAGAAAGAAAGAGAGAAAAGGCAGAGAGAGATAGAGAGAAAGGGAAAGAAAAATCCCCACTGTCCACACTCACCTGTGGCCAGGATGGCTGCCTGGTGCAGCATCTCCCATGCTCACCAGGGTTTTCATTTCCTGCCCCCTCAGACCAAAACAGGTGCACGAGCCTGGGAGACACCACACCAGGCAGCCATCCTGGGTGCACTCACCCATGGGCCAAGAAGAGCTGATGTGACCTCTGTGAAGCCACAGCAGGGAGTTTCAGCCCAAGGGGTTGCAGGCAGCTCTCCCATCCGAACTCACTGGTGGACCAGAAAGCCCTGCCACAGCCTCTGTGAGGCCACACAAGGGCTTTTCAGGCTACTGAGGAGTGAGGGCAAGAACTCCAGTGAGTGTGGGCAGTGAGTACAGGTGGTGAGTGTGGGTGGAGCTGCACCAACCTCTGTCCCTGACAGCAGGTAAAGGCATACTGGCAGTGATAGCACCTGAGTATCCCTGGCTGGGTTGGTAGGGGCAGGCACGACCAGTCTGTGGGCCAATCGGGACATACTGTGCACATCCCAATTGGCCTGCAGACTGGAAGTGAAGTCCAGAAAAGGGCCACCCACCATAGCCTTGCTCAATTATATATACAGCGAAAGCTGTTAATAATTTTAACCCTGTTTTAAGTATTTTCTGAAATGTGTGTTTTGTTGGGATGCTAATACAGTGAAAGCTGTTACAGATGTATTTCAACTCTGTTTTAATTCTCTTCTGAAGTGTGTTTTGGGGGCATGTTAATAGTTTTAAAATTTTAACTTGTCAGGTATGTTTGTAATTGTTACCCATTTTTGTGGTCCTTGAGAGTACAGAATGGCAGGTGATAAAATCTGTAAGTAAATAAATAAGTAATAACAATTGTATGTAAACAGGTGTTTACATACAGGCCTTAGCCCAGTGGAACAGTTTCACTGAGAAAATAATTTCCCTTAACATAGTGGAACTTTTTTGTCTTTCCCTTCCCACTGCAGATCAATATGTGGCTCCTCAAGTTTACCAGTAACAGCCTGCATGGGGAAGAGGAGCCTTGCCATATAAGAAATCTGAATCTGAAATTCAGCATCCACCCAGAGACACATTGGATGCAGGTTTGTATATATTCAGAATAACACACCCAAATTAGGTCATTATCTAATGAACCACTCTGTACAAAGTTTGATAAAATTATCCAATCAGCTCAACGCCTCTGCTTATCTCTTTAGTCTACATCATCTTAAGGCTCATGGTAGGGGTGCCTTCCCTGTCCGGGCCAGCTTCCGGGGACTTTCCCCCTCCCTCAGGCAAGCTGCCAAGGCACCTTGCAGATATCTTAGTCTGTACAAAGTTCACTCTCTATTTCTCTAATAGCAAGCTGCTATTAGATGATCACTCCATCAGAATGGAAGCCCATTTTTTTCCCCCATGCCTGACTTTTTCTGCACTATTGGCAGCAAGATAAGCCCGTTTCCCACCCTGCACAGATGAAGAGAATTTAAGACATCCGTGCAGACTGTTACATGCAACAGTTCCTTTTCCCTCTGATTTGCAGGTATGCCACCATGCTCTGAGATCCAGAGAAATTCAAACTCTGCCAAATTTAAAGAGTAAGCAAGTGCTCTCTCACCACTGGAGACCTCCCATCTCATAAAACTATGGCAGGCATCCTAATTGGGCTAGGGTAGTATAATATACCATACTTAACATAATGGTTAATCGAGCCCTGTTTGTTTATTCTGTTCCCCACCCCTGGAGATTCAGGCTCCAAGCATGATTTAAATTTGTTTAATCCATCGTTCTATTTTGCATTATTGTCAGCATTCTGATGCTCCAGAATCATTTCTCTGTTGTACATTTGAGGGTCTAAAAATAAATGAGAGCAGAAGAGTCATACATTTTACCACTTTCATAGATAATTTATGGAATAATTTTACACTTCTCTAACACCCGGCTCACAAATCATGTTCAAATACATGAGGTGTCACTTGGAGTTTGCAATGGATTCTTAATGAAACTCTCCAGGTCTTGCCTTTTAAATGTTTCACAGATTCACATTTTATGCTTGGCCAGAATATTGAGTCTGAATTCACAGATGCTCCTGCTGTGCTAGTGGAAAGTTACTATATATGTGTTGCAAGTACTTCAGCTACATGCTATTCTGTGGTATGGCACAGAAATGCACTGTGTGAGAAGATTGTCTTTACATTTATATGAAATGCACATATAACTAGGAAAAGGCACAAAACTGGTTCTCAAGCCAAAATTCAGCACAACCTGAATGAGTTCAGAGCCTCTGAACCTTTACTTATGTTGTTTGGGCCATTTAAACCTAACAGTTGAGCAGCTGGGTCAGGTGTTAAATTAAGCTAGGAGCCATTTAACCCATCCATTTTGTTTCCCCCTGCTTTGAAGTGTGGGAAAACAAAACAGATGGGTAAAATGGTTAAATGGCTACCAGCCATTTAATTCTTCCTGGGGAAAAGGGCATCTGAATTGGCCAGTTTGGTTCAGGAAAATTCTACCTCAGTTTGGAGTTCGTTTCAGGGCTACCTTGAACCCCAAACTGAACAAAATTGTCCATCCCTGCATTTAACCCCCAGTACATAAATATATATGCCATGCCAGAAGAGCTCTACCACTATCTGTAAACTAAAGAAAGATATTGTAGAAATATATTGTAATTCCTGGGAAGAGACAGGAATTGAGCAAGCATATCACCTACTTTCTGTTTCTCCTAAGTTGGTGCTTGAGTAGAATGAGAGACAGTGAGATTTAGTGAGCTCTGTAAATTAGTTATTGCCATAAAATTTACAGTTTGTTCATAGAATGAGAGTTTTAATATAAATATAGGAACCATACACTTTTGAGCAGGCATGCCAAGGACAAATCCAATAGCCCAGACACATTTAATGATCTGCTAAAAAGAATGAATTTGCCTGAAATGCCTGTAACTGGCTAGATGTTTGCATGCCTTTTTCTGTATACTGAGCTGCTGAGCTCTTTGCTTGAGTTGGACTGTAGCTTTATGGAATTGTGTGTGTCATATTAATGGGGTGGGGATATATTTATACACTTCTGAGACCACAGGCTGTTGAGGCAGCAATTAATACATAATTACATTAATATAGAAACTTGGGAGAGTATAATGGAAATAACTAAATCAGGATATCCTTCACAGGGTTATGATATGAATTTGATAAATTTGATCCTAAGTTTCACCAACCGAAGCAAATAATTCAGGTCCATTCTGCACATCTGCCAATGTTGCTGGATGTCTGTGGCAGCCTGAATCACTACAATTTGTAGTGGAATTTTGACATTTTGCACAGTGCAAATTTTAGTGCAATATTCATGCACCCGTAGGGCTTTTTTGATAACGCACATGTTTCCGGTCTTGCCGGAATTGCAAACAAGGCGATCTAAATTTGTAGTGCTTCTGCCTACCTCAGCCCGTCAATCAAAATGGAGAGCCAATCAAATGGATTGCCTTAGTGGCTCCAAAATGCCCCTTTCCCTTTAATTTTTTTTAAATCCGAAAACACACATGGCAACGAATATGTGTTAATTCTTTGCTTCTTTGCTTCACATGGAACTGTATTTTGTTGTAATTTCCTCCCCAAAAATGGCTTTTTACACAAGGCTAAACAAGGGAAGAGGTATTCCTTGGAGATGGGGAAAAGACTGAGGGAGCTTTCACAGTTCCTCCATCCACGCTAATTAATACAGCCTGCTGGCAGAAATGCGTGTAATCGTTGACACATGTCTCCAAGAGAAAAAATAATAACATACAATACATGTTAGTGCAAGCAGGGCAACATTTAGGCACATGGTGACATTATGATGCTCACTTTGAAAGTTCAAAACCTTCTGTTGAATGAAATGTGTGTTCGCTTGTTCATTGCTTTATAAGGTTTGTAGGGGGGGGAAGCATTCCCGTCTCCTGGAAGCTTGAGGGCAGGAACGGAGAAGGGACCTTCTACCTAAAGTTATTTTGAGAATACACATGTCTTTTGATGATGTGTTGCACGTTGTTTTCAGAAGTCAAGCACTTTTTTTAGGGGGAATCCACTTTTTACGATTCACCCTGAAGCGCTATAAAAAAGCAAATGTTGCTGGAGTATTGCTGGAGTATTACGGTTCGTGTATGATGTCATGCGGAATGTTTAAAATGTAGTGTTTACAAACTGTAAAACTTCAGCTACAGTTAAGTTGTGCGGAATGGACCTCAGTATTGTCCACTTCAGTTACAGAAGAAAATCAAGGAAAGAAAATGTAGATTAATCTGAACAGATACTCAAAGCTCAACGAAGGGAAGAGTCATGTGTAGAAGCAGTATTTATGCAACAAACCAAGGGAGAAAGATTCATTTCAGGAAGAAGGAAAAAAAATAGTTATCTGTGCAAACTCTGGAGATTTCTTTTTTTCTTTGAATGTGTGAGAACTTGTGCATATGTTTATGGTTGTACTTTTGTAGCAGTCTATTTTGAGACTCTGAAATGTGCTTTTATGTCATATACTTAGTAAAGTGGTGAAAGCCATACAGAATAAACAAATACAACTATGCCAGTAAAAAATGGGAATGATTTAATATAGTTGTATGTTTCTCATCACAAACATTACCAGTTTTTTAGATTCATTAGCAACTGACTTGTAAAATCCATCCTGTGCTCTGACATTTTACCATGGCAAGAGGCTCTGAAAGTCATGTCTTCCTGGAATTAAAAGGGAACAAGCTCTAGCATTCACCTTCAACACTCCTAGGTTCAGTCCCAATCTACTTCTTACATCTGCTAAAACTTGAATAGTTTTACAAAATGTTGTTAAATCCCAGCTCTAAAGAAGATCCTCCACAAGGCTATTACCAAAATCATTAAAAAAATTAACAAGTAACCACAGTGAAAACAGTACAACTAAGAACTAACCAAGGCACTTCTGATATTAAACAAACACCGTATAGGTAAGATCACTAGTGGGAGGCAGTGTGGCATAGTATAGCACAGTCTTATCAGATCATGGAAGTTAAGCAGGCTTTGTACTTGGAGGAGGGACAACAAGGAAGGCTCTCTAGAGCAGTGGTCCCCAACCTTTTTATCACCGGGGACCACTCAACGCCGGGGACCACTCACCGGGGACCACTCAACGCCTTTTACTGAGGCCCGGTGGGGGGGATAGTTTACTCCTCTACTCTCAACCACTGCCCTAACGCTCTCTGATCGCTATGTAATGTTTAAACATCCCTTCAAAATAAGATACAGACATGCCACAACAATGAACGTAAGGAACATTTTATTTTCATGGAAATTTTAACTCATGACAATGACAAATCAATGGGAACCCTGAGCTTGTTTCTCTGCAACGAGATAGTCCCATCTGGGAGTGATGGGAGACAATGACACCCGAAGTGTGTTGTAAAGGGCTGGGGGGGATGAAGTAAAGGGCCAGGGGGGGGGGGAGAAGGCGTCCTTCGGGGCCCACCTCCAATTAGTTGAAAGACCACATGTGTTCCGCCGCCCACAGGTTGGGGATCGCTATTCTAGAGAACTGCAATGGCCCACCACCTCTGCTTATTTCTTGTTTAGAAAGCACTTTGATTGGGTCACCATGATTTGGCTGCGACTTGATGGCACTTGCTGTCACTATCCAAGATCTAACAGAACACTAGCTACCTACAACCTGTAATTTAAAAATACCATAATTCTTAGAGCTTAATGCTTACAATTAAATTATTGAGGTTACCATCTTTGGCTATAACCATTTCTACTACTTATGCTTCCTTAGGCACCCCTATCAATTTACATTGATAATATTTTTTCATGATTTACAATGAGCAGTATTTTGTAGCTGGTGGAATTCAGGTCTCAAATGCACCTGTTTTAATCATTTTAATAGCTCCTATCTGCACAGGATCAGAAATTACTAGATTGATAATGTTGTCAGAGTTTCAGTATGTAAAGAGAGTGGAGCATCAAGTGGCTTAAAATAATAAAATAGTTTTATTTGGAAGAGAAACAAACTTTGTATAGAAAGCAGGGACCATTTACGCACTGCAGGTTTCATGCCAGGCTGCAGGCTGGAGTTTTAGTCGTGGCAGGTTGCCGCACCTCTTCTTGCACCCACATGGGGGAGAATTTGGCCTGGTGCACCTCATTCACCCCCAATTTGTGCTCCTGTACGGGAGCCAGGGCATTGAATTTCCCAGTGCATAAACGGTCAGAGAGAGAGGCCTAATTATTGTTCAGCATTCATTCTGTCTGATGTGGAACTAGTGTTGCCAGCCTAAAAGTGGGACCTGGGGATCCCCACTTTGGTACCTCCCCTGCCCCTTCAAGGGGTCAAGAAAGCAGGGGAATCCCCCCCAATACCCCCAGGTACTTGTGCAGCCTCCATTTGCAGTTCCACTGCCTGCCACCATTGCATCCATTCCCCCCTACCCAAAACTTGTAAACCTGCACACCAACCATGGCTCTGCAAGTTTCAGGTGGGGGGAAGTAGACATGATGCTGGCAGGCAGTATCTGTGGGCAGCAAAGCTGCAAATGGAGGCTCTGCAATTTTCAGGTGAGGGGAGCAGCCAAGGTAACACTTGTGAAATCTCCAATGTGTTGATATCATTTTTGTGTGATGTCAGCACATTGGGCAGTTCCAAACCCCCAAATCGCCCTTCCGCCAGCCCAATTCCACCTGGCAACCCTATGTGGAGGCAAGCAGGGGGAAGTGTACTCAAATAAGCAAGAAGTCTCCGATTGAGCCCTTACCTCTGCGTCTGTACCAAACCAGTAGGCATCTGAGAATCAAGGAAAGGTTCAAGATCCAGGGTAGGCAAGAGGAAAGCCAGACTGACTACCCTACCAAACAGGAGAAAACAGAACAGAACTGGCAACAATGAACCAGAAGACTGAGAAAGTCAGAATGGAGGGAGAACAATAGGTCAGAGCCAGTAAGGGAAAGCAGGGAGCAGTAGAGCCAAGGAGTTAATATCTGCCTCTGTCTCTACACATAGAGCCAGCTTGGTGTAGTGGTTAAGAGCAATAGACATGATTCTGTAGAACTGGATTTGATTCCTCAATCCTCCTTTACATGTAGCCAGCTGGGTGACCTTGAGACAAACACAATCCTATCACAGTTCTGTCAGCCACACCTACCTCACAGGTTGTCTGTTGTGGGGACAGAAAGGGTAGGCAATTGTAAGCCTCATTGGGACTCCTTTGGGTAGTAAAAAGTGGGGGACAAAAACCTGCTCTTCTCTTTGTCTATTCCACATGGGAAACAAGAAAGGAAGAAAAGACAACTTTAGGTATTTCTCTGTGGAGGACAGAGTCAAAATGAGCCAAGGCTGGCAAAGTGCCAATAAGCCCTAGGAACAAATGTCAGTGATGTAATGAAGGTCAAAGACACAGGGACGAGAAAGGCGATTCCAAAATTTACAGTGGAACTTCTTTCGAGAGTGTTATCACCCAGCACCGCCTCTGGATAGGGCACCATCAAGAACTGCTTCCCTAACACAATTTTCCAGGTCACCTGCAGAAAAGGCCTTTCCCATGTTCATTCAGCTTAAGGACTTCTGTTCACATAACTCTGATTCCCTTTGTTTGATATTCATCAGTTAGATCAATTTTTTTTTACATGAATAAAATTGAGATAGTGCCTGGTAACTAAATTTTGTAAACCACCTTGACTCTCCAGAATTGGAGAAAATTGGACTAAAACATTTACACTTACATAAATAAAAACGTAGGCATTGGAAACTCTTTGTGCATATAAAGGGACATTTTCAACAAGGAGACATTTTGTTTCACATCTGATTTTGGATGCTTTTGTTCATTTCCAAATTGTTCTTATGCTGATGGCACTATGCAATTGTCGGTTTCATAAATTTAGCCCAGGGTGAGGGGAGGGTGCTTTCAATAAATTATCTGAACAAGCCCATAAAACTGAAACCCTTAAATTGCTATGCAGATGGATCAATGTTCTATTTTCCAGTGTTATGATAATGAGATGATTTTAGAGATATATTGAGTAAGTGAGCCTTTAATTCTGACATTTTTTAAAATTACTTGTGTTAGAACACAACAGTGCAGTCTGTCATAATACAAGGTTAATCCTGCAAGACACCTGAGCCCTTGGATTATTATTTTATTTTATTTTTGCTGAAGGAATAGATGTGACAAGTGTTTTCCTCTTCAGGATAGGAAGAGATAAGGTTTCTATCTAACTAGAAAGCTCTGGCTTCATCTCACTCCCACAACTCCCTCACACATTTCCAGTCTTCTAGCAGCTGACATAATCCTGATTTTTAACATTCTACTGGTGCAGGCCTATCACAGACTTAAATGGGTTTGAACTAGAGTAACTGTGGCTAGGCTTGCTGAGCATTTCTCATGACTGTCCTCTCTTGCCTGTGCACTCTCCACATTTTATTTTATGTGTGCAGACTTAGGGCCATTCCGCACAGCATTAATGTTGCTGAAGTGTTACCATTGTGTAACGCTATTTATTCTTTGTTATTCACGACGTCGTACACAATCTGCAACACTTCTGCAACATTTTCTTGGATGCTTTAGGATGCTTAGGGCTGATCCTGCGTAGACCAGGGGGTTGGACTAGATGGCCTGTATGGCCCCTTCCAACTCTATGATTCTATGATTCTATGATTCTATGATACTCCCGCTAAAATTCTTACACAGAACTATTGGAAATCACCAGGAACTATGAACTCGGTCTTAAAATCATCCTTTAGACCTTGCATTGGCCAAAGAACAAATTTTCTTGCTGATTTTCAGGGGATTTGTGATGAAAATATAAAACCATGGAGCACATCATTTCACTCCAAAACTGCAGTGTAGCTGACTAATGAGACAGAAACAGGAAACCCTAGCACTCCAAACTTCCATTGTCAACACAGTTTAATCTGTAAACCTCAAAAAGTTGTAGAAAGATCGGGTGTGTCGGCTTTGTCTGAACCATCAGCTTCTAACAGCCAAGAATAAATGCCACTGGTCCAGTGTGAAAGCCTCATCTTCCTTCTCAGCATTCTCCTGTATTAATTTAGAGCATTGCCTAAATATGGTGAACCAAGGAAAATGCCTTTAATCTCATTGACAATTCACGTTCTTGTCTTAAGATCGTCCTTCTGAGTGATATTTCTATCATATTTCATAAATGCAGCACCCAAAAATCAGCATAGTCATTGATTAGCAGGGTGGCAGTTTGCCAATGAAGACGCAATTCTCTTTTGGCGTAAACATGGCCACAGCCGTTTATTGTATGCCTCCCGTGGGAGGGTTGGCCCAGCACAGAAAGGAGCATGACCTCATCAGCCATCCAGCTGCTTTACCAGAGGGTCCATGGATGTCCTGAGGCCTGCTTCATCCCAGCTAGGAGAGCAGGCCCTCCTCATCTGGATCCCTCACTGGGAAGCAACCATATCAGGGCCCACCAGGCCTCTACCTCATTTTGGTATCTTTAGGTCATTTGGCTACAAGCCCCTGGCCTCCCAGCCGGGTAGGCCACACTCATATCACTACCAGTCTCATTAAGGAGACCCCCAACCTCCAGGGATTCCACTGCACAAACTGGAATCCCTGCCAACAGGCTCCGACCATGCCTAAACTACAGCTGTGACAAATAAAACCAAGGTAATGCAAACGGTAACAAACTCGAAAATGCTGGGAGAGAGGGAGGGAAGTTGTTCAGGCTGCAATGTGGCAAGGGGAGTGAGGTGGGAGCATGTGAGGCCTTTAAAGTCAGCCACACACACCCCCTCCCACACATTCGGCAGGACTGAATGCTCTCCGCTTACCTGCACCCTCATCGGACGCGCCCTGCTGCATCTATGGCAGCTGCTAATTCAGCACATTACTAAAACTGTGTGAAATGTTGCTTTCTTTTATGTGGTTGGATCCAGTGAATTGCTGTTGAAGAAGGTTCTCCTGCTGGAAGGGGCAGGCAAAGATCAGTTTGCCCAATTTCTTCCTCCACAAAGTCAAACTGTACATAATGGCAGACATAGGTCTGGAGAGTAGCCACCAACACTGTTTTAAGGGGGAATGTAGTAATTTAAAAATTGTCACCAGGAACTGATCCCAGTCAGAGTAGGGGTGAGGAGGCAGCAAGCAAGCATGATTCTCTTATCTGCAGCTTTTAAAGTGATAAAATAGCACCCCCTAGCTAAAAGGCGTGGGGGGGGGGAAGGTCACATTGCTGCTGCACCGAGAGATCAGGCTCTTGCAGGAATGTTTACATGGCTACATACTCTTCTCAAAATGGCTTTGGTGACCTCAGACTGAATCCATGTTAACCTTAATATGTACTTTGACCCTTGGTGTTGCCTCCTGTACCCAATGCATTTTGTCCAAGATGTTCCTCTCACCCACTTACAACAGCTCTTTCAGGAGAGAATTATAATTGTCTATTGGGGGATGCTTCACATCCCTTAGCACTCATGGTGTGTATAGAACCATGGTGTTTGCATATCCATGTTAAGGATATTCATAGATACAAATGGGTAGCCGTGTTGGTCTGAAGTAGCACAATAAAATCAGAGTCCAGTAGCACCTTTAAGAACAACAAAGATTTATTCAGGGTGTGAGCTCAGACTATGATCTTCTTACATGGCAAGGAATATATAGCAAAAATCAATTCTGTTACATCAGTAGACTGTGTCACAATCAAATACAGCCAATAATAATCCTTTGTCAAAACAGCCAATCAATCCCCTAGAATTCAGTGTACTTTACAAAGAGAAACCAAAATGCTGTTACCCGAGATCAAAGGCTATCACCTTCCCAGATGTTGCTTGCTCCATACAACTGTAAGACATTCCTCCCAGGGAATTGCTGGTAACTATCCCAGGGCCAGAGAGTCAAACTCAAAATTCCATTACAATGCCATATCTTACAGTCACATTATCACAAATAAAATACATAGTGAGGAATATGGATACACAAGTTGAACAAGGTTAGCATGAATAGTTAGATAAAAAGCCTTTGTCCCTATTGAGTCCTGGGTATGTCATAGTACTGAGCAGGGGTAGTCAAACTGTGGCCCTCCAGATATCCATGGACTACAATTCCCAGGAGCCCCTACCAGCGAATGCTGGCAGGGGATCCTGGGAATTGTAGTCCATGGACATCTGGAGGGCCGCAGTTTGACTACCCCTGGTATTGAGTTTTGTAATAACTTGCATTTCTGCAATCTCCCTTTCTAGCCTGTTCTTGAAGTTCCTTTGCAATACCACAGCCACCTTTAGGTCCGTTATTGAATGTCCTGGAAGGTTGAAGGGCTCACCCACAGGTTTTTCAATTTTGTGGTTTTGATGTCAGACTTGTGCCCATTAATTCTTTGGTGCAGGGTTTCACCTGTCTGCCCTATGTAGAAAACAGGGGGGGGGGCATTGCTGGCACTTGATGGCATATACTAAATTAGAAGATGAGCAGGTGTATAGGCCTTTGATGGTATAGATGATGTTGTTAGGTCCAGTAATTGTGGCACTAGAGTGTACATGGTTGCAAAGTTGACATCTGGGTTTGTTGCAAGCTCTAGTACCAGTGTCCATGTTCACATGAGATGCTGCATTGTTGTGGGCGAGGCGTTGTTTGAGATTGGGGGGCTGTCTGTGTGAAAGAAAAGGTTTACCCCCCAGTGCTTGGGAAAGAGAACTGTCATTATTCAGTACAGGTAGTAAGTCACTGATGATGCATTGTACTGTCTTGAGCTGAGAGCTATATGTAACCACTACTGGTGTTCTGTTGTTTTCTCTTTTGGGTCTGTCTTCTAATAGGTTTTCTCTTGGTATCCTTCTGGCTTTGTTAATCTGTTCCTTGACAGGATATTCATGTTAGCTAATCTAGATATTCCAGGAATTTGCTTAGTTTTCAATTAATAAATTGAGTGGCACATGGTAATGTTGTGTAGTTAGGGGTGGGTAGAATGATGCTCCCCTTTGTTCAAACTTGTGGCCTTGCCCTCCACCAAACCCCAGCTATCCTGGCCATCCTACAGAGGCCTATGCCTTGTGGAATAAAAGACAGATCCTTGTGGAAAAGTCCTTTGAACTTTAAAGAGCCATTATTTTGTATAGACAGTACAGCCTCCAGGCCCCATACTCTCGAAGGCAGGTCTTCTATCTCCCGGAAATGATGACCCTTAAAAGGGCAGTTCACTGTGAACCCGCTGGGGACAGGGCATGCTTTTCCTTCCTCCCTACTCTTGCTGCTATTTCATGATTGTGAATGGATAAGAAATCCTGGAATCAGGAATCATCAGGTGGCCCTTCTGCAAAATTGGATACTGCCAATCTGATCCACTTGAAATATTGAGCATTTTATTGTGTTACCAGTACTCATTTGCACACCCCTACTCTGACATTAATGAGTTTAGAAAAGTATAACAATGTTTAGGAACATACTGATAGTCTAGCAGTTTGTTTTCAGCAATAGCAAGCTTTTGTCAACTTCCAGAAAAGGAACAAAGGCAACTGTCATGCTCTGGTTTTTGATATACTGCATCTGAGTACTGTGGCAGAAATTTCTTTATAGACATATAAAGAGTGGTCTGGGAATATAATGTTCTTCACATTTCAAATATTTTAATGAAGGATTTCCATCAACTGTGGCTCTTCTTGTTTCTACAATGACATCATTTAATCCAAGGCATATTTTAATGCTGTGCGTTTTTATCGCTGTTTTTTATTATAGACTTACAAATTTCAGTGTAGAATAATGAGAAAGCAAAGAATGAAACTGTGATTACAGATCCTAGCTATCAGACCACCAGACCCATAGAAATGCCTTAGACATTTTGAAGGCTGCAGCAACATCTAATCAGAAAGGAAAATGTAGGCCACTTACAGTTGGAAGTCTGACTCCTGAAGAAGGGGAATATGTATTGCCTTGCAGGGAACTATAACCGCTCAAAGGAGACACTGGTACAACTTTTTGGCATTAGAATTTGGCCACAGCCTTTATTAACATTCTTTGAGCATGGCAGACATGGGAAGGGAATGTAGCCCTCTTGTGGTCAGCCGACCACAAGGCAGCCCCCGGATCCAGCCTGCCTCTCAACGGGTGACTTTGGCAAATAGCCCACTTCAACCCGGATACAATGACAGGCTGAATAATGGGAGGAGGCACAGTGGATAAACCCTACTGGGCGTCCGCCTCTGTTGGGTTATCCTGCCTCCCGGAAATGCGGGCCCTCAATCAGGCTCAGCATCCACACGGCCCCTTAATGGGACCCCCAAACCTCGGGGAGGCCAGCGCGCAAGCTTAGCCACCCCATACTCAACCCTTCCCATGCTCCAATTCCGCCGGCTGTGACAACGTAAACAATAACCAAAACATAACACGCTTAACTGTGTTCCAAAACCAAGGGAAGGGTGGGTGGGTCACGTGTTCCCGGGGGGCGTAGGAGCGGGAAGAGGCCGAAACCACCACGGCCGCTCCTTAAATGGCTGGCCGATCGCTCCCCCGCCCCCTCCCGATCGCGCGCATGCGCGATTCCCCCGGGGGCAGCTGGGAAAGGGAGTTTTCCCTTCCAGCCTCCAGTGTCCTTGCCGCGCCTGTTCCCGCCGCAGCAATGGCCCCGGCAGGTAAGTCTCCCGGGGCTTTTTGCCTTGCAGGGAACTATAACCGCTCAAAGGAGACACTGGTACAACTTTTTGGCATTAGAATTTGGCCACAGCCTTTATTAACATTCTTTGAGCATGGCAGACATGGGAAGGGAATGTAGCCCTCTTGTGGTCAGCCGACCACAAGGCAGCCCCCGGATCCAGCCTGCCTCTCAACGGGTGACTTTGGCAAATAGCCCACTTCAACCCGGATATAATGACAGGCTGAATAATGGGAGGAGGCACAGTGGATAAACCCTACTGGGCGTCCGCCTCTGTTGGGTTATCCTGCCTCCCGGAAATGCGGGCCCTCAATCAGGCTCAGCATCCACACGGCCCCTTAATGGGACCCCCAAACCTCGGGGAGGCCAGCGCGCAAGCTTAGCCACCCCATACTCAACCCTTCCCATGCTCCAATTCCGCCACAAAGCACATCAAGGCCAATGCCTTCTGTGCTTCCGCCACTGCTCATCTATGTAGCCAATTCAAAATGCCATCCCTAATGCCATGGAGCCAGATGTCCATGCCCCAGCTCGACAGGTGCACTCCGTCATCTCGATAAAGTGCCCACTGGCGATGGGAAATGTCACAGTGTGTTACTATCTGGCCTCCAAAGTCCTCGACTACACGAACAATGGCCTTGTTAACACGGCGTCTTGCGAGGTCCACTTTATCAGGATTGACCGCTGCTCGCCAGGCACGGCGTTCAAGAAGAGACGACCAGCAAAGTACCATCCAGGGAAGACGGGACCGAACGAAATCCAGATCTTGGAGAATTACTTGCTTCAGAACTCGGCCTGGAGTCTCCGGAATATCATTTTCGCCAAGTTGTAAAACCAGCATATCCGGGGGACCATCACGTTGCACCGCTTTCATAAGTGTGCTCACGAACGACTTCCAACGCATCCCTCGGTAGCCTTTCCAAGCAACTCGAACTCGACTTCCAAGTCCCAGGCAGTCATCCCATCCCGACGAGGAAGCATAAATGGAGGCCCAATACACAATGCTGTGTCCCAAGATCCAAACGACAGGGGTAGGAGGTGCCAAATCTGGAAAAACAAAGTTCAGAGAAGGAGATCCCTTCTAACGTAATGTTTATAAGCAGATGATCGCCATCGTCCCAGGGTCTTTATATCCTCCCTCGACACCCCTGACATGTCAGCTTGGGTTGCAGCGCCAATGCGGAATGAGTGAATCCCATATTGTGACGCAGGAAGGCCAAGTTTCGATAGGACTGACCTCATCACTGCGACCAACTGATAACGGGATAAACATGTCCCGTCCACATGTATGAAAAGGGGGCCTTCGGTTGCTGGGCGCACCTGCAGGTAGTCTCTCATGCTACGTACCGGACAGGGGGAACCCTCAGATCTAGCCTGCAAGAATACCCCAGTCCCTTTTCCCATTTGATCAGTTTTTGAACATCGCAGCCGGATATATAGCCCCTGATCGGATAGACTTATATCTTGTAACAAAAGCGCCCTAGAAGACACTGCTGTTTTAGATGTGGAAACAACCTCACTACATCGAAAGGCCCCAAAGAAAGTGACTGTAAAAACCGCAGCAAAAAGTAGAGACTCAAATTCCGAGTCGCATATGACTGGAAGCTCAGTGACCATGTCACCTAAAACTTGTAGAGACAGTGGCCTCCTGGAGTCCGACCTTGGCGGTCCAGACCGTTTCCATCCTGCAATGGCCCTCCGGGCTAGGAACGAAGTTGCAGGATCCCACCAATTTTGGGCCTTACAGAAAAATGACAAGGCGGATAGCTGCACCCCTAAGGTTCTCGGAGCTGCTCCCTTAGCCTTCAGATGAACTAAATATCGCAAAACGAAATCTTCCTTCGGTGGTAGAGGGATGAAACAACCCCAAGATTCAGTAAACGCGATGTATCCCTCGACTGCTTTTGAATAAGCCTGTCGAGTAGCAGGGGCCAATGAAGCAGTCACTGCCTGTCGAAGGGCTCGTTGCCAAGATTCCAGAGTTCCTCCGGGAACAGGTCCGGCGCCAGGTTCGCTGAGGGAGCCAGAGCCCGAAACCGTTGTTCCTGGAACCGAGACAACGCATCGGCCACTTCATTATTCACGCCTGGCACATGCCGGGCTGCAAAAGTTATATTATACAACAGGCAGGATCTCACGAGGGAGCGCACAATGCGCATAACTCTGGCAGAGCGACTAGTTTGCCTATTGATGATGCGGACAACCGCTTGATTGTCGCTCCAAAACAGCACCCTATGATTCCGGAAAAACTCGCTCCATAATACCACTGCAACCAGAACCGGGAAAAGCTCCAGGAAGGTAAGGTCCCGTAATATATCGGAGTCATGCCAAGATGCCGGCCAACGCTCCGCGCACCATCTGTTATTATAGTAAACTCCGAACCCGAGACTTCCCGAGGCGTCAGAATGCACCTGTAGCGAGTTTTCTGGAATGATGGGGGTCTGCCAGATTGCAACACCGTTGAAGTGCTGCAAGAATTCTTTCCACACCCGTAAATCATCTTTTAATTGCCTGGTTAAACGAATGTGATGATGTGGTGCGGACACTCCCGACATGGATCTAGCCATGCGAGCACAAAAGGCCCTCCCTGGAGACACTGCTTTGCAAGCGAAATTCAAATGGCCCAACAAAGCCTGCATTTCTTTTAGCGTACACTTCTTCTTGCAAAGCGCATCATCCAGGAGCCCCCTCAACCTCTCTAACTTATCTGAAGGAAGAAGAGACAGCCCGGCCTCAGAGTCCAAAAGAATACCCAGGTAAGTAAGTCTGACTGTTGGCCCCTCCGTCTTTTCATCAGCTAAAGGTACGCCTAATTCTTCGGCCAAGACTTTGAATGCCAACAACCGATCAGCACATGCTAACGAATCCGGAGGACCCACTATCAAAAAGTCATCAAGATAGTGCGTGATATGAGGGCAACCCGTTCTGTCCTTCAGGACCCATTCCAGGAAGGTGCTAAATGTCTCGAAGGCTGCGCAAGAAACGGAACAGCCCATAGGCATAGCCTTGTCAACATACCAGCAACCCCCGAAGCAGCACCCCAAAAGACAGAAATCCTCCGGGTGAACCGGAAGCAAGCGAAAGGCAGACTTAATATCGCATTTTGCTAATAATGCTCCCGTTCCACAAGCCCTAATTATCGAAATGGCATGGTCAAGAGATGCATATTTCACCGAACAAAGATCCGGATCAATTGCATCGTTTACTGATGAACCCCTAGGATACGACAAGTGCTGAATAAGCCTATATTCGCCAGGTGCCTTTTTTGGCACTACACCTAACGGAGATACCCTCAGATTTTGTATTGGTGGAGCATCGTAAGGCCTGGCCATACGCCCCGCTGAACATTCCTTACCTATCTTCTCCGCCAGGACGTCAGGCAATTGGCCCGCCGACTTTAAATTCCCACAAGTGGTGGAGACTCTCTTCCCTGTAAAAGGAATTCTGAAGCCTTCCGAAAAACCTCTGGCGAGATAGGCAGCCGCCTCAATGTTCGGATACGATGCTAGGAGCTCAAATAATACCGGAAGACATATGGGGGTAGCCGCCAGAGTAAGCAACTCCGGCGGGATCTCAGTTGGTGACATCATCATTTTTTGATCCCGACCCTCCTCCTTTTTTTGAAGAGAGCCGGCCCCCTCGAAAGGGCGTCTTGCTGCCAGCTGACTTCTCGCAGTCTTTCTTCGAATGGGCCCCACCACAACTTTCACAAGAGTGATCAAACCGACACCTGCGCCTTTGGCATGTGCCCCTATTAAACTCCCAACATGTACCCCTGCCGTCTCTCCTGCCCCCCTGTCTGCGACGATCATAATCTGTCTTCCGAACATGTGGGCCCACCTTAACAATCCAGGCATCATGGTCCTTTATGTCCCATCTTGCCTGGATGTTGCTGGAAGCTCTTTCCCGAGCCAGCATATCGTATGCCATTGCAGCCGTGTCCCCAGAAAGAGACTTGGCCTCCAGCACATTAGCTAGGTGACTTGCTAAGTGCCAGCCCCTCTCGGGGTAAGCACCCGTAATGAGGCGGGTGAACTCCGTGTACCCCCTCAACCAATTGGTGAATGATCTGTCAATTTGACCGGAACCCTTTTTATCCTTCCTAGGGCCCGTTCGAGGAGCATCACCATCAGGAGGAACCATATCAAAGACGTCAACATAGTACCCATCCAGGGCACGCTCTCTTATCTTCCTTGGCAAATGAACACCCGGAGGGTGCTCCCCTGCAGGATACCCCAAAGGAGGCTTGGGTAATGGACCCACCCCCTCCTTCTCTCTATAATAAGTGTCAGCAGAGTCACGACGACTCATCAACCAAATTGGGATCCCTGGAACAAGAGAATTTCGCAACCAATAAGAGCCATCACGCTGACCCTCAGAAGTTTCATCCTCCGTAGAGGAGGACTCACCAGAGGTATTCACCGCATGCCGAGCTCTGGAGCATTTCTTTCCGCGCTTTTTTGCGGCTTGTTGCCCGTTATCCTCCCGTTGCTCATTTCCACCCCGTGGTGCCTCTCCGGAGGAGTGAGCAGCACCTGCAATACCCTGGGCCGTGGATGCCGCAGCTCGCACGGATAGAGGAACCGCAACAGAGTCGACCACACTGGCTGTACTTGCCAGCCCCTGTACCGGCTGAGACCCAGTATCCGAATTGACCGCTATGGTCACCGTCGGAGAGGGCACCAGAGCTTCATCCAGTACTAGCCCTTGAGCTAATTGGGAAACCTGCTCACCTTGAGACCCTTGAAGCAACATAACCTGGGGTTGCCCAGGGTCTGCACCAGCCTGAACAATCCCCAAGGAAGGCACCAAACCAGCGTGACCTGACACGGACTGGTCAGGCTGCGGAGGCGCCCCCTGGCTGGCCTCAAGAGGAAGGCCCCTTACCCCCGAGGAATCCTGGACCCTATTTCCTCCTTGAGCAACCTGACAACCACGCCCCACTTGTGGACCAGGCGGAGGCATCGGCCATGTTTGCACAGGCTCCCCACCAGCATGCCAAGATGACATAGTATTGCTGGGATGTGGCCAACTGCGCCCATTGGCTGCAGCCTGACCATATGGCCAGTTGTATGCTAAGGGGGGAGGAACACCCATCCCTCTTCCTTGAACGGCATGGAGGCCCCAGGTCTGAAAATCAGCCATCCTTTGCTCATATGGGGCTGGCCCAATGATCTGCTGATTTCCTGGCCATATACCGGCTTGCTGCCTAAAACCCAAATGAGGGGCAGGCAGCTGTACCGAATGAGCACCCATCCCATAATTTAACTGGGCTCGAGTCCCCATATTAAAAGCTGGCTCCCCTGGCTGAAAACCCCTGGAGCTCGAGGAACCTGCATCCCCTGCATGGGGGAGTGGCAACACTCCCTCTCTTATATAAGGCGTTTGCCCCCAATCAAGCCCCATGGCATTATGTCCCGGGGTCCCTGGTCTCATATGCCCACCTGCGGGCGCTGGGCTGTAGCCCGAAGATCCCTGCCCAACGCTGGTGTTGTTGGGGAATGAAACCCCCTCCCTAACATGGGTGGGTAAAACCTCCCCCATGCCTTGATGATATGGTGGAGTCATAAAACTCCCCCCCCGAGATCCAGCATGAATGTCCATTGAATCTCCAAATTGCCAAGGATTACTCTGCGATTGAACAGGGGGCAAATCCGCCCCCCTGCCGAGCCCACCTCCGTTCAAAGCACTTGAGGCAGCTGCGGCCCCCGCTGCCCGCCTTAAACTACCGCGGGTTCCGTAGGCCGCACCAAGCCCTGCGGCCGTTGACGAGGCCGATCCTCTGTCTGCGCTCGGGGCAGAGGAGGAACCAGCCGCCGCCCTTTCCTTCCTTTTCCCTCCCTTTTTCGCTCCCTGCACTCCCTTCTTGGAAGCCATCCTGACAGGAATCGTGAGGAGAAAGGGCCTGGGCGAAGTAAATTGAACCCGCCAACAGACGAACGGCAACGGCTTTTTTTTTTTTTTTTTTTGCCTCGCCGCTCGCCTGTCACTCGTCCCGCTCCTACACTATCATTGAAAGTCTTTTTCCTGGGTCACCCATCGTCTCCCCCCGCGTCGCCAAGGCGGCAGGCCCAGCGTCTGCTCCCGCTGCCCAGCGACGTGTTCCCGGGGGGCGTAGGAGCGGGAAGAGGCCGAAACCACCACGGCCGCTCCTTAAATGGCTGGCCGATCGCTCCCCCGCCCCCTCCCGATCGCGCGCATGCGCGATTCCCCCGGGGGCAGCTGGGAAAGGGAGTTTTCCCTTCCAGCCTCCAGTGTCCTTGCCGCGCCTGTTCCCGCCGCAGCAATGGCCCCGGCAGGTAAGTCTCCCGGGGCTTTTTGTTATAAGGATAATCTGACTCCAAGTTAAAGTCAGGCTGTAGATCAGAGCCCTTTATAGATTAGAACCCATGCATTAAATTGGTCCTAAACTGATTCAAATCTATCCTTCAGAAAGGTGTACATTGAATGTAAATGCCTTGTCCACATTGTAAAAGTCTAAGAGAAATTAATTTTCTCAAGGGAAAGTCCCTAGATCTTTCCTTCAATGTTTAAATATTTCAAGGTTTTTGAGAATTTTTGAGTTCAATTGTATATAAAGCTTTCTGGCACTATAACTTATGAGGAAGAAAAACTTTACCTCAGCCCAAGGTCTAGCATTACTTTGATAATTACCTGTGATCCATGTGTGTGACTACTTATATGTCTAAACCATTGAGGGAAGAGAAAGAAAACATTCTTCTGTTCTTTTTAAAATCCTGCCTCAAGGGTTTCAGATGTCTGAAAGAAAAATAAGCCTTACTTCACAAAAGGGAACCCACAGCCATCAAACTACAGCCATCAAACTAAAGTCTTCAATGCATATCCATTGAATGCCACTTATTATAATGGCCATAGTAACTTCCAAATTATAGGAGTCCATTAAAGAAACAAAGAAGCATATTAGCCTTGTACTAGAGACAAAGATGATGAAATCATATCATTCACTGAAGGCTCATGGAAGGTCTTAAGAGCAACCAGTAAATATTAAAAAATTGTTCTGGCACAGAAGTTATTTTAGACTTTCACTAAAATGTCCTGGCAAAATGTCAATTTTACTAACAAATGAGAGAAATTAGAATGAAATCCAGCTATTTGCCAAAGGCATTTGGTAGTTCATCATATCTTCTTGTAAATGTCAGATTAAAAAAAAAACATTTCTCACTGGCATCCTAAAATGTTGAGATTACAAGTAAATGTCAACACATATGTTTTAAATTATTGCTGCCCACTTCAAGTCTTTGGGATGAAATAGATGGCACTGTTAAAATAATCTATCAAAAAGAAATGGAAGTAGTATCAAAATGAAAGTCCCATAACACTCAACATGGAACAGAGTTTAAATCTTAAATTGAGCTGATTATTTAACTGTATTTAGGAAGTCTATATATGAGGAAGAAAATTGCATAGGAGGCCGTGACTACCAGGAAGAGGAAAATTCAAAGAAAATATTAACTAATCAATGAAGAAGCGTCCATTCAGAGATGTTGCAGTCTCTGAGCATCTTGATATAGGCCACCTACAGCAAGATATGCCATATGGGAAAGAAAACTCTCAGCCCTTCAAGGGCACAGGTAATTTTACCACCCCTTTACCACCACTTCAAGAAGAAAATGATAAGGATTGCAGTGGTTTGTGCCTCCCTTCTGAGGGGCACAGAAGCATCTAGTTCTTAAAGTGTCTCCCTGGCTCATGGATCCAAGATGTGGCCAACAGGCTGCTGAGACGCAAAACCATCAAGCATCCACTTGTTCTTGATCATCCACTTGGGAAATGACGCTGCGGGGCAAAACTTTAGACATAGTGCAACTAACTGTGAGGGTCTAGGAAGGAAGGCTTAGATGATATTCATTTTTCTTGTAAGAGATAGAAGACTATAGTCAGAGATGAATGACTGGCTAAAGGTGTTCTCATAAAAGTTTGGTTTCTCAGAATATTGGAAAGAGGTAGGCTCCATGTTCTGCAGGCTGGGAAGAATGCGTTTAGCAAAAGCCTGGCAAACCTGATCAAGAAGGCTTTAATAGAATCCCATCTGAGATGGCAAAATAAGCGTGAAAGTTAATATAAGATAAATAAGAACTTCAAGAAGTGGGATATAATATTCATGAATTTCAATGCCCAATGGTCAAATGAGATGTACAGTATCCAGGGGCCCAACCTATAATTGCCAACACAATCTTTAAACTTAAGTTGGCCATTTAAAAATTTCATGACTCAAGCCCTCAGCACAGAGGGACCAGGTAATCGTGTTTCCCCTTTAAAGTGCCAGAACAGCCCCACCCCGTTGCTGTTTTCCCATTTGAAAAGATGCAGGGGCAAGTAAATTGGTGGTTTTTAATGGCTTTAAAGTGAGAGCAGCATCCATGGTTTGAAACCATGGATACTGTGGCAGCTAGTTTAGCCCTAAGGCTCAGATGTATATATATATTTTAAATGAACAGTGTGAATTCCTACTACTCCTTGTACAGAAAGGCAAAATTACTTAATAGATATAACTGAACAGTGGTGGGATAACTCCTGTGATGTAACCACAAAACTGTTTTTTTAAAGCAACCAATGCAGTGGGCATTGTCAAAATGAGCACTGTCAAAATGGGCACATGTGCCATGTGGAAAGTTCATTGTTAAAGGCATAGACATGAATTCTAAGAAGTGCAATTGGAGTCATGCTAAAGGACTCCTCTCTCATGCTAGAGGACTCCTTTGCCCCACAAAATTGTGATCATGTGGATCAACAGATTCAATGGGACAGTGTGGGGAGCAAATTGTGAGTTGCAGCAGACGAGTTCCAGCAAAGATTTCCCCTTCCCTCTTCTATAAATAGGAAAGTCATTTCTTCAGAGAAGCTACTATTGCTATACTAATGAAACAGCGACTTAAGAGCAGGAAGGCCATGTATAAGACATGAAGGGAGAAGCAGGATAACAGAGATGACTGCAGGTGGATATCTTGCACTTGACAGGGAGACTAAGGCAATCCTTAGCAAATTTGTAGATGACACAATACTGGGAGGGAAAAATAACACCTTAGAGTACAGAAATACTATTCAAATGGCCTTGATAGGCTGGCTGGAAACCTGAAGCTAACACAATGAAATTCAGTACAAATTAAAAGTTCTGCACTTCAGTCAAAAAGAATCACGGCACTGATTTAGGATGGAGATACCTGCACTGCCATTCAACAGGTGAATTCTCAGATGGCAGTTGATAAATTGAACATCAACAAGCTGATGTGGCTGCAAAAAAAAGGCAAATGTGTATAGGATCTAGATTATAAATAGAAGCATAGTATTGGAACTGCAAGAAATAATGGTTCCATTTTAGTTAGGTATTAATCAGACCGTATTCACAGTTACTCATCTAGAGATGCAGACAGATGGAAGCAGATTCAGAGAAGGGCAATGAAGATGACTGAGGTTAGAAAGAAGACATTCTGGGGCTATAAATTATGTCGAGTTCAGGACCATTTCCTCATGGAAGGGTAAAATGTGCATGGCCTCCTGCTTGAAAACATGGGATGGTAAACCTCATGTTTGCAGCTCTCCTCATGAGAGACCCCTCCAACATTTCCCCTCTGCCCCGTTGCAGCCTTTTACCTCCTGATGAGGCTGCAAGGGAAAACAAGCCAAACTTCTTCCCCTGCTCCTTGGCTTGTCAATCACAGCAAGCCACCAATCACAGCACAGCGCTTCTCTCCTGGACTGAAACTTTCTTCTCTTTCAAGCCCCCAAATTATTTTTTTTAAAGGCACTTCTGCATTGCTATGTGGTAACACCACAACATAGATGCAATTTTTAATAAAAAATCAACACTTCTACGTTGCCATGGAGAAATGCCAGAATGATGCAGAATTTTGCCCCACCCTTTTTTGGGGATCTCTGTTCTTTTGGAATTTATTTATGTCTGGGTGGATATATGAGATGCTGAACATGGTAACCTGGTCCTGAAGAGTCATTGTTCGGTAAACAGTTGGCTTAAAAACAAAGCATTCAGACCCCTGTATAATTGGGAGAAGACTGCTTGATCACCCGCTCCCCCCTCATTCCCAGCTCATTTCCCACCTCCAGAAATCACAAAAGGGGCTTGTTTTGCCTCCCTGAGTTGTGAGAAGGCTGGACATGCTAACTGAAGCCCAAAAAGACATTTTTTGTAAACGGTTGGCTGAAAAACAAAACACTCAGACCCCTATATGATGGGAAGAAGGCTGCTCAATCACCCACCCTTCTTTCCCAGCTTATTTCCCACCCCAAGAAAACACAAATAGGGCTATGTTTTGCCACCTGATCCTAAAAAGACCATGGACACTTTGCAGAAGATTTTATTTTAGCTTTGACAATGTAGCTTTGTGATCGCACTGTAATGCAGACCCTGCCATTTAAAAAAATTACTTGGAACAGGAAATGTAGAGGGGAGGGCAGGTGCAAGGGTGGGACAATGCTGCATATACTATCATAACTTTCCATCTCCATATGGCTTGCTCCTGGTTGCTCACTGGTTGTTCACCAATAGCATGCGAGATAAAAGGTGGTAAATCCATTTGTGATTTCCCTCATCCTGAGGCAAATGTCGGCAAAATGCGAGCCAGCCCCTGGATAGCCTTGTGATGCAGGTGATGTCATGTGGAGGGGACTCTAAAACCCACCAGCAAACAGAGGCTGTTCAAGAGAAGATTCCTCATGTGGAAACAGTCTAGGATTGTCAAAAATTGTAATTTAAGAATTTTATGAGGGACTGTATTTAGGTGCCCCTCACAATCTGAGCCTCTAAATCATATTTGATATTAGTTTGTGCATTAATTCAGTTCTGTGGGGCTAGAAAACAAATCCCACAAGGAAAAATTGTATGAACTGAGTATGTTTAGCGTGGCGGATACAAAATTCCTCTCTACAGCTACCTGAAAGGCTGACACAAGGAAGAAGAAAAAGATTTGTTCTCGGTTATTCCAGAAGCCTAGACTATGTTGGATGGACTTCAGTTATAGGAGGGTTTACTCATGCAAGCTATCCCCTGCTGTTTGAAGTCTTAGCCTAGATACAGATTTATTGCCTCCATGATAAGTAGGATCTAATTGTATTTGATGCTGCAGGAGTTAAACTCTTTGGACTGTAGGGCATTACATAACTTCAAAGCTGTTCTGAATTCAAGCAAAGTGGTACCTAATTTACTCTGGTTGATGATTTGGCCAGACTGACTGGATCTGACTGTGTGAAGGAGTATCAGGAAATGATTCCTGCAATTCTCATTTCCAACAATTATATTGTGGTCCACAAATCTGTCATTTTGGCTATTAGCTATTGGAAATGTCCATTCATTTCCTGTAAAGGTTGCAATGAATAATATAACAGCAGCATCCATTTTGATGCTTTATGTTAAGAGGTACAATAGCTTCATTCTTTTCTGTTAAACCTCTAGAGAAAAATAAAACTGTAGATGCCTCTGTTTTGAACTGGTTTTTATATCCAGATTTGCTTAGGTGGTTACCAGAAATACAGGTAGGTAACAGTGAATTTTTTCCCCAATTAGTTTTGTATCATCAGGGAAAAATGAAGGAAATGTTTATTGTACATTATTCAAATTAAATATGTAATAATAGTAAACTGTAATACAATAAAATAACAGTGTAAGCATTCCTGTTACCCTGAATCAGGGTAAATGGATTTAAATGAAATAGATATTAGTTATTCTGGGCTATGGATGAACTTATTCTGGTTTTCATGTGTTCGATGTCCAAAAAACCCAAAGCATACTAGGAGGTTGGTCCAAGGGACCAAAGAATTTATCAACAACCAGAATACTACTGAATATATACAGGCTACAGTATTCTCAAAGCTATGCTACTTGTGGGTTCTTGTTTGAATTTTCCACCCTCCCATAGTACATAAAGAAATGTGCCAAATTAACTTCCCAATAGTCAAAGCAAGAATCTCAGGTAGAAAATTCAATTCCTCTGTTCACATTGCCAAACAAAACATCTGTCAAGGACTACTTCTTGTATAGATCTTCCAGTTTAAGTCAATGGCCTACAATCCCATCAAGGAATTCTGTAAACAGATGGAGGCTCATTTTTGCTGCAATATAACTTGTTCCTTATACCATTTCTAGGCAAACCACTGTTGCTCAGAAATGAGATCGGGGGCATTTCTAGTCTGCAGTGAGGGAAGGTGTTACTAATATTCTATTGGATTAATTGTTTTCAAAGCCCTAAACAGGCCTGACATTACATTTCATAACATTAATGTCATAGGGACCAAGCCCTATGAAGATAGGTTGAGGGACTTGGGGATCATAGAATCATAGAATCATAGAATCATAGAGTTGGAAGGGGCCATACAGGCCATCCAGTCCAACCCCCTGCTCAACGCAGGATCAGCCCCAAGCATCCTAAAGCATCCAAGAAAAGTGTGTATCCAACCTTTGCTTGAAGACTTCCAGTGAGGGGGCGCTCACCACCTCCTTAGGCAGCCTATTCCACTGCTGAACAACTCTGACTGAGAAAAACTTTTTCCTGATATCTAGCCTATATCGTTGTACTTGAAGTTTAAACCCATTACTGCGTGTCCTTTCCTCTGCAGCCAGCAGAAACAGCATCCTGCCCTCCTCCAAGTGACAACCTTTCAAATACTTAAAGAGGGCTATCATGTCCCCTCTCAACCTCCTTTTCTCCAGGCTGAACATTCCCAAGTCCCTCAACCTATCTTCATAGGGCTTGGTCCCTTGGCCCCAGATCATCTTCGTCGCTCTCCTCTGTACCCTTTCAATTTTATCGATGTCCTTCTTGAAGTGAGGCCTCCAGAACTGCACACAGTACTCCAGGTGTGGTCTGACCAGTGCCGTATACAATGGGACTATGACATCTTGTGATTTTGATGTGATGCCTCTGTTGATACAGCCCAAAATGGCATTTGCCTTTTTTACCGCTGCATCACACTGCCTGCTCATGTTTAGTTTACAATCCACAAGTACCCCAAGGTCTCGTTCACACACATGATGTTCAGCCTGGAGAAAAGGAGGCTGAGAGGGGACATGATAGCCCTCTTTAAGTATTTGAAAGGAGGGCAGGATGTTATTCCCATTGGCTGCAGAGGAAAGGACATGCAGTAATGGGTTTAAACTACAAGTATGATGATATAGGCTAGATATCAGGAAAAAAAATTTCACAGTCAGAGTAGTTCAGCAGTGGAATAGGCTGCCTAAGGAGGTGGTGAGCTCCCCCTCACTGGCAGTCTTCAAGCAAAGGTTGGATACACACTTTTCTTGGATGCTTTGGGCTGATCCTGCGTTGAGCAGGGGGTTGGACTAGATGGCCTGTATGGCCCCTTACAACTCTATGATTCTATGATTCTAATTTGAAGAGCTGTTGTTGTTGTTAGGTGCGAAGTCATGTCTGACCCATCGCGACCCCATGGACAATAATCCTCCAGGCCTTCCTGACCTCTACCATTCCTTGAAGTCCATTTAAGGTCACACCCACTGCTTTGGTGACTCCATCCAGCCACCTCATTCTCTGTCGTCCCCTTATTCTTTTGCCCTCAATCACCCCCAGCATTAGGCTCTTCTCCAGGGAGTCCTTCCGTCTCATAAGGTGGCCAAAGTATTTCAGTTTCATCTTCAGGATCTGGCCTTCTAAGGAGCAGTCCAGAATGAAGATCTAGAGACCTCCAATATGATGAAAACTATTCTCAGGCTATGGGGCAGTCCTTGATCTGTATTCACAGTGAAGTTATGGCATAAGAAGAGATCGTCTGGATGGAAAGTTTAACATGTACAAAGTATATTGGCTTTTGAAGCTCCACTCAGTACAATGAGTAAGGAATAATGCAAGGAAGTAAATGTAAAGAAAAAGCCTACTGTTTTGGTTCAGTATGATCCATAAAATTTATAGAAATGGTAACAATATGTGATATTTGATGTTCTATAATGAGAATAATTTACCACATCGGGGTGTGCCCAAAGAATGGTATTTTACGGATTTAGGCATATTGAACCTGAAAAAAATTGGCATTTCCAGTAGTCCTAAATTTCAGAAACAGTATGGTACTTGTATTTGGGAGCCCTGATGTTTTCCAGCTTCATTATATCCTATGGGAATTGGGGACCATTATAGGCAATGGGTAATCTATCAGGGGGGCTGGGCGCTATTTTTTTTAAAGCAGAGGCACCACATTTTCAGCATAGCTGCTGGTGCTTCTCCTTCTAAATGTCAACAAATTTGAACCAGAGGATCCAATTCTATAACCCCCACCCCAAAGAAGGTGCCCCATCATTCATTGTTTCCAATGGAGAAAAATAGCAAACACACAAAAAAAGCAAAACAGCAAACCATTCCAAAGGCATTTAAAGGGCTCGTGGTCTCTCTAATCACCTTCCACAAGCTGCAAGTTTTCTCCAAGGGCATTTAAAAGGACTGTGAGACCTTTAAACACCCTTTAATTATGGCTATTTTGGAGGTTTGGGGGATCAGCTATTCCAAATAACTGAAAATAGACTCCTGTATTTATTCAGATTAAAAAATATTTAGAAAATACCAATGAGGTATTCTGCTTTTTTAAAAAATTGAATATACTCAAATATTTCACCTCTAAAATTGATATGACTTTGATTGTTTAGATAAGAATATCATGGAAATACTTATAGATGAATGTTTACCCACTATTTTGCTCTGAATGCACTTTGCACACTTTATGACTTTTGAATTCAAAAATTTCTTTTGATGTTTAGTGAATGAGGTAGTACCTAACTTTCTCAGCAGGAATTATTTAACTTGAGGGAAAATGTCTTATTTTCTATGCAAGTGTAGAAATGAAATGGATAATTGCTTGCCTGTGGCATTCTTAATCCGGCTATGCATCAATGTAAGTAATCTATATTTTTTTCAACAAAAATTAATCTCAGACTACAGGTTCTAACAGTGGAAAAAGTCAAATTTGTGGGTGTGGGCGCAGGTGGTGGGAAGGCTCACAAGCAGAGGAAGGCTAAACAGGCAAGTGAGGGTCATGGAAAGGTAGGTGCATACACTGGTGTCTTGCGGTAGGCAGAGAGGGGGTCTATGGTGCGAGGTTTCCCCTTTGCTGTACTGCCTTGCCCGGCCTGTGCTGTCCTGGGTGGGTTTGGTCACCTTGCCAGCCTCAGAATGGGAATTCTCACTCTCTGGCCCTGTGTGCTTCATTAGGTTTTTGTTCAACATCAACAAAATTTCACAAAAGTCATGATTCCTAGTTAACTTGATCTCATATAGAGGAGTATCTTTCAGTATTAAAACCAGGTATCATGCTATAACTGTTTCATAATATAATCTCATATGCAAAGCACAGAGTTACTTTCCAAAGCATCAACACATACCCCTAGGCAGAAGGACAAACTCAGAAGGTGTGGACCTTTCAGGAGAGGAAAGAGCTTTTGTTATGTTCTACTTGGTGAAAGCTCAAGGTACTAATTAGACGTTATTGGATCTATTGCATGTTGTGTTTACAAAATGGCGTTGATACAAATACAAAGATACTTTTTTTCTTCAGCTTATTTTGTTGGAGGTTGTTGTCATCTTTTTTACTGTTTGAAGAATCACCAGTCAAAATAAACTTTTTATCAAGGAATTCACATGAGAATGCTGGAGCCTATGTCCGTTAAGGACCCCCAACTGATACTGAACAGTGTGCAGTTTTCTTTAAACCTTAGCAGATGAAATGCTATGACAGAGAGGTACTTATTGTGTAACTTTCTTTTTGTTTCTATTTGGTACCGCAATGCAGACTTTTATAGAAACATAAGCAAATTGCCAGACCTCCTATTCAGTTTTACAGGACAGATTTTTGCCTCAGCTTCTTTGGTAAGGAAGATGAAGATTTCAATTTAACACTAAATGCAGGAATAAATGGCTATATATATCAGGAATAGGGATAAATAATAAATTAACAGTTTTTTTCAGAAAAAGCAAATGAGCCACAGAGTCCCACAAGGATGGTATTGGGACCACTGCAATTTAATATATTCACAAATGTGAAATTTAGGTCTGAGCAGTCAAGCCTGCAGATGATACCATTTTATTCAGGTGAAGTTTTGGTGAAATCCAAAGTGAATTGTGAAGAGCTACAAAGTGATCTAGCTAAACTGGGTCATGTAGGCATGTACTTGGATCAAAAAGTAGGCCAGCTTGTCAGTGGACTCATCGAAAACAGTGCTCTGCTTTTGAGTTTCCCTCCTCTGATCCAGTAGTGGGACTGGCAACTCCTGAGCTACCCTAGTTTCATTTTGCCTCCTCCACCCCAGTCCCTGGGCCCAGTCCCAACATACTTTTAATGAATTAGGGTGAGCAATATAGGGGCTCCCCCCCTCCTTTGGGAACTCAAACCAGGCACTGTTCAAAGGAATCAAAACATAGAGATAACTATTCAGGTTTCAGGGAGCAGGAAGGTGTAGAAACTACAGGGCATTAAAGAAGGGGATAGAATCATAAAATCATAGAATCATAGAGTTGGAAGGGACCTCCGGGGTCATCTAGTTCAACCCCCTGCACTATGCAGGACATTCACAACACTATCGCTCATCCATTGTGTAACCTGCCACCTCCTTGAACCTTCACAGAATCAGCCTCTCTGTCAGATGGCTATCCAGCCTCTGTTTAAAAATCTCCAAAGATGGAGAACCCACCACCTCCTGAGGAAGCCTGTTCCATTGAGAAACCACTCTGTTAGGAACTTTAGACAGAATTTCTTTTGCATTAATTTCATCCAGTTAGTTCTGGTCTTTCTCTCTGGTGCAAGAGGGAACAACTCTGTTCCATTCTCTATATGGCAGCCTTTTAAATACTTGAAGATTGTTATCAGATTCCCCTCTCAGTCATCTCCTCTCCAGGCTAAACAGACTAAGTTCCCCCAACCTTCATACATCTTGGTCTCTAAACCTCTCACCGTCTTTGTTGCCCCCCTCTGGACATGCTACAGTTTGTCTACATCCCTCTTCTACTGTGGTGCCCAAAACTGAACACAATACTCCAAGTGAGGCCAAACCAGAGCAGAGTAAAGTGGTACCATCACCTCCCATGATCTGGACATGAAACTCCATTTGATACGAGGGGAGGAATGTGTGGGGAGGATGACATGCATAAAATTCTGTGGCAGGAAATCAACCTTGGGGTGTCAAGCTAAAGCATCTGGGTTACATCAGGGCACAAAGGCCAGACTAGCTAAATACTTTAATAAACAGCAGAATAGAATCATCATCATCATCATTTAATTTCTTACCCATCTCTCCCTGTAGGCTTGAGGCGGGTTACAACATTGATAAAAAAAACCCATACAACCCCTTAAAACCAACCTAAAATCCACAATAAAATAAGCAACCACAACGAAGATACAAAAAACCTCCTTCCAGATGCAAGACCTCCCAATCTAATTCTATCAGAGGGGAAAGGTGCACAGAGGGTGCCAATAACATTCTCTACCGCCACTCCAGTGAGGGGGGACCATGATCTTCCTTGCTGCCTTGCCTCAATTATAGAAATACCTGGGGTTTCTGACAGGGGGCAACAATATAGCAAATGCTCCATGCTCATTTGTTAGCCTTCCAGGGAAACTAGTTAGCTGTTCTGTGGAACAGGATGCTGGACCAGGTGGAATACTGGTCTGACACAGCTGGGACCTTCTTATGTTCATAGCTAACTTGAAGTTAAGACACAGCCATTCTCTGAAACACTTTGTCTATGAAAGGCAATATAAGATTAGTTTAATGTTATTTAAATCTCTGGAGTCCAAATTTAACAGCGGTTTTACAAGACTGACATTAGATATAGTAACAGTAAAGAGCTCCTAGCACAGCAAGTCAGAATTAGGATCGTTTTAGTTTGGTTACCATTTAAAAGGGGAATTTTCTTTGTTTGAGAGGGAAAGACATGAGCAGGAAAAGACAGTGGCTAACACACGATGCTTAGGGCAAAACATTAACTTCACTTCTCACTTAGAGGATCATAAATAAAAGGGAGAGTTCTTGACTCTGCATTTAGAATTCATTTAAATGGTGTATTATTTGATTCAGCAATTACCTGCTAAGATGTATTGATAGAACATGCTATGGTAAAACGTATCTTTTTCTCACTTGACTAAATTATATTCATTAATACACATTTCCATGTTAATTAGCAAATGTCAGCCATGGTTTCCTCTCTTTCATGGCTATAGTTAACTGATGTTCCTATTTGTCTCTGGAAACATTCAACTTACCATTCTGTTAACATGGGCTCTCTGTGGTCTTCCAAGAAATATGCCTATGCTTATTGAAATTGACTGATTGTTTAATTCTATGCCATTCCTCAGATAACCCACGATGCTTTGTCTGAATCTGTTAACACCATACCATACATCAACATCCAAGAAAATATGATATCTAGACCTTTCAGTGGAATGGTTATGCCTTCCTCTTTACTTCCATCATCTTGGTCTTCAAATAAAGAGAAGCAAATGCCACCTGATGAGTTATTTGGCTATGTTAGTTGCACATGATAAAATCTGAGTAAAGATTTCAATTATTTAAGGAAAATTATGTTCTATGGGGTTGTAATGAGTTACATTTATAAGTAAGTTTAACCAAATAATGTTAGTCTCACCAATAGCAATAAAACCTACTTGATCCCCTATCATAATGCTAGGGAACCCCTGTAAAATGGGGAGGCTGGAGGTAGGGTGGGCAGAGTTAGGTATAGAATGAGATTGTGATATGGACAAGCTCTGTCTCCCTCCAATCTCTTTTCCATCCCAAGGAATGATGGTGTACAGATCCAGACATCTTGAACCTTCTCTTCAAC
Organism: Paroedura picta; assembly: GCF_049243985.1. Taxonomy (NCBI): domain Eukaryota; kingdom Metazoa; phylum Chordata; class Lepidosauria; order Squamata; family Gekkonidae; genus Paroedura; species Paroedura picta. The sequence goes on from NC_135371.1 coordinate 30,686,589, forward strand.
CTTGATGACATCTTGAACTTTCTCTTCAACCTTGATCCAGACATCTTGAACCTTCTCTTCAACCTTGATGGTGTATAATGTCAGAGATCTTGAATAAAACCATCTCCTTTTAGAACTTACTTACTTACTTTAGAACTTACTTACTAGGAAAGGCAATTTTGATCTGGTATGCTTTATTGAGATTTGGGTGGACAAAGATGTAATGGGAGCTTTCAATCTGCTGACCCCAGGAAACTCATTCCTTCATCAACCAGACAGAAGGGTGGGTGGAAATTCTCATCTGAGAATCTTTCTACTCTGAATGACTTTTTGCATCAAACATCACCAGCATTGAACGTATAGGCTAGGAGTGCCTAGGAGAAAGTGTGAGTCTTGCTAGTTTACTGCCTTTTAGGGTTGGCAGCTCCTGGTTGGGAAGTACCTAGAGATGGGGAGGGGAGCCTAAAGCCTGAGTTTAGGAGAAGGAAACAGAGATATTCAGGAGATGCCGGAAGAAGGCTTCATCTTTAAAACTATTGACTACAAATCCTCTATTTTAAAAACCATACGCTAGCTGTATTTCTCTCTTCCAGGACTAAAGAGGCCCCCTCCCCTCATGACTTACTCATGAGAAAATATGTCTGGTATCCAGATGTAAGACATTTTCCCTCCCTCTTTCAATAGTTCCTCACCCCTCACCCCCCCCCCTCAGATTCTTTAAACAGCAGGCAGGGGGGAGAAGATGAAGGCAAACTCCAGCAGGCTCCCCCTTCAGTCATCTAGAGCAGGTTTTCCCCTCCCTCCCTCTGCTTCTAAAGCTAGCCTTTAAATACACTCTCTCTCCTTCCATTCCTCCCTCCTTCCCTCCTCTGCCCTGCCCATAAGTAGCTATGGGGCTGGAAAGGAGGCAAAGGAAGCAAAGGAGAAGGGATGAATAAATAGAATAAAGAAGGCAGCAAATCAGGGAGCAGGGGTGGTGGCTTGTTGCCCTCCTAGTTCTGTTGTTCAGTTGCAGGAAAGGAGGAGAACAGAGGAGGCAACCTGCCTCCCTCCCAGACTCACTGAGGAGGCCAAGACCAGAAAACCACCCAGCCCTCACCTGTTCTGTCTTGCTCAGGCCACTGCTAACTGAAGGGAACACTGCCTCTCTGCCTTTCCCTAGCCTTCCTTTGGCCTTTCCTCCCATAGTCTGGTTGCAGCAGTTCCTCCCTCCTTCTCCTCCTGACTTCCCTTTAGCTGTCATTACCAGACCCTCCTCCCCCCCCACACTCTGTTATTCAGGTGAAGTGGAAGGTCACATCCGTAGACTTCCTTTTCACTTCTCCTGGGGGCCCCCCAATATACATGTTCCCACATCAATAAAAATGAACCACATAGCATTAAAAAGCAACAGTACTATAAACTTTGAAATCAGTAATAACAGATGTTAACAGATAAAGGATATCCCACATTTTAAAATAGTTAAGGAGCCAAAAGAGATAAATAACATTCTATTGTAAAATCAACAATAATAAAAGAATTGAGGATAGTAGAGGAGTAAAGCAGTAGTTAGTGGCTATAAGCTTAACAAAATGAAATAAAAATATTTGCCTGAAGAAGAACCATTTCTATAAGGATGGAGTTTCAAAGTCTCGATGCTACAACAGAAAAAGTCAGATGTTTATCCTACATTATATCTGAAAGTGGGGGGCATACTTGGCAGAGATGTTGTTATTTAACAGTTAAGGATGTTCATGTAAGAGGAGGAGGTATTTCAAATACCTTAGGCATAGAGTTGGTAGGACTTCACAAGCAATAACCTATACTTTGATATGTGCACTGAAATGGATTGACAGCCAGTAAAGATCTTTTAAAATAGACAATTGAAAAGGGTTCGTCTGCCTTCCATTTCACTACTGTATTTTGGACATGTTGAAAATTTCAGTTGTTCTTGAAAGTCAGTCCCCTGTAGAAAGTACACCTGCAGTCCAGCGCTGGGTATAATGGAAGCATTGATTCCTAGGGTGTAATTATGACTCTCTAGGAAGGTTACAGCTGGTACACAATTTTAACAGTTTGCAATTTTTACTTGGTGCACTTCAATTAATGTGCTTAACAATATTTTTATTGGTATATGTTTATATTTTTAAGCCAAATTAGGCATTGTGGAAAGTCAGAAGAACCTAATAGACTGTCTAAAGGTGACAGAAGAAACTAAGGGGCTTTCTGCACAAGGACCAATTTTGCTGAATGTTTGCAGTATGCAGAAACGCTATATTTAATAGTGAAATTTCGTCATTCCACATACCTTTAATTCTAGTGGAATATTGAAGTCCGAGTAGCGTTGTATTCATTCCCCACATGTTTCCGGTCTCACTGGAATCGCAACAAAGGAAATGATATTTTTCTGCGCTTCTTCCCGCCCCTGGCCGTCAATCAAACAGAACAGTCAATGGACTATTCTGTTTGTGCTCCCCAAAAGCCCCTTTCTCTTTAATAATTGTTTTTTAAAAACGCAACCACACCAGTTGTAACAAATATTTGTTCAATCATTGTTTCAGAAAGACCTGGCGCTTAATCGTTTACATGCACCTCAAGTAAACCCCCCCCCCATGAGCACGATTTGTGGCCGAAATTACGAACAGGGGGCTGTATTGTGCTTGGGAACATTAAAGATATTTGCAGTAGAGAGCTTTGTTTTACTGTTAAGCACTTCTGTGGAGAGACTTTAGCTGGAGAAGCCTCGCTCATTTGTTGCTTTCCCTGGTCTAAGGGGGAAAAATGGTAATTGCTTCTCCGGAAGTTCGGGGCCGAGAGCAGGGGAGGGACATTCTTTCTACCGCTACATTGAGAATGCACATGTCTTTCACTGATGTGTTGCAGCTTGTGCTCAGAAGTGTAATGGTTTTTTCAGGGGGAATCCACTTTTCCTGATTTCCCAAAAAGCGCTACAATGAAGCGATTTTTGCGGGAGTGTTGCAGGAGTGTTGCAGATTGTGTAAGACGTCATGCGGAACATCGATTTAATAGCGTTTACCAAAGGTAAGACTTCTGCTACATTTAAGTCATGCGGAATGGCCCTAATAGACAGCCTAAAGGTGACCAGAGTCTTTATCTGAAGGTACAGATTTGATAGCACCCTGAAGGTGTTAAGCTGAAATTTAAGGGGAAATTAAATACCCATTCAGTATAGATGAATCTTCATTCTGTAACTGATTTTATAACTGACCAACAGCAGGTTTCTCTGAACAGAGATTCAGTTTTGGAACCTCCTCCTAGATCTTGTCACATCTTTGACCAGTTCAGGAAGTCCACCCTCTCACATCCCTCAGCAGAAAAGAAGAGGAGATGACCAGTATCACCTTAGTGAGGATACCTCACTTCACATCTCTTCTAGTAGTTGCATGTAGAAGTTAAGCAGTATTGGTGTCAGAATTGAGCTCCACAGGATCATATATCCTAAACACTACAGGGCTGAGCAGGTAATCCCCCAGCACCAGTTTCCAGAATTTCCAATCATACAGAAAATAATATAACCACCAGGGAATTATGTCCCCAGCTTCAGCCAACTGGTCCAACATAATGTCATGGTTGATACTATGAAGTGCCACAACTAGGTCTCTCTCCCAGCAGAGTCTATCAGTCAAGGTGACGCCAAATGGAGCTTCCATTCCCAAAAGCAGTTTGAAATGGTTTCAGATAATCCATCTCATCCAAGAAAACCATTACTAATGGTAACAGATTGTCCAAAAGCCAATATAATTTATTCATCAAACCATCACAAAAGAAGGCATCTGGAGGAGGGGTTGCATAACTCCCTTCTTCAAGACTGTCAGTTCTACTCCTCTATTTTAGGAAGTATTCACCCCTTTCAGGACCCAGCTGATCTATCCTCTCTCCTTCTAGATAATGAAACACAGAGCATGGGTTGAGTGCTAAAGTGGAGGAACATTCAAGCAACTTATCTGTAGCCTTGAGCCACACCAGCTGAAATTCAAACAACTGCAATATGTCTGATCACCAATGACATTCTCAGGCTGAAAAATACTAGGAGCCACGTTACTATAAATATGAACCATTTTGTCTGTGTAGCACTTCACTGGTTAGTCACAATCTACAGTGTGTTTTAGGTTTATATCATCAGGGGGGAAATTTAAAAGATCCTACCCACTCAGGACAGCTCAGCTGGACAGTTATTTATGTGTATTTATTTATAAGACCATTTATATTCTTTCTTTCCTCCACACACAGACACAAGGGTGACAGAAAACTTTATACACTTTCAGTGCAATCTTAACAGAGTTACGTTCTTCTAAATCCATTGATTTCAGTGGCTTTAGAAGGGCGCAACTCTTTTTCAAGATTGCATGGTTTGCCACACAGTTAGAAGAAAACTGTAGCCTCTGTTAGTTTTTGTTTCTATTTATGGTATCATCAGTACATTTCCCCAAGACCTGGAAAATCAAAGAGCAAAGTGAATTCAACAGGATGGTATGTTAGTCTCCTAAATCACCTGAAAATCCTACAAATTCATCAGTATTTAAACAGGAGTGTTGGCCAATGTCAACCAAACTATTCCTAAGGATGATCACAAATCCAATCAGTTCTTTCTGTGAACAGTGCTAGAGCATCTTACTATGTCCCTGTAGTAGAATAAGATTACCAGGTTTTAAAATTGGTAAAGCAGGACACCATTGACCGGGGGGGGGGGGTTCTTGCTTAAAAATTTGGTCTAAATGTAGCAATAAAAAGATTCATAGAATGCATAGAACGCAAAAATAGTATTGTAATATATGTTTTTAATTTCAGCATAAGTACAATTTGCCAGGTGCCCCCAGATGTCCCTCCAAAAGTGGGACAATCTGGTCACCTTATAGTAGAATCACAGAAGAGCCCCCAAGGAGGATTATGGAAGTAGTCAAGTGACCTTATTCTGACTTCAAGAATATTGGCAACTGGTTCCATAAATGTAATTTGCCACAGGATTATTCCTCCTAGTCATTCAGTCTTCCTAATAAGCAACAATACTTACAGGTGCAGGCATTAGCCTCAAGCTCCATAATCCAGCAGGACTTCCAGATGCTACTAGTCCTGAGAGGCTGTACTTAATAGGCTGAAGACTATAAAAGGCAAAACAGTAGCTATATGGGCTTCATTGGAGACCAGGAGTGTGGTGGAACTAGTTTAGGGATATGGCTATTGCCACAGAAACCCCTCTAGCGATTAAGGGGCTGTAAGAGATTTCTGTCTTTGTTCATATTGTAGGTTTTCTTTTCTATAATTAAACTGCATTTGTGTTGCAAAGATATTCTGCCTATGTGAGCTTCTTTGACCATTTAAATCCTTTAAAGCAGTGGTCCCCAACCCCCGGTCCAGGGACCGGTACTGGTCCGTTGATCACTCGGTTCCAGGCCGCGGCTCCTCCTTGTCCTCCTCCCCGGCTGCTGCCTTGGGGGCTGCCCTGCCTTGGGGGCTGTCTTGCCACTCTGCTGTCAGTTCTCCAGCGGCTGCCATGGCTGGGGCTCCCCCTCGGCGTGGTACTGCACAGATGCTGCTGGCAGCGCCCCCTAGCGGGCGGCGGGAAGTTAGGGGCACCAGCGGGAAAGCAAGTGGAGCAGGGGTTCAGGTGGCGGCGATGTCCCTCGGCAAAAGTCTACCTCCCCCCCCCCCCGGGCCTCAGTAAAATTGTCAAGCGTTGACCGATCCCCGGTGATTAAAAGGTTGGGGACCACTGCTTTAAAGGACCCCTGACTCTACCAACAACCTTTGGCAAAATAGTCTCTACCCCTGAAAAGATTCAGATTCTTGAGAGTCACCTCATGAGGTTGCGGTTGGGACATAAAGAGCAGCCGCGGCTTGGCAGGGGCCGCAGTTGACGGGGCCGATGCCGAGGCCAGGAAGACGCGACGACGCTCCTGGCTAGGAGCGTCGTCGCAGAAAATCGGCGTCAGCAGCAGGGAGGGGCCAGGCGCTTTATAAAGTGCCACGAGGCCAGCAGAGCTCCTCTTTGCTGCTGCGCGGGCCGGAGGACGGACCCGCCCGCCCACCCAGGTTTCGGAAATTTTTGTCACAGCGGCGGAATAGGTGGCACGAGGTAGTGTATAGGTTACAGGGACCAGTTTGTGGACTGGGGACCTGCGGTGGGGGTCTCCATAAGAGATCGGCGTTACCGAGTGTGGCCTTACCCGGCTGGGGAGGCCAGGGGCTCGGAGCCAAGAGGTGGGGGATGGCTGCATGTGGCGGACGCCCAGCACCCATGACCTGCCTCTTCCCTGGGGAGGGCTCCGAGGGGCAAGGAAGCCTTCCTCCCAGCTGGGAGGAAGGGGGGACCCAGGGCGCCCCTCGAGCCCGTGGCAGCAGTTGGACGACTGCGCGGGGAATACTCACACCTCGTGCCAGGCCAACCCGTTTTGTGTTATGGATAATAAAGCTGTGGCCTGTTTATGCCAAGAGCTGACTCAAGTGTTCATTGCCGCGTACATCGTGCCAGTCAACAAAAGCATTATAGGCATTTTCTTGACTTCTCAGCCACATAGAATCAAATAATGAAGATAATCTGCCACATGTGTGAAGACTATATTAGGACATCTGCATGGTGCATCCCTGCATGGAGTGGGGAGCCAGCTCACCAGCAAATTGAACCAGTCAGTGTGAAAGCTCAATACAACAGCAGCCCAATGGGCCTCAGCATTTGGGTGGGGCAAGCAACATTTATAAGGATATAGGTGCACTTTATAGGTCAAATGGGGTTCACCTATCAGACTGGTGCCTGGATCTGTGGCTTAATGTGATTGGGCCACATTGGTGGAATGGCGGAGTAAACAGGAGAGTGGGAACAGGGCTGGAGGCCCCCTTCTGGTGGTGGAATGGAGCATTTGGAGGAGCCTGCTCTGGATGAGGAAGTCAGGACAGGGGTTCCTGACTCAACCTGGGGGGGGCTCTTTATGAGAAAGCTGGCTGTGAGCAGGGCCAACCCTGGTTAATAAAGCCCTGGCCCACTTGTTAAAAGCTAAAGCAAGTGTCCATGTCCTTCTTGAGCCCAAGGTGCACAGCCTGCAAGTCAAAAGGTGGCAAGGACTTACCCTGGCCGCTATTGACATGGCAGCAAGGTGGACGGGAACCGCGAGGAGGGAAAGTGCAGGCATATGTAAAGCACACTGTGTGCTGAAGGGAGGAGCGGGCACACAGCTTTATAAGCAGCCGTGTGCTCGGAGACTGCCCTTTTCCTGGCAGCCAAGCAATGTGTTACACACCCTCCCACCCTGTTATTTGTTTAGGATTGTTGAATACAAAATTGTTCAAAGTAGTACTTCATAATATGCTTTTGTCACAGCTGGTGGAAGGGAGCATGGGGAGGAGCCTGTTCTGGATGAGGAAGTCAGGACAGAGGTTCCTGACTCAACTTAGTGGGGGCTCTTTATGAGGAGGCTAACTGCAAATAGGGCCCACCCCAGCTCCAGGTCCAGGTTGCCTGGAGTGGGCCTAATGTGGTATACACTTCCTGCAACACCCCAAGTGGGACACCGCCCTGGAGAAAATACTCAATGGCAAGGGGACCATGGGCACGGCAGGAGACTGGCATGGACTCCCCAGGATGCCATTAGAGTGAGGATTGTGTGTGGTCAGCTGACGACGATAAGCAGGCTCTCTCCCCCATGCCTAGCCAACATTTGCTATGTTATATTGGGTTAATAAAGCTGTGGCCCGTTTCTTAAAAGCCAAAGCAAGTGTCTGCATCCTTCTTGAGCCTAAGATGCCCAGCCTGCAAGTTAATAGTGTTTGAATTACTAAATTTTTATTTGAGTTAAAAAAGCATTAAAATTATAATTCAACAGAGAGAAGAAGAATGAGTAATTAGTTGCAGGAAAGCAATGCCAAAATGGAAAGTTAATTATCAAAAGGCTTTTGAAGCCAGGTGGCCCACATGGCTTACCACATTTTAGTAAGATGAACATTAACTTTCCAAGCAAGTGATGCTAGAAGCTGGATTTTAAAAGTATAAGCCTGGCTGTGACTTAGGATTGAATCCAAAATGTTAATGGGTTGAACAAAATGTTGGACAGAGTAGCCAGCTCAAAAGATCCCAAGTTCCCCTCATCCTACCAATTAGATTTTTTTTCCTTCTGGCTTCCCCTCCGTTATTTTGCCCAATGGAGAGCTGAATATGTCAGGCTTCCAAATCTTTCAACAGAAAACAGCTGTAGTCCCAAAGCTCAGAGTTTACCAAGAAGCTGTTAGTCCTGATGCCCAATCAGAAATTGTTTTTGTTTTCTCTTCATTAGTTCTAGTGATACGCTGCTGGGTAATAGTAAACTTTTTCATTTTTCCTCATGTTGATATCCTTCTTGCCCTCTGTATTTATATCCCCATATATTCATTAATGATCCACATTATATCTCTTTAGCTCTTTTGATCCTCAGAGATACTAGATCTCCCGCATCCGATTCACCTTTATTATTCCCCAGGTCTAAATTTTTTTTTAAAAAAAAGAATCTTCAGCATATTGATGATCAAAAGTGCCAGGAATTCTCTGTAATGTTTTTTATGATGACCAATTTGTTTTTGTTGCTGGAACTGCTAGGTAGCTCTCATCACAAAGAGAGTGCTCAAATTCTGAGTTTGCAGAGAAACGCAAAGTCAATCTACCAAAGCAGGCGGCTGAGAGAACAACAGACGTGGATAATATGTGTTGCCTAGCATTTTAAGGGATTTTTTCCCTCCAATTTACTCCATATAGTTGTTTTCTGTTGATAAAACCAAAACAGAATCCTTTTATCACAGTAGGAAATTTGCCTCTCCCTTCAGATTTTGAATAATAACAATTCTATGGGGTAATAATTATTCTAGATGCACCGCACCATGTAAATCTGTAGTACTTCTCCAGCAGCATCACTGACGGCAAAAGCTCAGAATGAGCAAATTAATTAGCCAGACTGTGAAATCAAATAAATCTCACAGCGGTCACCTCACTATAAGCTGGATAAAAGAAGACATTAAGTTCACATAAGTAGCTTTAGCTGGAGTAAAACCGAAGTCAAAAGGAGGTTGTTGATGAAGACTTTCCATTAAAATAAATGTTCTGGCCCTTCACAACAGGAGAGAAAGTTTAAGCATTGGTGTTTGCTTAGCTCTTGATTTGGATATGCTAGGGGAAAGGAACACAGCACAGGGATAAGTTGAGTGATGCATTTTCACACAGTAAAGAAAACTGGCATTATAAATGAGCCAAATGAAAAATCAAGAATTCAAGTCCCAGTGGGGAATGGAGGATTCCACACAAACTACAGCCAATATTCTGAGCTTGCATACATTTGCATTGGCATCCCTGTGAGTAGAATACACATGCGGTAAGGGAGAATGACAAGGCCACACAAACAAGGAAGAATGTGTACTGCAAGAGCAGCATTGCAGAAAATAACTCTAGAAACTGGTTCATAGCTCAGTGATAAAAAGCAATGTCATGAGACCCAGGATATCAATGTTTGAGTACAGCAACAGGAAGAAGTGAATGTGAGCGCCACATGCTAAAGCTCACCTGCTGAGTATCCCACCAGCAACAATACTTTTGCATGCGAGACATCAGGGGGAGGGAGGGAGGACAACAGGCCTCTCAATCCAGAATGCAGTTCTGAAGACTTCGATGCAGGGAGAAGAAAAGGTCACGTTGAAGCATTTATCATTTCCCATGAGCCCTGCCCATATCCTCACATAAGAACCAGAGGTCCCAGATATGTAAAAGAATCCCGAAGAATCAGCAGAAAAAGCACAAGTGTACCGCAAAGAGGCCCCAGGTATGGTTTCCATATATACTCTTAGAAAAATCAAAAGTATCAACTTCCAGCTAGGTCCTGGAGATTTCCCAGAATTGCACCTGATCCCCAGACTACAAAGATTTGTCTCTCTGGAGAATAGTACTGCTCTGGAGCACAGAGTAGCATTATACCCTGCTGAGCTTCTTCCATTTCCCAAACCTTCCCCTCTCTAGCTCTACCCCAAATTTTCAGGGATTTCCCAACTCAGGGCTGGCAACCCTACCCTCAAGTCAATGTAGTATGGAGTGACTGGCAAATTAACTACTGGCTTTGGTTAGGCAACTTGTTTCTGATTGGCTGATCGACTAATGGCCTCGCAGACTGCTTTCATTTTGCCCAGCCCCCATTGTGCCTCCCAAATCAGCAGACAACATTGATACCCTACATCAGTTCCACAAATAGTCAATGCATGAATGTTTACAATGATTTATTTTTAAACACATTATGACTGCATAGGCTTTCATAAGAAAGTAGTGTATTTGGCTCAGTGGCCACACCGTAGAGGAACAACATAACGGATTTAGTACAAAAGAAAACAGCATGTACACAGAATTGCAGATCATATTTGATGGGAAGTTTATTTTAACATAAGCCACAATAAGGACAATGCATTAATGTTTATACTTATAGCTGGATGCTTTTACGTTCCGCATGCTTCAGCGCAGCTTCCCACTTTTGTCTGAGAGCACACACTCACTGTGATAGCTACATTTGCAGATCTACCTGCTGGGAAAGATGGTAGTAACATCAAGACAATGTTCACCCATCCACTGTAAGGAGCTGCACTGGAACACTATTGCTAATTACACATAACTGTTGGTTCTGCTGTCATCTGTCACGGCTCCAATCTTCCAAGTAATGTTTGGACAGCACAAGCAACAGCTGGAATAATTGCCTTTTCCATGCATTGTTTATGGTCAACAAGAGGCTGTTCTCTTCTTAATGCATACATACCCCGGACTCCTTCACTGAATAGGATGGATTGATCAGCTGATACACAGTTTCTTCATCTTGCAGGGAACGCTTTGTTTGAGTTCTCTGTGCCTCCTGGCAGTTTAAGAGGGGAGAGACGTAGAACGTTTACAGCCTTTCTGTGGCAAGAAGGGTTTCACAAGAAATAACCTCCCATTAGATCAAACTTCAGTTATATGGATACAATGTAATTTTGCTATAGAAGAAGAAGAGTTGGTTCTTATATGCCACTTTTCTCTAGCCGAAGGAGTCTCAAAGCAGCTTACAGTCGCCTTCCCTTTCCTCTCCCCACAACAGACACCCTGTGAGGTAGGTGAGGCTGACAGAGCCCTGATATTACTGCTCTGTCAGAACAGCTTTATCAGTGCTGTGGTGACCCCAAGGTCACCCAGCTGGTTGCATTTGGAGGAGGAGCGAGGAATCAAACTCAACTCGCCAGATTAGAAGTCCATACTCCTAACCACTACACCAAGCTGGCTCTCTATAGCAGCATAACATCTGCAGGACCATCTTCTCCCATGTGTTCCTGCCTTTACAGAATCCTTCTTGACCATCCCAGTCTAGTGAGTACGTGAGAAATGGACTTATCAGTGGGGCACACAATTATGGAGGTGCCACGAGGGTGCCACCCTAATCACTCTTGACCTTCAGGAGGCAGCTGAGGTGATTTTATTCATGACAACTTTCAATTAATTGTAGTTCTTCTGTATACCTGCAGTTTTAAGTTATTGATTTTAAATCAGATAACATTAATCTATTATAAGAAAACGATTCATCTGTCCATTTGTATGCCCATTTTCCCATCCGTAACATATCAGAAAATAAACCTAGGGGTCTCAAAATTAGCCACCAGCTTCAGAGTGATTATGGGAGTTTCAGTGCCAAGCAACCCTGGCCTAGAGCTCTAGAAACAGTGTGTTTAAGTATTGTAATTCCTTATTCCAGGCTTTCTCAATCAGGGTTTTGTGAAACCCCAGAGCTTAATGACAGTCTGGAAGGGTTTCACCAATCTGGTAGGAGTTAATTTACACACACACACACACACACACACACATGTAAAGAAATTATTAGGCGATATGACCATATATGGTTATGTTGACGCACCCCTCCCAAAATGGCCAATAATTAGCCTGGTGGGTATAGGGAGGGGAGAGACCTTAGTCCTAAAAATCCTTGCTGGCTGAGGCTTGTTGCATGTGGCAGCGACTTAAGTCCAGAGAGGTAAGTACTCTCATTTTAACTTAACTGCAAGAATGGGGACAGAGCAGCAGAGGCCTGCCCCAGCCATGTTTCTGCACACTCCCACTGCAGGCTCCCTTTGGTGAAGAAGAGCAAACTGGAAGCCAGCCCAGGGTGCAAGTATAGTTAGTTCACAAATCATCTGAAAATATGTCTGTGCTGTCACTTTCCATGCTATGGGAGTGGCCTGGTGATGTCATATCTAGGGGGAGTGTCTGGGTGATGTCCCTTCTAGTGACATGTGACTTCTGGGGGCGTGGCAGGAAGGTGGGGTCTGCTGACATCATTTCTGGTGTTTCTCAAAGCCTGAAGAATGTTTCAGGGGTTTCTCAATGGTAAAAAGGTTGAGAAAGGTTGCCTTATTCTAATAGGTGAGTTCCCTGCTGTACTGTTACTGTCAATGGCCTTCAGCCAACAGGAACTGGGTGTTTGTTGTTAGCTCCATTACACAAAAGTCTCCTTTCCTAGTACTGATCCCGCTTAGTGTTGGGAAAATTGAGTTTGAGACTGGGGCTTGTTAGATATGAGAAAAATCTAAGTGATAATTGTTAGGCCTTCACTGAAATCCCAAGTAGAGTAATCAGGGAAGGTGAGACTATGTAGCTTTTTCTATTAGGATAAGCTTGTTTTCCCTTTGGTAGTTATTCTCTTGAAATAATTGTTCAGTCTTTTAGCAATAATCAAACACACTTACTTATTGTTATGGTTTACAACAGTGGTTCTCCTAAAGCCATGACCCTTTAATACAGTTCCTCATGTTGTGGTGACCCCCCACCCCTAAAATTATACAAGTGTTCTTTCACAGAAATTAAACTGAAACTGACCAATGGCATGAAGATCCATTGTTCATGATAAATGGTTTTTTTCCGGGGTGTCAGTTCAGTTCTGCCTCTTGTCCCACCATGCCGATCTCGCTCTTTTCTGCTGCTCCAGACAGATGAACACTCTGTCTCGATCTATCCCGCCAGGCTGTTGTGTGTTTGGCACACACACCCCACCCATGTTGCTTGTCCTGCCGCGACCCCTGCGAAAGGGTTGTTCGACCTCCAAAGGGGTCCTGACTCCCAGGTTGAGAACCACTGGTTTACAAAACATAGGTACAGCTGACAAGCTTCTTTTTCTCTCCAGTTGGTTAAAGTATAACAGTAAACATAGTTTTAATACTACTTCTTCTGGCTGAGGTAAATTTGGTCAAGTTACACTTCTTTGGGTTATAGTCACTTATAGACGCACACACTGTGTCTTTGCCATGCAGCACGTGTTGGCAGAAGCATTCAAGCTATCTGTCAGATTCTTCTAACAGAGAAAAACATCAACTGCCACTAACTGACTAACATAACCATTAGAATGTTCAGAATGTTCCCATCATGCATCACACCCCCACCCCTCTAATAAAAACAGTGCTTGCATGCAAGGATGTAAATAAAGTTCAACATTTAGCTTTTGAGAGTTGATGAGACAGGCTACACTATGCTGCCACGCCCACTCCTTGCTATAAGAGTAAGTTAATATATACATACTCTGAGCGGTAAAAAAAATAGCCTAAGAGTGATCATTTACAAAGCACTCAGAATAAGTTGTATTTTTTTTTATTTTTAGTGCACTGTCACTCTCTCAGTCTTTTCTACACACACACCATATAGGTTCCTAGACTCACAAGGGAAGAGATCTAGACAAATTCAGCTTCATTTCCTGGTGACACTTATAAATTCAACAGATTTATTTTGCTCACAGTTTGACACTGGGGATCTCCCGCCTCATTCAAGGCCCATGACAGTGAATGGAAGTGCTTCCTTTGGCTTTAATTGGCTCTGGGTTGAAAAAAAAAAGATGTTTTCTAGAGACAGCTGTGGGGGAAGTAGTGTCAGCAAAACAAATGTCTTGCTTGTTTCTTATAAAGCCAACTTTCAATCATGGGGCCTGAGCTGGTAAATTAACCTCCCAAATGATTTCCCAAGGTCTCCAAATTTTTGCCCCTTCCCTCCCTCCAAGATGAAGAACATAAAGATGCTGCTTTCCACAGAAGCATTGTCACACCTCTCACCATTCTTTTGCTTTGTTCTATGATTTTAACATATTCCTTTTGCATATACTGCTGTTCTTTGGAGTTTTAACCAAAGCAATCACATTGACATGACAAAGAAAGATCTTTTTCCCAAAGCACCAGCATACATATAAATGCACATTTGCATATGATGCATGCTAGCAAAAGTTGAGTTGATACAGCACATCTTTTATAGACAAAATTTGTGTACAGGCAGGGTCTAAAACAATCACCTCTGCTGAACATTTATATTCCATTTTTTTCTCAGAAAAAGCTACATTTGCTGTCCAGGGTATATCTTGACACACCCCACACAAGATGAGTGTTAGGATAATAAAAATTAACAAGCATCAGCATCTTAAGCATTGCATCTTCCTTCTCCAGGGCTGAAGGGGTCAGGAGAGGAAAGGATATATGAGGTAAAGAGCTCCTGGGAGTGGACATCCACCTTAGAGAAACCCTCACCCGTGACAATACCAATCAAAATCTGAGTTCTCTTCTAGAGAGTACATGGTGACAGATGGGGGAGAACTAGACAAAATTTCTCCATTTGTCCATGGGTTTTAATATCCCAGACAGAAATCCAAAACTCAAAACCTGGGGAGATGTTTAACACAGATTTGGCAAGAAATAGGTAGCCAGGCCCTCAATGTATGATTGGTTGAGATGGGAGGTTGAAGAGATAAAATGTTCAGCTGGTTTGGGGAAGGCATACCAAAAAGTGTAGAACAGGGAGGGAAACGTTTGAAGTCATGCCAACACTAGAAAGTTTCTTAAGACCCTCTACCTTTGAGTCCACTGAGAATTCTTATCCAATGTACTTCATCATTTACACACATACCCTGCTATCTGGTCTAGTAACCCAAGGCACTTGGAGGTTTATGGGAAGCAGAGAATCTTAAGGTACCTTAATTTATATCAGCTACCAGGTGCGCCTCTTGTGGCGCAGAGTGGTAAGCGGCAAAAATGCTGTCTGAAGCTGTCTGTCCATGAGGTTGGGAGTTCGATCCCAGCAGCCGGCTCAAGGTTGACTCAGCCTTCCATCCTTCCAAGGTCGGTAAAATGAGCACCCATCTTGCTGTGGGGTAAAACGGTAATGACTGGGGAAGGTACTGGCAAGGCCACCCTGTATTGAGTCTGCCATTAAAGCTCTGGAGTACACCACGAAAAAAAGGATGGTTCAAAACGAGTACAACAGAAAAAAGAACCTATCCTAGGCCACAATAAACAATTTCACAATGAATGCAACTAAACGTGTCTAATCTCTTCTTTTAATTGAACAACCAAAATAGCCTCCAGATTATAACCATGTTCAAGTGAGTTTTCATCAGTGGTTGTTTTTCAACTTAAAGTTTGCTAATGAAGTCCTTCAGTAGGATCAATTCTTCTTGGCAGGATTTAAATAATATATATGTGGCCTTTGGCTCACAGGTACGGGGCTGTCTAGTCAAAAGTTGAAAAACAACCACTGATGAAAACTCACTTGAAAACGGTTATAATCTGGAGGCCGTTTTGGTTCTTCAATTAAAAGAAGAGATTAGACATGTTTAGTTGCATTCATTGTGAAATTGTTTATGAAAGCTCTGGAGGGCGTCACCCCAAGGGTCAGACATGACTCGGTGCTTGCACAGGGGATACCTTTACCTTACCAGGGAAAGAGAACCCAAAAACTGGATGGGAGGGGAGGACAGGATACTATTTGTTTCTCAGAAGCTGTTGGGATTTCGCGCATACACACATACAGGGGAAGTACACCCTCTCATCTGCTCACTGGCTTGGAGAAAGAAGGGTGACAATATGGAGCCCCATGACACTCTTTAATAATTATTTGTATTAAATAGAGCTTGCTTTTAGAGATTGGGCAGGTGCCTACTAGATTTGCTAGAAATGTTACAGGTCACTGTAATGAAAATGAGGAAATAGGCCACACGAAGAAGGGTCACCCAATTCATCAATGTGTTGGTCGTTATGGCCAGTAGGTTAAATGAGCTTGCTGGGCATTCTCAGCTACCTTTGTACTGGACAGCCTCCAGGTGGTGGCTGGAGATCTCCCAACATTTAAATTGGTCTCCAGGTTACAGAGATCAGTTCCCCTGGAGAAAATGGCTGCTTTAGAGAGTGGAATCTACAGCATTATATTCTACTGAGGTCCCTCTTCTCCCCAAACTTTGCCCTCCCCAAACTCAAACCGCTAAATCTTCAGGAATTTCCCAGCCCAGAACGGGCAACCCTAATAACTGATATTTCCTTGTTTTAAAGCAGGGGAAAAGGGAATGAAACCAGGCTTTTTATGGAACAGGTCAACTTACAGAAAAGTAAAAGTGAGGCACATAGAAATGCTGGGCTGAGTTTTGAGCCAGGTGAGGTTGCCCAGAACACAATCAGTCACCAAGGCTCTCCATTCATTTATTTAGATCTCACGAGAAAGGAAAGGTTGCATTTAAATAGCCACTGCAAATCAGACTAGTTGCATTATCTGACATCTCATGTCCTCATTCTTGGTCAAAGAGGAAACAGGGGTGGGTTTTTTTTCCACATTTTACAAAAAATGGCAACCACACATATACTTGCATTGCATCCTTGTACATTGCACAGTGGGAAGTCCATTTAGTCTCCATTGTCCAAGAATAAGGTATAAATCATCACACAGGATCAACTATGGATCAACTATCTCTAGGTTTCATGGGTTTTCCTTCATGGGAGAGTTTTCATGTAAACCACCCTTCAGATCAGGTAACGTTATCACAATATACTGCTGTGCATTTAAGGTTTGGCAGTATTAATTAGGGATGCTGCTGAACTTCAGTGATTTGATGCTTGGAATTGAGCTCTGCCACACCGGTTAAAGGCTGAAATCTTTTGGGGAGCAGTGACATTTATCAAATAGCATTTCTACTTATAACTGTGATCATTTTCTGATCTGTTTCTGCAACTGCACAGTATGCATGGGAGACTGAAGGTTCTGTTTCCTGTGGGAAAACTGATATCTAGCTGGAAAGATTTTCTGGTACATGGGGGTGATATAAGTACAGCAAACATCCAGGGGACACACTGGAGGAGGGAGGCCAGAAAGGCAATCTTAGCTTTTTCTTTTTTTTCCCCCGGTGGGTACTCTCATCTTCCCTCAGTTCTTTTCCCTGGCCTCTCTTCAACATTTGGCAATGGAAGTAACCAGCCTGTCAGCACTCCCTTACCTCAGAGGCTTCAAAAGGAGATTGAATTACCTCAGAGTAATGCCCATTGAACACAATGGGATTTACTTCTGAGTAAACATACATGGGACATGTTAAGGAAAAGGGGGAGAACTGTAAAGATAATGGAGGTTTATCTTTCTGATCAGACATAACAATCCCATTAAGATAAAATGGAGGAGGGGGGATGATGTAAGCCCCTTTGGACCCCCACTGCAAAGAAAGGATGCATTTAAATGAAGTAAAAAAAATACTTATTGTTGTTCAGTTTTCCTTTAGACAACTTTTAACTGCTACACTAATACATTCTGTGCGCTATTGTTCCAAGAGCATCTAATATTTTTGGATGTCATTTTGGGAACTACCTTTCTATCCCTAGTGCCTGGTGAACTACAGATCCCAGAACACCCGCCATCCAGTATAAGCTGTTCTGGGAACTACAGTGCCGAGAAGGCTCCAGATGCTTGAGAAGATTCTGTATTCAACAGAGAGGAAAAGAAGCAGGGATGGCAGAGACATCAAAAATGTTTCATTCTTCTCCAGGCTGCCTGCAGGTTTTTTTTGTTTATTCTCTGTCTGCTGCTAACATAGCTTTCCGCTATTAAAGCAGGTCAATTGAAGGAGAAACAAAAGGGAGGAGAGAGAAGATCATAAGAGAAGGGGAAACCTTCTGGATACCCTTGTGCTCCTAATGCCATCATTGAGAGCAAGCAGGATGAACGCTCACTACCTAAACAATCTATTTCCATTTTGTAAGTGAAGAACACAGATTTTTTGAATATCAGTCCAAGGAGACCTGGGAGGAGCTCATCCATCTCTAGCATTAAGGAAATGTACACGTATTCTCTGTCATTAGAAGCAAGTCAACTTTTTTCATCCCCTCTGTGATTTCTGAGGCGATTAAAGAGTATTCTGTTGTACAGCTGCAGGCAGTCAAGGAACTTGGGTCAACATACTAAGAACAAGGGAGGATCACAATTGTCTCTAGTGATGCTGTCTATTTAGATGGTGTCTACAAAACTTCTGAAAAAGTTACTCCTCCCCCTCCCCAAACAAAAGTCTGCCGTGAAGCTTGTGCAGTGAACTTTATTGCTATTCAGAGAATTTAAATTCATGCCTGCAAGGACTACAATGAATATACAGCCTTTCTTTGAACTCTTAGTACAATTTCAGTGTTGAGTCATAAACACTGGTCTGATTGATATATGTAGTGCTACTTCAAAATGACACCGCAGAGGAATAAAAAATCTTGAAAAATAGTCTTGTTTTTGTCTGGGGATATATCAGGCCTTCAATGGTAGCCTTCAATGCAAAGTAAATAATGGCTGTTCTCCAATGAATGGTACAAACAAATGTGCATTTTGAAGGATATGTAAATGTCATTCTGATTTTTAAAAAGAGTATGGTATATAAAAATGTCAGTATTATCCCTTCTGGGTTTTCAGGAGAAGAGATGTTTGTCTTGATGAGGGAAAAAAAGGGTATCTTCATTTACTGGAAAACCCAAATAGTTCTACGGAAGACTGAGCTAGGTTCTGGTTTCCCCATTGCTTCACTAAGGCCACTTATGCACAGCAGCAGCTATTGCGCACTGCCGCCATCCCATTGTGGTGGGTCAGGATGCCCCGCCATTCCCCGTGTATGCATACACGGGGAACAGCGGGGCATGCTGGGCTGCCTCGGTGTAGTGCGCATGCGCTGAACGCCGGGGCCAGAAGGTAAGCCGACAAGGCGGGGGGAGATTTGGATGGCATGGGGAGGGAGTGGGGGGCAGGACCCCTCCGCAAGCCCAGGTGGGGGCAGGGGGTTGCCCCTGCCAGCTCCGGGGCTCTGTGGAGCCCACAGGGGCACATGGTGTCCTTACAGGGACACTGTAGGGTTGGGGCTGGGCGGGCCGACAAGCCTGCCACTGGCGATTACACACAGCGCCGGCCCACTGCAGCCCCAGATTACCCAGGAAGTTACGGAAGATCCCTCAGTCGCTTACCAGGGGCCTTCCGTAGCCCTGGGCTGGGAGGCGCCCATGCTGGTGGCGGCAACGAGTGTTATCGGTGATTTTAATCGAAGTGCTCCAGCAACCAGCCCGGGCATTATGGCCTGTGCATAATGGGCCTAAGAAATTTACAAGGCTTTAAAAGAAGATGTGCATGCATCTATCTTTGAAAACCTTGTCGTGTCCCCTCTACCCATAAGTCTTTGAGACAGGAATTTCAAGACAGAAAATTATATTTGGCATGAACTCGAATAAGGATCCATGATTACTGAGATCTTATGATGGCATTAGAAAAGAACTAGTTGCATAAGGAAAAAAGGTGGGTGAGAACAGTTCTTGACTTCAAAAGTTTTAAGACTTTTGCTTTGAAAAGATGGTCTTGAAAAGATGGACTGTCCAGAGACATTCTTTTGATTACAAGTCAGTGCACATAATTTGTGTTTTTAATTTAGTTATCATGCAATAACCTTTTTAGTACTGTAGCAAGTATTATTAGGATTGTCCTCAGGATCACTGTTAAGCATTTTCTGTTCCTGCGCTTCCAAAGGACTTGCACAGAAATGAACCAGATGCCTTTTCTGGATCCAGAGCTGGAAAGTGCCTTGGCTTTTTTCTCTCTTTAGGTATTGGTCTCCCTCATATGTTTGACTTTCAGATGATCACTTTAAGACAGGCACAACTACATTTGATTTGCATTATTTATAGACCATAATCTACATTGCTGGCTCCGTTCCCTGTGTATATATGTGTTCACTAAAGTGTTAGCATTGCTACAGATGGAAATGAAGGCAAAGGGTAGCACCCATGGGTCAACAAGGAATGCCTCCACTAATTAAATCTGAAGGATACTAGAGAGAGTACAGCAAAACACAGGCAGGGGTATGATACTGAATTGAAGTTATATCTGTTTCCAAGGACAGAAACAATATTCTCCTAATAACAGTTATGTGATTGGCTCATAAAACTGAAGTCAAGATTTAAATTACTTGCATGCGGAGGTTGACAGAACCCTAGACAAAACAAAATCGGAAGACAAAATGGTGAAACTGATAATGACAGATACTAGATCTGGCAGACAAACGATAGAGCTCTTGACAGACTAACCTTCAGGGAAATAATGTTAGAGGTAACTTTTCGATATATGTAGTTCTTTTATTATACTAAATGGGGAAAAATGCTTCACAGCATTTGGAAAAATCAACAGCCAATATACCATTCTGCCATAATAACAAAAAACGAGAAGGTGCTAGATGACAAATTCAAAGGAGGTACCCATGTTGGTATGGTGCAGCAAAACCGAACCGCTTTCTGGCATCTCAGACTATTAGATTTTTGAAACATATACTTTTGTGTGTTACTTCATGCTTAATAACATGTAATTTACAAGATGAGGTACCCATGTAATGGAGCTGTTTCCAGGTAATGGAAACAACAGGATTTTAGCAGTCATCTGAGATTCAACTCCCAGCCAGGATGTCCACCAGAAGTCTTAATTTACTAGAAATCTAATGAATATGCTACCACCACTTTGGATATAAATTATTCCAAAATACATCCATTGAATCCTCCTACTAGAGACTGAAAGAACTACAGTGCTGACAGAATGTTGATGGTTTGGTGAGTGTTCGAGTTACTAACCTCAAGATGTAGGTTATGAAAGTACACCTGAAAGCCAGATATACGTTCCCTCAGAGGAAATTGCAGCTGCAGGAAGGTGGACTTCATGGCATCACATCCCCATTGCATTCTCTCCTTTCTCCAAATTCCACCCTTCTCAGGCACCGTCCCCAAATCTCCAAGAATTTTCAAAGACAGAAAAGGCAACTCTAAACAGGTGGTATGAAGTCCCATTAACTCATAGCTGACTTATGGTGATAGTTTAATGTTTTCCAGGCAACAGAGATTCATGGGTGGTTTTCCATTGCCTACTTCTGCATAATGACCATGGATTTCCTTGTGTTTTCTCATGCAAATACTTAACCAGGGCCAACCTTGCTTAGTTTCAGGATCTGACAGGATTGAGCTAGGCTGGACCATCCAGGTCAGGTCAAACTCTAAATGACATCTAACTTAGGAAATTACATCACCTGCTAGTATATCATGGGTAATGATTGGTTGCCCTCTGCTGCCCCGGTGGCAGGAGTACCGTATGGGCAAGGATTGTTTTTTTTCCACCATGTGGTTTTTGTAATGTTTTGGACCTGTTTTAATGGGGGTTTAATGGGATTTTATTGTTCTGGGGTTTTTACATTGTGACCTGCCATGAACTGACTTGCTGGGAGTGGTGGGTAAGAAATTTATTTATTTATGTATTTATTTATTTATTTAATTATTAATAAATTAACTCTGACTAGCTAGGTAAAGAACTTAAGGTGCTTTAGACCCAGCCTTGCTGACAGAAACAAGTTGATATTGGTTTCCAACAGCACTTTCTTTTAGTTGTACCCTTGTTTTGTTAGTTCTGTACTTGGGTTCTTTGAGACTTTGCATGTTCACACACACCACTGTAGCCTTTAGAATAGGCTACTGTGATGTGTTCAAAGTACATTGCTTTTAGAGATGACCTAGAAGTTTCAGTATGTGTAAAATATAAAAAAATGCTTGTTGTGTCTGGGACTAGACACTTTGAACATGGAACACTTGATAATTTCATTCCTGGTGTACTTCAAGACACTGGTTTTACCTTTAAAGCCCTAACGGACAAAATCTCCCACAGAAAATCTGTGCATTAGTACTGTTATTCTAACTGTATTTCTCTTGTTGTCTTTGCTCATAGATGACATCATTCCTATTCAGCCCACGCTCAGTTATTTTAAGGTATTAGATAAATCCCGTGGACCGCTTCACCTGAGGAGAGGGCACCTATACCTCATGTTTTCAGAAAGGCCTACAATCCTGTTTTATGTCACTGCTTATTTCAGTGCAAGTTTTAGGGTCAGGACAGTCATTTTGCCTGGTTGACAGGGGAGCTAGATGCCTGACCACATTGCAGCACCTCTTCAACAGAACAACTTTTATTAGCATAGGTACTTTTCCTAAAATGGATGAGCAATTGTGCTATATCTGGTTCCTTTGTGTTGCAAGATAAAATGGTGACCTACATACATTAAATTAATCACTATATGACATTTAGGATCCTTATAAAAAAGACACAAAGGTTTAATTAATCATTCCTGTCAACATTACCACATTGTGTATTGTCTGTAATTTTCAGCAACCTTTTCTTCTGGAAAGGAGTTAAATATGTGTCACAACACATTGCATCTTCTCATTGTGTTCTTATGAACACTTTTTTAGAAGCTGTGGCAATACTGCTGTGAAAACTTGTGTGTGTGTGTGTGTGTGTGTGTATATATATATAGCGAAAAGCAATCAGAATTTGTCCTCCTCATTTAATATTTTGAGGTATAAGAAAATTATGGCAGTTTGACTCTAAACTCCGCTGGGGAAAAACAACAATGTATTCTGGTGAAGTTAACAAAGGAATGAATTATATATCCTTATATGAGGTACAGTAACAAGAGAAAGACCAGTCACAAGAGAAAGAAGTGCTTCTTTCTTGGAGCTCTGGAGAAAGAATCATATTTATGTATTACTTGTTTATCAAAATATTTATATCCTACCTTTCCTTGTGGTTCATGATGGCTTACAATAATAATTAAAATATCTCAGCTAAAACCAAAGATAAAATAACAAGCTGCAAATCCCTGCCCCTCTCCCTTCAAGGGCCTTGGCAAACAGGCAGGCCTCTTCAGAAAGCATATTCACATCTTCAGAAAACATTCCAGAACCATGATGGAAAAGTCCAGACTCCGTTCGATATCAGATGGTGAGCTATCCCACAGATGGCTGCCTGGTGACTGTAGCTGATGTACAGGGAGACATGGAACAAGGTGGTCCTTGAAATATTTAAATCCTAGGTTACTAAAGTCTTTTCATGTTATAACCAGCACATTGAATTGAACTTTCTCCTCCCTCTTTTTCCCTTTTTAAGGGCACTCAGAGTGACTTGGAGTGACACCCCTTTCCACTGTGGGGACCCTCCCTGCCCACATTCTGGCTGCCCCTGCCGCATCTGTGCTCTGCTCGGGCCCTACAAATCATTAAACTAGCTCTGGTGCTACAGAACCCATGAACTGCTCCTGGCCGCCATGCCAAGCTGCTTTTCACCGGCAAGGTGAAATCTGTGAGCACCTCCAAGTTCCTAACCTGCTCTGATATAACCATATAGAAACCTAGCTTAAGCCATGGCCAGATCCTGCTTCTTATAGTAGGGACACAAGATGGCATATCAACCCCACCTAGCCAGGGGCATAACAAGGGAGATCTGGGTATGAAGACATTGATCTAAAACCATACCCAAGAGGCCAATCTGCTACTTTGGGAGCGCTCGAAAACTTGGTTGACTACTGTAGCAGCCAACACACAATGCAGTGATTCAGAAAACCTACTGTCATGCTTTATTCTGAACAAAAAGAGAACTAGAGATGAGTGTCATCAGCGTATTGTGACACACAGATAAGCATTCACCATATTCATGAAGGTTTTATGTAGAGATAATAAGAAAGGAACCCTGCAGGTTAGCATAAGTTACAGCACTCAAGCAAGAGTTCCTTGGTAACACCTTCAGGTGCTAGTAAGGTAACAAAAGAACCATCAGAGTGCAGTGCTACTTCTAAAAACTGGTCCAGAAAGATACTTGTTTGATAGTATTATAAGCCATCTTGATGTTGGCTAACAGAAACACACACTAACTTTCTCTCTCCTGTGAAAGAAGAGAAGTAACCAAGGCAGTTTGAGTTTCATAATCAGACATGAAGCCAAATTGGTGGTCTGATCATTTTTATTAACAAATAAAGAAGTCTAAAGTTTGTCAGTAACCATTCAATTACTTTGCCCACAGTATTTACTTTTGAGTCGCAGTTTGCAGGCCCACTTCAGGAGGTAATGCAGGCTTCCTTCAACACAACGATCCAAGTCTACATTATAAGAGAGAAAATGAAGAAACCTGCTTGCTTTCATACTTCTGTATTCTTAACTTCATAGATTACCTAATTATTACATTCCTTGACTTTAAGCAGCCATTTTTGTTACTAGAATTTTAATTATTTTCTTATAGGCACACTAGAAGATAAGCCCGTTGTAGGTGAAATACAGCGGGCGCTAGCAGCCTGTCCCCCTGCCCCCCGGGTGGCCGTGTTTGCAGCCTCACCTGTTGGACAGCAGGATGAAGAGAAGGAGGCCTGCAGGGAGGAGGAGGAGGCACGCAAGGGACAGCGCGGACGGAGGCAGAGCAGGCGGCTCGAAGGGTGGCATGGGGGTGGCTCCGTCCGAGGCTGCGGGGAAGGCAAAGAAGCCCAGCCGCGGCGCTGCGCAGCCTTGAGGACCTGGCAGGCTTGGGCCGCGTCGTAGGCTGCAGAGAAGGCCAAGGAGCACGGGCCAGGGCAAAGGGGAATTCCCTTCGGCTGGGGCGAGGCGTGCCGACGCAGGCGGCAGGCGGCGCGGCGCAGGAGAGGCCAGTGTAAGGGGGGGTGAGCGCGGGTCGCTTAGGGAGGGCGAAGAAGGCGCGGCAACACCCCCAGCCTCCAGCATTCCAGAGAGTTCCGCAGCTCCCCGCAGCCAGCAGGGCGCGGCCTTCGGCCTTCTCCCGGGGAGCCGCTCCACTGGTGGGCCGGGCGAGGTGTCTTCTTTGCGGTCCTGGCGGCAGCCATCACCAACCTGCCCTGGCCAAGGCAAAGCAGGTAATGGCAGCGGCCGGCGACATGGGCTCGCCATCGGAGAGGGGGCGGATCAGGAGGCGCTTCACGCCTCCCTGGTGTTCAGTCCTGCAGCAAGGGAGCAATTGGGCTGGTGGGCAGGGAGTCCAGGGCGGGCCAAGTGGCACTTGGAGAGGGCCAATCAGGAGCCACAAAGTGGCTCCTTATTGGCCCTCTCCGAGTTTTTATCCCAGACGTGTCCCGCCCTAACTCCTCTCCACCAGCCCTTACTGCTTTATTTTGTCTGTGCCCCCCCCCGCCACAGGATGTTTAAGGATAGGTACCCCCCGTGCAAGCACCGAGTCATGTCTGACCCTTGGGGTGACGCCCTCTAGCATTTTCTTGGCAGACAGGGTGGTTTGCCATTCCCTTCCCCAGTTTTACCAATCTCGGAAGGATGGAAGGCTGTGTCAACCTAGAGCCGGCTACTGAGATTGAACTCCCAGCCTCACGGTCAGAGCTTCAGACAGCATTTTGGCTGCCTTACCACCCTGCGCCACAAGAGGCTCTTACGAATGTTTAAAACTTGTTAAGTTTTCCCAGAGAAGTCAGACCTCATTTTTTCTTACATGAAGTTTGAGTCCAGTGGCACCTTTAAGACCAACAAAGTTTAATTCTGGGTACAAGCTTTCATGTGCATGCACACTTCTTCAAGTAGATTGAAACAGGCTCCTCAAGCTCTCTTTATAGGTGGTGGTGCTGTTAATTGCTGGGATGGTCCAGTTAAAGTCAAGAGACTGGGTTTGCAGTGGGAGACCACCCACCCTTCACCTGTTTCATCTGCCACCATGCAGCTTGAGCAGCAGTAAAAACATTTGGAGAAAATTGGGGGGGCGGGTATTGACATCATGCTAATGTCATTTCCAGCAGTAACTCCAGAAGTGACGCCATCATATTGAGGTGATGTTTTATTATTTGCCTGAAACTCTATGGTTAAACCATAGAGTAAAGCAGTTAAAGAGGTGTGGTAATATGGTTAAACCATAGAGTTTGGAACAAATGCTAAACTGATACCCCAGCATGATGGTATCACTTTTGGATCACATTGTAAGTGGCATCATGGTGTCAGCACAATGCTGAAAAGGCCCTCACCCCCTGTAATCTCCTGGTGGTTGCCAGCCACAATCTTAATTTCATGTAACAGACTTCCATAGTAATTATTTATATCCTAACAATCTATGTCATAATGAAATTACTCATCTCAGAAAATGGCCTCTGAGAAATGCCTGGATGTAGTCAGCCTTGATAAATAAATTGTTGAGAGAGTAGACTTTTGCTGGCATTTATTTGAATACTTCTCATTTTGTAAAAATCTTCCAAAATGATACTCTATAATCAGATATTATGCATGATACTTTTACTGAAAATGAGTTTGGTTTATATTTCCTACAAGAAACCCTGTTACAAACTTCTATCCTTTTGACTAGTTTGCACCAAAGAATTTAATTTTGAACCTGTCCTAAGATTTGCTTTAGGAGGAAAGCCATCTGCCTCGATGAGTTTGAAATTTATTCTCTCAATTTTGTTTTTGATACTTTTTTGTGGAAAGGTGTTACTAGGGGAAAGAAAAATTTATAACCCACTCCTTTCCCATGGATCTAGCAAGATCGAACTGCTATTAGGTGTAATGTCTGCAAAACTTTCCTGGAATGTAACCTTTAGATGCTAGCTGCTGTTCATATTTGTGACTATTATATACTGGAGGCTTTTTTCTACCTTTATACTATTAACTTGCCTACCCCATAAAACTTACCAAGGATTTACCTACCTATAAAAATATTGTTTATTTTGCCCTACCAAAGACAATGTACAAATACATATGCTTACCAGTATCTATTGTTGTGAACTTTGGCAGATTAAAAGTGGGAGGGCAGTAGTGATTGTGTCAGTGCTTGGCTCCTGTGGCCATTTCTCGCATTCCCAGGGAATTGCCGATTGCCACTTTAAGGTCAGGAGGCAAATTTCTTCCAGCCTGGCCAGTTAAAGTTTGGAGGGTGGGCATCATCTGGCCATGGAATTGGGGTCACTATGGGTGGGGAGGTAGTTGTGAATTCCCTGCATTCTGCAGGGGATTGGACTAGATGACCCTGGAGGTCTCTTCCAACTGTATGATTCCATGATTCTATTATAAAGATATAGCTGTGGAAGAAATACTCAAAATGCCACTTTTGGTTTGGTGAATAAGACCATCATGTTGTGATAGAAACAGAACTATTTGTATATAAACAACTTGGATTCTACACCTTGATTCAACCCATTCACATTCTCTCAGCTACAAACTATAACATATAACACCAAACAACAAACATAAAATAAACACTAAAAACATAGCATGAAGACGGTATCAATTCCAAAATCCAATGAAGCAAAACAAAGAACACAATATAGTGTAAGGATCAGAGCAAAAACAGAACAAAACAAATGTAAAGCACCAGACTGACATTAATCCACCAGATTAGATTTCTACCCATGGAGTATGATTTTTCTCACTTACACACCCCTTAACACTGCAGTCCAAAACATTGTTTCTGTATGGAAATCCTTCCACCTACATAAATAGTTCAGTGGATTCAAGCTAGTGGTCCCAGAGAAAACTTAAAAGAATATGTAAAATATAATGTCATCAGTAACTGTCATCAGCCTGTATGTTTTGCTGGGTGAGATTATTCTTTCTTGTAAACCACCCTGACACCCTTTTTGAAGAACGGAAACCTAGAAATCAAAGAAAGAAAGAGAGAGAGAGAGAGAGAGAGAGAGAGAGAGAGAGAGAGAGAGAGAGAAGAAAGAAAGAAAGAAAGAAAGAAAGAAAGAAAGAAAGAAAGAAAGAAAGAAAGAAAGAAAGAAAGAAAGAAAGAAAGAATGAGGGAGGGAGGGAGGGAGGGAGGGAGGGAGGGAGGGAGGGAGGGAGGGATCGATCGATCGATCGATCGATCGATCGATCGATAGATAGATAGATAGATAGATAGATAGATAGGATTAGATTTGTAGTCAATTACAAATATGCTTATACTGCATATATCTTTGTAACACATTTTCTGCATTATCATCTGTCCTGCCTTAGACAGTTTTTTGTTTGTTTATAGAGCTTTCCTTTTCTTTAATTATAGTTCTCTTGCACTGTTTATTTTGTATCTTATGCTGTTGGATTGAATTATTTCTGTTGTTTCGATCCAAGCTACATTTTTTCTTATCAGAACAGGTGGGGTAATTTCTACCCATTTCTTTTTCCTGCTGTAGACTCCCTGCACTCATTTCCCACTCCTACTGTTCAGGGGTTATGCATCAAGCCACATTTTGGGGGAGATCATTGGATTCAATGGGAGTAGAGAGGCAGGAACATTCTGTTCTATTTGGGTTGCCAACTTCCAGATCAGCTGGGATTACCATTGATCTCCATGTGATAGAAATCAGTTCACCTGGAGAAAATGTCTGCTTTGGAAACTGGATGTTATACCTTTACTAGAGGCAAAGCCTGTTGCACCCAGGGAAACAATGGGCACTAAGATGCACACCTGCATTATGACCTTCCTGGGGGCTGGCAACTTGGTAAAAGCATAAATCATGGGAGGGAGAGAGGGAGGGAGGGGAGGTGGGAGGGTGCAGAGGCCAAGCTGGGTCCCAAATGATGGGTAGGCAGGGGTGATTTAAATTACAGGGAAATTTTCCAGTGGGCCCCTGTCCTAGAGGACCACTGGCAGCTAAAAGCATGTACAGCAATGCCTCAGAAACTCTGCAACTGCCTCAGGGTCTACAATGATGTGTCAATTCACCAACAGCCATCTTTGCAGAAGTAGGCAATAGGTTAACTAACACCTATTTTTGTCATTATGGCCCTAGCTTGTACTGCCCCATTTGTGTTTTCTGGCTGTGGGGAATGAATGGGGAAAGAGGAGGGCATGATTAAGCTGCCCTCTCCTGATCAGCTAGGCATCCATGCTCTTTGTTTTTATGCCTTACTGTTTACACACAATCACTCTTCGGGGTCCAGTTACCATGTCCAGCCTCTCACAAATCTACCAGAACATAAATAGAGACCAAAAACAAATCCCAAAAGGGTGGGGGGATGCTTTATCATTGTGACATATCTCCATAGCAACACAGAAGTATTAATTTTTAAATTTAAAATGCGTTAACAGTGTGGCATTACTGGATAGCTCTGCTGTGCTGTGATTTGGTGGCTTGCTGTGATTGACAAACCAAGGAGCGGGTGGGGAAAGAAGTTCAACTTGTTTCCCCTTGCCACCTTATTGGGAGGCAAAAACCATGACAAAACAGCAGGAAAATGTGGGAGGGGTTTCCCGTCAGGAAGCTTGTAAACATGCGGCTTACAACCATGCGTTTGCAAACAGGAGGCAATACGAGTGTTGTGCCTCTGTGTGGAATCAGTCTGACTTTTTTATCTCACTATGCATCTCTCTACTCATTCAGTTCTCACACCTGTATGTGCTATTCACATTTCTCACATCTGTATGTGCTACTGCTATTCACATTTCTTACCAATAGCCTTCATCCACTCTTAGCTATAGTTACTGTTCAGTTACTTATGCATCTTATCCTTGTTGGCCCTTCCTGGCAATATCCTCCTATGTAATAGTTGGTTTTTTCTGTTTCAAGGTATCTGAAAAAGTGTGAGTGCACAGAATAAAACATTGTTGGCCTTGAAGATGCCATTGAATTCAAACTTTATTCTGCTGCTTCAGACTAACACAGTTATACATCCAAGGCTGTGGTATATATGATACATTGGGTCATGAGTCACTCAAGATATTTTAACAGAAGTAAATCTGTTATGCCTGTTCACAACTTTTAAAGAAACTAGAGTCTGAAACCATCTCAAAGGAGATTAAATTCTTAAGCATTATACTATCCTTTAAAATTAAAAAAAAAGTCGTATCAGCTCAATTTCCGGAGGATTCTGAATGTCATTATGTTGTACACGCAATAATTAATTGTGTTGGTACTCCTAATTTCTGGAAGGATTAAGTCCATCCAAATGAGTTCTTTGTTCCCCACTATTTCTTCCCAATAATCCTCAGTGATATTTCTTGTACAACATGATAAATTAAGATTTCATTAGATACTTTAGGAAGCTCATATTGCAAGCCTGGATGTGAAAGATCAAAGTTGCTTCCATTCTGGTGATCCAATGATGCCTAAATCACCATTCTCCAATCCCACTAAGCAGTTCTATCTGCCATTCCAACTTTAACATGATTAAGGATTAAGACACTGAAAAGCAATCTCATGGATATATTCAATCAACTGGGTTTTGCCTGTAATAATTTAATGCTAATTTGTTGGTTCTTTCCATAGTTAAAAAACACACACACATACACACTGCAAGCAATCCAAACAAAAATTGCATCTGTTTTCTTCAGAAAGGGGCTGGATTAAAAGTACTGCAGCCCAAGTGAAGGTGGTGGAATTGGAGTTTTTTCCACCTCATTGCCAATTCCTGAGCTTTCTTAAATTCTCATCCTGGGAGTCAGAGGGCCTTTGAGTACAACATGGGGTTGAAGTGGGCATCTGCTGTAGGAGGAAGGAATTAGCAAAATCACCCCTTCCTCCATTAGTGGAAGTACCATTCCACAAGGATAAGTGTAATTTCACCAACAATATAGCAACTCTGGGCCCAGCACGAGATTTATTGTGTGGGTTGGAGCCCTACCATAGCCCACTTGACTTTAGTTTATACAGGTCTCATGATTCCCAGCATGGCATTTTTAGGCTGTCATTCTTTATTCATCTGCTAATAAGTCTGTTGGATTCAGCGCCATGTGCATGCTCGAGTTTTGTGTTGCTCCATATGGAATGCATGACAAACATTTAGGATTCCTATGACAATGGTCATTTCAGCACAGTTCTAAAATAAATTATAAAGTAACTTCTTGTCTCACACAAATTCCCATGAATCTGTGACATAACTCACTCAGATATCGAAATTGATTGTCGGTTGTTATTAGTGGGTTGCTTCTCACCTCTTGACTCCCTGAAGATTCAGGCTCCCTCAGTGGGAGAGCAGAAAGATATTATCTTGTTTATTGTGGTAGTTAAGCCAAGCTGTTTCATTGAGGGGTGAGATTATATCTCAGGGCAGAGGGACAGTTCTTTAAAAAGGAAGCAGGAAGGAGTAAAACCACTCTTAGATTTTTCACTATATGTGTTTTCTTGCAGTGAAAGTCTTCTAGCACAAAAAAGAATGTATAAGGAATACACATCAGCAAAACTACTTACAGTGTAATTCTATGCAGAGGTATACCCATTGACTTCAGCAGACATAGAATCATGAAACTCTGCTTAGGACTGCACTGGAGTTATACTTTCCAGCAGAGATGTAGATAGCCAGGGATAATGGAGCCAGCTTTTCTCTTGAAAAGCCATAGTTCAAGTATCCCTGCAGCTGATGAGCTTGACACAACTCATGCTATCCCATTATTATCTTGACCAATCTCCAAGGAGTTCAAGAAGGTATGCATCCTCAATTTTATTCTCACAACAAACCTGTTAGATTAAGCTGACAGAGAGTAAACTAACTCATGGGCACGCAATGAGCTTCACAGAAAAGTAAGGATCTGTACGTTTCCATCCCTTGCATTTCTATTATTAGTTTAGTCCTTTATAAATATTGAATTATGTCATTTCCCTTGTTCGGGCATTGTCTGAGGAAAAGAAATCTTCCTTTCCAAAATAGGGTAATAATAGGTATTGCCCAGGAACTCTGGTCAAAAAGGAAGTCAGCTTTTTACGTTGCCTAGTTCCTGAAACTGTAACACACAGATCATCTCATGGTCATTAAGCAATAACAGCTTCCTATTGATCTAGGTCATAATATTTATATTTTATGAACTTCCATTCAGTGGAACAGTTTTCACTACAGGATCTTACAATTATTTTGAAATGGTTTGCTGTAGATTAGTCAGAATCTAAAATACCAAGACAATTCCATGGCCCGTAGACAGAAATAATTATTGTTTTAAATGGCCAAAGAAACTGACAAAATATATAATATTAATATCTTCCCACTGAGAAGGCAGGATGACCAGGATTGCCATCTATTCATAATTAGGCGGTGACCTTATTTCCCAGCTCCATATTTAATATTGGTCAGGAGAATGGTCCTACCAATAACACTCCATTAGCTCTTTGGGGGAAGAGTGAACATGTGAATGTCTTATTTTGAATAAGAACATTGGTTCACCTAGATCAGTATTGTCTCCTCTAACTGACCGCCCTCTGGGGTCTTAGGCAGGTATAGGTCTTTCCAAACCCTCTCCTACCAGAAATACTTTAATTAGAATTGGCAGAGATTAGACACAATTCTCCTGTGTACAACATATGTGCTCAGAAGAACTAAAGCTGGCAGCTACCTCTCCGAAATTGTTCTTCTGAAGTTTAAAAACAATGTTAGCCTTCTGATTTAGGGTTTTTTTTTTCTTGTAGACTGAATAAGAGTTGGTTATTGTGAATGGGTACCTTAATTTACATCCCAAATTATCTTCCACTGGGGGAGAATGGGAGAAGGAGAAAGATTATGTCAAGGTGGAAGTGGGAAGACCAGACACCCAACGGGTATTGGCCTGTCATGACTCCTGGCCCCAGAGGGTCTTAGCCCCCATGTTATATGGGGCAAGGCAAATGTCAATGTAACTGTTCTCTGCCAGGCTTTAAGGTAGTAATGAGAGAAAAGACCAGTTTTCCATTGACAGATCTCATAGCCTTTGCCTTTTGGGAATCAAACCACACACTGAAATGAAGATGAAAAGGGATTGGATTGGGGATATATTTCATCAGACTGTTGTCCAGATACTGTTAGAACTAACCAGTCCTGGATGCTAGTAAATATAGAGGCTAGAAATATTTTGTGCATGATGTATCCTAGCAACTCAGCTGCAAGAAGCCCATTCAAAACAAGCCTATCCCTTCCAATTTCCCATCAGAACATTTATTATATGTTTATAATGTAAATTTGTTATCAGTTATTATAGCCTGGTAAAGGGTAGTTGTACTTTCTGTTGACAATGAATTGAGCCACTTGCCAATCACCTAACTTCCTATACACAAAGCCATCTGGGAACATTTTGATAGATTGATTTTTTAAAATGTATCTGAATTTTTATTCAGATGCTAATGTATGCTCTTTTCTATATGCTCATTATCCTCTTATTACCATGTGAAGCACTCTGAGTTCATTAGTGTAAACCTGCTTAACTATCATTGGATATGGTTATGACGCTTTAATGGTTTTTGTTGGTTTTACACATTCTTCTTCTTCTGTTATTATTATCATTATCAGCCCTTGTAAAAAATATTGTGCTTAATGTCTCTTCCTGTAACAGCTATCTATTCGCAATCTCATCCTGTGTGTGTGTGTATGTGTTTTCATATTTCCCATTTGATGAATGAATAAATCAGAGTTGTGGATAACAATTATTTCAAAATAGCTTATTGTCAATATTTTGAAAAAGAAAAACATCAGACATCCTTTTTCCCCATGTGCAAACTTGCTTAACCCACAAGACTGGCATTTGCTTACCTTGAAAGACTGGTATATATTTTCACTATGGGAATGAAAGGCAGAATCTCCTATCTGGATTTGTTTTCTCCACAGTGCATACGCTGTAGTAATCCTTGCAACACAATGCTAAGCTTATTTACGTGGAAGTAAATGGCAATGAATTAAACCTAGTTTGCTACTATGTAGTAAGTAAGATAGAGACTATACCACTCTATGGACATTCACATGGAAACAAGTCCCAATGAACAGAGCATTCCATAGACTCATGCTGTTAATGGCTTTGACAGGCTAAAGGCAAATAAATGTGATTTACCTCAGAAGCTATGTGGTTATGGATTTATTTGTTTAATTATTTTAAGTATTCTTGCACTACACTTGTTTTGGTGCCTGCTAATTTGTAAGCTGCTTTGAAGCTGTGAATGGAAAGAAAGGTGGGATATAAATGATTCAATAAAGAAATAAATTCCTAGTTACTCTTCCCTTTTCCAGAATGCCATTTCTGGCCCTGAACATTAAATAGGAATGAAAAGGGTAAAGGTAAAGGTATCCCCTGTGCAAGCCACCAGGTCATGTCCAACCCTTGGGGTGATGCCCTCCAGCGTTTTCTTGGCAGACGCAATACGGAGTGGTTTGCCAGTGCCTTCCCCAGTCATTACCATTTACCCCCCACAAGCTGAGTACTCATTTTACTGACCTCGGAAGGATGGAAGGCTGAGTCAACCTTGATCCAGCTGCTGGGATTGAACTCCCAGCCTCATGGGCAAAGCTTTCAGACTGCATGTCCGCTGCCTTACCACTCTGCGCCACAAGAGGCTCTTTAAATAGGAATACATCCCCTCAAATGTCTCAGATTACTTTTCTCTTTTAATATCTCGCTTATAATGCTCATCTCCTTATCATCCTACTAGAGTGCTTCATTTCTTCCTGGCATTATGGTTTGACTGCCATAGAGGGGGGGTTTTGTTAAAAAAAAGTTATAATGACACACTGTCAATTCCTTGACAAATATCAATCAAATATATGGTTTGTTGTTGGGACTGAGGTTTTATTCCCTTATAAAGATTGAAACTGGGAATACTTCCCAAAAGTTCCTCAGAGGAAATATTGTTAGTACATTTTAATACATTATTTTTGTTTAATAAAAAAACTGGGTCAAACCAGATGAAAATCTAGAAGATTCATGATTAGACTTTATCAGCACTATTTTAAATAGAATTAGCATTTAGCAATGTTCAGAGACCATGATTTGAACAGTGTGCAGGAAATGGGGCTAACCTTTCACTAATCAAATCTGATAAATTCTCTCTTCCTAAGTTATTCTAAATGCAAAAACGAGAGATAGACAAAATGAATGCAACAAAATTTACGATATACTTTATTCTGCAGTAGCGTGTAATGGAGCACGATGTTTCAGTTGAAAATTTCCCTCTCTAGGTGGAAGAAAAAATTACATAGCTATTTATCATTTGCTTGTGAACAGATTTCTTGCATATGAAGCACATATAGTCCAATGCTATGGGTAAAGAAAAGAGAATCCCATATTTTATTTCAAGTCTCCAGAAAGATATATCTAGCTTCCATTCTCCAGAGCATGAATCATACATTTATATAGGGGTAGATCCATATGGTCACTAGTTTAAAGGAATATTCATGTGTTTCCAAAGAGGGTTATTTGTGAGAGGGGACTGCAAACATTGTAACAATCCTATTAAAAATTGAAGGGGATGAATGCCACTATGGTTCTATGCACCTTTACTTTAACTGCTGTAATTATCATGCGAAGCGAAAACCTGATGTGAGCCTAAGCAAGATTTTTCTATCGTCATTTCAGATAAGTTTCAGCAGCAAAGAAATCCTTTGGTGAAGTGGCAGCTGTTGAGTTAGCAACTATCTCTTTCTTTCTCTCTCGCTCTCTCTCTTGGCAATTTTCCCTTTCACCTGACAAACCATCCATTTACGTTCGTATATCCCATTGTTTTATAAAACCAAGATGACGAATTGTACATCTGAAATCCTTATTGTTCCCATTCTGTAGCCCACCAAACATTTTTTTGTATACATCAGTTTTATGTGAGTATAAGATGATTGGAGTTTATGAAAAATGTTGTTCTATGTGATTCATTTTACTGCAGAGTGAATGCCAAGAAATCTCAATTGAAAATAATTGTGTCATTATTAAACTTTCTTTCATCTGTGGTTTCCTTTGTTTAAACCTCTGACCAGATGGAATTATCAGGCTTCTACTGGAAGAAACCTATCAACAGTGGCATTGTGTATTGCAGACAAACCACTGAAAGGGGATCCTAATAATCACAATGGGATTTGTTCTTATACTGATTTGCTCTGAACCTTACATGACACATATCCCAACACCACTGGTACTAATATGTATGGAGACAAAACTGAATACAGGAGAAAGTCATTCTTTACAAAATGTTAAGAAAATACATGATGATAATGGTGGTGGTGGTGGTGCTGGCTGTTTTTTGTACCCTAATTTTTTACTACCGAAAGGAGTCTCGAAGTGGCATACAATCACCTACCCTCACCCACAGCAGATACCCTGTGAGGTAGGCCAGGCTGGGAGAGCTCTGAAAGAACTGTGACTGGCCCAAGGTCACCCAGCCAGCTGCATGTGGAGGACTGGGTAATCAAACCTGGTTCTCCAAATAAGAGTTCACCATTCTTAACCATTACACCAGTCTTGACTCAGTAATTGCAGAAACCTCCATTAAATTTTTGCCTTTATCGTGGGATTCAATGGCTTCATATATAAGTATTGTTGGCCCTCCCTATGATTTTTCTCTCTCTCAGCAGACTTTGTTCTTCTGTATGCTTAATAATATATAGTTTAAGGTTAAAATAACATTGTATTTCCCAACAGTGCACAAAAACATTGATGCTTCAAGCTAGGTTTCAAGTTTATTACCACCTTGGTCAGCTCTATGACCAATTGTTTTAGTATGATGTCTAGGAACTTCATGTCTATGGCATGACTTGAGCTCGCATTTGCCCAATCAAGGGGAGGCTTGTTGAAGTTGTAGAGTGTTGCAATATTTCTCTTGTAGTCACATTCTCTTCTCTCTCTCAAAATCTCTCTCAAAACTCTAGGGTTTGAAGAGAATAGTGATTGTCCACCCCCGCTTTAAAGTAGCCCTTGGGGCCCAGTAACTCCATCTATAGTGATCTCCTGAGAAATACCTCCCCGCTCCTGTTTTCTAACTTGCTTGGGCTTACTTAAACTTCTTATGAGCCCAAACATTTAATGTTTGGGATGCATGCAGTCAGCTGTTGATATGCACTCCAAGATTATACGGTGCCATAAAAAAGAAATGTATCTTGTATCATATTCCATTATGAACATTTACAACAGTGTATGCAAAACACACTTAAGTGATAACCTCAGTGACACTATAATCGCAGCAAAATACAGCTGAAGTCTGTGAAGAATAAGGCGAGGAAACTGAAGTACTGGAAATGGGCTTTTACTCACAGCTTCCCCAGTCTTTGTAATTCAAATTAACCCAAGCTGTATTGCCTTTATATCCTCCAGGAAGCTGCCATGTCATATAAGCCACTGTGTAGTTATCAGCACAATACCATGCAGTATTTTGTGGAGGTGCACTATATATCTTTTGTCACTACTCTATGTGCATTTTGCACAAAATATAACCCTATTAAAATTACAATGCATTTATCATCCTGCTATGTTTAAGGAACTCACGAGCTGCAAAGAATTTAATTAAAATATGATGATTTAATGGGCAGGCTCCATCTATTGTTTACTCTGGAGGTTGAGATTCTGTTTGAAATTGGATCCCAAATTTAATTTAGGTTTCTGCCAACCTTATCGTTGCTCCAAGGCTGCTTCAGGATGGAGCTGCATGGCCTTTTTCCCCCTTTTTTCTTTTAATCTGCCTCCAGAAATAGTTCAAAAAGTTCATTACACTGATTCTTAAACTTTGTTGTAATGCAAACCTGTATGCTTGGTTGTTGTTGGCTACTGCATATTCTCATGTACTGCATTTCCATGTGGATGTCCACACCTCTGGTTTTATTGTACGGCACGTGCACCTTTGAATCATCCTAGAACAGCACTGTCTTAGACCGTTTACGCACTAGGAACTTCACTGCCCCAGCTCCCATGCAGGAGCACAAATTGGGGGCAATTGAGGTGCACCAGTCCAAATGCTCCCCCATGTGGGTGCGTGAAGAAGTGGGGCAACCTGCCACGACTAAAACGCCAGCCTGCAGCCCGGCATGAAACCTCCAGTGCATAAACGGTCTTAGTGAGTCACAATATGCTCAAGGTACCTACTAATGCCTATTTGCTATGTCACAAAACTTCCTCTTTCTCTTCAATAACTGCACTCAAAATAGTCACACCAGATTACAGAACAACTAGCTTCCACATATATGTGTGTTTAACCTAGGAAAGAAGAAGAATCATAGAATCATAGAATTATAGAATCATAGAATCATTGAGTTGGAAGGGGCCATACAGGCCATCTAGTCCAACCCC
Organism: Paroedura picta; assembly: GCF_049243985.1. Classification (NCBI taxonomy): domain Eukaryota; kingdom Metazoa; phylum Chordata; class Lepidosauria; order Squamata; family Gekkonidae; genus Paroedura; species Paroedura picta. The sequence continues at coordinate 30,724,591 of NC_135371.1, forward strand.
CTGCTCAACGCAGGATCAGCCCTAAGCATCCTAAAGCATCCAAGAAAAGTGTGTATCCAACCTTTGCTTGAAAACTGCTAGTGAGGGGGAGTTCACCAAGAAGAAGGAGAAAGAGTTGGTTCTTAGATGCCGCTTTTCTCTGCCCTAAGGAGGCTCCAAGTGGCTTACAGTCGCTTTCCCTTTCCTCTCCCCACAACAGACACTCTGTGAGGTGGGTGAGTCTGAGAGAGCCCTGATATCACTGCTCGGTCAGAGCAGTTTTATCAGTGCCGTGGCGAGCCCAAGGTCACCCAGCTGGCTGCATACGGGGGAGTGCAGAATCGAACCTGGCATGCCAGATTAGAAGTCTGCACTCCTAACCACTACACCAAACTGGCTCTCAGCATTTTGTTACGTCCACATTAGGCTTGTGCACTTGGATCTACTCAAGCCTAAAATAAACCCCAAGAAAATCCTGGATATAGTCAGAAATTTTAGATTGATCTAAAAAGTCAGCAGTTTCTCAGGCAAGCTTATGCAGTCCTGCAGAAGTCAGCCCAAGGGACAGAGCGCTGAGAGATCCCCACCACCTTGGCTGTGTCTGGCTTCTCATGCCACCTAGTTTAAACCAGACTGCAAAAGAAGCCAGCCCAAAATCGGATGGGTTGGTGGGAAGTTGAGAATGCCCCACCTGTGTAGCTCTACCTTCTCCTGCTACTTGGTTTAAACAGGGCAGCAGGAAAGAGTAGTCCTCTGTTCTGCCTTGTCTTGCAGCTTGTTTTAAGCTGGGCTTCAGGAGAAACCAAGCCAGCTATTTGATTCGAAAATTTTGTGGATTTCTAAAAATGCTGGATTTGAATACCATAGTGGTATTTGGATCCAGGATTTTTGGGGGAATCCTGTGGATTTGTTTGTTTGTTTCAGGGCCAATAGCTCTGAAGTGATAATACCAGTTAAAAAAATTACACATACCTAGTCCATGTACTGCAGCTCTTGCCTTAACCGACCTGAGCAGGAAAGTCATGGCCGCATACAGTGTTTAACGATTTGCTTGCTTTATGTGCAAGACAGCCCAACAGAGGGCTGTTGCTTTAGTATAGGACACAAGGTTAGTTGTGCACTAGTACAACCAAACTCAGATACTCTTGGATTAATTCAGAGTGCCATAGCCTGTTTTAATGTTCTGCCTCTGGGCCAGACTAAATTTCTTTGACAGTATTTTAGGAGCACACAATATCAAACCATCCAGTGAAACCATGTAGATTACAGTGCTCTAGTCCAGTGGTCCCCAACCCCCAGTCCGGAGGCCAGTACTGGTCCGTAGATCAGTCAGTACCAGGCTGCGGCTCTTCCTCGTCTTCCTCTCCGGCTGCTGCCTCGGGGGCTGCCCTGCTACTCTGCTGCTGGCTCACCTTTGGTGCTCGGCAGCCGTCATGGCTGGGGCTCCCCCTCGGCATGGTACTTTGCAGCTGCTGCTGGCAGCACCCCCCAGCGAGTGGCGGGAAGCCAGGGGCACCGGCAGGAAAGCAAGCGGAGCAGGTGCTCAGGCGGCGTCCCTCAGCAAAAGACCACCCTGCCTGGGCCTCAGTAAAATTGTCAAGCATTGACCGGTCCCCAGTGATAAAAAGGTTGGGGACCACTGCTCTAGTCAATATTCTTTCTATACCAATGGCTGGAGTAAGACCTTACTTAATAAAAACATCTGGGTATTCTGAAGTTTCCTAACTTCCTGATTTGAAATAATGCTTCTAGTGATGCAATAATAAATATCTAACCCCTAACTGGAGTTCTGTGAAGACTCCGATGACAAAGGCCAGAGTGGAGAGTAACTGATGCAGTCACATTATTTATCCATTTGTTCATCTGCAATGATTAGCCTAATTAATTAAAATGTATCATGTGGTGATTCCTAATAAACAACAGTAGTTCATGAATTTATTTGCAGTTTTTATTCCACCCTCCTACTCAAAAAGGGCATTCATCACAGGTTGCAATGGCTGGTGAGAATCAAAATGTATAAAAATCATCCAAATAAAAATGAGCAACGTTTGAACAAATCAGACCAGTAACAAAATTTAAATATGCTTCACCTCTCCTCTACAGCGTATCTGTACTGGGAAGTTCGTGATTTGACTAGACCATAAATGCCTACCCTCATGAGCCATGTCTGGCCCATGCCAACTTATTTGCTTCTTCCATCCTGGAGTTAAACTGGCCTCTTGTATCTGCCCAGCTTTCCCTTGTTTTCTATTTCAGAGAGACTTTGTAGTATAAACACTCTTATCTTGTCCCTTTCTGGAATGCTAAACAAACCTGTTTCTAATTCTTGCACATGGGTGTGAGAATGACTGACTGTCTCATGCTTTCCCAAAGTACTGAGGATCAAATGGGTCAACTACAGGAAATAGTAATTGGCACCTGAATTTGGTTTTGGTAGGTGGAGTCAAAGAGTATATTTGCCTGGGTTTCTATATAGTTCCTTGTCTTCAACAATGCCTTTCTGTGATGTTGAACTCCTATAGATGTTTTCTACCCTTAATAAAGCCTACCTCAGGTTTCTCCTGTGCCTGGGACTCCTGGTTGTGTGTCTTTGAAGTTTTGAACCAGGACTGCACCCCAGGGTCACAATAACCACCAACAAACTAGCTCTCACCAACAAATTGGTATGTTAGATTTATTATATTGTGAGCCACCTAGAGATCTCAAAAGAAGGATGGCATATAAATAGAAAAATAAATAATCATACTGTTTTTATGGGACTTATTTTTTTTTCAAGTACATTTAACTTACTGTGAAAAGATTAACTTGCAGCTCCAAGTCCAGGTAAGAGAGAGAAGAGAGGTCCTATATAAGATAAAACAGCATATAACGAAGAGCGATTGGGTACCAATGGCCAAGTGGACCAAGGCATAGAATTCTATATAACCTTTCCCTCTCAGATCCTCTTAACCCTTTTGCTCCCAGATTTGCTTATGTTATTGATAGCTTATGCTTTTGGCCAAGTTCTCATTCTGAAGGTTACCTTTGGTTTATGATTTCCTAAGTGTCTGTGCCCGATCACCTGAAAGACTTATTTTACACACTTTCATTATCTTGAGCATATGCAGCATTGTCTATGTTAATAGTCCATTTCTTATTTCCAAAACATATGTCATAGCTTTTGCAGTCTAATGTAAGCACACTCAATACATTACATCTTGACTCAGGTACTTATAAGGCATCAACTCCATTTAAGTCATTGTTGTGAAGTATGCTACAACATTAAGTGCCAGTACCTATGCCTTGACTCTGTATACATTCACCATTAACAATCTTTATCTCTCTTTTCTCATTTTCCTTTTCATCAAACAAGTCTTTCCAGTTTGCACTGTGATTAGATGCTGTACAGCCTATTAGCCACTTATTCCCTTTTGATTCTGATTCAGCATTCTCATACCTAAGGCCTTTCTGGTCAATTAGTTTTTTTTAAAAAAAAACCTTTTTTTCCTTTGTATTCTGCATTAGGACCATCATGTTTTTGATTTTTAAAATCACCTCCCTATTTCTTTATAACTGTGTGCTGTTCCCATGCACCTTAGAAAAACTATCATTAGCTGGTATAGTACAGTCCTTTGCAAAGTTGCAGTTAAAGCAACACTGCAATTGGTTTTTCTCCCTTCCGTTGCTCTTTCGAGTTCTTCCTAGAAATGTAACTTGAGCCATTTGGTGATTCAGATTCTATAAACTGTTTTGAGCATTCCTTCTATAATTCTTTTAGTATTTGACTGAAAGGTTTTTGCATCTTTCTTTTGGCTTAGACTCTGCACATTCACCCATGCAGAAAAGTCTTCCCCCAAAGACCCAGACATAAAATTTGCCTTTTGTTGATCAATTATATTAAAGCCACAGATTGCTAGTTTGTCAAATGCCTGCCTCGGTTCAGATATATATATTTGACAATTTCTTCTGTTATGTTACTTTGTTTTGCAAAGTTTTCTTATCCATATTTCTTGTGATTTAATACTACTAAACCCAAAAGACTCTTTTAGGTTCGAGCATTTATTTGCTGTCTGGGAATTTTCAGACATGAAAGTTTTAGGCAATCCCATTTTTTATTAGCCAAGACTCCAATTCCTTGCCTTTCTCTGTTGTTTTTTTCTTCCTCTAGGATTCCAGCAGCTCTTTTAGCTTTGAGGAGTGTATGAAATCTTTTAAGACAGTTTCTGTAGTTGACAGCATTAGGTTTTGGGATCTCCAACTATTAGCTTGTCTCAGCTTTTTTTTTTTTCCACAGCAGCATAGAGAAGAAAAATGGAGAATTTTTAAAGGTCAAAAAGAATAAAAACATGATGATCTGCTAATCAAAGATGTTAAGTCCTTTTAAAGTATTAAGCTTAATCTAAACTTCTGATAGACTCTGGACTCATATCTTATTGGGTTAAATGTAAAAAAAATATTTGACTTAGAAGTACACAAGCTTTACACAGTAACCCCAATCCATAACAAAATAACCCCAATCCTCCATTTTTATTTATTTAGTTAGTTGGTTAAGTTGGAAATGCTGTTCAAACAAATTACAAAGATGATCTGACTCTAATGGTAACAAGTGAAAGAAATTTTACTTAACAAAAATAGAGGCACCTCTTCCGTGACATGTAGGTTCATTCAATTTATTATGAACATATTAACTTCAAAGAGATTAACTTGCTACAGCTGCAAGCCCAGGTAAGAGAGAGAAGAAGAGAGGTCCTATATAAGATAAAACAAAAGGCCAGCAATGGCTAAAGAGACTCAACATCCAACCAATGAGGGAGTGGGACCAACTGCTAAGTGTACTCAAGAAAGAGAATTCTCATAAACCCATTCCCTAACAGATCCTCTTGCATTCAAAGTTACAATATCCAGCACTGTATTGTCCATTTTGTACACAAAGAATCTAGCACTAGGTGTACTGTAGAAACTGGACTTGGGTTCACCCACATCCTGTGGATGAGAGTACCTAACCAGTATAATTAGACATTAAACAACACAAGATCTGAATAGCCCAGGTTAGCCCAATCTCATGAGATCTCCGATGGTAAGCATGGTCATACCTGACTAGTATTTGGACAGGAGACCTCCAAGGAATACCAATGCCAGGCAAGCAATGGCAAACCATCTCTGATCATCTCTTGCCTTGAAAACTCTAGAGAGTTGCCATAAGACAGCTGTGATTTGTCAGCACTTTCCACCACTACCAAACAGAATGGAGAAATCTTACAAAGTGAAATGTCCTACCAGTTTCCTGTGCCTATTTTGGAACTTATTCTACTCTAACTCTATTTTTCTCTTATAATTGCAGGTTGTTTAGCCCAATTCAATACAGTAGCCCAATAAGCTAAAAGCTTTAATAATATGGCAATACCCAAAGTGTTTATAACATTTTGATTATATGGCAAGCATAGTAGTTGAACCCATAATAGGAGCTTGTTTCATACATTTGAAAGGCTTTTATGTTGCAATCTAAAGCTGAAGAAACCATTTTTTGTAGCAATGGATACTTGTTGTTTGGAGGCAGGCCTCTTATGAACATTCTTATAAACAGAAAGTGGTTTAAAAGTGGTTTGCATGCATGTGTTAATAATCTTCACACAGCCCGCGGCTGTGTTAAAAAAGGGTAAGGGCTTGGGAGGCGGGATGTGTCCGGGATGAGGAAGGGTGCCGATTGGCCCCTTCCTCCGGACAGACTATCGGAGGGACCAATTGGTCCCTCCGATTCCCCGCCGGAGCAACTGTGAGCCGTGCAAAGCGCCTCCCGCCGCGTCAGGCCGCCAGCAAGGGAGTCCCCAGCAGCCAGGCGCAGCCGCCGGGCAGGCCGTCGGGCAGGCATCCCCCGCCAGCCACGCTGCGCCCGGCGGCCAGGCCGCAGTCCAACATGGCCGCCGACAACAGGAGGAGCCGCCGCCGCACACGCCGCCAGACCGCCTGGGAGCTGCCGCCAAAACAAGGACGCCCCGCCAATGCTGCCGCCGCCCACCCTCAACTATGCCTCCAGTTTCAGGTGCGCTTCCTGCCCGCACGCTGCCCTTGCCTCTCCCTCCCTTTACCCCCGCCTTCTAGCGCCCATTGTATTTTTTTTACAATGGGCTTTTTTCCTAGTCAGATAATAAGAGGCAAAATGCCAGTTTTTACTGCAACTCTGAAGAACTTGTTATTGGTTGTTCTATCCAAATGCTACATTTTTATACATTTTCTAAGCTATAAACCTGAAATCTAGAAAGATGAGTCTTAGGCTTTCTAGTATATGCAACTAAAAAAAAATCTTCGACAAGATAGCATCCATCTGTAGCAAGGGGACTAATACAATGTGAAGACAAAAGGATAAAGCTCAGAGATTGGACACATAGCTGCCCTTGCTAGTCTGGATGACTGTTGTATGTTCTTTCCTCAAATACCTCCCAATGTATTTAGCGCGTGGTGGGACCACTCTTGAATCCAAAGCTTTGGTCAGAAGTTATATGAAATAACCCAGCTAAAGCCTAGCATGTCTGAGTCTGGTCAGTACATGGGTGGAAGACCTCCAGGTAGAGTTGTCAACCTCCAAGTGGGACCTCAGGTTCTTCCAGAAGTACAACTGGACTCCAGACTGCAGAGATAAATTTCCCTAGAGAAAATGGCTGCTTTGGAGTGTGGAGTCTATGGCATCACATCTCCATTGAGCTCCCTTCCCTCCCAAGACTCTATCCCCAAATCTCCATATATCTCCCAATTCAGAACTGGCAAACCTACTTCCAGGAAACTTCCTTCAAGTGAGTCTTCAGAGACTCCCCTCCTAGCCTGTAAGAGACGAGCCTCAATTAAGACTTGTTCATATATGTTGGTTGCCGTCTTCCAGTGTGTATGTATGTCTTCATTTATAAGTGCTCACTTTATATTGGAAGCAATAAAGACCTGATTATGAAGTTAGTAGTCTTCTGTGTACTGGCTACAAAGTAGGACTAAAGGTCCACCTGCAGAGGTAAATTCACCCCTACACATAGAATCATAGAAGGTACCTCCAGGGTAATCAAGTCCAACCCCCTGTAGAATGCAGGAAATTCACAGTTACCTGCCCACCCACAGTGACCCCAATTCCATGGCCAAAGGATGCAGTCCCCTCCAAAAACAAATCCTCTATGTGACAGCCCTTTTTTTCAGCCATACTGTTTTCCACCATATAAACTGTTATCATGTCTGCTCTATAACGGTTTGCAGAGGGGCTTCAGTATTTAAAGTGTGATATAAAACAGAAAGGATGGAACATTTTACCCCCTTCCTCCCAAAAGTAACCTTCCCTTAGAATTTAGGAGAAAGCTGGAGAAAATAAGAATAAGACTATAAATAGCAGTTGCTGCAAATATTCAGGATGAGTCAGAGGATTATAAAATTGCCACAATGATATACTGCATAGGAGATGAGGCATTAGAAATACACAACAACATGCTTAAGGTTGGGGCCAATATACAGGGCACTACTGGACGTGGCTAGACATGGCATGGTCTGCCAGACAGGAACGACAGAGTGGGCATGGAAGGGGAGAGGGGGTTATAACCCAACCTGGGAGAATTATTCCAGCACTTCTGGGCCAAGGGAGGTATGGCGGTGGGAGGAGGTTCAATAATAGGGGGAGAGCGGCACACGCAGGTCCAGAAAGGCCCCAACCGTGGAAACACGGTAGGTGGCCTGGTCGATGTGCTCGCTGTCCTTCAAACCTCCGTCCCATCCCCAAATCTGTAGGAGAGAGGGCTAGGGCGGAGCCGGTGCTGATGCTATGCAATGCCAGGTCGATCAAGAACAAATCCTCAACCCTGTGGGACTATTTCGCAGGGCATGGGGTAGACCTGGCGTGCATCACCGAGAGCTGGGTGCGCGAAGGTGAAACAGTCGCCCTTAAAGATCTTGCGCCACCCGGCTTCTCGGTCCTCCATCAGCCCCGGCTCCATGGTAGGGGGGGTGGGGTGGCGATCCTAGTCCGGGACAGCTATGCCTTCAGGGCTCTCCCAGCACCATCGATCCCAGGAGTTGAATGTGTCGGCCTGACGTGGGAATCGGTCGAGAACGTGGCCATCTGGGCGGTGTACCGTTCACCCACTGCGCCGCCCGATGCCCTGCTGGGCCTGCTGGAGGCGGCGGCCGCCTGGACATTGCAGTTCCCCAAATTATTAATTTTGGGGGACTTTAATGTCCATGCGGATTCGTCGGCTCCAGGACTTGGCCTGGACCTGGTGTCGGCCATGGCGACACTGGGGTTCTCGCAATTTGTTGCTGGTCCCACTCATCAGGCTGGCCACACCCTGGATCTGATCTTTGGTGCTGGTGTTGAGATCGATCTGGTGGCTAACAACATCGTTCCGTGGTCTGACCACCATACCCTGAAGGCCCGCCTACGGATGCCACCCCTCCCCTGTTTGGGTGACGGACGCATTTTAGTCCGCCCACGGAGACTTATGGAATCCGAAGGATTCCTGAATGCTCTGCGGGACCCGATGCCCTCCGGTGTCTCGTTGGAGGCCTTGGTGGAGGACTGGCAGTCCCGCCTGTTGGCCGCCATTGACGAGATAGCTCCTGAGCGCCCTCTCCGCCCTCGCCTCAAGCAGGCCCCGTGGTTTACCGCGGAGCTTCGGGAGAGGAAGAGGGAGGTGAGACGGCTAGAGCGAGTGTGGCGGAAGACCCGCGACGAAGCTACAAGAACATCTCATCGCACGCTTATGAGGGCGTATGAGATGGCGGTGAAAGCGGCAAAGTGTGACTACTTTGCTGCGGAAATCGCGTCCGCTAGCTCTCGCCCAGCCCAATTATTTAGGATAGTTCGGACCCTTACTGCCCTCGAAGGAGGGCATCAAAATAGTAGTCAATTGGAACTAGGCTGCGAGGCTTTTGCGAGCTATTTTGCGGATAAGATCCTGTCGCTCCGTCGTGACCTTACTGCCACAGTTGATACAGTTCGTGAACTAGAAGCTCCGTGGCCGTTACGGGGGATCAGGTTTGATGGCTTCAGGCGGCTCTCTTTATCCGAAGTGGACAAATTGCTAGGGTCGGTGAGGGCGACCACTTGCCCCCTTGATCCCTGTCCGTCGTGGTTGCTTAAGACCAGCGACCCACGGATAGGTGTTTCCCTGAGGGAGATTATAAACCTCTCCCTTACATCGGGAGAATTCCCTCAGCGGCTCAAGGAGGCAGTGGTTCGCCCTCTTCTGAAAAAACCATCGCTGAATCCACGGGACCCCGCCAGCTACCGCCCGGTATCGCATCTTGCATTCCTGGGCAAGGTGGTTGAGAGGGCCGCAGCGGACCAGCTCCTAGCATTTTTGGAGGAAACTTCGGCCCTTGATCCATACCAGTCTGGCTTCCGTCCTGGCCATGGGGTGGAGACTGTGCTGGTCGCCCTGACAGATGATCTCCGGCGCCAGCTGGACCGGGGCGGGTCGGCCATTCTCGTGCTATTAGACCTGTCAGCCGCATTTGATGTGGTTGACCACGAGCTCTTGGTTCACCGCCTCGCTGATACTGGGATTGGAAGGGTGGCTCTTAAATGGCTATCCTCCTTTCTAGAGAACAGATCACAGAGGGTCGCTGTGGGGGAGGAGTTATCCGACTCCTTTGCACTCCCATGTGGGGTGCCACAGGGAGCGGTGCTCTCCCCCACGTTATTTAATATCTATATGCGTCCCCTGGCTCAGCTGGTACGGAGTTATGGGCTTGGGTGTCACCAGTACGCTGATGATACCCAGCTCTATCTCTTGATGGATGGCCGGCCAGATCTCCCCCCAGAAAAATTCGCCAGTTGTTTGGAAGCAGTGGCTGGATGGATCAGGAAGAGCCGCCTGAGACTCAACCCCTCCAAGACGGAGGTCCTTTGGCTAGGCCGAAGGGAGCAGGAACAGGAAGCGCGTCTTCCCTGCCTGGACGGGGTACAATTGTCATCTGTGCCCCAAGCCAGGAATTTGGGAGTGATTCTGGATGCCTCACTTTCCATGGAGGCCCAGGTCACTAAGGTAGCCCGGACGGCGTTTCTCCATCTACGCCAAGCTCGGCTACTAGCGCCCTACCTGCCCCCGGAACACCTGGCCACTGTGATCCATGCAACGGTTACTTCTAGATTAGACTTCTGTAACTCGCTCTACGCGGGCCTACCCTTGTCTCTAACCCGGAAGTTACAGCTGGTACAGAATGCAGCTGCACGGGTCCTCACTAAATCATCTTGGAGGTCCCATGTTCAGCCTCTGCTGAAGCAGCTGCACTGGTTGCCAGTTTGTTTCCGGATCAGGTTCAAGGTTTTGGTACTAACCTTTAAGACTATACGCGGCTTGGGTCCTGCATACTTGAGGGACCGCCTATCTCCTTATGCCCCCCGCAGGGCACTTCGCTCTGCGGGTAAGAATCTGCTGATGATCCCAGGACCCCGGGAGGCACGCCTGGCCTCGACAAGGGCCAGGGCCTTTTCGGTCCTGGCCCCTACCTGGTGGAATGAGCTCCCTGAAGAGCTGCGGGCCCTGTCGGAGCTCTCTGAGTTCCGCAGAGCCTGCAAAACGGAGCTCTTCCGCCAGGCGTTTGTCTAAGGCCGGGTGATGGCCCGGGGCTAAGATCGGACCCCTCTCCCCGGAGGGGGGAGACCAGTACTAAACTGACCTGGTTCCCCAGAGTGTTCCATCCTATGCCCAATTATCCTCCGTTCCTTTCTGCTCATCCAGTGGGCCTGTACGGGAATAGTTTTAATCGCCATCATTGTGACTTAGTCATTGTTTTAATGGGGTTTTAATGGGGAATTTTAATGATTAATATATTGTATTGTATTAAAATGTTGTGAACCGCCGCGAGCCGGTTTCCGAGAGCGGCGGTCATACAAATCAAATAAATAATAAATAATAATAATAAATAATAATTAATATCTATACAAACAAGAACTAACAGAAGCTCTAGCTGCACTCAAAAATTATTGTAAGGCCAGGGTGAAAACCCCCTGTATTTGAAGGGTTTCGGTTCTGGCAACATCCCTATGATGAAGCAACAGACATAGAGATCTTTGTTACAATACTCAGAGAAATCTCAGCAGTGTGAATTGGAAGCCTCCACAGACTTGATGCTAACAGAACAGATAGTGTTCAACATTTCAAAGAGCTAGAGTTGCCTCCAGGGGGCACCTGGGAATCCCCTTGAATTTCAGTTCAACTCCAAACTACAGAGATCAGTTCCCCTAGGAGAAATGAATGTTTCGAGGGGTAGACTCTATAGCCATGTATCCCACTGGGATCCCTGTCCTCTCCAGGCACCATCCCCAAATCTCCAGGAGTTTTTCAACCCAGAGCTGGCAACCCTACTCTTTGCCTCCAAGGGAGCAACTGACAATCCTAGATAGCAAGCTGCATGAAAGACTCCATTTTGACTCAGGCCCAGGACTCAAGCATCAGAAAGGACTATAGAACCCCAAATCATAGCAGTATGTCCCAGGAATAAACATGCTGGCCCTAGAAAAGCATGTTGCCAGCCCTAGGGAAGCACACCTGTCCTCGACCCGGAGGAGCCGCGGCCCAGTACCGACTGATGCACAGACCGGTACCAGTCTCCAGTCCGGGGGTTGGGGACTGCTGTGATATTTGGTACAAGATGGTCAGATGGCTGAGGGGTCAGGCCACTTACCGTGCAAGGCCAACCCTTTGGAGGGTGGCATAATAATAAACAGCTGCGGCCATATTTATGCCACAAAGCAAGTTGGGTCTTCATTGGCAGAAATGCCACCCTGCTAATCAATCATAAACCCAACAAATTTACAACTAGTGATATAACTGAATCATAATTTCTATGAACCCAGAAACGTTTACAGAGACAGCATCTTTGGCACAGAACGGTCACTCTGATTAAAGACAAATCCTAACCAATGGTGTCCAGGAACACAAAGAAACAACAAATCAAAAATGTAATTTTGAAAAGCACACTTCAATGGCTTATACTCCTGTTGCTGCTTCTGATGCTTTATTTCTATATTTTAAAAAAAATAGCACTTCCCTCAATCAAGTACTAGGCCTTCTCTCTCCAGCTGTAGGCCAGACAGATACAAGGAAAACCATTAAACAACTAACAGCTTGACAAATCCTTTCTTTATAACATCATCTAAAAGGGGAACTCTAATATGTAATTTCTCCCTGGTTGGGCATCAAGAAATTAGGCCTCTTATGATGCAGGAGAATTAAATGGGGAACTTGAAGTTGGTAATACAGGACAAACTTTAATAATTGCCCTTTGCTGCCTAGACCTGAAATTCAAAATATTGTAATAGAAATGTAACAACATGCTAAAGAAAAAATGACATGGGTTGCACAAATACTACACAAACTTTTGATACCTGTCTAAAAACATGATCTACCAAATTTTGATTCCATTTTTATATATCTCCCCATTTTTTCCCTTGAATTGTGTGTGTGTGTCGATGTCATGGTTCCTTTAAAAGCTGTTGGCTTGGAGTTTGGGTTGCCAGCTTTGGTTTGAGAAACACCTGTTGGTTTTGTGGGGTTTGAATAGGGGAAGGAATTTGAAGTTATAGAATGCCATCGAGTCCACCTTCTAAAGGGGCCATTTAATCCAGGTGAATTGATCTCTGTTGCTAATCCCTGGTTGGTGACCCCTGGGTTAGGAATGTTCCTTAAGGTTTGGAGGCAGAGCCTCAAGAGTCTGGGAAGGGAGGAGAAGAAGTAAAGCCTGCCTCCAGCCCCATGGAACCCAGCTTGACCTCCGTTTGCTTGCTTGCCTTCCTTCACCCCACCCCATAATTTACACTTTTGTCATGTAGCCAGCCCCCAGGAAGGCCACAGTGCAAGGTGCGCATCCCAGCACCCTGGGTGCAACTGGCTTTGCCTCTAGTTCATAACAGAACCTTCTTATCCCATGACTGTTAAGTTTATTCAGGAGTCTTTTGTGAGATATCTTGTGAAAAGCCTTTTGAAAGTCCAGGTATATAATGTCTTCCAGGTCACTGTTGTCTACATGCTTGTTCACTATCTCAAAGAACTCCAAAAGGTTGGTGGGGCAGGACTTCCCTTTGCAGAAGCCATGCTGATTAGCCTTCAGCAGGCTTTGTGACTAACAATTCTAACTTTGATTACAGTTCCTACTAATAGTACATTGCTCACCCCCAACAAAATAAAGAAACCAAACACAAATATATGGGTTAAACTAGATTTTGTTACATGTCTGAGTTATATAAATATTAAACCCTTCCCTCACTTTTAATACCAGTTGCCATTTGGGGGCAGCTTCTGTGGGGATCTTGTATTTGGGTATCCCTACTTAGACTCCAAACTCAACTTTCATCATTGCTTCTTGGTCAGCTCAGAAATCTGTGCTGAAGTGTGTGTGGCCTTCCCCACCACATGCGATATAACAATCAGCACAAAGGGAGTCCCTCTCCCAAACTACCTGTCTGCACAGCCAATAAATGTCTGAATTAGGAAAACTTCTCTTTATCCAACCCTACAAAACAATGCAAAACAAGTTGCTGTGAAGTGCACTCCACAGATTAACTCCATTGTATGAAATGCTTTCTTGAGCTAGCTGGGTGTTAATCTCATTGCACATACTGACCATGGTTCTTTCTCATTTTCTGAAGCTAATAACTGTTTTCATGTACAGACAAATGGTTAAGTGCCTATCTTTCCCCAAACTGAAAATCCAAAGAAGAACACAACTAAACAGTTCCAGAGATGATTAAGGTCAAAGCCCAAAACCCAAATGAATATCTGGGCAACAGCTTCCCTTCTTTGGAGACGCAGCAGTTAACTTGAAAGCAGTGCAAACAGGCATTTATTTGTCTAATTTCACTGATTTTGTTGTATTTATTTCAGGAACGGATTTGGCACTAAAATTTGACGACCCAAATAGAATCCCGCCAAGTTTCACCATTCACTACCTGTCTGTAATAAAAGGAGAAAACTCTCATTTATTTTGCAGCCTCTCTCATCACCACTTCCCACCTGCCAACTGCTATTCAGTTTGAACAAACAACTTTTTGGAGAGCATTTTGAAACATGCTCTACATATCCCCCGCCCTGTTAAATTTAGCTAGGCAAAATCCTGAAATTATATCCAGGTTTTTTTTCCCCCTCTCAGTTTGCAAAGTCCCATTTTGTTTCATATTACTATCAACTGTTTAAAGGTTACTCATTCATTTCAGTCTGACCCGTGTTTCCTTTCTGAAAGCAGCAGGAAAAAGGGAAGACCCAGCATGAGATGGATTGACTTAGTTGAGGAAGCCACAACCCTTAGTTGGCAAGACTTGAGTAAGACTTTTAATGATAGGACATCTTGAGGTTCATTAATTCATAGTATTTCCATACACCAGAAGCAATTTGATGGCACTTATCACAAGCACATACACATTCCCCCTCCATGTACTTTTCTCTTCAGAGTTCCCTTGGGCCTCTAGAGTATCAATGACCTTTTGAGTAGTGTCATACCCTTTGGAGTGGTCTGTTAGAGGATATACATTATCTAGCAAGGTTTCAGAAATGGTGTAAATCAGAATACAATATAAAATGAAATTCTAGAACAATAAAGTGGTATAACCACAGTGCCATAAATCACATGAAACAAGTTCTTCATGAATAAAAAATATCTGAAAAGCAAGTTAAATGTCTGTTTTTGTGAAAGACCCAGTAGGTAGCTATAGATGTGGCCATGGAGTCTTTGATTCATTGTTTTGATGCTGAAACAGGATGAATTCATATATTATATCATTCTTTTAAAACTTTAAATGCAGTGTTATTATGCATTCACTTATATATCTATTTTAGGTTACTTTCTTCTGGTTTTCATATTCTAATATATTCTTATGATGTCAAGTGAGTCAAAACCAAAAGAATTTTGAAATTGTGGTATATCATCTTTTGTTATACCAGTTGCTTTAACTTTTGTAGTGGCTTAGAGCTTTAAAAATGAGTTCAGTGTGTGCTAGATAGCCTCTGCCATAGAGTATACTTCCTCTTCTGCTAAATCTTCTATTTGTACATTAAAACCATTGATCTTGGGCAAATGGACCTTTTCCAAAGCATGGGCCCCAGACGCACCTGGTGCCTCCTTTGCAGGCCCATGGGGAACAGGAAAAGGAGTGATTCCAGAGCTGCTGGCCAGGGTGTGGGGAGCAGTGACACAGCTGGAGAATAGCTGGGGAAGCATTAGCTGCTGCAAAGGCTCCCTGTACCTTCTCTCCCTTGCCAAGCCAATCAGGTGCAAACTGCTGCCCAGACCCATTCTTAGAAGAGTTCTAGGCCCTTGGGAGCACTCCACAGAGCAGGGAGTTCTCAATTCAGTTTGTCCATCCATGCTGCATGCTTACTATGTGGTAACAGCAAGTTCTTTTGGTTTTCTCCTCTAGTACTCATAGTTGGCATTCAAGGCTCTGGCCTTGATGTATCTGGCCTTGATGTAAAAACAGGGCTATGGTTGAATACCTGGCAGCTATTACTTTCTTTAGCAAAGCTTACAGCCACCCACACCCATGCACCTCATGGTGTGTTTGCTGAACCATCAAGAGTTGTCAGAGAGCACCTAACCCACACACATACCCCATTGCAATCACTATTCTGGTACAGCTCATATGGCAGTTCCCCAAGCTGTGTTGTCAACATTCAAGGCCATACTAGTGCAGGCCACCTTCACCCTGGCCTTTTTGGGTCCCTCAGGGTAGGGGAATTTGTAGCTGGCTCCTGCAGGGACCACAGTGGCTAAGCACTGGGGGTACAGAGCATGGCCATTTGTGGCTTGAAACTCTGCCTGGTTGTTAAGGGTCCAAAATGGACTAGAAAGGTTGGGGTATAAAACTGCATCTCTTTGGGGTGCCTAGATCAGCCCCTTGCCCAGTTCAGGCCATATTTGCCTTCTTGGCAATATGCCAACACCGTCAGGTGCCCCTCCTCATACATATAAGGGCAGTTTAAGACTCATCAGTTACTAGATAATTAGTATTCTTAGGGCTACCCTGGTGGTACTTGGGCTTCCCACCCCAGGGAGTATGGGTCCAACTCTTTCAGGATTGGGTTAGCCATGATCGTAACTGGGTTGGGGTTTCCCCTCCTCTACATCCAGGCCATTGGCTAGTGGAGGTGTGCCACTTACAAAATTTAGTCACATCTGGGTATTGCCTTCAGTTTTCTCTATTTAGTTTCAGCAACCAGTTGGAAGTCTATCTGGATTTGCAGACACAGAATTTTCCACTGGATTGGAATCTATGCAACACTTACCAGCTAGGGTAGGCATCTGAGAGTAGAAGGATCCTTATTCATCATTAAATTGCATTAGAGGGAAGCTTTGAGACTGACTTGTGCTCACGGCTTTTTGTTACACCCATCAGAGAGGGCTTCCTGACACTCTAGTCATACAAATGGGTAAGAATGACCTTGGTGTCCACAAGAGCCAGGAGATGGCATGAACAGCAGACCTGTGGGCTCTTTCTTCTCAGCTGCCTGGCACCCTGTTTTTCTAGTCCAATCTGTTGGTAAGGCACTCCTGGAGGTGAGTTAATTGCCCAGATAAAGCAGACAGAAGGTCACCAATGCTGTGACCACCTCTAGGAAAAGGGACAGGACATCTGGCCATACAGGATTTTACATGGTCTGTGGGTATGGTTGTAGCCATAAGAATTTTAGCAAGAGCCAGGGGCATCCCCATAGGTCCCCTCCCATCTCTTTTAGTGTTGTCAGCATGTGGTCATTTTTAAAAAAGAAAATATGGTCTTGTGTGACCATTTCCTCCATCTCTGGGGATCTCCTTAATATGGATTTGGAGGTGAGGAATTGCCCAGTTTGAGGCTTTCAGTGTATCTTCACTTCAACTGCCAGAGGAAGCTTCACATACTGCCATCCTATGGTATCTCCCAGCAGGAGGGCTGGAGGTGCACTTTGATCAGTGAGCAGGTTGGCTGATGTGTGGATCTATTGCCCCATGCCTGCTGGGCTGCCTTGCAGTCTTCCCGTCTCCTCAGGGATGCTGGGTCTGCAAAGAGGCAGCACACCCCATGGCAGAGACTATTTAGCATGCATGGAACTAATTCACAGAAACCTAGTCATTGTCTGCTATTGATCACTGTATTTCCTTATTAATTGTATTAGGTTTTGCTTCCATATTTGCCTGGATACAGAAGTAATTAAATGCCAGGCATTTTTCTTCACACTTCACTTAGGAGCAAAGTTTTCTACGTGTTTGCCACAACTTTAATTATTTAAGCACAGTTGCTTAGGAAATGGATAGCTAAAGATTGGAGTAGATTAACTTTGAATCATAGAGATGGGAGCAGACAGCCACTAGGACTTCACTTTGAGTGGAAAAATGACAGAGACCAAAATATCTCAGCAAAAGAAAAGGACTCTGTCTGTCCTGACCACCATCAAATGGGTTCAGTGCTAGAGCTGAAGGAGTCAGTGACAGTGTTCATGGCCTCAGGGTCAGAAGTGAGACCGTAACCTTGGCCAAGTAAGTTTCTGGCCACCAGTGGAGAAGCAGTTGACAGCGTTGTTAAAGATACAGCCAAAATATCACAGAAAGAAGGTAGAAGAAGCAATATCAAATCAGTCGATTTTTTTTTGCAGCAAAATTCTGGCAGAATCTCAAAGACAGAATGTGACTATCATGCAGGAAGAAGGTTATACTATCTAGGCTATACATAAAACAAATTGCATAGTGGAGTGACAGGGTGGTGGGAAAGGCTGGGGATGGCTGAAGATGGCTGAATGATTGACAGCATAATTCTAAACTTAGGGACATCCTTCTAAGCCCATTTACATCAATGGACTGCTCTGTGCAGCTCTATGTAAAGGTGTAGTTCTGTGTAGGATGGCATTGTGAATCGTCATATCAGAATCTGAATACTCAGTGGTTCTGGTACATGAAAAAATATATAGGTAAGATTACACACGAATGCACACAAATTCTTTTGTTTTTATTTCTTTATTTGTTGGGTTGGTATACCACCTCTCCCTGCAAACAGGCTCAGTGTGATTCACAGCATAAAAACAAATATCAATAAAACCTCCAAAGCAATACTCGTAATTATCCTCTCATCCCCACTCACACGTACAACTCTAACCATTTCTATTCACCAGCAGATTGTTCATTTATTGGTGGGTCTCCTCAGGGTGGAGAAGAGAGTACAGTATGGAAATTAAAAGGGAAGGGAAGGGAGGGAGGAAAATGGAGAAAGGGTAAAAGGGGAGGCCCAACTGTATTATCGGTTGCCTTGGTTTCAATCATAGGCCTGGCGGAAGAGTGCAGTTTTACAGGCCCTGTGGAACTTTAATAGCTTCATCCAGGTCTGTGACCTTTGAATATCTTACTTTGAGGCGCCAGAGGTTCAGTGCCTATTGATCGCTGTGGCAAGCACAGACTCGTTAGTTTATATTTTTTCATTCCCACATTACCTTCCCAGGAAATCATCCCCTATTGAATTATTGTTGTTACACCTATACAGTGGCAGCGATTCAAAACACTGTCTTTCTGATCCATCTTTTCAGTACAAGGCTCTCCCTTCAAACCTTATACAGATGTTTGTGGTTTCCCATCATCTTTCCAGGGAAAGACATAACAACGCAACTGGAAAACAGCCCATGTGCTGGTGTCCTGACAAGTACCAAGAGTGAATGATTTTCAGCATCTGGCACCAGGATGAGAAAGAAAAAAGAAGGAAGAAGGAAGTATCTTGTGGAATTTATGTCCTCATCGGAAATAATTTGGCTAGATGCCTGCATGGTCTTTACAATAGGAAGGTTTACTGGGCCGCTGAAACTGCATACCTTTCTGCTGAATAGAGTCATAAATTATGTACATAGACCTCATACAGTGACTTATTGACTACTGTACTGTAAAGCACCCTATTAATGCTTTAAGCATTTTACTTTATCTTAATACAAGAACATTACTTAGGAAATGTTAAGATATTTTTATGCCTTTTGACTAATGAGCAGGGAAGTTAATGACCATGTCCTGCTTTAATTGGCTGTTTACCTTATCTTTTGAAAACCGGGAATTTATTATTTGGGCATAATTAACTCTACACATGATTCCAAATGGATCTGCAGTCAGCTTTTTTCCTTCTTGATCTACTCATTAAAGAACAAGGATGTCTGGATTACGGTAACTGAATAAAAAATGTAATTCCATATTGAAAGAACGGTGCAACTAGAAATGGAGTCATTCAATGACTGTCCTGATCAATTTGCTATGATAATGAGGTGCCTGAACTTAAATTTTGGACAGTACAAATTGATTTTGAGACGCTCATCATGCTTTATTAAAATGATGTTTGGTTTTCCTGTTATGCAAACAAATCTTGCAAACAATATTAACATAGGAAATCCCTTTACTTGTTTGTCAGTTTTTATATGTTTGTATGTCTTTATATCTTTATATGTTTGTTCTTATATGGTTGATTTTATTTATAGGTACCCCTTTTTAAAATTATTTTTATTCTCTTTTATTTGCTTGCTACTTTGAGGGCTAAAGAGTGGAAATTTGAACTGATTGGCCCTCAATGGTAGAGTGCAATTTGAGCTGATTAGCCCTCATTGGCAGAGTGCTCTCTCCCTTTTGATGGCACACTCTCAGGGAGGGCCAAGCAGGTAGAGAGTGAGTTTTCTGCACAAGAACAACTTTATAATGTTCCAAGATAGTGATTAATTTTATTAATTGTTTAATACTTTTTAACTTTGTGTAATTTATTTTGTTAATTTCCCCAGGCCAGCTTTTTTTTTGGGGGGGGGAGTATATAAATTTAATAGTAAATAAATCAAATATTTTGGTGGAGCAGTACAGGCAAGCTAGGTGAGTTGGTTTGACAGTTCGTCAGCAGAGTGGAAATTTGGCAGTGCACAGTCAAGTCAGGGGGTATGGAGCAGAGGTGCCCTCATTAGAGGAAGATTGAGGCTAGCTGCAGGAGTTGCTAGGGCAGTATTAGGGGAAGGACTGTAGCCAGGCCCATGGGTGCAACATGTGCCAAGTGTGCCCAGTAGCTTGGACGCTCTGCTACCTGCCACAGTTATGAAACTCTGCTGGACTGCTGTTTGCTGGGCTGTGGCCTCCACGTCAGGTGGGCGGGAGGGATTGCCAAGCAGCCAGTGTGCCCCAGTGTCCATAAGGGGCACTGTATTAGGGGCTCCCCCTAAGAGAAGACATAAGCTGGCCTCCCTAAGCTCTGTATGCAGGAGCCATTGCCTCACAAGGGTGAAGCCAAAGAGCCCCCATGCACCCCTGGCAACTCAGTAACCTCAGGAGAGGTGTCAGAGGGATCAGAGACTGAGAATAAATGGCAAAATTGTGGGAAGATAGATAGGGGCGAGAGTTCTAATCTGATTGGGTAGCCAGTGGGTGGATGGCCAATCAGAGGCGTACAGTCACCAATGATGAACCTGACTGTCCCATAACTTTTAACACGAAACTCCTCCCACGACCCCTTACCCCTTTTATTTAGACACTCATGATTGCAGGTAGGACTATAATTCACTGTCATGGTCTACAGGTGCTTTTTCTGCTTTGTCTTCATCTTGTAAACTATTTTCTGCATGCCATGTCTACATAATATATTTTGCTGTTGGTTTTGTTGTTTCTGTTAGCATTACTATGTTGCTTAGATAACTGTTTTTAAATTTTGTAATTTGTCTTGACTCTGAGAAATGTGGGCTGTAAATTAATTAATTAAATAAAACAAAATTCAACTATGTAATGTATACAAAAGTAAAATCCTACATTTTTGTTTACACAAAGGATTACCTTCGATTACCTTAACAGATAAAGTTATGACTTTGTTTCTCACTGGGGTATATATGGAACATAAAGAGTTCCTGAGTTTTAGCAGATTGACAGTTTGTGCTGATACCCATTGAAGCTACTAAAAAAAACTCTTTGCATTTTGGGAAGAAGATGAATCACCACAAAGGACCAAAATCTAGAATTACAAAACCCCTTTCAAGCACCTTTCTGTGGTACAGGTATTATTAAAAAAGGACAATTACAGAATCTTTGTGAAAGCTACAAAGGCCTGAAATTGAACCACTCCTATATGGTATGAGCTGGATTTTCAGACTTCACAATCTGAATTCTGAATCAGTAGCTGGGTGAAAAGCTATGAGGTTGACTGTTTCTTCCATTTTAATTAAGTCTCACATATCAGAAGGAGGTATTTCTTGAAATTGAGAGTACTCAGCAGATATCTTCAAGCTTGTATTTTGGATAATTATCTGTACTTATTGATTCACTTGCTGGAAAATTTGAAACAAGGAGCATAAAATAATCAAGTCGATGACCTTTTTGTTAATTTTATGCTACTTAGGGCCATTTTCACACATCAAGTGATGTCTTTTTATAACAAAGCACTTCATATACTGGTGAAGTATTTGACAAATTGCATAATACTGGGCGCTAAACAAAAACAACCTCTATATTATATCAAGTAGAAAAATAATGTACTAGCTGCTGCAATTTTGGCGACTTTATTGAATTGTCTAAGCATGTTGCTCTTATCTATCAAACCTGAAGTAAAGAGAAATGATAAATAATGGTCATTGGATCCAAACCACAGAAACATACCAGATATTTATTTTGTCAGGGTGTTTGATCATGAGAAATGTGATATTTCTCATAATGTTCACTAGTAGGCTAATGTGGTGGTAAGCATTTTGTAAAACAAGCACAAAACATCAATAAATTGCTTGTGTTCCTTTAGAAATCACACACTGTATTATCATACCACCCACAGTATGGCGTGGTAGGCTGTAACCCAGAAATCTGCCATATATCTTTAAATACCCCCAGCATACCAGGAGATGAGATAGCTGTTTCTCCTGCTCTTTTTTACCCCAGTGGAAGAGTACAACTTTTAATGTTATCCTTGCACAGTGGACCTACTTCTACAGCTTACTGTTTTTAAAATATCCGGTGAAATGTTATATGAAAACCCTTTTCATAAAAGAGGTTGTCGAAATAAGGGAAATGCATCATGTGCATCACGATGATACAGGGAGATGATCCACCAGGTACAGCTTCTCTCATTATTCTGAAAATCTGAACATCATGGAATGTTTTTCCCTTCAGTTCAACTCCTATAGGATAATAATCCTAAGAATTTTGAAGAAACAAACATTCTGCTAGATGACAGGTGTACAGCCACCAGATACAATTAGAGTTTGTATTCTACCTGCTTCCCCACTAGAAAGGTTATGCCAGGAGTTGTAGAATCTGTGTGGACAAAAATCACGTAAAACAGTATCTATTGTAAGGAAGGGAGTCCAAAGAAACTGAGAGGATAAGCTGGTAGGATCTAGCACAGAGAATGATAAATGAAGCTGACACAATTCTCTCTTCCATTCAATCCATAATGGTCCAGGATTCATCTTCTCTAGTGACAACAGAACCTGCTGCAGATGATGCTTCTCTGCCAGTTCATTTCCATGTTGGCGAAGTAAGAACATGGAGTCTGTCAGATTAGTTAGCTTGATTACCCTATCCATTAGAAGCATAATCATTCTCAATATCCTGGCCCAAGTCTACAGTGCTAGGCAAATAACACAATATTTTCCATTTCTTTATAAGTTATCTATCCATAATGTCAATATGAGCTTATTTCCTAAAACAAGGGACCAATATGCAATGGTTTCTTAACAGCCCCAATCCTTTTGACTAAATCTGACAGCATTTACCACCACAGAGGTGGTGGCAGCAGAAATTCTAAATTCCAAGATTACAAGTTTATAGCGAGTCCCTGTACTAGCAAATGTTACATCAGCCCTGCTTCACTGACACAATGGGAGCCATTAACACAACTAGGACTGCTGGATGTAGCTTTTGAAATGCATTTTAAGGCTGCTATACTGTCAAAGTCTCTGCTTTGGGGTTAAGCTTCTTTTTGATTTCTTTCCTTGTCTACTTGGTATTCATTCAAAATTCTAGAAAGTTCTAATGGTGTTTCAACAACAACAAAGAGTAGCATGTGGGAAAGCCACGTGGGAGCAAAACAAAGGTTTAGGTAGGCGCAAAGAAAAAGCAGAATTTGGCACTGACAGTCGTATAGACCACTAAAGGCCTTGGGACCTTTAAAAACGTGGGAGGTTAAAGAAAAGGCGAACAACTGATAATCCTATGAAATGCCTATCAAGGGAGCAGTGGGACTTGGTGTGGCATTTTTTGACGGTACCATTTTTTAACAGTTTAACTAAGTGCCATGGAAAACGCCGCATTTGAAACTGGCTGTGATATGAACTGCTGAAGTCAGAATTTAAAAGGAGCAAATTAGTTTTATTTTTATTTCTCTGCCATATGGACTTTCTTCAGCAATTATACTGGATTTAGTGAACTCTTAACACAATTGCGCAGAAACTCAGCCACCTCCAACCAGAGCAAGAACATTTTAATTAACAAGGGTCAATGAAGCCAATGAAATTTACTCTCGAGTAAGTATGCAGAGGATTTCAGCCTTAGCAATACAAGATTACAAAGAGGTACAAAGAAAGTTCACTGATACTTAAAAAATTTAGACCACAACGAAAAGCCCTGCACGAGCCCATGCTCAAGATTAATGATCGAAAAGGTATCCATATTTTCAGAATAATTTTTCTTGCCATTTTAAACCTCACGATAATAATACAGACAGATGCTTCAGAGATAAAATCATACATTTACAAAAAATAGGGAAGACTTTCCACCATTTCTACACATCATTTCAGAGGAATTGCAAGATTATCTGTATGTCCATCAAACCTCTATATATGCATTTGCGAGTCACTTCGCAGACAAAATCTCGAGGCTTCGCGTGACCTTCCTTCAACTTTAGACACAAAATGAACTAGAGGCCCCTTGGCCGTATTAGGAGAGAACAATGAGTCACTTCAGACGACTCTCACAAACTGAAGTGGACAGGATGCTAGCAGCAACAAGGCCAACCACTTGCCTAGTAGATCCATGCCCATCATGGCTCCTAAAAACGATAGACAGAAGAATAGGAGCCCCCCTCCGGGAAATAATTAACCTCTCCCTCTCAATGGGAGATTTCCCAAAGGGATTAAAAGAGGCAGTGGTATGCCCGTTACTTAAGAAACAATCTCTGGCTGCGCAGGAGCCTATCGCCCTGTTTCGCATTTAGCGTTTCTGGGGAAGTTGGTTGAAAGGGCTGCTGCAGACCAAATATCAGCATTCCTGGAGGATACGTCAGCCCTTGACCCATTTCAGTTGGGCTTCCGGCCTGGACATGGGGTGGAGACAGTGCTAGTTGCCCTGACGGACGACCTCTGATGCCAGTTAGACTGGGGTGGGTCAGCGTTGCTCATACTATTAGACCTATCAACAGCATTTGACAGAGTAGATCATGAGCTCCTAGCTCACTGCCTAGCCAACACTGGAATATGGGGAACGGCCCTCAAATGGCTGAATTCCTTCTTCCCAGGCTGCGGACAGAGGGTAGTGATAGGAGAGAGAGTATCTAACCAACACCAGCTCACATGTGCAGTCCCACAAGGAGCAGTCCTCTCTCCTATCTTATTTAACATCTTTATGTGCCCTTTGGCTCAACTGGTGCAGAAGTTTGGGCTGGGCGGATGACACCCAGCTCTTCCGCCTGATAGATGACCATCCTAACTCTGCCCCAGAACCCCTAGCCAGATGAATGGAAGCAGTGACAAAATGGATCAAGCAGAGTCGCCTGAAGCTCAACCCTTCAAAGATGGAGGTCTTATGGTTGGGTAAGAAGTGACCATGGGAGGAAGCGCATCTGCCCAACCTGGACAGTATGCAGCTCTCACCAACGCACTCCACCAGGAACTTGGGTGTGATCCTGGATGCTTCCCTTACAATGGAAGCCCAGGTCACAAAGGTGGTGTGGCTGGCATTCTACCACCTCTGCCAAGCCAAGCTACTAGCGCCCTACCTGGACCCAGAGCACCTAGCCACAGTGATCCATGTGATGGTCACCTCTAGGCTGGACTTCTGCAACTTGCTCTATGCAGGCCTGCGCTTATCCTTGATCCGGAAACTACAACTGGTGCAGAATGCTGAGGCCAGGATTCTCACTAGAACATCATGGAGATCCCACATCCGGCTGGTACTCCAACAACTTGGCTGGCTCCCAGTTGAATTCCGGATCAAGCTTAAGGTTCTGGTAATCACTTTTAAGGCCATACGCGATTAATTGTTGTTTATATTATGAATGTGGTTTTGTAATCTTTTGATGCCTTATTTGAAAGTTGTTGATGTTACAGTCTATATAACGTTCCACGTAAGTTATATAATGTTCAATGAAAACTGCCCAGAGCTGCAAAGAAATGGGCGGTATAGAAATATAAATAAATAGATAGATAGATGATTGATAGATAGATAGATAGATAGATAGATAGATAGAGATAGATAGATAGATAGATAGATAGATAGATAGATAGATAGATAGATAGATAGATAGATAGATAGATAGATAGATAGATAGATAGATAGATAGATAGATGTAGCATTAGACAGAGAGGTATTTCTAGTCACTCTCCAAAGAATCTGCCTCCAACTTCACAACTCCAGAAAGAGGAGTCCTTGGGTGTCCGATGGAAGAGCAACTTTAGTTGAATGGTGGCTTCAGACTTACTTAGTAGGATGATTAGTAGGATCCACTCTATTGAATCTTTTAGTGCAATCCTGTGCAGAGCTACTCCAGTCTAAGTCCAGTGATTATACAGGGTTTAGACTCGAGTAACTCTGCATAGAATCTCACTGTTACACATTTCTGCAATAGTCTTTGGTGATGTGCCAAACTCTGTGTCTAAGCACCCCTCAGAACACTTCTAAGACCTTCCTACTGGGATTCAGTATCTGCAGCAAAATTAATCTAGACAAACAGGAAGTGGGATGAACAAAGCCTGAGCCCAGTGGTGCCTTTAAGACCAACAATGTTTTATTCAAGATATAAGATTCCATGTGCATCCACACCTCTTCAGATACAGGAAGTGAAATAATCTTACTAGGATTTTGTGTGGAATTCACAGGTTGTATCAGTAAGGCCTTTTTTTGGGTTTGGTTTTGTTCTTTTAAAATGTAACCCATTCCAATTTTTAATACAATAATATATTGCATAAATAAATAATAATCTAACCAATGTGCGGCCTGACGTTTTGTTAAACCATAGTCTCCAGATCACTAGTGAGCTACAGTTTACTTAAGAAATAGGTTTGCATTGCTGCAGTTGCTGTGATTCTTAAGAATGAATTAAAGTATTTAGGAACCAGTGACACAGAAATGTGCCTAATGTAATTTCCTGTTACCGCTGCAGTGTGCATAATTACTCTCCACTCTGAAACCACTAACTATATAACTGGTAACTGGGTTCAACATAGCTTTCTGACATTTTAAAGAACTGAGGTAAGTCTTTAGGACTTTGTGCTGAAATGTCTTCCATTCCAAGACAAGTCTCAAGGTTTGTAGCCCTGAAAGATAACTTTTGGATCTGTACTCCATGCAGGCACAGAGGCTATAAGAAACTCTTTGCAGTGCTGTACATATGTGAATGACCCTGGTCAGAGGAAGACAATGGGCAACTAGAGGTATTCTGAAGCCAAAGTTATCCCTGCGCTGTAGAACTTCAGGAGGTCAAAGTGAACAATGGACATTCTGGCAGACAGGAAAAGAGAGTGTGCCAGGGGTGGTCAAAGAGGGAAGATAATAAACCTACTGAGGATATTGAAGAAGTTCTATTTTTACACACACCAAGAGGGATGGAGAAATTCATCTTGACACCAAAAGTAGCTATATGGTTCTGAGAACCCTAGGAGACCAATAGATACTGAAACCAAGATAATGGATAACTTCTAAATGCTTGTATGGTGCACTTTAAAAGCCAGGTCCCAAGGTCTGAAGTAACAGGAAGTGAAGGGTTACTTCTTCACTGATGCTGAGAGCTTGAGTGACAGCTTGCAAGAATTATACAGCCTGTCTCTAAGCATTAGCATTGTTATGGAAAGTGGAAATATTTTTTTTCCAAAACTGACTTTATTTAAATTGAGCCATTGATTCCTCTTATTCTCTTGCAGAACAGTTTTTCTCTTGGGTTTCTTTGTGTATTTTTCTGGTACACCTCTATGCACCCTTTTGTACCTTCAGCTATTGTGAAGGTTTGTGATCTTCTACATCACAGGGTAAGAGCCTCTTGTGGCGCAGAGTGGTAAGGCAGCCGCCTGAAAGCTTTGCCCATGAGGTTGGGAGTTCAATCCCAGCAGCCAGCTCAAAGTTGACTCAGCCTTCCATCCTTCCGAGGTCGGTAAAATGAGTACCCAGCTTGCTGGGGGGTCAACGGTAATGACTGGGGAAGGCACTGGCAAACCACCCCGTATTGAGTCTGCCATGAAAACGCTAGAGGGCATCACCCCAAGGGTCAGACATGACTCGGTGCTTGCACAGGGGATACCTTTACCTTTACCTTACATCACAGGGTGCTCTAGTAAGAGGGTACAAAAGTTTTGGGAAGACATTTCCTGCCTCTGAGCATCTACAGGATGAAATTGTGAAATCTTATAGAGCCTCTCTTCCCACCCATCCTCTTCAGATTTCTCTTTTGAACTGAATTAAATCTTAAACAGACTCTAGATTCCTAAAGGAGGACATATTGTTGAATATCAAAAAATGGGTAAAAAGAAATTAAGAGAATTCCCCTTAACAATGCTACATTAGCAACTAGAGAAGCATGTGTAGAGTTAGGGATCCAAAGAGTGCATTTTTCTTTTATCTTTACTCGGTCTGTTGTGTTTGTGGATGCAATGTATACTTATTTTATAAAAATCTTTTAATTCTTCAATGTGGTCAGTATTATCTGTGATCTACATTAACATCCTTTTTAATCTACATATACCAGGAGCAGAAAGGGGAGGGACCAGTGATTAAAACTTACTTTAGGAAGTACTAAACCTGGTGCTATATCTTTAACTGGAGAAGCCTGGGCTCAAACCTTCAGTCAAAATAAAATCCAAAAATGGACTTGATTGTGGCAATGACACAGAAAGGGCAGCTTGGCCAAGATGGTAAAATAAATATCTCACTCCCCAACCAGCAGAAATGAGGTGCTTGCAAGCCCCATTTCCTAGATTTTATCCCTGATATCCATGATGGGGTAGTCACTGACCTGGAGCTAGACATCCTGGAATGTGAAGTCAAATGGGCCTTAAGTAGTCTGAGCAACAATGAAACTAGTAGAGGTAACAGCATTCCAGTTGAACTATTCAAAATCATAAAAGACGATGCAATAAAAGTGCTATGCTCTATATGCCAGCAAATTTGGAAAACTCAACAGTGGCCACAGGATTGGAAAAGATCAATTTACATTCCAATCCCAAAGAAGGGCAATGGCAAAGAATGTTCAAATGACCGCACCATTGCACTCATTTCTTATGCTAGCGAAGTTATGCTCAAAATACTACAAGCTAGGCTCTAGCAATATGTGGATCGAGAACTTCCAGAAGTTCAGGGAGGATTTCGAAGAGGCAGAGGAACTAGAGATCAAATTGCCAACATACGCTGGATCATGGAGAAAGCTAGGGAGTTCCAGAAGAACATTTACTTCTGCTTCATTGACTATGCTAAAGCCTTCGATTGTGTGGAGCACAACAAATTGTGGCAAGTTCTTAAAGAGATGGGAATACCAGAGCATCTTATTTGTTTCTTGAGAAACCTATATGCAGGTCAAGAAGCAACAATGAGAACTGGGCATGTAATCACTGATTGGTTCAAAATTGAGAAAGGAGTTCAGCAAGGCTGTATACTGTTGCCTTGCCTATTTAAGTTGTATGCAGAGCACATCATGAGAAAGGCGGGGTTAGATGAGTCACAAATTGGGATCAAGATTGCAGGGAGAAATATCAACAGCCTCAGATATGCAGATGATACCACTCTAATGGCAGAAAGTGAAGTGGAACTAAAGAGCCTATTGATGCGGGTGAAGGAGGAGCATGCAAACTTGGCTTGAAACTCAACATTAAGAAAATGAAGATCATGGTATCTGGCCCTCTCAATTCCTGGCAAATAGATGGGGAAGAAATGGAGAGAGTGACAGATTTTATTTTCCTGGGCTCCAAGATCACTGCAGATGGAGACTGCAGCAAAGAAATTAAAAGACACTTGCTCCTGGGGAGGAAAGCTATGGCAAATCTAGACAGCATCCTAAAAAGCAGAGACATCACCATGCCAACGAACGTGTGTCTAGTCACGACTATGGTCTTCCCAGTTGCAATGTATGGCTGTGAAAGTCGGACCATTAGGAAGGCCGGGCGTCAAAGAATTGAGGCTTTTGAACTCTGGTGCTGGAGAAGACTCTTGTGAGTCCCTTGGACTGCAAGGCAAACAAACCGGTCAGTCCTAGAGGAGATCAATCCTGACTGCTCCTTAGAAGGCCAGATTCTGAAGATGAAACTCAAATACTTTGGCCACCTCACGAGAAGGAAGGACTCCCTGGAGAAGAGCCTAATGCTGGGAGCAATTGAGGGCAAAAGAAGAAGGGAACGACAGAGAATAAGGTGGCTGGATGGAGTCACTGAAGCAGTTGGTGCAAACTTAAATGGACTTCGAGGAATGGTAGAGAACAGGAAGGCCTGGAGGATCATTGTCCATGGGGTCGCAATGGGTCGGACATGACTTTGCACCTAACAACAACAACAACAAAGGATTTTATTTCACTTCAATATGAATCCCTTAAAATAAGAATCACTGCTGTTGATGATACACTTTTATGGAAATAGGTACCAACCTAATAGGGATTGGGTCCTTCTCATAATTTTTTTAAGAAACAGGCAAACATATAAATCCTTTAGAAAAGAAGCAGCCCTTCATTAATGAAGCATCTATACATCTATCAAGGAGTCCCAAAATGGACCCTGTGGGTTTCCAGGATCAGTGAGTACAAAAAACAGACTTTTGTAAAAATACACCCATTTATTAGAACAAGTTAAAGAATATTGATTTGTCAATAGGGAACACAAGTCCCTAAAAATAAGCAGGTTCAGAAAACAAGGAATGCTAACTTAACTAACATAGCTAAAGGCTGCATTAGATGGGATATTACTCTGTTCAAGCAATCTCAGACTTTACTTTAAGCATTCTCTACACTATTGTCCATTTGCCAACCGGCAGATCATCACTGGTCAAAATCCAAGCTAGCTAGCCTGATTCCAAATTCCTAGGCTACTTATAGCTTTTGGTTCACCTGGGTCAGACAATGACAATAAACCAATCAGTATACATTTTGGCTCGAGTTTTCTAGAAGATTACTTCAGTACTCCTGGATCTCTCATCATGGCTCACAAGTTCCCATGGCAAGCCAATTAGCTCAATAATTATTTATTTGATTTTTAGCCCGCCACTGCCAAAGGCTCATGGTGGGTTACAACATATAAAAGCCCCAATAAAATTTCCCTAAAAACACTATACATTATACAGTACCTATACAAAGATCCAAGATACAATGAGGCAAATTAAAAGGACGAAAAGAACCCCCCTAACCAAGACCTCCAGGGAGGGCTGATCTCCAGCCACCAGTAAGATGTTAGAAAAAGAGGGGGGGAGGTCTAGATCTTCCTTAGCGCACCAGCCTCAACCATAAACCTGGCTGAAGAGCTCAGTTTTGTAGGCCCTGTGGAATGCCGAAAGTTCCCGCAGGGCCCTCAGCTCTCCCGGAAATTCATTCCACCAGGTAGGGGCCAGGACCAAAAAGGCCCTGACCCTGGCCAAGGCCAACCACGTTTCCCTGGTGTCGGGTATATCACCTCCTGTCTAGTTATTTTAACGGGAGAAGCCAGAAATTGAACCTGGGACCTTCTGCATGTAAAGCAAAAACTCTTCCACTGAGTAACATCTCCCATCCAGTTTTTAGCTGGAAAATGTAGAAGGATGATTTAAAATATTAAGGAGGCAGTGACAATAGTGGATTCTGACTAAAGAGTGCATGTAAGTAGTGGGTGCTGTACCTATTTACTATTATCTCTCAGATTCATCCATCCATTCCGTGGTGAGGCATAATCTGCTCCACAGCTAGACAGAGAAGTGGATAAACAGATTTGTAAAGATCTGGGACTCAAACATGATTTACATGTTTTGCTCTACATATTGAGGCAGCTATTGGGTTTTGTGTTTATTTGATGTAGTAAAAACTTTTTTAGTCTCTTTTCTGCTTAATGTTCCACTTGACCTTTGTGTAAATATGGGGCAGATTACTATAATCATTTTATTGCATATTTTTTTCTATGCTGTTCAAATTAAGTACATCAATTTTCAGAGGGAATGAGGTTTCTCTATGCCATCAGTAATTATTCAAACCACTTATCTGTCTTAGTGTTGTGATTTTGCCTTGAAAGATTGCAGTTATGGCAAGTGAATGCTATATATGTATTTATTATTTTATTAACCCATGATAGTTTGCCTGTACAGTAGAAAAAAGCAAGAGTCCAGTAGTGCCTTAAAGACGAACAAAATTTGTGGCAGAGGATGAGGTCATGCCCTGCCACAATTTTTATTTCTTTAAGGTGCTTCTGGACTCTTCCTTTTTTTCCTACTGCCTTAATAATCAATTCTGCAACATTGTTTTTCCTTTTCCAGTGCTCTAAGCAGATTACAAATGTATGTTTTGCAGGTGTGGAATCTGCATTGTGTTGGGTAGTAAGTCATCTGTAGTTGTGGAGATCCAAGATAGGAATGAAAGGTGGAAAACCACAGGCCTCCTTCCTTTGTAGTGTACCTCAAAGCGTATGAATAACGTTACTTTTTGTTTACAGGCTTTCTCGTTGTGTTCTTCATAATTTATTAATTGTATTTGTTACCTGCTCTTTCTCTGGGAAAAATCACTTGCTTTCTCAAATATTTATACACCAAATGGATGTAGGGGATGAGCATCCATTGAAATAAAGAAGCTATGAATGCCCTTTTCTGAAAGTTAGACAATGTATAAATAAGGTTCATCCGTTGGTGACTAATACCAAAAGCTGGTTTGCACATGTAAAATGTAACATCAGAGACAGAACTTTCACGTCATCTCACACATGCTGCTTTCGTCAATGGAAGCAGTTCTTACGTCATTGCACATAATCAAGTGCAGAAGAATAAAGTGATCCACAATCAGCTTGCAGTCACTAGAGTTTATTTCAGATAGCGGAACAAAATTAAACAAGATGAACTTGTACCGCTGTTCTAATCTGTTTCCTTGATGAGACTGAAAAGGGAGATTAAAGAGAATAAAAATCATTTTAACCGGAGAGTAGTATGTGTGTACTGGAACTTTTGTTATGTATTTTATTAATTAAGGAGATACCACCACACAGATACTAATGAGTCAGGAATGCCATCGATTTGTGAGTCTACATTTTTGTATGGATAGGTATTTTTTTCTGTTTGCATGCATATACAGCATTGTAGCTAAATAAATAACATTTAACAATTTGTATTTTTTCTGTTTGCATGCATATACAGCATTGCAGCTAAATAAATAACATTTAACAATTGGCATGAGCCAATTATATAAGACTGTGATCCAGGTTTCCTCCATTCCTAAAGATGTTTATCTTACTATGTCAGCAGCAACAACCAGTGGGCAATGTACACGTGAATTGATTGCCTCATATTTGAAGGTAAATGGAGATGGTGTCCATGTAAGTTTTCTACATCGCAAGAACTCAGTCTACCAAATATACAACAACTTCTTATATACCAGCTGTATTTACCAGACTACTGTCCAAATAATTTAGGGAGCAAAACTAACTAGGTCTGCTTTGCAAGTCAGTCCCATTTTATTCAATGGTGGTGGCTCAGAGGAAAATATTCTTAAAAACAAGAACACAAAAAATGACACAACTTTTCCATCCTAGGTACTCTAATGCTTTACGCAACTTTCATAAACATAAAAAATGATCTTAGTATGTGGTGTGGGGGCAAAGCACATGGGTTTTGCTTAAAATAACGATGTCAGGAGGCCTAATCCTGCATGGAGCAAAGAGAAACAGAGATTGAACAGAACAAAAGGTACATGTTGAAGTCCATTTCCTAATGATGTAAAGTTGGCTTAGTCTTGGAGTGTGAGTGACTGGTGTAATGTCTAAAACTTAACGTGTGCACCTTCTTCCATGGGCAGATATCCATGCTTTTGATATAGGAATAAGATTGGGTGGGATCCAGTGCCAAAGTTCCACTTGTGCTAGAGTTCTTGTGTAGGCGGAAACACATGAAAAAGTCTATGGTAGCCCCATATTCAAGATACATCTTATGGTATCTCCTCTTGTATTTTCACTCATGCAAGATAACTGCCAGTCAATTTCTGGATGCTACAATATATACAGAGGAAAGCGCCAGGTGTTGCAACAAAGTCTTGCACAAGTGGAACTGTTCTAAGTCCATTTATGTTTCCCCTTGTGTATTACTGGATCCCAACCAATGGGGTAGATCACAGATGTGAAAGTTCCATTGGAGAGAATACAGTGTTTCTGATGCTGTTGTTCTGCCTGAGGCTATTCTCAGTCAAAAACAGAAATCAGAACACCCTTGCCGGATCAGATGAAAGGTCTACTACTTGGCACTCAATGTACAGCAACGGGAAGCAACATGCCTCTGGGAATAGATGTATTTATTTATTTAGGGTGGTTCTATGCTGCCTTTTCAGAGTCTTGCTTGAGGTGGCTTACGATTAAAAGAAAGTGGCAATGTAAAAACAAGCCATCGGACATAAAAAACATAACATTGTCTGTAAAACAGAAGCAGATTGTTTTAAGAAATAAGTGTGTGAAAATTCCTAATTAAAAAGACTAAGTAACAATGATGTGGTTTGGCCCGGCATCCAAAGGAAAGCAAAGTAGGCACCAGGCAAGCCTTAAGGGGGATGATATTCCAGAAGTGAGATGCCACCACAGGAAAAGGGTGTTCCACAAAAAGCACAGGTCATTCATCTTTCCCTCCTGCTTCAATGCCGAAGCTAACGTTTTCCTGTGGCAAGGGGAACCTTGTGTGTAAAGATGTCTTCACAGTAATGGTGGTGACGGTGGCATGTGTCATCAAGTTGCAGCCTGTAGAGTTTCCTAGGCAAAACACTTCAGAGGTAGTTTGCATTTGCTTGAGGTGGCTTGAATTTTGTGTCAGAACTCCGATATTCCTTGGGGGTGTCCCATCCAAATACTACTGACCAACCTTTCTTAGCTTCCAAGAGCTGATGAGGTTGAGCTAGCCTGGGCTCCTGCAATAATCCTCTGTGAGCTTTGAACCTCCAGCAGAAGCTGGACACCCATGATTATGAATTGTTATTGGGAAGGTTAAAAACACGCTGTTTGAATTCTAGTCTCTGACTCTGAGATCACTGGACTCCAGAAGAAATGCCCCACAATTCATAGTGCCGCCACTACCATGCACAGTTTTAGAAACCCTAATTATACCTTCCATTGAACAAGCCACCCTAGCTTACAAAATTGCAGGTATTAATTTGCAAGCTGCTATTAATAGTCTGCACTGGCCAGTGGCAGAAATATTGTCCATTAAAATCATTTCTGTCAATTAGCCTGTCAGTTTCACAGTAAGAACTCATTAGATTATTTTAAATGGAACCTTTTTAATTGACACTAATGAGAACAGTAGTTATTTGTAGGCTTTTTATATGCTGTGCTGCTGTTGGGATTAAAGAGTTTATAGCATCCTTTCACCCTGTACCAGTATTAGGGAGTGGGGGGGGGAGGAGCTTCCTCTGACTGACTAACAACCTTAAGGATCTATCCAGGATCCAGTGACTTGAGATGTTAATTAAATGTGCCCTTTAATGCTATATTTTTACATCAAGGAGCAGTCTCAGTAATCAGGGTTGGTCACAGCCCAAGATCAGATGCTGTTAATTTTGAAACTGATTTACATGGAAAGTTCCTTGAATAAGAATACAAAAGCAGATCCATTTGAAGGGGGAAAATTGGGGGGTGAGAAATAAGAAGGAAAAGCAATAATGTGTGGGAGAGGAGAGAGTTTAGAGTAAAATAGTATTGCCAGAAATTGGGGGATATTATGCTCATCAAGGTTGCATAATAGATTCCAGCTATTCAGGTTTTACTAATCACTTCTTAGATTTAGGAACTGTGGCCATCAGACATGTTGGGAGTTTATTATGTATTGCTTCAGAACTTGAAATATTTATATCCTTGCTGCATCTGATGCAATAATGGTGACTTTTTCTCTTTCATAGTTTAATAATAGAAATCACAAAACATTATGAGAGAACATGCTTTCATTTTATTTGATGGACAGCTTCAATTTTGGCTATATATTCTAACGAATGCACCAAAAATTTCAACACAGGAATCAATTATCTTTATTCAAGAGGATAAAAGAGTAAGCTGAATACAATTCCACTCTCTATGGGTTAGAATCAGTGAAAATGCTTGTGCAAGAAGTAGACAGAACAAATCTTCCCCTATCTTGCATTTATCCAAAGAACTTGCAGTTCATTAAAAAAAAATCTTCTTTGAGAATCAGAAGAGTGTTGAAAATAAATTACATCTTGGTACAGGTGGCCAACCAAGTCAATGTATAAGATTGCCTCCTTCACTGGCACAAATTGCCAATAGAAGAGGGAGAATGGATATTACCCAAACTTCCCATTTTTAGGCCTTCTGGTGTTTGCCCCCAGAGTCCTTCCTGACAATCAGAAGAGTATCACAAACAAAATGTTCCACAGTATGAGCATGACACCAACAGAGAACCACCGTCTCCTGCCATCTTTTCTTAAAGTTCTTCTTCTGGATCCAACCTTATATATGGCATCTCTTAGATCAGGGGTAGTCAACCTGTGGTCCTCCAGATGTCCATGGACTACAATTCCCATGAGCCCCTGCCAGCGTTTGGTGGCAGGGGCTCATGGGAATTGTAGTTTATGAACATCTGGAGGACCACAGGTTGACTACCTCAGCCTTAGATTACCATCAGTAGATTTCAGGGGGAGGGGGGGTTATGAGGATCTTTTGATCAACAAATATATATCTTGTGCTGATTTCCAATATTTTATTATTTACAGACACAAAACAGTATTCTTTTAAAGCTCAGGGGTTAACTTAAAATACCTTCACAGGTAGGCAATCTGTTGCAGATCAAGTTTTTCAGCTAGTGATCAGTCCAGCAGGCTAAGAGGATGTTAAATCATATATTAATGTAGAGTAGCCACAGAATGAAGAATTAGTGAATTCACAGATGGCTTCCACATGGGTTATCTGTCTGTGTCCAATACTTTTTAGATGTATTTTCTTCCCTGCTTCCTACAGCATCGTGTTGTCTTTGTGTACTTCTGGGGGTTGCCCCAGCTTTTCTTTTCCTAATCGTTCTCAAACCTGATTTGCTCCAAAGTTTTAGGAAAGGTTGTAGCAAGCATGTATGTATATTGTGAGGGTGGGAAAAATTGGATTTTCCAGCCCACGAGGCAGCCATTTTCCCTGAGCCTGTTGCATGAGAGGAGCGTGTTCACTCCTATGGGGAAATTGTGGGGAAACCTGCCATGTAAAAGTCCTGTTGTTGCTGCTCTTTAACTACCTTGCCAGTAATGGGGACACCAAAGTCTTATTTCCATGGGGAAGACACCACAGAAAACCTTCTGAAGCATAAGCCTGGAGTCTAGTACTTTCCCATTATATAGCATGGGACTGATCTGATGGGAGTTAAAGGAAGAATTATGACCTTTGTTTCCCATAAAATAGGAAATAATAGGAAAGCTTTAGGGAGTAGAACTGGAAAAAAATATGGCTAAGAAATTATTAAGAAAGAGATGAACCAAGATGCAGCCTGACTTAAAAGGAAATGGCATGAAAATCCAAGAGCAAGACGAAAAGAAGAGACAGATTATTGCTTCATGAGAAGTCCCAGTGCAAGACAAAAGGATGAAACTGTTTTGAAAATTATTCTACCTCCCTACTTAACTAACAAACATGAAGGGAGTAGTTTTCAGACCTCGGAAGAAAGGATTGCATTTCTTTCTCATATTATTTTCCCTCTGTACTGATGGTGCTAATTTTTTGTACAGCTACATCTTTTCTCTCTTTTTTATAACCAGTTAAGTAAAGTTAAGTAACCAGTTTTTTTAAGACAATGATCTGTTTGTAACCACATAAAAGACTATCTTGGCCCATTCTCATCAAGGAACTGTGAGATTTCTACATAGATCTCAATTATCCTAACCAGTAAGATCCCCTAGACTTCCTCTTCATCTGGAATTATTTTAAATAGGAAAGGTTTGAGTTCATTTTTTTAACTGTCTATGTTAACAGATATACCTCTAAGTCTTGGTGTAGTGGTTAGGAGCACAGACTTCTAATCTGGCAAGCCAGGTTTGATTTTGCACTTCCCCCCCCCCCATGCAGCCAGGGTGACCTTGGGCTCACCACAGCACTGATAAAGCTGTTCTGATTGAGCAGTAATATTCAGGGCTCTCTCAGCCTCACCTCCCTCACAGGGAGTCTGTGGGAGAGTTAAGGGAACGTGACTGTAAGCCGCTTTGAGACTCCTTCTGGTAGAGAAAAGTGGAATATAAGAACCAATTCTTCTTCTTTTTAGAGATGTCGGGTGGAGCAAAGGGGGAGTTGTGAATTCAAATGGTTTTGGACCAGAGCCATCTGGATAAACTGCATGTCTCCCTTGGTAAAACAAGGGGCGTTCAGAGCCTGTTCAGTCACAACAACCTTAAAGACAATCCAACACAGCAAATCTCTCTCTAGCTGAGCAGGGATCTGGGTCCTCGGCTCCTTGATTCATGGCTATCTATCATGGTCCCACACAGGAGTAAGATTAAAGAAGTGCTAATCCATCTGCTATTGCTGAACATCCCTTGGAATTCAAAATGAAGCTGGACTGGAAAAGAAAATGAGCTTGTCCATAAAAAGGCTAAGCACCATTTGACAATGCTAAAATAGATAAAATACAGCATGAGTGTTCAGAGGACAGTTGGCCTTTCCCATAATTTTAATCAGGATTTATGGCATGCACATGATAGAAACCACCTATTCATTTTAAGCACTAATAGCCTGCACTTTACAAAACTGAGGATTTTAAGCATAAACAGGTAGTGGAAATTCATTCTTCACACAGTGAGTCAATAGAACTTCCGCAGTGAAGGGTCAGGATTAAGCCCCTTGAGTACAGGCACAGCTGCTATGACAGCATGACAGACTATCATGTCTCCAAAGGATCTTTTAGTTTCTTCTAGAACAATGATCTGAGAGCTAGAGAACAACAACGGGATACACAGGAACAGATGGGAATGATTTGTGGGAGTCCTCTGGGTAAAGAAGGCTGCAATCCTATGCACACTTATTCAGAATGAATGAAGCAGGATCTAACTCTGCATTACAATACAAGAATACAATTTCTAACAGTTATTTGACAGATCCAAAATGGTCTAGGTGTAATAAACAACAATGCTTGTGGTATCCTCAACATTTTTTGTACGAAATATTATGTATACTTTTTGTCCTACAATAACAGCAATATGTCAGATTTCTCTACATACTCAGATTCCATCTGTGAACAAATGGGCATATGGATGAAGAAAGATGCTTGGCTTATTCACAACAGCAAATATGGTTCAGAGCCTTTTGCTCATAAACAGCCATGCACAGATGCATCTCCATAGACAGATAGTGCTATTGCTGCACCATGGAGAAAGCTATGAACTCAAAGACCTAGTTGTAGATTCTTGAACTCACTTAAGTTAGTCATCGTCTGCAAAATGAAAAAAACAGCCAGTGTGATGATTTATTTTATTTCTCCAAGGACTCATGGCAGGTTACAAATAAAACCATATAACACCATAAAATTCCATATAATAATATCCCTCCCACTGACAGCCACAGCTAGGGTTGGGCGCAAATGTTAGAGTGGGGACCTGATCCCATGGAGGGGCCTGGTCAATCTTAAACCCTGGCTTCACCCAAAGACCTGGCTGAAAACGCCCTGTGGAACTGTGAAAGCTTCCACAGGTCCTGCAGCTCTTCCAGGGGCTCGCTTTACCAGGCTGGGGCCAGGACTGAAAAGGCCCTGGTCCGATCTTTAGTAGTTAGAATGGTGAACTAGGATTTGGAGCACTCAGATTCAGTTTCCCCTTATGCTATGAAACTCATTGAGTCAACTTGGAACAAACTCACACTCTTTCTCACTGGGGTTACTGATAGGCCTGGAGGTTTTTTTTAATGTCCTGTCCCTGTGTGGAAATAGGCAGTTGAAACTTTTCATGACATGAAGGTAAGTAACAGCATCTTGTAATTAATACACCATTATGCTTAGAGAGAAATAAGGGAATGCTTAGGGATTAATTATTTCTCTCTAAGCAGTTTGCAGCCCTATTGTAACACTAAAAACAGCCCTGGATAGGATACCATGCTTTTGGTTTACCCTCATGATTTCTCAGGTCAGACACTGTCTGAAACTGCACACAGAATCAGAGTTGGAAGGGACCTCCTGGATCAGCTATTTCAACCCTCTCACAACTAACTGCCCACCAACAGCAACCTCAATGCCATGCCCATATGATGCCCCCCCCCAAAAAAAATAAAAACAGAATCACTGGCTAGTAGGACCTGGTGGAAATTTGCCTCCTGGCCCCAAAGTGGTGATCAGAATTTCCCTGGGCATGAAAAAATGAGCCACAAGAGCCAAGCACTTAAACAACATTTTAGCCCAGTTTTCCAGCCTGTTGAGATCATCCTGTATCCTGATTCTGTCTTCTGTATTTGCTACTTTTCCCAGTTCAGTATCATCTGCAAATTTAATAAGCACCCCCTCTACTCCTTTATCCAAATAATTTATAAATATGTTGAACAACACAGGACTCAGCACAGATCCCTGAGGCACTCTACTTGTCACTCCTTTCCAAGAGGATGATGAACTATTAAGAAGCACCCATTGGGTGTGAACTGTCAACCAGTTATTGATCCATCTAACAACAATAGGATCCATACCACATTTTTCCACTTTGTCAATAAGAATATCATGTGGGACCTTTTCAAAAGCTTTACTGAAATCAAGATAAACTATGTCCACTGCATTTCCCTGTTTCAGCAAGGTAGTAACTTTCTCAAAAATAGAGATAAGGTTAGTTTAACATTACTTGTTTATGAGAAACCCGCACTGACTCTTAGTACTCGGAGCTTACTCAGTTCCAAAGAGCCTGTAAAACAGA
Organism: Paroedura picta; assembly: GCF_049243985.1. Classification (NCBI taxonomy): domain Eukaryota; kingdom Metazoa; phylum Chordata; class Lepidosauria; order Squamata; family Gekkonidae; genus Paroedura; species Paroedura picta. The sequence goes on from NC_135371.1 coordinate 30,764,720, forward strand.
ACTCTTCCACCAGGCATTTGGCTGAGGCCGGGCCATCAGAAACATCCAAAAATCCCCTTCCCCCCTTGAAACACTCTCTCTTGTAACATCTAGTTCTAGCAACTAGTGGGGGGAGAATATTGGTGAGATAAAAAAGTATGGGATGCTGATTTCTAGAGAATGTATGGAGCTGTTTTTAAATATGTTGATTTTGTTTTATGTAACCTGCCCCAAAATGGTAGGGGCAAGAGGGATGGTCCTTTAAATTCAATGATAAATAAATAAAATATAATCACAGCCATCTGCTCTAGCTGTTCAAAGACTAACTATTTAATTATTTGCTCTAACAATTTTCCAGCTGTAGAAATCAAGCTGGCATGTCAGTAGTTATCCAGATCCTACTTTTTCTCCTTCTTGAAGATGGGGTTGACATTTGCCCTCCTCCAGTCTTCCAGCACTTCACCTGTTCTGAAGGTTGTGAAATCATAGAATCATAGAATCATAGAATCATAGAGTTGGAAGGGGCCATACAGGCCATCTAGTCCAACCCCCTGCTCAACGCAGGATTAGCCCTAAGCATCCTAAAGCATTCCAAGAAAAGTGTGTATCCAACCTTTGATTGAAGACTTCCAGTGAGGGGGCACTCACCACCTCCTTAGGCAGCCTATTCCACTGCTGAACGACTCTGACTGAGAAAAACTTTTTCCTGATATCTAGCCTATATCGTTGTACTTGAAGTTTAAACCCATTACTGCGTGTCCTTTCCTCTGCAGCCAGCAGAAACAGCATCCTGCCCTCCTCCAAGTGACAACCTTTCAAATACTTAAAGAGGGCTATCATGTCCCCTCTCAACCTCCTTTTCTCCAGGCTGAACATTCCCAAGTCCCTCAACCTATCTTCATAGGGCTTGGTCCCTTGGCCCCAGATCATCTTCGTCGCTCTCCTCTGTACCCTTTCAATTTTATCGATGTCCTTCTTGAAGTGAGGCCTCCAGAACTGCACACAGTACTCCAGGTGTGGTCTGACCAGTGCCGTATACAATGGGACTATGACATCTTGTGATTTTGATGTGATGCCTCTGTTGATACAGCCCAAAATGGCATTTGCCTTTTTTACCGCTGCATCACACTGCCTGCTCATGTTTAGTTTACAATCCACAAGTACCCCAAGGTCTCGTTCACACACAGTGCTACCTAGAAGCGTATCCCCCATCCAGTAGGCATGTTTTTCATTTTTCTGACCCAGATGCAGAACTTTACACTTATCTTTATTAAATTGCATCTTGTTCTCATTTGCCCATTTTTCCATTGTGTTCCATTGTGTTCAGATCAGATTGTGTTCAGATCAAATGAAGAAGAGGAAGTGGCCAGATTCCTTTGGGGGCCAAGAGACTCCCCTAACAATGGTAACAATGGCTCTATTCTTTGGAACTCTGAGGGCTTATCAAAATTCAGGTCATTATTTATTATAGAGGTTAACTATAAAGGCAGAACATTGATCCATCTCCCAGGAATTTCCAGGAAACTGCTTTATAATGCAGCCTTTCCAAAAAAAACTAATCATGAATGAAGCCATGGCCACCAGCCATCTCCTAGCCCATGCTTTCTCAACCAGGGTTTTGTGAAACCCTGAGGTTTCTTTATGACCCTAGAAGGATTTCCCAAATAGGTGGGAGTAATTATTTTTTAAATATACTAATTGTTAATATAGTTTTCTTTGTTAAAAACATTTATCAGGTGATATGACCATATTTGGTCATGCTGACCTGCTCTCTCATCCCAAAATGACCAATGATGGGCCTGAAGGGGGTGGGAAGGGGAGGGGCACTGGGTGGGCATGTACGCAGCTATGCTTCTCAACCATGTTCTTCACAATTGCACCACTTTGGAGGTTTCTTGAAGCCTAAAGAATGTTTCAGGGATTTTTCAATGGTTAAAAAGTTGAGAAAGGCTGTCTTAACCTTTAAAGATAGTAGAAACTTTTGGGATGTTGAACATGGCATACCAAGACTGGTCCAATCGTTTTTGGAGGCTTAGTTATTGAAATACAGCATTGGGAGTCACCAGCTTATTGATAACACTCAATTTCAACTTTATGGACTATCTAATATAGTGACCCAGCATAAATAATTTTTAAAAACCTCAGAGGGAGAACAAAACTTTGTGGCAAAAATGATAGCTGATATGTTTCAGAGATTGTTTTTTTTAAGTTTAGCTGAACCATGGCCCCATAACCAAGAATTCTACAGTTAACTATCTTATTACTTCAACATTCTGCTTCAATTTCATGGCACAAGCCTGTACAGACCATTCTCTATTACCTAGTTTTCAAATCACTTAACTGGCACCCCCATGCAACACCTTCAATGGCTCCAAACTGATAGCATACTTAGGTCTGGCCTTTGTTAGCCTTCAGGAAGGCAAGATCTGTATTAAGGATTTTCTCCAACTAGCTGGAAGCAGGTTCATTCAATTGCCTGAATTTATTAGAAAGCAGCTCATTATTTTTGCAAACATTTTTAGCAGTGTCAAAAACCATCTATCTTTTCCTATACATTTTAAATCATCCCTTAAGAATCTGTTACTGTTCTTGTTCTAGGCTTGATCTGCTCATATAGTAAAAGAAACATGAGATGGTAGAATATATTACTGGGTGTTGAGTGGAGATCACGCTGGGCACTGTGAAGAATGACATGAACAGAACATTGCACTGTACTTTAAGCATTGCAATGCAGTCCCCTATGCATGAACTACATTTACACTTCCTGGTCCCTACAATGGTCCTACCAGGAAAAATAACAGGGACATGTCAGGGAGCCGTCAGGGAGTGCCGGGTAATAAGGATGATGATGATGATGATAGGACCATTGCGGGTACCACAAAATGACATTGTAATAGGTGATGAAGAGAGGGCTGAATTGCTCAATTCCTACTTCTCCTCAATCATCTCTTGCAAGGGCAATCATGCTCAACATGGCAAAATCATTTCATGTGATGAGGGATGAGAGTTGTGGCCTAGGATCGCTGTAGGGTTAGTCCATAAACACCTAGTTCCTTTACATAAAACCAGATCTTCTAGGTCAGATGAATTGCATCCAAGGGTACTAAAAGAAATTGCAGATGCAATTTGTGAGCTTCCGTCAATTATTTTTGACAATTCTTGGAGAACGAGTGAAGTGCCAGAAGATTGGAGGAAGGCAAATGTTGTCCCCATCTACAAGAAGGGGAACAAGGAGGTTGCAGGTAACTACTGACCTGTCAGCTTGATGTCTATAGCTGGAAAAAAATTAGAAAAAATAATCAGTCGATCGGGGGGTTCCGGTTCCGGTCGCCAAGGGAAAGGACGTGCTAATCAGTCGGTCCTTGAGCAGAGTCTGCATGGCTTTCTCAAGAACAAGTCAGACTAACCTTAACTCCTCCCATCCCCTAGGCAGAACGTATATTCAAGGCAACAACTGAACAAAACCAGCAAAGGATCTTTAAAAAAAATGCTTTTCCATGGGTTCTTCTGGATGAAATGGACAAGCAGGGGCTTGGGGAAGGAACAGTGTGGCTTCACTACAGACTGATGCCATTCACTATTTGGAATTTCTGAATACTCAGGAGTTCAACTTATACCCTGTCCAGAAGTTGAGAACACTGGCATGATTGTTGATGATCAGTTTGAAAATCTGTTTGTGGATTTTCCGCTGTATTCATTTCTAACCACACACTACAATGCAACCAGCTTTTTGCACAGACAGGTTTTCACATAGCTCAGCTGAAGTCTACTGACTCCCCATCCCTGCTGCATAACAGCTCTGCTCAGCAGACAACTGTTTAAACAGACAAATAGATCACTCACAAAGCCTATGAATCTGCTGTCATACATAATACTCTTCAATACAGTCTTATCCTTTGGTGTTCATCTAAGGATTCCTTAGGGACACTAATGGCCTCCAATGTATTTTGGACCAGCATTATTTTTGGTCATGCACAGTTTTGGGGAAACTGCCTGCTCACCAGTTCAGTAGGCATTCGCAGCTGCTTGGCATGAACCAGACAGGCCAATGGATTACATTCCTATCTGATCATCACCCTCAGACATGATGTATTCAACAGATGAATGTGTAGCCATCACATTCACTTGTGAATACTTACTGATGTTAGCAGCTGAAGTGCATAGGAAGCAGTTTCTGAGAAATGAGTCATGAGGTATTTGAACAAAAGATTAGATTGTGCATCTGAAACAAAGAAAACCAGCAGGTTTTAACAGGTTTCTGCCTTCAGCCCTCATGCCAAGAGAATCCACGGAGAAGAAAAAATGAGGTTGTTTATAGAAAGAGTCAAATGGGTAGCCGTGTTGGTCTGAAGGAGCACGATAAAATCAGAGTCCAGTAGCACCCTTGGTCTTAAAGATTTATTCAGCTTTCGAGTACAAGGTCTGAGGAAGAGTGCTTGCACTCGAAAGCTCATGCCCTGAATAAATCTTTGTTGGTCTTAAAGGTGCTACTGGACTCTGATTTTGTTGTTTATAGAAGAAATTGTTGCTTCCAGTTTAATTTCAGATAGCCCATAAGAAATACTTGTTCCACCCAGCCACCGGCCAGCATTTCTAAAGCTTCCATCTTTGTACACTTATGTGCTCCACTATCTGGTGGAACATGCCATCAAGTCACAGTCAATTTATGGCAACTCTGTAGAAATTCCAGGGAAAAGAAGAACAGATGTGGTTTGTCATTTTTTCATGTGCATAGCAACACTAGCTTTCCTTGGTGGACTCCCATCCAAGTATTAACCAGAGCCAATGCTGTGCAGTTTCCAAAATCTGATGAAAGCAGGCTAACCTAGGCTGCTCAGGAGCCAGCTTGGTGTAGTCATTAAGACCGTTTACGCACTGGGAACATCACTGCCCCAGCTTCCTTGCAGGAGCACAAATTAGGGGTGGATGAGATGCACTAGGCCAAATGCTCCCCCATGTGGGTGCAGGAAGAAGTGGGGCAATCTGCCATGACTAAAACTCCAGCCTGCAGCCTGGCATGAAACCTCCAGTGCGTAAACGGTCTAAGAGAGGCAGCTTCTAATCTAGTGAGCTGGGTGTGATCCCCTACTCCTCCACATGCAGCCAGCTGCCTGACCTGAGGCTCATCACCTTGAAAGTGCTGTTCTCACAGAGCAGTCCTGTTGGAGCTCATTCAGCCCCACCTACCTCACAGGTTCCCATTATGAAAAGAGGAAGGGAAGGAGATTATAAGCCACTTTGAGACTCTTTAGGGCAGTGGATAGTGGGCTATAAAAGCCAACTCTTCATCATATCTAGAGAACTATAAACACCTTTGTAAAATCAACAGCATTTACCAACTCTATCTTCATTTCACACTTTATTCCAGTCTAGCTTCCAGGGCAATTTTGGGTGTTATTTTTCAAGCTTAGCATTTGGAAACGGCATCCTAATGTGATCCATTTTGCATAAAATAATTTAAGTTGGTATGATATACGAAGGAAATGAAGCCCACTTATAGAAGTTAATATGTTCTTGTTTCCACTCTTTTTCTAAGTACTTTTTTCCCCATGAAAACTGTTTATTATCAATGCCTTTACAAAATTTCTCTGCAATTTGCAGATGATTCTGGCCTGTTAATTGCAGTACTGGAAGAGCACGTTTATCTGCAAGAAATAATTCCAACATAGTATATGAGAGTTATTTAAGCTGTACGTATGTTTTGTCTGAAGAGTTTTCATCACTTTCATAGAAATAACATAAGGTGGTGTTCCCTTTTTTTAAAAAAGTTTTCACCTGCTTGAACCTGCCAAATGATTCTATTCCTGCCTAAAAGTCATACACCTTGGTGTTATAATATTTTTCTCTGTGGAACCCATCAGGGAAATTTCAAAAAGATACTTCAGAATTTAAGGTTTATAAATTCTATTGCTTTTGAATCTCAGGGTAGGTTTGCAGTATTCCATTTCTCTAGTACTGCTGGGGGGGGGGACTAAGCATTCAGCATTACATCTACTGGAGGCTAGCATAGGAAGGTTGAAATAGGAACACGATCTGGTACTGTTATCCAGTGCCATGTTATATCTCTATAATAACCATTTTCTGAGACTTACTTTCTTCCCTTTTGAGGATATATAAAGTCACTATCAAAAGAGGATTTATAATTCCTTAAACCTGATGGACTTGTTGCAATTTTCCGGGCCACTTTTTTGGGAGGGGGAGGGCATTCCTGTTTTAGATGACATTATTTATGACCCTGCATAGCCAGCATTATTTACTAAGTGTGGTAAGATGGTGCTTCATGCTAGATTATCTGGGAAACAGCAGGAGAAATAGATAGGTCCACTTATAACCCCAAAATAATAGAACTGGGTAGATAGCCTACATGAGGGCAAGATAGTTTGAGAGGGTAGCCACATAGATCTGCACTAGAACAGCTGGCTTCCAGTCCAGCAAAGCCTTACAGACCAATCAGATTGGGGGGTTATGAGCTTTTCACAAAGTGTCTTCATCGGGAGAGTAAGAATATTAAAACCACGTTATCATGCCAAGGAGAGTTATCCCTTGACCATCCTTTCTTTATTTTATCAGTTTAACTTTGGTGATCTTTTGTAATGCAATCCTAAAAACATTTTCCCAGGAGTTAACCCCCACTGAATAGATCTGAATAGGATTTTGAGTAGACCTGCTTGGGGTGGCACTCTTACAGTTCCACTAGCAATCTGTGAACAAACTGCGATCCAACTAGAAGGGTGATTGTACATACATACCTGGATGCCTTATCATTGTCTCATGCTCAGTAGATCCAAGACTGAAATCCTTACCTGTCTTCTAAGACCTAGCCACTCCTCATATCCACTACTACACCATCCATATCCACTACAAAATCACCCATTCGCTGCTAGTTTCACCTATTGTGGAATAAACATGTAGCATTTGATACTTCACTCATTCTCCCACTTTCTTTCTGAGTGATGTTGTGATTAAGAGTGGTAGACTCTAATCTGGAGAACTAGGTTTGGTTCCCCACTGCTCCACACACAGCCAGCTGGGTGGCCTTGGGCTAGTCACAGTTCTCTTAGATCTAAAGCAGGTCTCTTAGAGCTCCAGTGACCCAACTATTTCAAAGTATGTTTCATTGTGGGGAGAGGGAGAGGTGTTTGGCCTTAATTTCTATCGTCCTTCATTCTTCACCTTACAACAATGAAAACTTTGGTGCACGAAAAATCATCTTTCTGCTGTCACATCTCAGTACTCTCACCTCTATCTGGAACTCATTCTGTCCATCTGATACCACCACCACTAGCTGTCCAGATGCTTTCTCCTTTCTCCCTTACTGCCTCATATGCTTGCTGCTGCCTCCCACAAGATCTCTCTCTTTTTTGGATCCCTCCTCAACATGCACCTTTTCAGTGAGCTCTTTGACACAATCTCTGATTTCCTTTCCCCCTTTGGAATTGAACCTGGGTAACTGAAATGAAGCATGTCCTTCCCATGGTCCTCCTTATCTGCACCTTCCTCTCCTCCTGCCTGCCTTGGTAAAGGGATCCATCTTCTTTTACCCTGAAAATTGTTGTCAGATGGATATTTTTGTGTAGACCACATTTCTAGTTGATTGCTGTTATATTGGCTAGCTATCTCTAAAGATAGCAGCTGGAGTGGACATCTGAAACTTGAGAGACCTTGGGAGTCAAAAAAGGGCCAATGTGTGGATCCTTCATTCACGGGAACACGTGTAAGGGTCCAGCTCAAGTATGAAAATGACAGTGGAGTCCGACACACAGTTATGTCCTAATGAATGAAATGAATGCATTCAGGAGGTTATAACTCTGCCTAGAATTGCACTGTAAGGGTAGAATTGAAATCCCCATCTTTTCTGGCCTTATCCACTGAGAAGAAAGCTAAGACCCGTGTTGCGCTCCTTTTAAGGCTTTGCAGCCCTATTTGCACACTGGCTCAGGGCGAATACATTACGGATGAAGGTTAAAGATACTTTGAAGAGAAAATGGAGCATCTAAGTTTTTCTTCTGATTTAGTCCTGATATTACCGTATCGCTTAGTATTAGAAGATCAACCCACTTTGCATTTCAATCTCCATAAATCCCATCCGTAAATCATCCCAAATGCTATCGGAAGCTTGTTTCTTCAATGCCGTTATTTCTGAAATGACACTGAAAAAGAGAGAGAAAGAGCTGCAGTGTTCTGGGTATACGCCTGGGAGGGGGGGGACTGTTGGCACATATCACTTATCACTATTCAAAGCTGAATAGAAATGCATGCTGATATTGCACTTAGGGAGGGGAGCCCTACAAAACCATGTAAAATGTACTAGGAATTGTGCTGATAAAAAGATTAGGCCATTTTCACAGGTTTTTCAGAGTCCTAATGGAAAACAGAGCCTGATGATTTTTGACACGTGCTAATGGTGCTTGTCACATTCCCTAGATTTCTGCAGTGACGTGCATAATTTTTGATGACATGTGTCACATTGCGTATATTTCATAACTAGGAGCCCTGTGTTGAAAACACATAAGGTATTAGTGAAATATTCATAATGTGAAGTGCATAAATTGTATTCATGAAAAAAAAAGATTATTGCCACTATTAACAACAGTCAAGATTTTATTTATGAGTAGGCTACGAGACAAAAAAAAATTACCCCTTTGTATTGCCGTTTTGAATGTTCCCAGTTCAGGGTTATCTTTTCAGCAGTCTGGGATTTCTGGAGGCCTCGGATTCCTTCCTCTGCCATGGGGGAAACTGAAAAATGCTGACGGACTAACGTGGTAATTGTTGATTTATGTGGTTTGGCAAAAGGTAGGCACAGAATCTCTTGGGAGGAGAAAGCAACAGCAAAGACACATCTCAGTCTGGCATTGAGAAATGGCTGCTCAGCACTATGGATGTGACCTTCCACCACTCAAATTGTATGGTTGATATTAGTCTCACTCTGGGAGAAGCACTGGGGATTGCTAGACATTTTTACATCCCACAATGCACCAAAGTATTTGTGACCTGAGATCGGAGCACTTGGAGAGATTGCAAGTGTCTCTCTCTATGAATCAGAATAGATGGGTTTGCCTGCTGAACTCATACAATTATCTTTCAACAAATAACACCGTTTTATGGCTCCTGAATCACTGTACAGTAGTTTCCCAGTTACAGCTCAGTTGAGAGTAAATATTCTTCATAATCTCAACCCCCCCTTTTTTTCTTTCACCTACCAGACCAACCCAAATGAGGGCATCATTTGAGCAATTGAAAGTAGATCCATATCCATAAAAAGTTTGTTCTCCACTTACCACCCACATCTTTTACAGGTTCCCCATGCCTTTAACCCAACAAGCTTCTTGCATCCATTGACTTAACCCTTAAAGAAAATGAATCCCTTCATTGTTCAGGGGGTATCTGATCAGATGGTATCATAAGAGCACAAATGAATCAGTAGATGAAGGTAGTGCATTACAAACAATATTGCCCTGGTCATGTCTGAAATTTGGCATCATCAGCAAACGTACAGTGAAATATTCTAATTTTTCTGGTACATTTGATATTGCCTTTAATGTTGTGTATGATGAATGTATTACAGAATTTTCTAAGCCAGTTTGGTTCCCAATATAGCTTGTTAATCATGAAGAAAATGCCAAGGTAATTTGCGGCAAAACACAGTACCTAGATTGAATACAAGCACATATATAATACCTGGATTTTAAAAAGGTTTTCAGAACTGCAATTCAGAACTAATTAAAGGGGTAAAGACTATAAGTGCAATCCTAAACTAAGTTATGCTTGGATCATGGCAGTTAATGAATCAGTGGATAATATTTATTCCTCCCCCCCCCCCCAAAAAAAAAGGATAGGGAGTTTTCCCTCATGTGTTACCACCCTGGCAATTAGACTAGAGCTAGGCATTAAATCAGTTGAAGCACTTGTGTAACTCCATGCTTTACATTTTAGAGCTAAACTCTGCAAGTTCCTCTGAGGCCGAATCCACACAGGTGGAAAAGGCCAAGAAGGCAGTCATATGGAAGTGCGGCAAATCCCTTCTTCCGCATGACATTGTCAACGGGATGCTGCCCTCCCATGTCTGGCATGGATCAGGCCCCAGAAGCCCCAGGCTTCTCTTAGCCCACTGGGGGGGGGGGGGGCAAAGGGGCCCGTCCCTCCCTGTTCTATGGTAGCCCAGAGGGGGCAAAAAATTCCCCAGTCACCTTTGCCACACTTGCCCATTCTGCGGGGTGGACCAGGGCATTTATTTTTATTTTGCAAGAAAGTGGGATTGTGTTCCATGCAATCCTACCTTCCTGCAAAATAACACCCCCACACAGCAGAACTAATCCACCGCTGTTTTCTTTCCTGGGGGGGGGGACATATTTCAGCAGGACATTGGGTGGGGCACATTTCAATGCTGGAGAAGATCTGGTGCTAAAATGTATCCCCCATGTGGACACAGACTGCTGCAGAGCATGCAGCTCCATAGCAATCCACCGGCGGTGGCATGGTGTGGTTGCCACTATGTGAAATGGGCCTGACACATGGTTTCTGGTAGTTCTTCAGCCAGGATTCAGCTCATAGCCCCTGGTTCAGGATACTAGATATTAAGTTCTCGCTACTAGGAATCACTCCTGAAGATATCATCTCCTCAGATCCTTCTGATCTTAAGGAAAGAATAACACACCTAATAACTTATTTCATTCTGGAGTAAAGGAAGCTAGGTTTGCTCCCCCTTAGTGCTTGGAATTATCCCAGTGGGAGAACCCCCTCATTACTGAGTTTAGTTTTCCCACAGGGTGTTGAGTATTTATGTTAGCACATATGAATGCCTTTCCTTCTATATGTTTTAACGGCATTTTGGGGGGGTATCTCTTTTTCAGATAGATTTTGTCAATGTGGTTCTGGCATTATTGATACCATTTGACACATATTGCTGGACTGCTCCTTGCTAAAAGGAGAGAGTGTGTTAGATCCAGAGGTAGATTTTGGCACATGATAAAATATTGCCAGATTCAGATTCCACAGCAGCATTGCGAAGTTTTTGGCAGCTGATTCTTTTAGATGCAAAGGATTAAAGTCAAATTAAAATTGTTTAGCATTATTCTATGATTCTGGGTTGTTCAAGGCCTTGTGTCCAGAAAGAAAGAAGGAAAAATAGAAAGTTATGCTCTTCTTAGTCCATTAACATCAGCTTTGCAACTCTACTTAGGACCACACAATTAACTACATATCTAGGAATATAGCACCATATATCTGAATCCAGATTACTGAAGTCAAAAATTAGTAGTAGTGGTAATAATTATTGTTTTATTTTTATAGCCCATCGTTCCCGCTTGACTCAGTGCAGGTAATGAATTTATGTAGCTCAATGCATAGAAGTTTAAAATTCCCTTCAGATCAGAACTCAACAAAAATATATTCTAAACTGATTTGGCACAATTGTCAAATAATTTCTGAACTAATCCCATTTGGTTTTATGATGGGCACTTTAACAAGACTGGACAACAGTCTTCAAAAATCTGAGTTTCTCTCTGCAGTGGTTGCCATGGAAAAGAAAATGTTTCACAACAGTAAATCTCACATGTTTGTAATATGGAATGATTGTCAAAACAGACCCACACTTTGCACTACTTTTACTATATTTTCTTATGCTTCAAAATCTGCCACCCTAGAAGCCTTGAAATATAGAGTGTATTTTGATAAACAGATTTTGATCTCAACTTCTGTAAATGGTTTCCTCCTCTATTTTCCAAGGTGTTTAGATTTGGTGATTTATCGTGGCTCATTAGATTATTGTGCATTCATGTGAAGCAACAGCAAAAACAAGAAATCTGACATGAATATCTTTTTTCTGTTCGTGCACAGAGACATCATGGAATCAGAAGTAGAGCTGGAAGAAACCAAATCAAATAAAAAGGAGAATTTCAAATTGTTCCCTTGTTATCAGAAATTGAATTTAAACTAATCTTTATGCATCTGCCCAAAAAAGTACTTTAAAAGCAACTCTCATATTTTCCCATTCTTAGCCTTCTACCCAGGGATATGAATGAGATGGCAAGCATTACATAAAGAACATTTCAATTACCACAGACAAGAAGCAGTACTGTAGCTATTGGGAAAGCCAACTATTTCTTAGAAGTAGGAAATTTCATCACAGTTTTCATATACTAGAAAGCCCAGTGCTTGTTTTCAAAACATTAACCTTTAGTTGTTGTTCCTCAACATGTGTCAATGCAGTCTGAATAGCCCAGACTAGCCTGAACTCATCAGAACTTGTAAGCGAAGCAGGGTCAGACATGGTTAGTATTGGAAGGGAGACAACCAAGGAATACAGGAGTTGTTGTGCAGAAGAATGAGATGGTGAACCAGCTCTGCTTATGCGTTGCCTTGAAAACCATGATCCTGGAGTCCTCATGAGTCAGTTGTGTCTTGACAAACCAGTTACTAATATGAAAAACTTCTTTCAAAAAGGATTTTATAGCCCTTGAAGACTGATTCCATACATGCAATACTACAATGATCCATATAAATCCTAAATCCATGTGCCAAACACTTATGAGACACTTTCAATGTAATTCTGTGTATCTATCAGAGAGCTATGAATGGCCTATGGAATTCTGAAGGCTGCCACCCACTTTCTTCAGGTATCAAGAAACTGGATTTACCTTGGTGGTCTTTTATTTTTAAAGACAGACTCCCAAATTTGTTTGTTTGACCATTTTATAGAACATTCTTTCATTGTGTCATTGTTTCAAGGGATCAAAGCCGTAATATTAAGATACATTTGAAAAATTTCTCACCAATTGGAAATTAAAATAATTTCTGCTGTTTTACTATAAAGCAAAGCACACTACAGGATACAAATTATTCTAGAGATGAAGAGGCTTTAAGGGATCCAACATTCCTTTCAGCATCGCTATGACCCATTATGCACGGGGGGGAATAACGCACATTTGGGGTGGAATGGCGGCGACTAAAATCACCGATAACGCACAGTGCTGGCTGCAACCGGCCACAGCTTCAGTGCATGCCGCCAAAAAAGCCACGTTAGCGAAACACAGAAGAAAGCGCAGCTTCTGAGTGACCGGGGCGCAACCAGAAGCGGCGCCCGGATCGCCGTGTGCATAATCGGTTACTCTGGGTTTTGCCGCCGTCACGCCCCACCCCATGCATAACCAGTGTGCTTCCCCTTCCCCTTCCGCGTTTTCCATGTGACCCGAAATCGCCGTTTCGGCGGCCATGCATAATGGGCCAAAGGGAGGATTCAAAATTCAGAATCCAACTCAGAGATTCTCTGGTCTAGAAACAGCTACCAGAAGAAATCACCAAAGCAATGAATCATCCCACAACTGAATTGTTTTCAAAATATCTTCTCAGTCAATCCTGTCCCATCCATTCAAACACAAGATGGCAGGAAGACCTCTGACAAAGTAGATAATTACCAGGGAGGAAGACAGGGGAACCTGTAGCATTACATTGATATATTGCTATAGCACATGGGGGGTGGGGATTAAAAGGGGGTTGGTGTTGTGATGCCACCAATGATGACAGCACCCTTACCCTACATCCCTGATGATTTTGACATGTCTGGATGAAATAAACAACTGAAATAATGCAGAGTGTGGGCAGAAATATGGATGGACTGTGCGTAAGCCAATTCCAAAACTTGTGGATAGGCTGCAAAGAAAACCCAGAATACTTTGAGCATGAGAAGCTCCCCTAAGCCATTCTTAAGAATGGGAGAACTCTGGTCCATGCACATAACAAGTTTGCTTTCAAGATTTGCCTTATTCATTCACAAGAGACAGGCAGAACTACATACACATTTTATGGATTTATTCCTTTTCTTCTAATTGATGAGGATGTCAAAGCATTAGAATACCCAATATACCCACCATAAAATGGAGGGGGAGAATGTTTTGAGCTACTTTAGATCCCCATTGGAGCTACAGGGGAGGTATAAATGAAGCAAATAAGTAAATAAAAGCATTCTGCACATGCTTACTGGGACAAAACCATTTGCACTGAGGCTAGAGATATGCCATAACTATAGTGTGATGTGCTTTTTGCCTGAGCTGCAACATTTCTTTGCACTGATAACTTTTCCTTTCTCAAAAAGAAAGCTAGGTATGTGGGCCTGGTTCTTTCAAAGTCGTGGAGCATTTTATGTAACAGCTCAGAAGTCCTGCCTTATCAGATTGAAAGTCAGCTTCATTATTTAATAGAGTCATTATCTCTAACATTAGCCATGGCAAAGGAAATAATTTTCTCCAGTGAGTGATGGCAAGCGTACAAAAATAAATGCTTTTCCTGGTACCTTTAAATATTCTCTTTTCTATTTGTATTGTGGTGTTAGATGTGGATACACTTTAGAAACATACTTGACTTGTATCTTAAGTATCGCTGTATCCAAACGAACAAAGCTAGTTTCTTATCAGCACCTTCCTGCTGGACTTCCCAATGCATTTGATTTCCAGCTATTAACCCAGGAGACCTGCGTTCACAATCACTTTGCAGTTTTTAAGGCTCTACCGGTTTATATTGGTATATAGACCTTCTTATAAAGATTATTACCTTCTTTTGCACTGAACACTGTTTGCCAATATCCTCTTGGCTTGTGGTTAAAAGATGACTAGAAGATCAGCCAGATAAACCACCAGGGAGCTAAACTTTTCCCTCCTGCTGTGTTATTTGCTTTCAGCAAAGACCTTGGAAATATGAACTTTTAAACAGCAGCTCCCACTATATTAATTGGAAGAAACAGCCTTGTGTCATCATTTCCTAGCTAAAAATACTTCTAGGAATCTGCCTTATAAAGATCGGTACCCGCTTCTCAAACACAACAAATCCATTGTCTAGACATTGTGACGTTCACAATAAATTATAAGGGTATGAGATATATTATTAATTGTACATTTCATTCATTTTATTCAATTTTTCCTATTTGCCTAACACATGAATGGCCGAATATTCGTTTAAAAATTGGCGTTCTCATTTAAAAATACTATAAACATCAACCACAACAAATGATATGGTAAAATCCAATACAAGACCCACATGTCAGAGGAAGGTTCATAATGATGGAAGAAGGCTTCAAAGATTCTGAGTGGGAAAATAAAGATCAGGCATTCTAAACTGTGGAAACATCTGGAGCACTTCTAGGGATTGCATTAATGTAGCAACTCTGAATTAATATGTCCCAATATGCCTTAAACATGCTGTACTTCCATGTTATCAACTATTGGGTGAGCAAGGTGAGTTACACCTCCTCATACTCCCATTTGCACCAATCAAAGAGGGCCAGCCAAACACCTGAAATGGATTGAAAATGGATGTGATCAGGATGTCCTTTGTTCAAAAGACATTCTAGAACTTTGATGCCATCACTGAAGAAGACATACTCTAAACCGCCAGAAAAGTTTACTTAAAGGATGAAACCAAAGATCTCTTGCTGGTCTCAACAAATTAAATTAGAATTGTATATATATACTAGCTTCAAAGCCCATTCCTAAGAACAGGCCTTGAAAGGGCCCCCTCCTCTGGCTCCCGGCCAAGGCAGCTTAAGGTGACTTTGGGCCACAGTGCGCAGCCGGATGAAGTGGGGTGAGTGGGGGCTGGCCAGCTTATTAGCAGGCCCAGGACAGAACTCCTTAACAGGCAGTCAGCAGGCCGGGAGGCCCTCATTAGCAGGCCCAGCCTAGCAGGCCTGGAGGCCCTCGCGAGCAGGCCCTGCCTAGCAGGCTGGGAGGCCCTCGTGAGCAGGCCCTGCTTAGCAGGCCAAGAGGTCCTTGTTAGCAGGCCCAGCCTAGCAAGTCAAGAGGCCCTCATTAGCAAGCCCTCTACCACAACCCTTTGCCCAGGACCCTCTCCCCTTACCTGCTGCTGGCTCCAGGCACTGAGGTGTGTCTGAAAGCAAAGAGGCTAGAGTCCAGGGACAGAGGGCAGGTGCTTGGCTGCACCCTGATTGGCCCTATTCCAACTTGGACAGCTGGACACATTCCACCTCCAGGCTGTTGCACAAATATATTGAAGAACCATGGATAAGGATATAGCAGTGTTAGTGACATTAAAAAAAATTCTGAGATATCCCATAATGCTAAATTATGAGTATATAAATATGTGAACTACTCAATAAGAATGAGCCAAAGCAATGTGAACCTCTAGCCTTCCACACCTTCCAAAAAGATATGATCATAAATAGCAACACAAGCCACAAATAATTCTAAGAAAATCAACAAGACAACAATTCCCAAATATGGATGCCAGTATACTGAGCAGGCATATACATAATCCTTAAATCAGTAAATTATCAAAACAGAAGTCACCCTGCTTCCTAGAACCACACACTCACAAACAAATCTTTCTTGTGCTCAGAGCAGAAATAACTGGTGAATATAGTCTATATAGGAGTACAATAGTTGGTTCATGGCCTTATTTTTTCCCATTTTCCTGGGGGATACCAGAAGAAATCAGGCAAAACTTTACTAATTACCAATGGATTAACAATACCCTGTTGATTTTTTTTTCTGGGAAACTGCCAACTTGTTCATATTCTCATACTTCCCTAAAATAGAAGTGTTTAGCTCATGTACTTCCTTTCTCCTAGATCCCAGTAGGCTATAGCTTAGCAATTGTCTTGAGAAAATCCTGTTAGCTCTTCATCATTATAAGCATACTGGCAGCAATATCACAGGCTGTTCCCAATTTCCTTCTCTGTAATTAAAATATCCTATTATGATCAGTGTCTTGTTGCTTGTTCTGTTTTCTCATACAGTACTCTTTGGTCATGTTCTTTTCACCCCAGAGGTCTTTAGCAGATCCCTGTAATTATGTCTCTTCATCTCTTACTAATTTATTCCAGCTGAAGTTATCTCTGAACATTAGTTCCATTTGCAAAATCCTTTCCAGCTTTATTAGATTTAATCAAACTAATATATCTATATTGATGAAATGTAGGTTGGTCTCTTCATACTTACTCGTCCTCTAAGTATAAACATTCCACATAAAATAATGATTGGTTTTCTTTTTTATGTGACATTTGATTGACACTGAAAAGTTAACATTTGTTATTTTTAAGTGCCATATTGTTTATGAAACAAAGTTCAACAAATACTAAGGGTACCATGAGTATTCATTCCCAACTCAAAAATAAAAATAATTAGCTACTTCTGTATCACTATAAATTTAATACTTTTAAAACCAAAATGCTATCACCATATTTCCAAACATGATGCAATACATGTACTTGACATGCTCATGAAGAGGGCCAGCAGACATTGAGGGAGAATGAGGTGAGAGCAAGTGGCCTTCCCCATCCCTCCTTGAAGCTGAGCAATTTGGCCCCACTGCTCCTATGTGAATTTTCTATATGTGGCCACATCACTTATTCCACACTAATCAGGGATGACTGGAATAAATATTCCCAAACATGGCAACTGAGTCTTCATACATTCCTGCTCATAGAATCATAGAGTTGGAAGGGGCCATACAGGCCATCTAGTCCAATGCCCTGCTCAATGCAGGATCAGCCCAAAGCATCCTAAAGCTCTTTATCTGTTGACTCATCTGTTAATATTGTGAAATACACAAAACCACAGTTGCCATTTCCAATAAACTGCTCTTCAACCCTGACTTGTGTATATATTGCCAGGTCAACTGGTAACAGCCATTTCATGGAAGTCCCTTATATGCTGTTTGCATGTAACTTTTCATGGAAGTCCCTTATATGCTGTTTGCAGCATATGACTTACAGCAATTACAACAACCCTACGAACCAACAACCTCTAAAATATTCTATTATTAACAACCTTGCTCAGGTTTTGCAGACTGACCATGGACTCCTTTATTGAATCAATCCATCTCATGTTGGGTCTTCCTCTATTCCAGCTTCCTTCAAGTTTTCATAGTATTATTGTCATTTCCAGTGATTCTTGTCCTCGCATAATGGTCTCAGTTTAGTTCTTTTAGCTTCTAGGGAGAGATCAAGTTTGATTTGGCAGCAGAGTATAGGACTCACAATGATTGGTTTCAGTTACCAGCAGAAAGGTATGGGTTGTTAGGGGGAAATTGTTTTACAGTAAGAGTAGTTCAGCTGTTGAAATTACTGCCAAGGGGTTTGAACTATAAGATGGCCTATATGGTCCCTTCGACCTCAATTATTCTCTGATCTAGAACTCAATTATTTGTCTTTGGGGCAGCCATATGTTTTTAAAACAAATTTGGATTACAGCCAGATTTTTAATGCTTGAGAATTCTGCCATGTTCTTGAACATTCTGGCTAAAAACTTTAAGTGCATCTAGTGCTCTCAGGAAGCCAGAATGTTCATTATTGGGAATTGCTAGGGGATAGTCCTATGTTTTTGGAGAAGGTGACCAGTTGAGGGGCAGAGGGGCAAAACAGAGGAAAATATAATAGGAAGAGAGAAGGGAAGACAGACAGAGCTGGGAATGGACTGAGATCTTGGTTTCCATCTGGGAATTAAAATTCAACAAACTTTGATGTTATTCATAGTGGTTTGTGTCAATTCATGGATGAATACATTTCCAGACACACTGTCTCCACTCAATTGAACTGTTTACCAAACTCCAAAGCAGCAGCGAGTCAGAACCCCTTCCTGGGGGTTGAGTATTAGGTGGACTCAGGGCTCTGAGACACCCCATGATTCTGCTCATGCCAGATGCTTAAGTTATGGAACCTCATTTATGCACTTATAATTATACCCTCCCTCAATGTGCAAATCTCCATATATGAGGATGGATGTATCACATCCCAACAGTCCTGCTGGCTGTTATCAACTTCTGCGGTAAAGTGCATGGTTCTGCTTTGTGCTCTGGAGACCTGAACCATGAACATCATCATGGGTTGGCCATCAACAGTAATCATCTTGCCAATGAGGCCAATGTCTGCTACTTGGTCCCTCCACAGAGTCCTTTTGACCTCTTGGAGAATGGCCCATTTTGACATCCCATCTATGACAACCCGAGGGGCCTCCTGCTCCCTCTGCTAAGAAGGAGTGAATCTCTTTTTCCTCCAACTGACCACTGTTCTTTCCTCCCATAGTGACATATTTGTGCTCTCTTTGCAGATGTGGGAGACAAATGGGGACAGGTGCTGGGATAGGTTTGTTTCCCTCCCGATATGGGTATGATGCACCTGGCATTCTTCCATACTGTGTTCACTGGGGAGGGTGTAGTAATCTTTTCAAATGGTGGCCACTGGATTGGAGAAATTGGGAAGCCAAGCTGCCTCCTGGCACTGGGCTTGAAAAAGGGATGTACTTGAGGCAGGAACAGCAACAGGGTAGGGATGTGGAAGGGGAGAAGCCCCCCCCCCAAACAAACAAAAAATAATTGCTGTCAGACTCCTCATCTCCAAAGAGCAACTGCTTGTGTTTGTGGACAGCGCTAATAACTCATTTGCCTCTGTGGAACAGAAGGAGGCTCCAAGATGTCCTGCTAGTGATGTCCCGCTATGGAAGGGCTCCAGTGGTCTGGCAGAATAGGTTTAGTACCCAGGGATGGGGGGGGAGGACTTCTTCCACCCACAATGAGCACCCTTTGTACCCACTATCCCCCTCATGGCATACAAAGTTGTTCGGGAATCTGAACCAAGCAGAGGACTGACTATTAGCACTTTGTAAACCATATTTTGCAAAACTGGGAACAATCTTGAGACAAACAAAATCAGAGTCCAGTGGCTCTTTTAAGACCAACAAAGATTTATTTAAGAAGTGAGCTTTCGAGACCAAGCACTCTTCCTCAGACTATGAACTGACCATCATGACACTGGGAATATATAAGCAAAAGTTAATTCTGAATATATATTCCCATAGATTTATAGAGAGTGTTACCCCATCTGCTCCCAGTTTATAGTGGAGAATTTAGCTATGCAAGAGGGGGGTAATCCATTGAGTACCTTCTGCCAGTGTTTACAAGGTAATAGCACCCTTCGGGGAATCCAAGGAAAACAACAAAATATCTGTACCTGCTCCGCGGGAGCGGTATAAATAAAACAGAAAGGGCCCTTAGGGTGAGCCCTGTCTGGGATGGGGAAGGATGCCCATTGGCCCTTCCCCCGGAATGACAAGCGGAGGGCCCAATCAGGAGGCACGCTTGTCAGTCCGGGGCCAAGGTTCCAATCAGCAGCCGTATACAGCATGGCTGCTGATTGGCCCCTTGCCCCAGGACTGACCAGTTGGGATGTGCAAAGCACATGTGCCTTCCAGGTCCGCTTTGAAGTCTCTCCCCATTTTCAAGAGCCGGCCAGGTTGTTTCAAGATCTGCTCTGACAAATGCTGCCCCCCCCATGCTTAAAAGCCATCTCTCTTGCCTCACACAGGACTCAAGAGCCCCAGTTGCAAGACCAGGAAGCTGCCGGTTATTGCTTTTTTTTTTTCTCCGCCTCTCCTGGCGCACGCTGGGAACTGTAGTTTGCAGGCTCCCAGGAGAAGCAGATGGGCTGCTAATGAGGAGGCGGGGCCTTCACGGCTGCACATGAGGAGGCAGAGATTTAAACACCCCCCCCAAACCAACATACCATTACTTAAAGAAATAATTAACAGAGAAGCTGCCGGTTGTCGCTTCTTTTTTTCTCCGCCTGGGAACTGTAGTTTGCAGGCTCCCAGGAGAAGCAGACGGGCTGCTAATGAGGAAGCGGGGGCTTCAAGGCTGCGCCTGAGGAGTCAAAGATTTAAACCCCCCCCTCCCAAAAAAAACACATACAATTACTTAACGAAATCATTAACAGCTACTCATTGAATCCATGCAAATCTTTTAACACTGCTTCACGATAGACAATAGTCTGACGCACAAGAAAAAGTCAGGAAGAACTACTTGAGAAGTTTCATGAAGCCTGTGGAATGTAGTGCATCCACCTACACCCTTTAACAATCCTGTGCAGAAGTCTGGAGATGTGCCGAGCACAGCAGTCATGGAGGGCTCTCCTGTGCAAACTCTTCATCTCCTGGGACATTCCCTAGAAAAGCCTGGAGGATTTCTGCCTGTAGCTTTCATGGCTGCACTTCTCCAGATGCATAGAAGAAAGTAGTTTCTGTTCCAGCTTAACATACCTCCTCCCCAAGTCTCCAGAGAGGCCACCCACATCCACTCCTCAGAGCCTTTGCCAGCCTGCTACCTTCGGTTTTGCTGTTTTGCCGCAGCCAGGGGAGAGGGAGGGAGGCTTCTGGGCCAGGGGATAAGGATTCCTTCCCCCCTCCCCCCTTTCTTTCTTCCTCCCTTCCTTCTATCCATCCAGACCTCCCTTTATCTCCTTTCTCCCTCCCTTCCATCAATTTCTCTTCTGCCTTTATTTCTTCCTTTCTCCCCTTCTCTCTCTCTTTATCCCTTTCTCTATGCCTGCCTGCCTGCCTGCCTGCCTCCCGTGTTCTCGCCACTGCATCTTTCTCCTCCCTCCCTCCCTCCCTTCCTTCACACCCAGGAATTCTAAGCCAAACACTCCACCATCACACCATGCTAGCGCCCGTTGTATTTCAATGTACAACGGGCTTAAGTTCCTAGTTAAAAATAAAGAATGTAGTTTTATTAAAGAACAACACACAAGGCAAATAATAGGCTGTATGCAGTCACACTAACGCATGCGTGCAGAGAGAAAAAAAGAAATAAATGGCTGTTTCAGGGAGAAAGTGGCAGCAAGGGGTGTATAATTAACAATCTGGACATGTGGAGCACAGAATGAAGGAGCAGAGCATTGCAAATGAGCCTGCAGTTGAGTTGGACATCTGGCAGGATCTAAGGTTACCAGAAAGGCGCTTGGGGATGCCTAAGTGAAGGGATTTATACCCTTTTCCTAGCCAGGTATTTGGTGAAAAGTCACATAAGCTGAGGTGGGCTTTAGACAAAAAGTGTGATTGCTCTCTGGTCAGTATGACAAAAAGATTTGATCAGGGAACAAGATGTTCTTTGTCTTGATTGAAGAGGTGTACATGCCTCCTAGTCAGTGCAGGGCACTGTTCATGAGGGCACTTGTTCATGAGCAAGGTCAGTTGGTCATAACATGGACACTGTTGCTCTCTTTAGAGTGACATGTACTGTTGGCCTGGCTTGCCATTGCCTAGGCCCAAGTGGGTTCCAAGGCTGACTTGATTGTAGAGGCATGAGGGTGCCATTTCAGTCCAACAATGAGCTCTGTTGACATTGATAACAAGAAGAATTATGATATTGGCTACTTTATTTTCAATCCCTTGCCTAATAATCCCCAGTCTGAAGCTTGCTTTTTCACCACTGCAGCACACAATTTCACCAAAGTATCTGCTACAACCACAAAATATTTTTGCCTCTAAACACATTTAGACCCCCTTAGACTATACGGAAGGTGTGGGGTTTTTTTATCCTGCAGCACAAGTCTTTCTTTAAGCTTTTATTTCTGATCCAGCAAACCCATCACATAGTTCTGGTTTTGTTACAGAAGTAGTGTTTATTAACGATAATGTGCTCAGTGACAATCGTGGCTTCATGACTTCAACACCTGGTCTCTAACATTTAAGATAAGGTCTAGAGATTATCTGGCTTCATTCCTATCTGTACGTTCTGCCAACCCCAGGTCAACTTTCTGAAATTACAATTACTCCTTTCTTCAGTGTGGTCTAGAAAGGCAACAGAACAAGGGTAATGTGGTGGCAGCGTGCTGAGGTAAAAGGTTATCTTGTAGCACTTCAAACTTTAGGTTAGGGACTACGTTTCTTAAAATTCCTCCATCATTAATAATTTCTGGTAAGTGAAAAACTATCACAGCATGTCTAGGCTTGAAACATTCCTGGCATGATTTTTTTTTCCTTTGCAGAGAATTTCAACATGAGGGAGCAATAAAAATATTATATATCTCCTCCACAGTCTACCCAAAAGATTTATAATAATATATGTGGAGTAATTCAACAGTACAATAAAGGTAGAAGATTCTTAAAGCTCACTAAAATGCCCACTGCTGAATGGGAGAGTTAGTATTATCATCATACAGTTGGATAGATACTAGCTGGACTGTCGGTTTACAAGCATGGAGGCCCTCTGCAATAAGTTGAGAGACCACAAAGGTCTAGAGGTTGAGGGAGATAACAGAGATACAGAAGTTGAGGGACAATCATAAAGCCCTGGCATACTACCTAGGTAACTATGATTGAATTAGTTAAATGTATCTGGGGGTTATAATGGTCTCTGACCTCAGAAAGCAATTCATTTACTTTGTTTTACTATGAAGTCACAGTCAATTTATGAAGTGTTTCTTTTTTTCAGGAAAATGGGCCAGGACATGACATGAGTATTCCTTTTTCCTAAAGCCAACTTTTCAGGATTCAAAATATACAGCTCACCCATGCTTTCAGAAATGAATTAGCAGCATACCATTTGCTCAAAACAGAAAAGGGGACATTTGACTGATAATATGCAAGGTCCTTTCAGTCTAGACTTTTTTATATAAATTAAGAAACCAACAGTCTGCCTCTGAAGATGCAAGGATATTTATGGATGCAACCATTGCCGTAAATAATCATGCAAGCTCTGGAGATTTGCCACTCTACCACTTCAGAAATTGACCACCTGATTGTGTTGCACATGCGGACCAAGCCTTATAAAAATCTGAAAGGCTACAGCAGTTGTATATTCATGACAAAATTACTTTCAAGTTCTATAGTTAGTTACAGCAACAATAAGTGTGAGACATGATCTAGAATTATGCTTACCGCTGATGTGTTAGGGGGAATATGTAATTATCCTTTTTTTAAAGGAACACTATAATTGTAGGCTACCTAGAGTGCTATTATAGACAAGACAATATATATATATTGAAGTTGATCAAATTTTGTAATTGTGCAGTTTTTATATCGCTGGCTCAAGATAATCTTTCCCATGGTTTTCCAAATAACAGGCGTGATGTATTGTGAAAGCTCCCAGATGTTTTCCAAATTATCCAAGCATCTGAATCTTCACAGGATTATTTATGTGAGGGGAATGGATTGTATGGAATGCATAAGAAGCATGTATATAAGAATCAGCTGCCCAGGGAATGAGGTTTGGAACTGGGAACTATAACATTATAAATCTGTGTTGAAAACCTAAGTGGCAACTTGATGGATGGTATTAGCTGAGTTGGGCTGCTGCCTTTTGAATTTGATTGCTATGATTTTAATGGTAGAAGAATTGTAATTTGCAGAACTGTATTTAATAATTAATTAGAATATCAAAGGAGCAGCACTAACTTTGGTATGCAAAGATTAACACAAAGCCCACAAGAATTTAGGGTACGATAACGTCACTGTTTCAAGGCAGCCTTATCTGTAAAGGAAAACCTCTCTACCAGGGCTGCTCTGAAATGGCAAGAAATGAAAGAAAGGATCTTTTAAAGCAGGCATTGTGCCTCTTGAAACAGCAATGCGGTGGCATAGGGCAATCTCTTACACTCTCTTACAGTACCCATGTACTTGTTCCCAAGCAATTGAAACTGGAATATATGGGCTGAGAACAGCAGTCCCTGGAAAAGTACACAGAATGAACAAGAGGGGTCCTTTGGGAACTGGAAACAAATGAGAAGAGGACATTTTTCAGGAACTAGGCATGAGCTGTTGGAAGAAAAGCATGTGAAAAAAAATCAGCCACTCTTACTGTGGAACTATAGTTACTCCTTGCTTTTGATGCTTACTGGTTCAAGAAAATACTGTGAGCCTATGATTCTGCGTATTAAAAACACTGGGTTGGATCCAGACTAACATTCTCCACGGGTGCAAGGACTTCCACCTGTGGAGCATGATTTTCCTACTTTCCCTGGTCTCAGGGGGTATTTGGGGTTACCACAGGAGGGCAGGGAGGGTACATCATGTTCCATAGGGAAGAAGACCCTGCATCTCTGGAAATGTCTTGATCCAAGTCAGTGTATTGTGGCAGATAAAGAAATATTCTCAGTGTTAAGCCGCATGCTTAGTTGATGCCCATCACACAGTATACAACTCTATGTTTTGGCAGTGAGAATGCAAGTTAGAGCAATTTTAATGGTTGTTCTGAAGCTCTCTAAAAAGCATCCAGAGGTCTTCCATGACATCAACATCCATAAACCCAACACATCTGAGAACTCCCACTTCTGCTGCTAGACTGCTACTTTCCAGTCAGTGTCCAAAGAAGTACAGGGTGTGATGATGGAGAAGCATTCTTCAGTTGTAGGAAACATCAGCATCAGAAATTCGGGGAGGTCTTGACATCTTGTTGAACTGTTACAGATTTATTGTGTTCTTTTAGCCATTGCATCACCATGCAGATCACTACTCAAAGATTGACATCCATTATCAGAGTATTCCATCTCCCTTGATTTTACCCCCACTTCTACACATCCATACAGTGAAGATTCTTCTTTATATTCCAGTGTTGTGGTGACCACTAAAAAAGTCTGAAGGTTCTGCTGCTCTCTGAAGAATATAATAAAAATGTCAACTAGAGAAAGCAGCAATTCAATATTCTTGAAGTTCATGAAGAAATGGAGAACTGATTTTTTTTTACTATGCCCTTGAAGGGTATGACAAACACAAGCCAGAAGAACTAGATTGAGAAGAGGTGGATTCAATCTATCAAGCTTTAAAAAATATTTAGAATTTACATCAGCTTCATGTTGTTGTCAGTAGCTTTTCTAATATATGTTGGGGTTTTTGATTGACTACAAGCAAGAGGTGCATTGTGTCTATGCAATAACTGTTCATTTTACATACACATACTTCTCTACACCTACATTCATTCTGCTCTTGAAGTGTGTCGTCTGATTAAATGCAAATAGGTCTGAGATGAGGAGGAGGACCGAAGTCATGGCCGATGGAATCACTAAGGTCATCAGGGATTTTTGTCCACCCAGACTTTCATCTTCTTGGTTTGTTCTCTCCCTCTGTTTTTAGGCTATTTGTTCTTCTGCCCCCTTTAGGCTACTTTTGTGCTGCTGGTTTTTGTCTAAAATACTAATGATGAGCTTTACTGTTGCTGTTTTAGTTTGTCTTACAATGGAGTCCTAAGCCGATTGTTCGCTTCTAAACTCATTGAGTTCAAACAGATTTTCAAACCTACTGACTTCATAACAATAGAAAAATGAAATTCTGCTTAGCACTGCACAATTGGTTTAGTGTTATATATTGATGTTTTATTTTAAATGGTGTTTTTATTATTTTATTATTTTTATGAAACTGGGCACCTTGGGTGGATTCTGCAGACCATGTACATAAAGAGATAAGGCTCCAGCATGGTGCTATTCTCTATGTAGTGTATACTGAGAAAGGCACTTGAAGAATTCTTTCTCAGTGGAAAGGCTTCAAGTTATCTCCAAATTGTTTATTAGCATGCCCTCCTGCTTTGCTCTCAAATGAAATTCTCCTGGCTGTTCTGACAACATGTTGGAAGAGGAAAACATTGATGGATTTGTGGACACTAAATCTCAGAGATTGGGATTACAGAACATAATTGTCACTGTCCTTTCTTATTGTTTTATCATTAGTGGTTGCTGCCAGATTTTCTATTCTGCTGTGTAGACTTCTACCAAATTTTCACCACAACATGCAGGGAATGCATAAGGACTTGAGGAGGGAATCTCATTTTCTGTGTTATCCCCCTTGCTTTAGTTTTCAAGAAATAGGCAGTGTTTGTCAGGAGTTCCAAGCTAACAGAATGATGATTTGTACAAATGATGATTTGTTATTGATATGGGACACATCTTCTGGTGCAGCCTCTAGGATGGAAATGGGTACTGACATGATGTCTGTAGCCCTACCCAGAAGAGGCTGGGGCAGCTGTGGGTTGCCGCAGTAGGCAGGCGGCTGGGGCAGCACAGGCCAATGAAGGAGGAGGCCAGGCAACCACTGGGCAATTGCAGGGCAGTATAGCAGTCAGGTGAACAAGCACCACCCCACCCATCCAGGGGGCATCATGAGGCAGCCCGAAGGCCGTACAGGCCAGCGCCACCATGAAGAAGAAGAAGAAGAAGAAGAAGAAGAAGAAGAAGAAGAAGAAGAAGAAGAAGAGTTGGTTCTTATATGCCACTTTTCTCTACCTGAAGGAGTCCCAAAGCGGCATATTTAGAAAACTATCCAGCCCATGCTTTCCAGAGATAATTCTTTTCAACAGACAGCTATGAGAATTCTGCGATGGCTGCAGCAAAGATTGCCTGTTTACAAATATAAATAGATTTAATGTTGTTGCAGATATATAGGATACAATCTAGCGATGCTGTCGAATAACAAAACAGATACATAATAATCTAACCAAGCGGATCACCCATACTGAACCTTCTTTATTGGGAATGATGGGTAAAGCTACGCTACGCCCCACTTAAAAATGCCAAGAGATTGTGCAGCTTCTCTCAAATATTGGCTAGAGTGAACCAGCTAACCTCACCATCAGTATTGTACCTCAAAGAAGATGCTTATTAAGGAATCAATATTTTCAAAAAAGTAAATCCCGAAAGCATCACCTGTGCCATACGTAACTAGTTACAGATAGCAGAGGCCAACAGTTATCTGAAAAAGGGTGTGCTTATTATTTATATTGCTGCCGAAAGTTCATGGTCTCTGCTTTTTCTGTAAAGGATGAACGCTTTCATGGCAGCAGCAGCCTCAAAAATACAATAGAACAGAATTGAATCTCCAATTCCCATGTCCAGTGCCTTTTTTCCCAAAGGCTAAATCCCTTGGATTTACAGTGTTCAAAATACAAACAGGAAATTACATCCTTTCAGTCCATGGTAAAAAGTCAAGGCCCGGAGACTGAAAATAGTCTTTTCCCATTCACAATGGACTTTTCACGTCCTGGTCAGTATCCTTCAGCAGCATCCTTCCAACTGTATTTGCACGTTGTGTGGATTTACACCCCGGGGTTTGTGCAGAAGTTACATGACCAGTCAACTTTAGCTACAGAAAAATTCATTTTGTTCAGAAAGCTTTTAAATTAATTGCCATTTAAAATAAAAATCTCTTTTGATTCAGAGTGTTAAGAAAAGTGACCAAAACTTGACCCTTAAGGGTATAACCCCCAGATCTGATTAACTCTAATGAATATCACTTCTTCCCTACTGCAAATAGGAACAGCCAGTATATCTCTATCTCATTCTGGCATGTGAACTATTCCTGTCTGAGCGAAATGGCTGTAATTTCCCTTCCACTTGGTTCACAATCTGCTTGCTTTTACTGGAACCCCCATGTATGTTAACTCTAGTAGCCTTACACTGCCCATCAAGGGGCTCTCACCTGTGAGTCAGGGGTGAACCACTCTTTACAAAGGCACAATACAGAGCTGAATTCAGTGGGCATCAGATTCCAATCAGGAAATTCCTGGAGAATTGGTGGCAATGCCTGAATAGAACAGAGTTTGGGGAGGGAGATTAACCGGAGACTCTCCAAAGTTGCCAATTTCACTAGCATCCCTACAGTGCAGAGCCAAAGGCCGGTATATGCTTTAAACCAGTGGTTCTCAACCTTGGGCTCCTGACCCCAAGTGGGGTCACCTGGCCCCTTCTGCAGGGTCACAAGGTTGTTGTTGGTGGTGGTGGTGGTGGTGGCGGCGGCAGTGGGTAGCGGTGGCAGGTGGTGGTGGCAGCCGGTGGCAACCGGCAGCGGCAGAGCCATGGCACTGGCCACCTCCACGCCGCCTCCAGATCATTGTGTGTTTGCACGCGCGCTGCCCCCACCGCCACAGTTGAGGTCGTGGCCTTACGGCGGGTAAGAATCAGTGCTTTAAACTATTTAATAGAGGTGTTGAATTATCCATTTGGATTACTATTATACTTGCAAGTGAGAGGACAACCACTGAGGAAAATTACCGTTTGTAAATGGGATATATCTAGAAACTGTTCTGGTTGGATTCTACACTACAGTAAAGTAACACTGAACGAAGAGACCTTTTACTTTATTCTGTACAAATTTTGAAAATATTGTTAGTAGCTTAGGGATAGGCTTGTTCTCTCTCTGATGGTAGACACTACAAACCGCCCCATTTGTCTGTATTTGGATAAGCTGATGGCACCTCTGGTCAGGAGTGCCTTTTACCCGCTTCAACTATTTAACCATCTGCAACCTAACGTGGGCAGAAAAGATCTGTTGAATTAAACTTCTTCAGAAGCTAATTTTAACTAGTTTGTCTTCCCATTGCATAGAGTCCATCATGTTTCCACTGGCAAGAAAGCAACAATAAATCAGCCTAAGTTGGTAATTAATTGAGGTCAGCAAAGAAATCATTTATCGCATGAAACAAGTTAGTGACCCAGACCTAAACATTGCATGAAAACCAAAGTATTTCTTTTATTAACTGAAGAATTGTGATTTTTCTCTCTGTGTACATGTATTCATGTAATTTCCTCTGTGGCTTAGACAATAAATTAACTACAAAATAACATTTAAGTGGAAAAAAGGATTTTTCTGTTGAGATTTTTCTGTGGTAAGCTAAAATAATTTTTCAATATGCTTATCACTCCAAAACACAGCCAAGTGGCTTGTGTTACAGTGTTTGAATTGTAAATGGAATTTCCCATTTAGCTGAGCTATAGGTCAAATCTCAAATGCACAAAATACTAATCAAAACATAAAACAAAGATGAATGCAAAAACAATCAATATTCCCCCAATTGTCTTTCTCTTCTAACAACAATTGAGCCAACCTCCTATAAAAAGGTGACTTTTGTTTTTCTGCAGGAAAGTCATTATTTGCTGCTTTTACTTCAAACCTCCAAAATTTACAACATTTTCCTTTGTGTTTTTCTGGTGTGATCATACAATTGAGGCCATAGTTATGTGGATTTTTTGTTTAAATTCATGCCTCAGATTTCCATGACAACAGATTATAAACTCGATATAATACAAAACTAATTTATCCCAAAAATTGTTGTTACAGAAACAAAACATGAGAGGAAAGGAATATGGCTTCGTATAGGAAATTGTGTGTTCAAATTATATGAAACAAAAGCCCAGAAACACATTAAAAACTAACATTTATTTCAATATGGACTTCCATGCATCACAGCTCACTTCTTCAGATATGTATGGGAAGAGAAATCATACTGGCCATTCTTATAATGAGAAAGATGAGTGGGGGACAAGGCACAGAGATTAGGGGTGAATTTCACCATGCATCTTTCAAGTGTAAATACCCAAACTAAGAGGGAAAGGAAGATGTAAACACTATCATAAATCAATGGAATTTTCTGAAGGAAGTGCGCATGCTCACAAAAGTTATACCCAGAATTAAACTTTGCTGGTCTTTAAGGGGCCACTGGATTCACACTGTGTTCAACAGAATTAACAGATCTACATAATAGAATGTAAGAGACGTCAGAGATGAAGTAAAATTAATAGTTTTAAAAAGAATCAACTGTTATTGGTATAATAGTTCAGTCTGATAAAAGATAAAAAATTGTCCTTACCGTCTGATTCTCAGAGGGTATGTGGGACACATACCTGCTCTGGAGTAACTTTGTCAGGGCCACTCAACCACCCTCCCTCCATCCCAAACATAGGCACACTTCCCTACCCCCCTCCCATTTCCTTCCCCCTTACCTAATGGCTTCCCAACCTCCCTCCCTCCCTCCCTCCAAGCAAGCAAACATACGAACACGCACGCACGCACACTCACTTTCTTCCCCTCTCCTGTTTACCTGCTGTCTCAATCACTGCAGGTCGCACACGCATGAGTATGCACACATACGGAAGTACACACATGCATGCAAATACACACGTGTGTGCACACTAGTACACATGCGTATGCGCGCACACTCACTCCCTTCCCATCCCCCTCCCCCTCCTTCTTACTTGCTTTTCCTACCTCTGCCTCACTACAGCCTCCCAACCTGTATGGTTATCCCTGAATGCCCCATGATCCTGGGTGGAAATTTACCTATGGTTAGAAAGGACTACTGGGAAGAAATGGAGCATGGGAAAGATCTGTGCTAGCCAGATGCAACCACAAGATTTCTTGGAATACCCAGAAAAAGCTCAAGGTTGCTTTTTTCCACAGGTTTACATGTTTGCAGTACCACTGTACATGCGTTTCAGGCATACAAGTAAATTGTTACCCTGTGAACTGGATCCAGCTAACGATCATCAGAAGGTACTGATGGCAGCGGATTCTTCCTACTTTCCTTTTCTCATAGCAGCCATTTCTAGCCCCCCAAAACTTATTTCGAAGGTTGCAACTGTTTCAGAAAGCCTTTCATTGAATTTTAAATATTCAAACATTTTCACTTGCATTTACATCACTGAGCAGAGGATCTCCCCCAGATAGTAATTAAACAGTAATTTATTTCTAGATGGGTACTGAACACATATATGGTTAATAAAATTTTCAATTAATCACACTCTAACTCTATTGAGAGATTTGATAACCACATTTGGACATGAAGATGGATTATGTATCACTGTCATACAAAAGAGGAAATGGCAAACACATAAGTGGTTCATACACACATGACATTTTCACAGTGGGAACAACATATTATGATCATTTAATTCATGCATGTGATTTTGCTTAATAAACGATTTCAGACAGCTCATGTGGGTTTCACGGGAATCCACCAGTGTGTTATTGAGAGTAAGGGGTTAATAATAAACAAATTCCATATAGATCCACAGAACTTTGCAAAAATCTGTAGACAAACTCAGGAGAGAGAAGGTGGCACTTGATTGGATAACAGAATGTTATGACTTAGCCAGAACTGTATTACAGCCCAGGTATTTATTAACTTTGATGCCATTGCTAAAGAGTACCCTGTTTTTGTGTGTCCGCCAGTCTATCGGTGAGATGATAAGTACAGAGCAGGGCGTTTCCTGTCACCTCTAAAAGCTGTTTACCAATGGTGATGGTGAGGTTTAGTGTGCGGACTAAAGACATTGATATCTCCAGGACACTGCTATCAACCTCCTTTTAAAAAATCATCGTCTTCAGACTTAATAGACTGGAGATAATATATGCTGGAAGGCGGATGTGCTCTAATGACCACTAGTAACAGAGGTTTTTAATGAGGAGGGAGAGAGTTGGTAACAAGAGTATTTCATTAACATGATTTCATCCAAGAAACACAGGCTAGTATATATAATAACAGGCTAGTGTCTCACCTTCATCTTCCTTGAAAGGCTGTATTATATCCACAGGAAACTAAACATCAGCTTTACTGCAGAAAGGAAAAGAAATGATGTGGGGGGGGGATGCTGAGCAATCACCACTTTACATTATAACTTGATATGCCATTCAGTGTGACATTACAGATATTTATCTCTGTTTGTGTTATCCTCGGTCTCTGCTATTAAGTCTCCCGGCTAGTAGAGACAAAGCACAATTCCCACCATTGCAAAGCCAAGTTGTAAAGCACACACCCATTTTACAGAGCCTAAATCCCAGTTGTAATAATGAAGCACAAATGTCCTTTGAATTCTGGTGGCCATTGATTTGAAAACACCCTGGATCTTACTTTAAACGTAATAATACCTATTGTATTATTCAGAAGACTTTTTACAGAAGTTTTCAATCACAGGCATCCACTATTCTACACTATGGGAGACTGGGATCAAGGAGGGGAAAGAAGGCAACTGAATTTGTTTGGATTTTTCTTTCCTCTTTTACCTCAGCCATTGAGAAGAAAGAGTCAATGAATTCTTTTCTAATGAATTCTTTTCTGAACTGACCCTTATAAACCTTCCAACATGCTCATAACACACACTCAAAATAATCTATCTGGAACCTTTTGTAACCAATGCCCCATATATTTGCAAAGTAAATGGAATGCCATGTGCTTTATTCAAAGAAGAGAGAAGCCTGATCATACAATATTAAAATCCATAATGTGAGGAGAACCAAAAGACCTAAGATAACACAGCATAAGCTCGCAATTGTTTGGAAACAAATTCAAGTGAGACAGCTTTGTTCGTTGGTTTCAGGAACAAAAACACACAAAATGTTTTGGAAACCTTAAAACCCTAAGAGATTTATTAAGGCATAGACTTTCATGAGTAAATCAAACTTCATCAAATGCATGAGGTGAAATAATAGTCATGCAGAATATATACGCTGGAGAAGAAAAATGCAGAAAGTTTTGACATTTGGTTTTGACCTTTTAGGCTTTACGTGGCTTGGGCCCTTCTTATCTACGGGACCATCTACCTTCTTATGTCCCCAGCAGGGCACTTCACTCTGCAGGTATGAATTTGCTGGAAGTCCCGGTCCCCCAGGATGCACACCTGGCCTCGACCAGTGCCAGGGCCAGGGCCTTTTCGGTCCTGGGCCCTACCTGGTAGAATGAACTCCCAAGAGAGCTGTGGGCTCTGTCAGGACTCCTTGAGTTCCACAAGGCCTGCAAAATATTGATCTTCCATGTGGTTAGGACTGAGTGGTAATCCTGGGGTGTACGATCTGGTCCCCCCTCCCCCACTTTTTGGTCCCTATGCACAGTATTAGGCAGCATTAGGAAGCATGTGTCAACTATTTGTACTGCCTGTCAATATTACCATTAGCACCAGACCGATGGTCCAATATATGAGCAGAAGTTTATTGGTATATAGAGTATGCCCGCCTTTTATGAAGTTGAGGATTGTTTTTAAGATTGGGGATTATTTTACATTATGTTTAAGATGTGACTTGCTGTACATTTTCTTTTTGGTGAACTGCCATGAGCCAGCTTGCTGGGAGCGGCAGTATACAAGTCCAATTAATAAATAATAAATAAATAAGTGTGGACAGAAAGAGTACAAAATATAGGTGTAGTTGCCACATTATCAGGCAAAACTGAAAGGTCCAAGAGTGTGGAGACAGGAACAGGATGGTCCTAATAGGCCCCAATAGGGTCTGGACAGCAGGAGTATACATAACAAAATTCCTGCAACAATGATATATGTGGAAATGGCTTGTTCAGGCTGGTATAGTGATTTTCCAGGTGGGTAAAATAAATCCAGGGTTCCTGTTATAATGAAGCCCTCTTTCCTGAAACAATCTGATTTTTTATTTGTTTGGGTGCCTACCAGCAAAGCAGCCCATACCTGTCTTTTTCTTTGATTCCACTGATTTCCTAAGCAATGGCATGTCTCCCTTCCAATCAGATCCTTGTAAGGGAGGAGCACAGAACAGCCCCAAGCCAATCACCGTTGGAGACCTACTACAGAGATTTGTTTTATTTCACTTGCTTCTCTGTGGGGTTGGGCCCTTTGGCTCTTTGCAAATACTATGGCTAGGAAAATAAAGAGCTGGGGGCAGCTTGTTCAGAGGCCGATTGAATTTGAACTCTTGGTCCACTTTGCTTAAACGTGGATGTTCTTTAGAGCAGTGGTCCGCAACCTTTGTCAGGCTACGGACCGATGCGCCGGGGTGCGGAGAGAGGGCGACCCGGGGCCCTGCGCGTACGCGGCAGCCCTGGTGCAAACGTGCATGCGCGGACTTGCCGTGCGTGTTTGCGCCCCCGCCGGACACAAACGCGCACGCGCGGCAAGTCTGCGCGTGCACGTTTGCGCCGCTGGCATGCCAGCGGCTGCGGCTCCCTCTCCCCGCCCCTCCAGGCTGCAAGGAAAGCTTGCGGCCCGGCAAGCTTCTCTTCCCGCCCCCTCCCAAAGCAAGAAGCTTGCTGGGCTGCAAGCTGATCGGCCGCTTTGGCGGCCGATTTGCTCACAGCCTGGCGAGCTTCTCGCTGTGGGGGGGGGGCGAGAAGAGGGAGCTGCGGCCCGGCACCGGGCCACGGCCCGGGGGTTGGGGACCACTGCTTTAGAGAACAGGCAAAACTCTTTCCATTGCAATTTGAGTATAGTTTGGTTGAAAAACTACCACTCCAGGCTTCCCAAAGCCTCCCATGGGAAACAGTGACAGGACAATGGGAAGGCATGGGGAGCAGTTGTGCATAGGAAAAGATGTATTAAAACAAATGGCAAGAGTACCTGTTAGAAACAATGGCTTTAAATTGATTTCTGGTAATCCTAGTAACCAAGTTATGTTTTTTAATGAAATACATGTTCTCTTTTCTGTCACCCAGCCTACGCTTGATGTTTTCTGCCTTGTACACCCATTCTAGCTATTCTCGGATAGCCAACACAGTCATTGAACTGATAATATTTGGACACAATAAAACTGTTCCGCATGGCCAAAATATCTCCCTGAACATGTTTTAGACCAGAGAAGCATCCATTAGCATAAATAACTAAGTTTCTATATCAATACAAAGCTGTAGCAATGAGTGTAGCAATTAGATGAAATTTTATGGCTATTATCATCAAAGGGCAGTGTATTAATGGTGTTACAAAGTGGCCCTCCCTAGTATTTCCTCTGAAATTCTTGTTGGATCTACTCATAAATGTCTCATAAAGCTATAAATATTCAAGAGAGGAAACCCGTTAGCATAAAGATCTCTAACAGGCACTACAAATGAATGCTAAAACGTATAACCAGGCACCTGTGGGAAATGGTAGGGTGTATCTATAGGATGTATTTTCAGTCCTCAAAGAATCCCAGCTCTGTCAGGCTGTTGGTGAATGAGGAAAGGAACACATGTAACAAAGATGTAATTAGAATTAAGAAAAGCATAATACTACATAATTAGCTTTGCTCTTAATACAACTGTCTGAGATTTGCCAAACTTCACTCAAAAGGAAACTGTACCTTCCCTTTTAAAGGTACCATCAATGGTATTAAGATTAAAGTTGATGAATAATTTAAAGACAAACTATTGTGCTAAACAAACACTGCTATTGTATTGCCCTGATAAGCCAAAAGGAAAAACATTTGAATAAAATCACAAGGTAATTAGACAGCAATACAAATTTCAGTGGTTGTATGCTTGTATGCAGGGTTGAAGCAAAACTGTCAGCGTCATTCCTTCTAAATAAACAATCCAATCCTATATGATTTCATGAGTGCAGAAAGAACAATTTCTATCAGGACTGTGCACAAAGAGGGGGGGGGGGAATTATACTTCATATAATGGTTTGGGGTAGTTTTTCTGCCATTGTCCATGTAGGTCATTGCTGGCTTGGTATTCAAATCTGTGTAATATTTTGGGTTATGGTGCTTCTGAATCATTACTTTCAATGGAGCATCTATTGGAGGATCTAGGGCAGTTGTTTATTATGATGATGTCACCACATTTGTGCAGACCATAATACTCCCTCTAGTCTAAATACCCCATAAATTTCAAGCCAATTGGATCAAAAGGTAAAATTTTATATACCTCCAAAGCAGGGGCCTCCTAGACAAGGCTCAGTTCATTACACTGATTCTGGGAGGGGTGGGGGTTCAGGCCACCAGCATTTTTTAACAGGGTGTGCACTGACTTCATTTTCCTAATCTTCCAGTGACTAGCAATAAAAAATTACTTATCCACTGAAAACTGTGCATTGGTCAACCTTCCCTGTTGTAGTCTACACTTTGTTTGCTTTCACAAAGTGAGAAAGTAGGGACTTTTTTTTGGGGGGGGGATGAATAATAGGATTGAAGGAGCTAAATGTGATTAAACTTTCAGCAGCACTACTGCTGTACGTCCACTAAAGAATAAACCTCCAATGTTCAAGTGAATTCAACGGAAGAGATCAATTTTTTAAGGTGACCGATTTGCAATAAATAAAGAACTGCACCCCTGGAATGGGGAGAGCAAAGGAAAACAGCAGTTCTCTGTAGTTTGCCTCCAAAGGAGAGTGACTGGGAGAATTGTGTGCTCTTCCCTTGCAAGAATATGATTGGAAGAGAGAAATGTCATTGCCAAGGAAATCAGTAGAAGGAAGAAGAAGAAGAAGAGACATGCTATATTGCTGATAAGTACCTGAACTCTGAAAAAAACACAGATTGTTCAGAGAAGGGGGCTGTAACTTCAAGAACCCCAGATTTGTGTTCATGTTTCAGGAGATCACTAACAACCAAAGCCAGTTATTTCCATGTATGTCTTTGGCTCAGAAATTTCTCTATGTATGTCTCTAATTTCTATTATGTTTTTGTAGTATTAATTGGCCAAATCACAATAATATACAAAATATCTAGTGCTGTTACTGGCAGTAGTGATACATGAATATTCCCTAGTGGGTAGGTAGGTAGGTAGGTAGACAGAGAGATCATCAGTTATACATATAATTTGTAATACTGATTTATTGAAACACAAGTAAAACCTCTCCACACTCTAGCCACTCAACTGGTATAGCTCTTAGTACCTGCAAATCCATTGGCTTAAGGAATACATTTTCCCAAGAAATGACTACAGAAAAAAGGGACAAGAAGGAAAAATCCCATCAGTGCTTTCTACCAGCAGTTAATGGGATCCAAGTCAGTGTGAGGAAACAGAAATCAGGATTTAAAATAGACTCTAATGGGGCTGATTTGCATAAGAGAGAAATTCCGTTTTGTGGGACTGAAAGGGCATGAATGAGATATTCAAAAATCATTTGGAACTGATGGAGCTCCAGAAAGTATTTCAAAATCTTGAATCACACTGCTACGCACACATACCTCCACCAAGCTACCTGAAATATTTGCATAATGCATTAAATTCCACTTGATAAGCTGCTGATCTAGCTGATCTGTATCGAATTCCTCCCCTGAGTAATGGAAATTTTCCCTAATTTCTGACTAGATGCAGAAGCATAGTAAAAATTCTCACTAGGCAGCAGGTTCAGTAAAATGTGCTTCTAGTCCTGCTAATTATGCCATTGTCTGTTGGAAACTGTGTAGTGTTCTTTGAAAGGAAAATGGACAGTGGCCACTGCTGTTACCACAGGCCACTGAACAGTTTGAAAACAGCTGATTCTTGAACAGGAGGCCATGTGAAATGGCATGATGTTAGAATACATTATTAATAAGAAAAACACCATAGCCCATATGAAAATTTTGGAATTTTTGGTCAGGGCTTTTCAAAGTAAATAAGCACCTGTGGATTGTGGCGGGAGGCCTGTTTATAATAATGTTTGGAAGCTGTTTGTACATTAAATCATTCACAGTCTACAAATAGCATGCCACCATATCCCCATGTAAGGTGATCACGTCCATTTATTTCAGCAGAGTGATAACTACTTGCAACTGTAGGGAATGTGAATGCATAGATTAAAGGCCAGCCATGGAAAGGCATATCAAGGCTGTAGAGCGACACTTGCCATGATTTGTGTCAAAGTAATGAACATTCGAGGAGGAATATAAAGAGAATTGAATTCCTGTTAAAATTTATGGGAGATCTTTATCATTCAAACTCTTGCAGAAATGAACTCCTTGAAGGTTATATTGCTTGCACTGCAACCACATGCATTTTAGAGCCATGGCACGACTTGTAAATTCCAGGTTGTATTTTTAACATATTGACCACGATGCAGTGCAGATAACTCCCAGATTTACTAGGCCAGGCATCAGCCATGCTGGAGGCTTCACCCCACTGCCAGCAATGGAGGTAGCAGAACCCACCCCCCTCAGCTGGGAAATGATGGACAGCCTATTGGGCACTTAGATCCCTGCATGTCTTTGCTGTGGCAAAGGACCCCAGCAAGGACACCCATTCCCCACAGCAGCTCAAGAGGACTGGGGACGGATGGGTTGGGGAATCATTCAGCATCACACCAGTGTGTGGTATCAGTTCTGGCATGAAACTGGAAAAGACATCGTCATGTTCAAACATTTGAGGATTCACCCCAGGCTCTATGGTTCAGCTTACAGTTAAATCTGTATGACCTAACTGTAGAGTTTTAGTTGTATCCTAGAACATTCTATCATACAAGAGTATAAGAAGGACGGTCTAATTATTAAAGCAAACAGAGAGAAACAGACCTATCCACTGGCAATATGATAAATCAAGGAAAATGTCCTATTTTTGTGGTTTTCCTTGTTTCTTTATTCTTTAGGACTTCTGTCAAAACAGGATCCAGGTAATTTCCGCTTTCAGTTCTTTTATCAGTGACAAGTCCTGAACATTAAATAAGAATTATTATTACAATATCAAAAGAAATTATAACAATAATGCAATAAGTAAAGAGAGCTCCCTACCTCTGAGTTTTCAGTATACTTATCAATAAGTATTAAAAGTTTAAACATGCAAGTCTACTACAAGTAGTATATTAAAATATAGACTTAAGGTTCAAATCTGTACTAGGATCCCTATCGGTGAAAAATCCATCATATCCTGGACTCCATTGCCTTGTGAATTATATAGACTCTCCGGTGGAGAGTGCATGGCCAGATTTGTATCATACTTTGCCTTATATATATTAATAGTATAATATTGGCCACAGGCTCACATAGGTATGGGGATACCAGTCTGTATTGACACGTTCCCAACTGACTAAATTGCTACCAAAATGTATACAAACTAAAGAATAAAGAAACAAGGAAAATCACAAAAATAGGACATTTTTCTTGATTTATCATATTGCCAGTGGATAGGTCTGTTCCTCTCCGTATCCTAGAACCCTGGTCCCAGAGAAGCACGTCGGACCTCAACAAGGGCCAGGGCCTTCTCGGTCCTGGCCCCCACCTGGTGGAACGAGCTCCCTCAGGAGATCAGAGCCCTGCCCGAACTTCCACAGTTCCACAGGGCCTTCAAGAGGGAGCTCTTCCACCAGGCACTTGCTTGAGGCCGACTGACTCAGAACACCTGCTGGACCCCCCAGGCGCCTGCCCATGACTCTCCCAAAGTTAGTTAATTGTTATTATATTATAATTGTGGTTTTGTAATCTTTTGATGTTTTTTAAGTTGTTTTGATGTTATAGTCTACATTAGCGGTCCCCAACCTTCTTCTGGTCGAGGGCCGCCTCCGGGGGTGGGGGAGAGCCAGCGGCCCGGCTGCCACAGTTGCTCATAAACGCACATGCCCAATTGCTGCGCATGCGCATTTTGGCCACCAGGTGGCGCTAACACACATGCACAGAGTTGCCTCACATGCGCATTTTGGCCACCAGGGGGCGCAAATGCACATGCGCGGCAGTTCCACGCATGCGCATTTGCGTAGCTGCCACGCCGGCTGCCACGCCTGCCGCACCAGCTGCCGTGCCGGCCTCTTTCCCCCCTCTCGCTGCAGGGGGGGAGGCAGGCACGGCTGCTGGTGGCCCGGTATGATGGCCTTTGCAGCCCAGTACCGGGCCACGGCCCGTGGGTTGGGGACCCCTGGTCTACATAATGTTTCATGTAAGTTATAATGTTCTGTGTAAACTGCCCAGAGCTGCAAAGAAATGGGTGGTATAGAAATCTACATAAATAAATAAATAAAATAAACATTGCCCTGATGCAGTGGCGTCACTTCTGGTTTCCCACTGGAAGTGATGTTGTGTGTGGGCATTTCCCTCTTCTGTTGCTTCAGATGGGATGGAAAGAATGGTTTTGAATTTTGGGGACTCCCCAAAAAAATCACTCCCCAAAAAATCCTAAACTGGCAACAACAATCAGGATAACTCACAGAATGCCCTATTCAAAATCCTGTTCTGGGATTATTACCAAAAAGTACACAACTCTAGTAGAAAGCCTTTTGACCTCAGAAAAACTCTGTCAGAGCTTTTCAATAACATGTGCACGAATACAGGGTGGCTGGAGTTTTAGAAAGGCAGAGGAATTGGTCAGGGCCTAGCTACAATCTCCCTTAAGATGGTTTCAAGGGTTGTATGAAATAGATAGTAAGGTGCTTGGAAAAGAACTGATGCTTGGACTGGAGGTGAGGTATAAAATTAGGTGATTCTACCAAGAATTAACATATTCTGTTATATATCTATATTGGAGAGTTTGGTTTTAATATTGCAAGCCATCACCGCCCTGTGCGACAGGGATAGAAAACGTATATTAATAATATTCATTGCATAATGAATATGTAAACCACCCAGAGCCATATGGAAGAACGGTATAAAAAAAAAACCCGAATAAATAAATAAATAATGCCATGTTTCTGGGAGAAAATCATAAACAGAGAAGCAAACTTGTTATCAGATAATGCACTGGCTAAAATTTCTAGGTTACAGAGGCTACAACTGTGTTCCTGGTTTTCCCCACCTTGGGAAATTAATGCTCACTGCATAAGTTTACCATCTG
The DNA here is from genome assembly GCF_049243985.1 of Paroedura picta. Classification (NCBI taxonomy): domain Eukaryota; kingdom Metazoa; phylum Chordata; class Lepidosauria; order Squamata; family Gekkonidae; genus Paroedura; species Paroedura picta. Next base: position 30,805,637 of record NC_135371.1, read on the forward strand.
TCCAGGATTATTTTCTTAGGTTTGGTTAAAAAGAAAAGAAAGAAAACTCTGATTGTGAACATCACATTCCATGCAATTCTTTTCCCTCTGCATGTTTAATAAGAGAGATTCCCCTGCACCCCATGAAGAAACATGCACTCATTTCAATTACTGCACTATTAACCTTGTAACAAAATAATTCTCTCAGGATCTCTCTCAGAATTATAAATCACTCCGGTGGAGAGTGCATGGCCAGTAGTTCCTCGTAGTGGAGCATAATACCATTTTAAACTTGTTTTATTAACCTGTTCAAATCTGTACTAGGATCCCTATCGGTGAAAAATCCATTATATCCTGGACTCCTTTGCCTTGTGAATTATGCATACATGTGCCCACAGTGTACTATCATTTATGGCTTTTCTCTCTCCAATATATTTGGATCCCTGCTTGAAAAGTTTTGCTCTCCTTGTGTGCAGGAAAGCCATAAAAACTCCAGTTTTTAGTTGCTATTCTCCTTATGCATCATTAACATCAATTACTAACCACTGGATTGTCAATTAAGGCTATCGCTTGCTGCTATTCAATCACTAATGTGCTAATTGTCATCAATTTACTGCTCCAATTATGGGGCCATATATTTGCCAGTAGGTACGCTCCTCATACACAAGCAGACTGAGGGAGGACCAGTACCAGAAGTGATTTTTAGGAGGAGAGGTCTGAAAGAAACTAAAACACTTCAATTTCCAAGGGTAACTTTATGAAACAGAAATTACTGTGGAGGATTGGGAGCTGGGGGTAAGAAAAGGTGGCTGACTTTGAAGATTTGAAGAGCCCAAGGTCACCCAGCTGGCTGCATGTGGGGGAGTGCAGAATCGAACCTGGCATGCCAGATTAGAAGTCCACACTCCTAACCACTACACCAAACTGGCTTTCCAAGGATATCATGGAGTGCAGAAAGGTAAATGAAAGGGCAATCGATATGATTGAAGGATTGGCACAACATCCCTGCAAGGAAAGAGTTTGGAGGAGTTGCTTTAAAAAAAAAATGATTATGCTAAACTGCTAAATCTGTGGGTTTGAAGGGAGCCAGGACACTGGGAGTTCAAATAGCTCTGTATTAGGATCTCAGCATGGTGGTACAAGAGGCAAAACTGAATGAAGAAACCCCCTCAAGAGCCCCAACACATGAACAATGGATCTTTAACTGATTAAATTGGTTTTTGAATTATGATGTGATCCACTGTGAGCCAGCAATGGTGGAATATAAATGGATTGAATAGATAAATAAATGATCTCTTATTCTTTAAGCAGCTGATGTTGCATATTTAAACTCTGCTAACAAGTGTAGGGCTGGCAGATCCAGGTTGGGGAACTCCTAAAGACTGAGGACAGAGACTTCAGGGGAATAAAATGCCAGAAAGACCACCCTCTAAAACAGGGGTAGTCAAACTGCGGCCCTCCAGATGTCCATGAACTACAATTCCCAGAAGCCCCTGCCAGCATTTGCTGGCAGGGGCTTCTGGGAATTGTAGCCCATGGACATCTGGAGGGCCGCAGTTTGACTACCCCTGCTCTAAAACATCCATTTTCTCCAGAAGGCTGCCATCCCTCATACATGAAGGACAATTGGCTTACTTGCTTATATTGTGGCCCATCTCTATGGTAGCACCCTGACTACAGAATTCTTTTCCCACAGGCATTTATCCAAATCTGAGGTTTAAGTGCCATTATTATTTACCCAGGTTTGAGGCTAATTTGTTTGCTTTGTTTACATATTTGATCCGATTTTATTTGATTATGCGGCTGCGATGTTTTTGGTTCCTTCTCACACTCCTTAACTAAGTTGGCTTTTATTTATCCAGTTAGGCAGTTGTATTGTTCATTAATAATGTATTGATGCTTTATTGTATAATCTTTTATTCCTTTCTTCTGTGTTGAAACCTGCTTTAGGAACTGCACATCAGCTGCGGCGCAAAGCGTTCAAATAAATAAGCAGTTCTGAATTTTCGTGTGAAGTCGACTCCAAAGTGCTTTCTACTCTCATCAGTCAAAGAAACTAATTTTGAATCTGTCACTCAGAATGCTTCATTACAAATCTCACTTTTTAAGCATTGGGAGGATATTTGTGTGTGTGTGGGGGGAAGCCATTGGTAAAATCTGTTATGTCTAAAGGAAAGAGATAATGAAGTGTGGTTCAAGAATGGAGATAGCTCAGTGACAGAGGATGCACTTTGCATGCTGAAGGGCATCACTTCAGACTTTGGCATTTGCTCTTAAAGCATTTCAGGTAGCAGGCATTTGTGAGCTGAGGTCCTGGAGAACCACTGCATAGCAAAGTGCATGATGCTGAGTGAATTCATCAGTGCTCTGGCTCAACAGAAGGCAGCTTCTTCACATGTCTGAGGCGGAAGAAGTCATATGGTACTTGAAGGCTGTTCACAAAACTTCAAATGGAATAGAGAAGCCTTTTGTACTTGAGGGTAGTCTTCTGGCATGCACTATTCTCACACCTGGAGGGCCAGAAACTTGGTTAGGGTGTAAGGCTTTGCTTTTTTTTTTTAAAGAAGAAGAGGGGAGATATAAGAATGCTCAGAAAATCAAGATTCCAGTTTTCTACATAGGACTGATTTGTTTTGGCATGAATCTGAAACACACACAGAACACAAATTCCACAGGGGGAGATGTAATCAGAACCATGAACAGTTTCTTTGCAAGATAAAGGGAGCAGGGTTTTTTTCTTCCCCTGAAGCCCATGCCCACCCTAGACAGCTCCCCTGCCAGTTTTCATGCATATGAAATAGGGCATTTAGCCCAAATGATCGTCTTAAAATGCATTTGAGAACAACTGTTGTAAAGATCTTTTATGGGTTGCTGCACACAGAGGTAGGTGGGATGTTGGATCAAAGGGAGAAAAAAAACATCGTCACTTACAAAAGACAATCCCCAGAGTGCGGGAAAAAAAGAAAGAAAGAAAAGAAAGAAAGAAAGATTGTCCTCCTGAGAAAGTTGTCTATTGAGATTTACACTTGAAATATTGAAAATAACTATTAGGATTTACCCATTTCCTCCCTTTCTTGTGAAGATGGGTTTTCAACATTTAATAGCATTTTTTATTTGTAGCCGGCACTTTCTGTTCATCATAAACAGCTAGTTTTATTTTTATGGTAAGTGTGATGGAGCTCAAGCTGTGTACTCTCAGTCTGAAGACAAACATAATACCAAAAGAGGACTCACAGCATGCTCACAGGGCTACATCCCACTTTCAGCATTCAACTGACAGATGAGAATACCAGCAAATCAAAAGCAGGCTGGAGCCTCTCCTACTCCTTCTGCCCACCCACTCACTCTTTCATTGACCCGTCACTGCGGTCTCCTCTTCCTCTTCATCTGGTTGGGCAAAGTTAACAAAGCACCCAACACTTGGGTGCCTCTTCCAGGCGGGGGTTATCCCACTTTTGTCTCAGTCACCCAACTAAGGGACATTTTCTTAATTTTCTAGCTAGAGGCAGCAGCTAGCAGAAAGGAAAAGACTGAGTCAAAGGCCCAGAGGGACTTTCCGCACAAGGACCAATGTTGCCAAATGGTCCCACAAAGCGGAAACGCTATTTTTAAAAGTGCAATCTCGGCGTTATGCATTCCTGCTTTTTTAGTGGAATTCAGTAGTGTTTCATTTGTTTCCCACAGGTTTCCGATCTCGCAAAAATCGCTAGACAGGAAGTGATTTATTCTGTGCTTTGTCCCGCCCCTGGCCGTCAATCAAACGTAAAGCCAATGGGCAGTTGTTATCATGCCCCGGAAAAGCCCCTTTCCCTTTAAGAACAGTTTAAAAAAAAACACACACACGTTGCAACGAATATGCATTGATTCGTTGCAACAGAGAGACCCATCTAGCTGGCAGCTGGCGTATGAGCTGGCGATTCATCTTTACCACGCTGCCCCGAGTGAAAAGAAAAATCCCCCCCTTTTTCGGCCAAAAATAAAGGGAACTTGCAAATGGGGCGGTGTTGTGCTTGGGGACTTAGGGGAACCTTAAAGCACTTCTGTGGAGGGACTGCAGCCAGAGAAGCCTCGCTGGGTGAATGAAGGCTTGCTGGTTCGTTGCTTTCTGCTCGCTCCGAGAAAAAAAAATGGCGATCGTTTCGCCGGAAGTTCGGAGGAGAGAGCCAGGGGGAGGGACTTTGTTGGAACCGCAACAATGGGAATGCACAGGTCTTTTTCGCTACTGTTGCAGATTGTTTGCAAGAGTGTAGCGCTTTTCGGAGGGTGAATCCACTTTTCCCGATTTCCCCTTAAGCGCTACAACGAATCGCTTTTTGCGGGACTGTTTCAGGTATGTGGCAGATTGTGTGCGACGTTTTGCGTAACTGCAAATTAGTAGCGTTTACAATTTGCAAGCCTTCTGCTACATTAAAGTTGTGCAGAATGGCCCTCAATTTGTTGGTGTACTCCATTGACTATTTGGCGTTGCATGGAGCCTATCTGCCCTTTGTGCGTATTGTCTTTTTGCATCCGAAGATGATTTGGCCTTCAGAAATCAAAGGCTTAATATGAAGGCAGTGCCTCTTGATTAAGGCAGGAATTCCCTTAGGCACTTTTAAGAGAATGTAGCCCGCACATGAAACCTTATACCTAAAATTAAACTTTGTTGGTCTTAAAGGTGCCACTGGATTCAAACTTCGACCCAGTATCATAAGTACTAAGTTTGCAGGACTGAAGCTCCCATAATCTCCCCCACAGTGCAAACATCCTTGGAATATTGCTTCATAAGCCCAAAGAAAGCCATTGAGCCACCTCCTGACCATTGTTAACAGACATTATTAGAGTTTGCTACTGAGGTTATCCAATTGTCCTGTCAAGAGCATCTCACTGCCCTTGTTTCCTCATGTAGTACAGGCCATCCTTCTGTTTGTCCTTAGCATCATAAAACTATCAATCCATGAATAGCAGTTTTAGTCCAATGGCATACCAAATCCTAGCCCTGTAATACATTTGGCCAGTAGGGGGGATCCTTAAATGGTTCCAGATACATAAGAAGGGTGACTCAAGTCCACCATTTGTGGTGTTCTGCTCCTGAACCTTTTGTTAGCACCATGAACACAAAATCACTGGACTCATCCTCTTCAAAGTAGTCACAGTATATATTTTTTCTTTCTCCCGTCCTACAATCCATCCCAAATTCAGCCTTACATATCTATCTGCCTCTTCCCATTCTTTAGCTCCTCCACCTCCCTTTCCTTGCCAGACTGTCCTATTACCAGAATGGGCATTTCCCCTCACATCCCCTTCCCCATCAGGGACTCCTTCCTATCCCAAATTCCTTTTCCATTTATTCCACTGTACACTCTTTTTTTTTCAGGGCAACCTTTCACCTATCTCTTCTCTCCTTGTTAGTTTGTTCTGGACATGAGGAGGGACCATTTGGATTAAAAGAAACTAATTGAGCAATTAGCTTAATGCCATACCACAGTAGGATTATGCAAACACAAATGGTTCTTTTCGGTTTACGTACAAATTGTTGTGGTTTAATTGCTTGATGTCTTATTTTCTGTTCTTGATTTCTCTACTGCCTGTCCTATAAAGATACTTGCTGGTTAAGAATTTGTCTCTAGGGATGGGCATGAAGCTGGCAAATTAAGGCTCATGTAGGTTCATGGGTCTGCATGAACTTCCGTGAACACTTCCATTTCCCAAACTGGTTCAGTTTGTCAGGTTTGTGGTGCTTGTCTCATCAGCCTGGCATACATGCCTTAGCTGTTGAATGATGCTCTGAGATCTGGGAGCACTGTCACAGAGTCACCTGGATATGATCCTCTTCCCATGTTTCTGCTGGCTGCAGAGGCGAGGACACGCAGTAATGGGTTTAAACTTCAAGTACAACGATATAGGCTAGATATCAGGAAAAAGTTTTTCACAGTCAGAGTAGTTCAGCAGTGGAATAGGCTGCCTAAGGAGGTGGTGAGCTCCCCCTCACTGGAAGTCTTCAAGCAAAGGTTGGATACACACTTTTCTTGGATGCTTTAGGATGCTTAGGGCTAATCCTGCATTGAGCAGGGGGTTGGACTAGATGGCCTGTATGGCCCCTTCCAACTCTATGATTCTATGATTCTATGATTCTATGATCCCCCTAATAGGGGTTGGAGTGTTAGGTGGAGTCAGGGCTCTGAGCCACCCTGTCTCTCTGTTCATGCCTTACGTAGGGGCTTAAACCATTGAGTGCCTTGGCTATGGACCCACATACCCTCCTCTTCACCATGATTACCCTTTTGTGCCATGCAGATTAGAGTGGGAGCTCAGGCTACTTCTTGTTAGTGGAAGAAGTCTCCCCCCACCGTCGCCTCCCACAGGCCAGCCACCAAACCTCTCCTGCCATCTCCCCAGAGTCCAGCCATAGCAGGGCATCTCCACAAGCGCCTGCCATTGATCTACTCTTGGGGGTCTCCTGCCCAAAGACACCACCAGACAGGAAGACCCTGGCAGCACAGATTCAGACAGTGGTGAACAGAGACTTCCCCTCCCCTGAGAGGTTGGGAGCACTACACACAAATAATATAGTGCTGCCAAGCCCGTCAACCAAAAAGATTCTGAACTGACATTGATTCAGATGGTGAGGAATGAGAGCCCTCCCTCCTGAGTGGCAAACAGGTGTGCCCACAAATATACCAGCTCCACTGCTAGCACTCTTCAGGGAGGAAGAACAGCACTGATTCAGAATGTTCTGAAATACCAAACACCTGATCCCACTGTTCACAATGGGAAATGATTTTTTTTTCTATAGTAATCCAATGGAAAAAAACAGCTATGTGTGAGCTGGGCATGTGTACGTATGTACGTACATACATGCATACATACATACAGAGAGAGAGAGAGACTCTCTTATTGGCAGCCAATGCTGCCTGTGAAGCTTTGGAGGGCTACTCCTGGTATTTCCAGAGCTGCCAAAGTCCATCTCCCCCCAACATTGCTTTGACAGTCAAATGATCTGTGCCAGCATGTCTGTCATGGACACAGAGGACATGTCCCACCACAAAACACTGAACCTCATTAAAAAACAAACAAACATGGAGGGTCATTTGAGTCTCATATGGGCAAGACTTCACAGATCTTGACTCACTGTGACCCAGGTGGCTTTTGTGGTGTTTCAAGGTTTGTGTGTTAGGTCATGCTCATCTCTACTTATCTTCCTTCCTTTTTTTCCCTTTTTCTTTTCTCAGTGGCTTATTGTGGCATGCCAGATACAGAAATTGTGCACTAGTTTCCAAGTGTAGGGCACATGACAGGCCTGACATGGAGTTATGAAGGGAGGCTCAAACTGGGGCTACAGAACATGCTAAAAGCTCTCTTGTTACATTTTATGTGTCTTCAAACACATTTCTGTAGCCCTTCTTAGAATAATGTAAATATAGATCTTCTATTACTGTCTAATAAGCATTCATGAGTCGTTTTAGCGTCTACTGACATTTCAGCATGAGAGTCGACTCCATTAAATCTGCTCTTAGTGTATTAAATGAGCCTCCTGTCCTATACCTATCAAAATGACATTTGATCATTGCGAAATAAATTAGTGCCATACAATTGCCTTCACTCCCCAGCATGAAGACATGAGAATCAGTCATTGGGTTTAAATTATGCTTTTGTTAATGGCTGACCTACAACAGCAAATTAGCAAATACTTTTCTCTCCCTTTGAGTGGAATTATCCCAACCAAAGGTTAACCCTGGAAGCAACCAGCATTGGAACAAACAAACTGCTGAGTTTAAGCCTCACACTGCTAAAAGGGTAATTAAAGCACCATACATATAGGTAGAGAGAGCCTCTTGTGGCACAGAGTGGTAAGGCAGGAGACATGCTGTCTGAACCTCTGCCCATGAGGCTGGGAGTTCAATCCCAGCAGCCAGCTCAAGGTTGACTCAGCCTTCCATCCTTCCGAGGTCGGTAAAATGAGTACCCAGCTTGCTGGGGGGTAAACGGTAATGACTGGGGAAGGCACTGGCAAACCACCCCGTATTGAGTCTGCCATGAAAACGCTGGAGGGCATCACCCCAAGGGTCAGACATGACCCGGTGCTTGCACAGGGGATACCTTTACCTTTTTACATATAGGTAGAGAGGAAATTCTGTTTCTTGGTATCTGAAGAAGTGTGCTTGCACACAAATGTTTACAACTTGAATAAAACTTTGTTGGTCATAAAAGGTGCCACTGGACTCAAATACTGTCTTTTCGACGATACTATTTCTCAAGTACTATTTGGCCAACAGCAGAAACCTCACATGGCAAACTAAGTAAATCCAGGTGTATACAAAGGATACCTCATGCCCTCCTTTTTGATTCAGTTCCCAAACCTTATTCAATGCTGAAATCACAGAATTCTGCCACTATTGAATTGCCACAATACCTTTAAAACAGCACCGAGTTGTATATTTTTTCCTCATCTGATGCTTCTTAATTCTGTCTTAGGCAGTGCAATGAAATTGCTTGCCAGCTAAGTTCTTCTATCCCTTCCAATCTTTCCTCCTAAAATGCAGTTACTGTGTCAAACTGAGATCCACATATCCATCAAAGTTCCCCTTCCCTCAGTCTCTGGTCCTAGCTCTTCACATGCCAAGTATTCTTTGTTTGATAATACTGACATGAGGATTGATTCAGGTAACACCCTCTTCAGCATATTTCTAAGTCAGATATTCAGAATCAAATAGTTACAGCTGACATTCAAGCATCAATGTTCAAATATTGGGATTCAAATGCTAAAACTCAAATATCAGTTGATGTTGACAGTCAAACCAAACATTTCAGGTCTGCATCCCAGGATTTAACTGTCACTGCAATAGAATTTTGCATTGTCTGCCGATAACCCTCTGATTCACTATTAACAAAGCTGTGAAGGCACACACAAAATGCAAATTCTTGAACTGAGGACTACAATTGCCAAACTGAATAATAGAATTCATGGAAATTCTGTCTATCTCTGTATCTGAGAGACAGACCACTTCTGCCACTCTAGCAGTATCCTCCTAAAGCAAGTTGTATTCTTCTGATACACAGAGGAGCATTACCTTGGAAAAGATAACACTGTAAAAGATGCTGAGTTAAAGGTAAAAATACCCCATGTGAATTCTAATCAAATTCAGCTACAACTTCATTAAGCAAAGAAAAATACATTAAAATTTCTTTTACTACTGTTGACTTAGTCCCACCAAAATCATCTCAGATTAAAAAGATCTTACAAGTTTTCCAAAGGTTGCTAAAGCTTTCCAGTGAGAAAACAATTCATACTCTAGATAAGGCTAGATGACATTCATTCATTCATTCATTCATTCATTCATTCATTCATTCATTCATTCATTCATTCATTCATTCATAGCAAGATGCTCTGCGTTACCTTCTGCCATTCTGGTGGGCCGCTTCAAGAAAACCCCAGTAGCTGAAAGACTCTGCCCCTGTAATTCTGGGGAGATAGAGTCAATCGAGCATATACTCTTGAGGTGCCCTACCTTCAACTCTGTAATAAATAAATTCATCCTCCCATTACTCAGGGATTCCTCCAATAGCTCAAACAAAGTAAAAGTCAAATTTATCTTTTGGAATAGTAGGGGCCATATTATTAAGCAGGTTGCCAAATTTCGTGCTCATGTGCTTAGCACACGGGAAAGACAACTTAAGCTTAAGTAAAGGTGTTTTAGAGGAAATTTACTATGCATTTTTTTATAATGTACCTATCAATTATGCAATTTTAAATATTTTAAATTTTGTATTGTTTCCCTGATTATGTAATTTCTGCTGTGAAATGGGTTTTTTGCCATCTGTTTTATCTGTCCACAGTGCTGTATTAAATCAATTTGAATTTGAATACTCATTCATTCATTCATTCATTGCATTTGAGTACTGTCTTCACCTTACAGCTCAAAACTGTCAAGCGCATAGATAGTCTTGCTAAGCTTGAAAACTACTTTTCAAAAGTTCTGATCGGGTAGAGGGCTATTAATTATATTATTTTATTAACCGTCATAAACTTGTAGAGTTTCTTAGTACATTGGGTACATAAGCAACATACAGGGCCATTTCGCACGGCTTCAAAATAGCACAATGGTTGCTAATTGAAAACGCTACTAATTTGGAATAACCCACGACGTCGTAGACAATCTGCAACACTCCTGAAACCGACCCGCAAAAAGCGCTTCGTTGTAGCGCTTTCAGGGGAATCCCCAAAAGTGGATTCACCCTCCGGAAAGCAATACACTCCTGCAACCAATCTGCAACAATAGCGATAAAGACCTGTGCGTTACCATTGTTGCGGTTTCTTCAAAGTCCCTCCTCCTGAGCCTGTCCTCTAAACTTCCGGCGAAGCGATCGCCATTTTTTTTTCCCCGAGCGAGTGGAGATCAACGCACCGGCGAGCCTCCGTTTAGCCAGTGAGGCTTCCCAGGCTGCAGTCCCTCCTCAGAGCTGTTTACAGTCACTAAGCACAAGAAGCCCGCAGAAGCCCGTTTGCTGATGTATTTTCCCTTTATTTTTCACACTGTTTCGGCTGAAAATCGCGCCCGTGAGGGGGGGGGGATTTTTTTTTCCCACTCGGAGGCAGCGTGGCCACGATCAAATGACAGCTCAAACAGAGGCTTCCCGGCTTCAGTCCCTCCCCTTCAGTCACTAAGCACACACATTTCACACATTCCATTCAGCCGAAAATCGGGCCCGTGAGAGGGGGGGGGGATTTTTTTTTTCACTCTGAGGCAGCGTGTTAACGATCATACGATCAAACGACAGCTCAAACACCCCAGGCAGCTGGATGGGTCTCTCCGTTGCAACGAATCTACCCAGATTCGTTACAATGGGTCTGTTTTTTTTAAAAAAAAAAACCTTCCTTAAAGGGAAAGGGGCTGTTTGGGAGCATGCTAACGGCTGCCCATTGGCTGCTTGACGGCCAGGGGGGGCGGGACGAGCTTGGCAATAGCGCTTCCTTTCTAGCGATTTCTGCCGAGACCGGAAGCCTGTGGGAAACGCTAAAAAACGCAACTGATTCCACTACAAAGGCAGGTATGCATAACGACGAATTCCACTATTTTAAATGGCGATTTTTCATTCAGTGACCAATTTGCAACAAAGATCCCCGTGCAAAAAGGCCCACAGAGCTGAACATGGAGAAAGGGTATGAAGATTCTGATCAATGTTAGCTGTTCTTTAGTCCCACTAAATTTATTGTAGATAGAAATTCATGGGCCTTATATTAGACTGCTCTCTACTAAGCTGTTCCCACTGATTTTCATAGGGAATATGACTCACTTCAGGGGAACTGAGGCCTCTGCCTGTGCAATGACTGAAAGAGAAGCACCATTGTAGTACACTTCTTCCAGCTGCAAGGAGGTGGTTTAAAATCATGAATGACTGCTGTAACTTTTCAAATATTCAAGCCTCCACTTTTGTGCTTCTCAAGAAAAAAGTTATATACTACATTGAAAACGAGGAGCATTTTTTTTTAACTTGCAAATCTTGGGGGGGGGACATTCTCCCATTAGCCTCCTCCTTATTCTGGCAGCAATCTCCTACCATATTTATGAAAATAATCCATTTTAAATTAAAAATAATGATCTTCCTTTGCTCTGTAGCCTGCCAAATGCAGGCTCCTATGTGAATTGTAATTAACATCATTGATTTAGTTAAACTACAGCTGGAAGAGTGATCCAGGGGTAATGGTTGGAAATAAGGAAAAGACAGGTTAAACAGCTTATTGAATTAAATAAGCATTTGACTCTAAAGAGACAAGGGCTAGCTTTACCACTAAGTGAACCTTAGGAAATGTTCGGGGCAGCACAGTGCCACAGCAAAAGAAGGAGTTTTCCCCCTTCCTGGCACCACTTCAGTCACATTCATAGGGACTTGATAATGAGGAAAGGCAGCTGGAACTCTACTAGTGGAGACTCCACCAAACAATGTCCTTGTATATATAGTAAACACTCTAAATCCCAAACAGAGTTATTTCCAGTGAGCTATCCAGTCTCACTGTGTACAAAGGAACAACATTGGAGTCCTGTGGTACCTTTAAGGCCAACAACACTTCTTCAGAAGAAAAAGGTTCAGAATACGTGTGCACATGTCATTTAAAAAAGGAAAAGAAGAAGATTTGGTCATTATTATTATTATTATTATTATTATTATTATTATTAGATTTGTTTCCCACCACTCCCTTATGGCTCGTGGTGGGTTACAGTGTCCTAAAATCCCCATTAAAAGACAAAAAACATTACCAACATGGCCGAGATCGGCAAACTCAACTTCCCCCCCCTCCCACTACTGGAGGGTGGAGAGGAGGTCCTGATGATGTTCACTTCAGGTCCCAAATCCCAGGGGGGGCGTAGATCTATCTTATCAGTCCCGGCCTCAACCATAAACCTTTATAACCCACTTTTCACTACCTGAAGGAGTCTCAACAATCACCTTCCCCTCCTCTCCCCACATCAGGTGGATCTGAGAGAGCTCTAACCAAACCACTCTACAAGAACAGCCCTAGGAGAACTGTGTCTAGTCCAAAGTCACCCAAGTTGGAGGAATGGGGAATCAAACATGGTTCTCTAGATTAGAGGCCACTGCTCTTAATCACTATACCAACCCTGGCTTTCACTACCCCACGCTGGCATTACACCATACCACACCATACTACACCATACTACCCTACTACACTCACCAATTCTCCAACCAATCGGGATCATTCTGATCATTCATTCATTTAGAAAATGTATACGATACCTCTACAAACATCTGCTTGAGGTGGGTGATGTTTGCACTGCAAACATACTTCTCTGTTTTATTTCTAGGTTTTACTGTGGAGTTTTATATGTAAGTCACTGCAGAGTAAGAAGGAAGGGGGCTGGACAGGTGACTGGAGCATGATATGATTGGATTGCAGCTGTGCCCAGTGGGGTGGAGTTGACTGGTTCATAGAGACTTTGGGAGAGGGAGAGAGCTAGGGAAATGTGTGAGAGAAGAAAGGTGAGTGTGTGAAGTATGTTCTGGAGTGAAAGGGAAATCAGTGTTCTGTGTAGACATTATTAGCCTATGTGGCAAGTGAGGAAACAAGCCTTAATGGCTTGGTCAGTTTAAGGAACTTAAAATATGGTTCCCCATGATATTCTTATTGGCAAGCTGGTAAAATGTGGTATGGATCCTATTACTGTTAGGTAGATTGAAAACTGGTTAACAGATCACACCCAAAGGGTGTCCGTCATCTTCTTGGAGAGGAGTGATGAGTGGAGTGCCTCAGGGATCTGTCTTGGGCCCTGTGTTGTTCACCATATGAATAAATGATTTGGATGAAGGAATAAGGGGTTGCTTATTAAATTTTCAGATGATACCAAACTGAGGGGAGGGGTAGCAAACGCACCAGAAGACAAAATCAGGATACAGGATGATTTTGACAAGTTGGAAAACTGGGCTAAAACAAATAAAATGAATTTTAATAGTGAAAAATGTGAAGTTCTGCATTTATATAGATAGAATCAAATGCATCACTATAGGATGAGAGAGACTTGTCTTGGCAGTAAGACATGTGAAAAGGATCTGGGGGTCTTAGTAGACCATACACTGAACATGAGTCAACAGTGTGACTTGGTAGCTAAAAAGGCAAATGGGATTTTGGGCTGTATTAAAAGAAGTATAGTGTCCAGATCACACAAGGTGATGTTACCACTTTATTCTGCTCTGGTAAGACCTCACTTGGAGTACTGTGTTAATGTTGGGCACCACAACTGAAGAAAAATGTAGAGAAACTGGAAAATGTCCAGAGGAGGACTACAAAGATGATGAGTGTTTAAAGACGAAGTTATTTGAGGAAAGGTTGAGAACTTGGCCTGTTTAGCCTGGAGAGAAGGCTGTGATAACCATCTTCAAATACTTGAGGAAATGTCCAGAGGAGGACTACAAAGATGATGAGTGTTTAAAGACGAAGTTATTTGAGGAAAGGTTGAGAACTTGGCCTGTTTAGCCTGGAGAGAAGGCTGTGATAACCATCTTCAAATACTTGAGGGATTGTCACATAGACAAGAGGTTTGGACCAATTTAACAAAAAAGAATTTTCAGCTAAACATCCAGAAGAAATTCCTGACAGACCAGTTCCTTAGTGGAATAGGGTTAGTCAGTAGGTGGTGAGTTCTCCTTCTTTGGAAATTTAAAAGAAAAGACTAGATAGTCATCTCACAAAAATGTTGATTTTATAAACTTAGGTAGATTGTGAGTGGGGGCAGGATGGGCTGTGCCAGTGTTTGTCTCTTGTGGCCCTTCCTTGCATACCCAGGGAATTACTAATTGCCACTGTGAGTAGGTGAATTTCCTCCCAGACTGAGATTCTGGAGATTTCAGTGGGTAGGATCACTTGGGCATGAAATTGGGGTCATCGTAGTGGGTGGGCAGGTAGTTGTGAGTTCCTGAATTGTACATGGGATTGGGCTAGATGACCCTGGAGATCCCTTCCCACTCTATGATTCTATGATTTAAAAAAAAGAGAGGAATTGTATACATATCTGAAACTATTTTACTTATGTACCTATCTGAAACCATTAAGCTTATTAACAATACAGTAGCTGTCATACTGTTATAAATAAACTCTATAACTGAGAGAAAACAACTACTTATTTAAATTAAAGAACTCCCTTTTTTTTCGGAGCAACACACGCTGACTGTCCATTCTGTTTTAACCAAGCCACCATGTTCTTTAGGTCCAACAATAAATTAGAAGGCAAGAGCCGTTGGTGGCAGCACAAAAAGCAAACAAGGAAATGTTAAGGATGGCAAGGAGGCAGCATAACATACATCCCCTCAGAACACTACAGAGATGTCCCTTGGGGTTGGTTATATATACATTATACATAAACACAGGTCACACAGAAAAGGATGAAAGCATTACAAGGTATCTTACCTTTTGGAATCTTACGAACAGTGTAAAAATAATTAAAATTGACAGACCCAATGAAACTATATTAAATTAGACACCTAAGTTTCTGCATATTGTCTCATCACTTTCTGCCAGTCATTCCACTGACTCAGTAGCGGGAGGACTTTCTGATTCTATATAAATATGACCATGTATTTTCATGAGATTTAGTGATCTCAGATTACACTGGCAAACCAGGGACAAAATCTTTACTTATCCTCAGACTACAGATCTTCCCCTTTTCCCATGGTAATCAGATCATCTGCAAATTCAAAGATGCTACTTGCACATAAAGGTAAAGGTAAAGGTATACCTGTGCAAGCACCGAGTCATGTCTGACCCTTGGGGTGACGCCCTCTAGCGTTTTCATGGCAGACTCAATACGGGGTGGTTTGCCAGTGCCTTCCCCAGTCATTACCATTTACCCCCCAGCAAGCTGGGTACTCATTTTACCGACCTTGGAAGGATGGAAGGCTGAGTCAACCTTGAGCCAGCTGCTGGGATTGAACTCCCAGCCTCATGGGCAAAGCTTTCAGACTGCATGTCTGCTGCCTTACCACTCTGCGCCACAAGAGGCTTGCACATGCTGGTAGACAAAAAGGGCTTTAGGGATGGGAGAGGTATTGGCCCTTCTCCAGCAATGGGGATATTGGGAATAGGGAATGATATAGTCTGGGTTAAGTTTCTTTTCCTCTATAAAGAAGAAACACATACAATCACACTTGGGAAATGTAAGATAAATAAGTAATGTTGAAAAAAAAATCATATCATATCTATGCTGGAGACAGTTTAGGATCTGAGATACACTGGATATCTCCAATGTATTTTAACAGCAGCCTTGGAAGAATAAGAACATTAGAAGCATGCTGAATCATAGCAGTAGTCCATTTAGTCCAGTATCCTGTCTTACACAGTCACAAATTGCACGGTAGCAATTGCCCAGTGGTTATTGATAGTCCTGGCCCCAGTACGTTTTCTCTCCAGATATATGGGATGAGAGCAGAGGTGGACTGGGAGGCCAAAATAGCCTCAGAAAATAACCAGCTGTTAAAAATGTTTGACAGCTGTCTGGCAATATTGTTGTGGTTGTCTAGCAAGTCCCGCAATGGCCAATCAGATCTTACCGAGAGATCTCATTTCTTATAGGTTCTTCTTCTATTATGGCAACAATATTTTCTGAAGATTTCAGATTTTTCTGCAAACCTGGGGTTATTCACTGGTTTGCAGAAAGTCCTGTTTTGCATGCTTTGGGCTCCAATCTCTGCATCAAAGCCCACAAATGAGGCAATGATGTAAATTAGATATATTGATTTTGTGGTGATATTCACCATTCACAATTGTCCTCAAGAGTACAGAAGATAAAAGAAACAAGATGCAAGGTTAAGAGTTTTATTAGATTTTCTAGATCCCTATTTGCTAATTGTTTTGCAAGGGATCTTGTATAAACATTTCTAAACTCCCCCCTTGAATAAGTGTCACTCCTTGTTGGGGAATATCATTATATTATGTAATGGATAATCCTTGTTCCAGAATCCTATAACTTCAAGGGGTAAGGCTCATTGAAACTACTATCTGGCAATCTTTAGGAAAACTATATTTTATTTGTGATGTCAAAAGCTTATTGGAATTTATTTTAATTCCTCCTCTTGTTATAAGATTCGTATTTTAGACATTGGTCATCTCTTGGGCATCAAGTTAAATACAATTGCTACAAAGCCACAGTGCTGAACTGCCCCAGAAATTCAAAAAATTCAAAAGAAATTCCATCTAAACATCCAGAAGAAGTTCCTGACAGTTAGAGCAGTTTCTCGGTGGAACAGGTTTCCTCAGGAAGTGGTGGGTCCTCCATCTTCGGAAATTTTTAAACAGAGGCTGGGTAGCCATCTGATGGAGAGGCTGATTCTGTGAAGGCTCAAGGGGGTGACAGGTTACAGTGGATAAGCGATATGGTTGTGAGTGTCCTGCATAGTGCAGGGCAATGGGCTAGATGACCCAGGAGGTCCCTTCAAACTCTATGATTCTATGATTCTATGATTAAAGCCACAAAGCTTCATATATTAACAATAGAAACCACGCTACTAGGCTCACTCAGTCTCTGAGGGAAACATCACTCATTTTTGGAGGGAAAATTTACCTCCCGGGGGAAGTCTGTCAAGGCAACCATTATGCCAGTTATCAGGGGACTCCTCCCTCAATTAGCAGCACTGTATGTGATGGAGATGCCTGCATGAGAGGAGAGAATCAGTGTGATTCATCTTTCTCTGCTGGAAAAATGCTCCCCTTTGTCTGCTGGTAAAAATTCTCTCACAAGGTTTGGATCCTAACCATCACTGTGATTTTCATCCTATTAAAATGTGCATTCCTTCAAGAGGGTGTTTAACAACTGACTATAACTTGTCTGTATACAGAAGTCACATCCATCAAGAGCCTTTCATTTGTATGAACACTGATTTTCCCTTTTTTTTAATCTTTAAATAGCCCCGTGGCACAGAGCGCCACGGACTGAATAAAGCAGTAAGGGCAGTGTGGGAGGAGTTAGGGCAGGCCCTGTCCGGGATAAAAACTCAGAGGGGCCATCCCGCCCCAAGCAGCCAATGGGGAGCCACGCGAAGCGCGGCTCCCCATTGGCATCTTCACCCGCCCCGACAGCAACGGGTGAGGGGTGGGCCGCGCCGCCTTCTCCCGGCCGGTGGAGCGGCCTCGCTGCGTCATAGACGCGGCGAGGCCGCTCTGCTGGCCGGGAGAAGGCTTGAGAGAACATCGGGTGGGGGGTGGGCCTTGCCACCTTCTCCTGGCCGGCGGAGCGGCCTCGCCGCGTCACAGACGGGGCGAGACCGCTCCGCCAGCCGGGAGAAGGCTCAAGAGAGCCTCGGGTGGGGGGTGGGCCTGCTCTCAGGCCATCTAGGGCCCATTTCATTTCAAAGTGAAATGGGCTTTAGATCTAGTATGTTCATAATCCTGTTAACTTTTGCCATTCATTCTCTGTATTTCAGTGAAGCTTTTTTTTTTTTTTTTTTTAGCAATCCTCTGTCCATTAAGAAAACAGATTCATACTCAAACCACTGCTAATTTCTAATATCTCCTTTCAGGCTTCTGAAGGTGTTCTTGGTCTCATACTTGCATACCCATTCACTTTTTGCCTACTCCAAGGATATGTTGCCTGTTGGATAACTGTATTATTGCAAATCAAATCAACACAAAGCAACTTATGCCAAGTCAGTGCTGCAGGAACACGTTCTGTTTTACGTGTTGCAATGTGTGATCTGCACTTATGTTATTCCTTGAACTAAATTGGTAAAAAATTCCATAGCAACATGATGATACAGTTAAGAATGATGTAGTATTATACTGATTAGAAAAGAACACATGCAAATTAAAGAACATTTCAACAACTTCGTCTCTTCTTGAGTTATGGAGCAAGAGTAGGCACATAACTGACAATGAAAGTATATCATTTGTGGAACTGTGTGGAAGCCAGCCCATTGCATTACTGGTATTGATAATGAACCAATAAACTAAAATGTGTTGTATCTATTACAATCAAGAAGGCTGAAAGTATCAAGCACAAATTCTACCTGAGAAACCCAAACTAACTCATGAATCTCAGAGAAGTCCCTTTACAGCTTTATTGTTTCAGCACTACATCAAGCAAGATTAGCTAGCAATAAAAAAGGTCTCTGTTTACAGTCTTGCTGCCAAACCAACCAAATGCATGAGCCAAGTCTGTCTCGAACAGCATTAAGAATGAGCCTAGTCTTTGGGCAGTTTGAAGTCACAGCTGACTTATGGTGACACTGTGGGGTTTTCAAGGCAAGAGGCACCCAGAGGTGGTTTGTTATTGCCTGCCTCTGCCTGGCAACCCTGGATTTCCATGGTTGGCTTCTATCCTGTTTGCTTCTGGACTCTGACGAGATCAAGCTAACTTGACCTATTCAAGTAAGGAAAGCCTAATCCTACAACTGCCTTATTATTAATGTAAATATCCTAAATTATATATTTGTGGTAACAGGTTAGTGACCAGTCTTTTCAAAATGGAATATCAATTAATGGTTTATTACTCTGAAATTGAGATCAACATCTACTTCCCCCTATCCTGCTGCTTTTTGACAGAGTCCACCATGTTTAGAAAGGGAAGATGGAGAGGGGATCTGAAAGCATTTAAGAGATATAAAAATAAGATTTAAAAAGCTGGAAGCCTATATAATTATCTAACTCCTGAATTTTTGAATAATTACCAAAGGCAGCCAGTAAAGCTTGTATTACCACAGCCTTTCAGTTACAATGGCATAACTGATGGTTATTTGACTAAAATTAGAGAAGGAAAAAGCTGCACCCTTCTTATCAGGGGAAACCAGTAGAAAATTCTCCTGGACCATTTCTGCACGAGGAATTTTCCCTCACCCAGCCTCTCATTGTTTGCGGGTTTTAATGCTGCTTCCTCATGACATCAGCAGCAACCTATAGCAATCCACTGGGTGGCGCGTATTCTCATCCTCTTTACCGCAAGATAAGGGAAAGTGTTAGAAAACGCTTCCCCTTTCTTGTCATAGCACAGAACAAGTCACAAACAGCATTTTGCCCACCCTCACACCTGCCCGCACTTCTCCATTTCCAGATTGAATTTTTTTTTTATGCCGTCCACATTGCAATGGGATCGCAAAGCAACATGCCCTCAGTTCAAATAAAATGTATTGTGAACACACACTCATTGGGGCCCAATTACCATGGCCAGCCTATCAGAAATCTATCTGAACATAAAGAGAGACCATAAAAAGAATTCCAAAAGGAGCTCTAATGAAATATTTTATTGTTGTGGCTTAATCCCATAGAAACGCGGAAGTGTATTTTTTTTAATTAATATTGGGACTCAGGGGAGATAGAAGTTTGAATCCACAAAACAATCACTGTGAAGGGATGGGTGGCTTGCGTTTGTTGACAATCCAAGGAGCGGGAAGAAACCTGAGGGTTGTCCATGCTTCCAGTTTCTCCACCACTTCATCAGGAGGTAAAAAGCCACAACGAGATAGCAGGATAATGTGGGGGGACCTCCCATCAGGTTTACTACTGCACGGTTTACTATTGCGCATTTGCAAGCAGGAGGCGGCGCGCCTTGTCCACAACCATGCGGAAATTATCCTGATTTTGGAAATCTAGGTTCGGAAATGGGTTTGAGAAAACCCCAAGGCCACGAGAAGAGCAGTTAAGGAAGATGAATGACAATGCTTGGCATTGTGAAAATGCAGTCATCAGTAGGAAAATAGACACATTCAGAAATGCAATAGTATTTTGCTTTTGTATATGTTTTTAGAGTGTTTAAAGGTTTTATGTATATTATTGCTGCTATTTTTATAATACAACAACCCTGCCAGTATAGCCTAGCATAAATATTTATCTATACATTCCACCCCACCTTTCTTCCAAGAAGCTCAAGGCTTCTCCATTTTATTTCTTTTCAAAATGTGATGTGTGTCAGGCTGAGAGCGTGGAACTGGTCCAAGGTCATCCAATATGTTCTGAACTGAGCAAGCACTTGAACCCGTGTATCCAATATTCTAACCTCACCCGTTTGAGTGCCCTTGTGCTTATAGTTCATAGACTCCAACACTAGATCTGCAAGAGTTCGGTGGATAACTTTTTAGGATCACAATTCCTTTCAACTTTAGTTTGTCTCATGGTGAACTGACCACAATTTATGGGGTTTAGAAAGAAAGTTTGCTCCAGGTCTGATAGATAAAAGACAAAAATATCCAACAACTGCATATTCATCCTGAATTATAAATAAATAGGAAGAATTCACAATTCAAAAGCATCATTAGAAGAACAGAAATTACTTGTACAGATATCTAAAATGAAGGCTTAGGTAGACAATGCATGAAAAACAATAACTAAATGATTTCCTGAGAACTGGTTTATCTCTGTATTTAGAACAACATAGAGGGTAAGTTTCATATGTGGATGCAATAGCTGTTCTTCGCAAGTCAAAAGCCCCCTTTTGGGGATGGCACATCATGACAGTCATGTCAGCATCATTTCTACTGTTTTATCAATACCAAATAACAATTAATTTCCTTATAGCCTCAGGGGCTTATGAATTTAGTTTGTTTCCCTACTTACCTTATTGATTCACAGATATATTTGGTTTCTCCATTGTGCCAAGTTGTCAGTCAGCTTACTGACAGCTATTACATGCTCCAGGAATGGCCAGTGATTTACTTGACTCCTCATCATTCTCCAAGGCCATTGTTGAACAACTCTTAAATCTGAAAGAAGAAGGTGTTGGCTTGAAGCAAAGATAGGCAGACTTATACAGTTCCAGCTCATCTAGTTTCCAAAATATTAATGTTGCTTAACTACAACTCATTGCCAAAGACTTGGCAATTAATTTATTCTGGTTGCATGAAAACAAACTACTGTTCCCCCCTATCAATCATTCTCACATCTTTCAATCAGTGAGCTGTATTACTTTATCACATACAGGAAGAATACTGTCTGATTTATGCAGAGCACTTATACTGTTTCTGCACTAGCACTATTGTTCGAATTTGCATTTTTAAAGGGTTGACTTTTTTGTCTGTTTCCACACTAAAATTTGCTTCTTCGGGCACAGTCCTGAATTCCCCCTCTCATCTGCCCCAAAGCAAAGGAATCCCCATAAAACCAAATTTCATTTTTTCAAGCAAGGTCTAACAGAGTTCAGTTTGGGGCTGCCCAATGCAAAATTGCCTGTAATTGGGTTTTCCCCTGTGCCTACCATTTTGAGTCATTTGAAAACACCCACTTCCTCATCACCATCTTCCCTCCCTTCCTCTGCTTAAAAAAGACTTCCCTTTTTTAAAAAGGGGGTGGTCATGTTACAACGCTATTTCTAAATTTTTAAAAAGCAATCTTGCAGTCTTACACAACAGTGTTATGTTATAACATTACAACTCAGGCTTGTTTTATATAAGTATAAGTATAAGTATAAGTATAAGTATAAGTATAAGTATAAGTATAAGTATAAGTATAAGTATTCAGGACACTTCGGGGGAAGCAGGGGGGTGATCAAGGACACAGAATGGTGGGATTAAGGGGTGCAACAAAAATAAAGGTACAAACAGACACCATTTTGCAATAACCACATTTTTTGAAAAGGAATGGAGAAAAGCATGATAGAAGGCTGGCTGCATTGCAGAGCACATTGCGAATTTCAGCATGGGAAATAAGGGGAGGAAAGTCCAGATGTGGAAACGCGAAGGGCAACTCACAGCATCCAAAGGAAATCCAAAGTGAAGATAAAACAAAGAATGTCTCCTAATGTGGAAATGGGCTTGAATATATGCAGAATCAAGGCAAGCTGGACGTGGTTAAACAAGAAATTAGAAGACTGAACATCGACATTCTGGAATCAGTGAACTAAAATGGACAGGAATGGGTGAATTTAATTCAGATGACCATCAGGTATACTACTGTGAACAAGAATCTCGCAGAAGAAATGGAGTAGCCTTCATAATCAATAAGAGAGTAGGAAAAGCAGTCTTGGGATACAATCCCCAAAATGACAGAATGATCTCAGTTCGAATCCAAGGCAAACCATTCAACATCACAGTGATCCAGGTCTACGCCCCAACCACTGCTGCTGAAGAGGATGAAGTTGATCAGTTCTATGAAGCCCTACAACACCTTCTAGAAGCAACGCCCAAAAATGATGTGCTTATCATCATGGGGGATTGGAATGTTAAAGTAGGAAGCCAAAAGATAACCGGGATAACTGGCAAGTTTGGCCTTGGAGTACAAAATGAAGCAGGGCACAGGCTGGTAGAATTTTGTCAAGAGAATACAATGGTCATAGCAAACACTCTTTTCCAGCAACCCAAGAGACGACTCTACACATGGACATCACCAGACGGTCAACACAGAAATCAGATTGACTATGTGCTCTGCAGCCAAAGATGGAAAAGTTCTATCCAGTCAATAAAAACAAGACCAGGAGCTGATTGTGGTTCAGATCATCAGCTTCTTGTTGCAAAATTTAGGCTTAAATTGAAGAAAGTAGGGAAAAGCACTAGGCCACTCAGGTATGAACTAAATCATATCCCCGACGAATACACAGTGGAGGTGACAAATAGATTTAAGGAATTAGATCTGATAGACAGAGTGCCTGAAGAACTATGGACGGAGGTTCGCAACATTGTACAAGAGGTAGCAACTAAAACCATCCCAAAGAAAAAGAAATGCAAGAAATCAAAATGGCTGTCTGAGGAAGCTTTACAAATAGCTAAGGAGAGAAGGGAAGTGAAAGGCAAGGGAGAAAGAGAAAGATACACCCAATTGAATGCAGAATTCCAGAGAAAAGCTAGAAGAGATAAGAATGCCTTCTTAAATGAACAGTGCAAACAAATAGAAGAAAACAATAGAATCGGGAGGACCAGAGATCTTTTCAAGAAAATTGGAGATATGAAGAGAACGTTTCATGCAAAGATGGGTATGATAAGGGACCAAAATGGTAGGGACCTCACAGAAGCAGAAGAGATTAAACAAAGGTGGCAAAATTATACGGAAGAACTATACAAGAGCGAGCTTAACATCCCTGATGACCACAATGGGGTAGTTACTGACCTGGAGCCAGACATCCTGGAATGTGAAGTCAAATGGGCCTTAGGAAGTCTGAGCAACAATAAAGCTAGTGGTGGTGACAGCATTCCAGTTGAACTATTCAAAATCTTAAAGGACGATGCAGTAAAAGTGCTACACTCAATATGCCAGCAAATTTGGAAAACTCAACAATGGCCACAGGATTGGAAAAGGTCAGTTTACATTCCAATCCCAAAGAAGGGCAATGCCAAAGAATGTTCAAACTACCGCACCATTGCACTAATTTCTCATGCTAGCAAAGTTATGCTCAAAATCCTACAAGCTAGGACCGAGAACTTCCAGAAGTACAGGCAGGATTTCGAAGAGGCAGAGGAACTAGAGATCAAATTGCCAACATACGCTGGATCATGGAGAAAGCTAGGGAGTACCAGAAGAACGTCTACTTCTGCTTCATTGACTATGCTAAAGCCTTTGATTGTGTGGAGCACAACAAATTGTGGCAAGTTCTTAAAGAGATGGGAATACCAGAGCATCTTATTTGTCTCTTGAGAAATTTATATGCAGGTCAAGAAGCAACAGTGAGAACTGAACATGGAATCACTGACTGGTTCAAAATTGAGAAAGGAGTTCGGCAAGGCTGTATACTGTCGCCTTGCCTATTTAACTTGTATGCAGAGCACATCATGAGAAATGTGGGATTAGAGGAGTCACAAATTGGGATCAAGATTGCAGGGAGAAATATCAACAACCTCAGATATGCAGATGATACCACTCTAATGGCAGAAAGTGAAGAGGAACTAAAGAGCCTGTTGATGCGGGTGAAGGAGGAGAGTGCGAAAGTTGGCTTGAAACTCAACATCAAGAAAACAAAGATCATGGCATCCAGCCCTCTCAATTCCTGGCAAATAGAAGGGGAAGAAATGGAGATAGTGACAGATTTTATTTTCCTGGGCTCCAAGATCACTGCAGATGGGGACTGCAGCAAAGAAATTAAAAGACGCTTGCTCCTGGGGAGGAAAGCTATGGCAAATCTAGACAGCATCCTAAAAAGCAGAGACATCACCCTGCCAACAAAAGTGCGTTTAGTCAAGGCTATGGTCTTCCCAGTTGCAATGTATGGCTGCGAAAGTTGGACCATAAGGAAGGCCGAGCGTCAAAGAATTGAGGCTTTTGAACTCTGGTGCTGGAGAAGACTCTTGCGAGTCCCTTGGACTGCAAGGCGAACAAACCGGTCAGTCCTAGAGGAGATCAGCCCTGACTGCTCTTTAGAAGGCCAGATCCTGAAGATGAAACTCAAATATTTTGGCCACCTCATGAGAAGGAAGGACTCCCTGGAGAAGAGCCTAATGCTGGGAGCGATCGAGGGCAAAAGAAGAAGGGGACGACAGAGAATGAGGTGGCTGGATGGAGTCACTGAAGCAGTAGGTGCAAACTTAAATGGACTCCGGGGAATGGTAGTGGACAGGAAGGCCTGGAGGATCATTGACCATGGGGTCGCGATGGGTCGGACACGACTTCGCACATAACAACAACAACAATATGTAGAATGTTCTTCTAAGGGAATACAATCTTAAAATATACTCCATGGACCTGATGCCAGGAATTAAATCTTGTTTATACATGAAGTTAATCTAAAGGAAGTGGAGTTATGCAATGCCATTATCAATGCATGTTGCAGGATGCTGCCAGGAACACTGTGAAGAGGAAGAAGGGAGGCAATTAGCACAAGAGACTTAGTATGTATGTATAGCATGGGAAAAAAGATTCTTCTGTAGACTTCCATTTTGCTTTCTATGGTCAGCTAAGTGCAGATTATCCTGAACACTTAAGAAAATTGTTTTATCCCTGTTCTGATTGTTTATGAGGGTCACCCAGAAGTCTGTAAAATATGGAGACTGTGTGTCATGTAATGACTTGTGTAAAAAGAAACCACACTGTGGTTCACCAATTGCCCATGCCATAAACTCATTGACTCTGCTTAGGTTCTCCTATAGAAGAGGATAATAAGAATAACAATCTAGTTTTCAGGCCATTGTTAGGAGGAATAATAGCAAAATAATTATGTGAAGATTCAAATGAGTAGCCATGTTGGTCTGAAGTAGCACAATAAAATCAGAGTCCAGTAGCATCTTTAAGACCAACAAAGATTTATTCAAGGCGTGAGCTTTCAACTGCAAGCACTCTTCGTCAGACTAAGAACTGACCATCATAACAGTAGGAATATAAAAGCAAAAGTTAATCTTGTTACATGAGTAAACTGTGTCACAGCATCCACACACAGCCACATGATAACTCCCTGCCGAAACAGCCAATCAGACCCCTCGAACCCATTTGTAGTTCACAAAGACATATCAGAAATAAAACTGTCAAAGCCACGGCTCACCCCCTACTATTTACTGCCGGCCCCATCTGTCTCCATACCAGTGAGAAACTTTTTTACAAGTAGAAGTTTAGCTGGCAGCTATCTTGTCCTGGGTCCAGAAAGTAGCATTCAAAATTACATTATATATTGACTAGCAGGTGGCGACTGTACCAGTAACGACGCAAACCCAGCTTTTGGCAACAAAATGGCCGCAGCCGTTTATTACCCTGGACCCCTCCTTCTGGAGGGTTGGCCCAAATACAGGAAAGGGAGCCTCCCCTTGCCAGCCATCCGGCTGACCACCTTGAACCACGGCGCTCAGGCTCCACACCTCTCTCCCAGCCGGGAGGATAGGACGCCTTCCGCCGCGGGATCCTTGGGAAGCAACCTCGAAGGACCCAACGGGCGTCTGCCTACATCAAGTCCCCTGTCTGCTTGGCCCCGGGCCCCTGGCCTCCCAGACAGGTAGGCCGCACCTGGTTATATCCGGTCTCATTAGGGAGACCCCCCCTTTTTCGGGGAGTCCCGTGCGCAGACAGGCTCCCTGCCAAAAGGCTCCCTTCCTGGCATAACCCGCGGCTGCGACGAAAAACTTAGAACGAAGGGAGGGAAAGGGAGGATAGCTGTCTGGGCGGCGTGTTCCAGGCAAAGAGGTTGGGCTGCCTGCTCCTGGCCTATTTAAGGCTGGCAGCCCTGCCCTTCTCTGACAGGCCGCGGTGCAACCTGATGTCGCGGCTAGGTCCGTGCCGTTTCTGCCGCCCCCGCTGCATCAACGGCGGCTGCACTCAGTAGCGGCCGCGATTTACTAACAGTCCCATAATCCCAATTAAAATAAATTGTGAGTAATGTGGATACACAAGTTACATAAGGTTAGCATGCATAGTGAGATTTTAAAAATCTTTGTCCTTGTTGAGTCCAGGGTATCAAAGTATTGAGTGTTGTAATAACTTGCATTTCTGCAATCTCCCTTTCTAGCCTGTTCTTAAAGTTTCTTTGTAATAAAACAGCTACTTTCAAGTCCTTTACTGAAAGTTATCATGTGTCTCTGTGTGGATGCTGTGACACAGTTTACTAACGTAACAAGATTAACTTTTGCTTTTATATTCCTACTGTTATGATGGTCAGTTCTTAGTCTGAAGAAGAGTGCTTGCACTTGAAAGCTCACGCCTTGAATAAATCTTTGTTGGTCTTAAAGGTGCTACTGGACTCTGATTTTATTATGTGAAGGACTTTGAAGATTTGCAAGTGTTACACAAATGCTATGGTTATGACTACTACAAGAGGGGGACCCACATTCCTCACGTTGCCATCTGCATCCATGATTGGAATAATTCCTTGATCTTTAGTAGCTGTGTAGACTAAGGATTTAGGCAGGTGACATTTTCCCATGTTCTGCAAATGATGACATGATAAAGTATACTTGCTGAAATTCCTGTTCTTGCCTAATAAAGATACGATATTGAGTGTTTTGTCATGCGTTTTGCTCACTTATTTTGTGGATTTGGTTATGTAGATGCTGGTATTCCTGCCAGCCATGACTGTAGTTCACCCGTCCCTAAAAGAATACAGTGATAGCAAGAAAACAGGGAAAATATGATCAAGGGATAAGCAGTTTAAAAATTATCTTTGATATTTGCTCCATAAATGGATGTTTGTACTCAAAAAAACCCTTCAAGTCCTCAATTTAAAAAAAAATGACAACCAAAGAACAGACTAGCCAGAGTCTATCAATAAAGTAACCACAATTTCCTTCACTTCATTTGTCAAGCGGTATGATTCATTGTACTGGCTCCATTAAAAGTGCTAGCAACGCATCTTTATATAGATATGCAGATTTGCAAGCATCTAAGCAGGTATGAAATTATATTGTACAATATCTATGGAACGCTATGAAATATTGCATGAGTAGCAATTGTTTCTTGGAAATCAATCTGTAATATTTAAATCTAATTGAAGATCCTAGGAAAAGATTGTGGAATCCAGCAAAAGGAATGAAAAATGCCTATTGACACTGAGTGAAATTTATGTGCTAAATAATTGTAGTGGTTGCAGATAAAGACAGATGTGGCATGTAGACAATATCACATCCCTACTTTTATGCTTCCCTACTTCTCTCTTGGTGCACTTTTGCTAGTTAATTTCGTTTTCAGAGACTGAATTAAAAATAATTTAGCCATTTATTACTCAATAGCTGCTGAAACAGGAACTGGAGAAGAAAAATGGGTACTGTGGTAGAACTGGTGCCACAATGGATGTTTTTCTGTCCTTCCTTCCCAAATCCAGTCCTCAAAAAACTCTAAATGCCTACTACCTCCAACAAATATTATCGAGTACAGGTAGCCAAATTAATCCAAGATTCAATAAGAAGTGTCTGTGACCGGGAAATGAGAACCCATCAGTATCTTACAAGTCACTGACAAACAGTCAAAACCAGGATTTATGAAAAGTTAATCAAGAAAATGTATGTTGGTATCACCCTGCCAACTAAAGTGCGTCTAGTCAAGGCTATGGTCTGCCCAGTTGCAATGTATGGCTGTGAAAGTTGGACCATAAGGAAGGCCGAGCATCAAATAATTGAGGCTTTTGAACTCTGGTGCTGGAGAAGACTCTTGAGAGTCCCTTGGACTGCAAGGCGAACAAACCGGTCAGTCCTAGAGGAGATCAGTCCTGCCTGCTCCCTAGAAGGCCGGATCCTGAAGATGAAACTCAAATACTTTGGCCACCTCATGAGAAGGAAGGCCTCCCTGGAGAAGAGCCTAATGCTGGGAGCGATCGAGGGCAAAAGAAGAAGGGGACAACAGAGAATGAGGTGGCTGGATGGAGTCACTGAAGCAGTTGTGCAAACTTAAATGGACTCCGGGAAATAGTAGAGGACAGGAAGGCCTGGAGGATCATTGTCCATGGGGTCGCGATGGGTCGGACATGACTTTGCACCTAACAATAACATACTGGTTTATGGAGCAACTTTGTTAATAACCTGACTGTAGGCATTGCTTTTTGTCATAGTAGAATTTTTTTCATAAGTTATCTTACCTCCAATATGTAATAAATTTATATTTAAGAATATTTTACTTCACAATAGATCATATAGTTCTTTGTTATAACAGGCAATAAATACATAGAATCCTTAGGGTTATTTTTTCCCCAGATGTCAAAGATCCGGCCTATACTTCAACAACTCAATTGGCTCCCAATTGAATAATGGATCAGGCTTAAGGTTTTGTTCTTACCTTCAAGGCCATATGTGGTCTGGACCCAGTGTACCTGAGAGACCATCTCTCCACCACTGCCAACTGGCTGGTGATCCCTGGCCCCAAACAAGCATGTCAGTCCTCAATGAGGGCCAGAGCTTTTTCCATCCTGGCCCCCACCTGGTGGAATGAGCTCCCTGAAGAGAACAGGGCCCTGCCTGAACTCCCACAGTTCCACAGGGCCTGCAAAAGGGAGCTCCTCCAACAGGCATTTGTCTGAGACCGACCACAGGTTCCCCCCCCCACACACCTCTGATATCCCCTCCATGGCCTGAAGCAGCCTGACCCCTCCATGGCCTGAAGCAGCCTGACCTATTGTTGGGACCACTGAAGCTGTTGTTTAGAATAACATTGATGTGGCGGAGGGCTTGCTGGGAGGGAGAGGCGACCACCCAGATGCCCTCTAGTGTGTGTACCTTCTGAATGCAGTACACACAGCATCGAGGGCAGGGAAGGGCAGGACTATTTAAGTCACCACATGCTTGGGTTCTGCCCACTTCGCCAGGGACACCGCGGGAAGGTGGTTGTAAGTCACTTTGAGACGGTGTAGTGAAGAGGGGGGTATAAAAACTAACTCTTCTTGTTATTGGCCATTCTATATGAGAAAGACAACAGGAATAGAGAAATAAATTAGAGTCAGATATAACTGTATTGGTATGCACTTAGGGTTCTGGAGAAGCAGACCATGTCACCATTGGGTTAAAGTGCTCTGGGCAGCAAATGGTTCAGATAATGGTGGGTCTTTCAGCAAATTTCAAGAGTGGAATTTTGGGAACAATAGCTCAGACCAAAATAACGATCAGAAAACACGAGTTGTCATTATAAGAATAATCAAACAAGTGTCAAGCTTGGCCACAGTCAGAGCTTGAGAACATGTCCAGAGGTGTCTGGAGATGAAATGCATTAAGCCAGAAGGAGCTCATGGGAAACAAACAAGATAGCACAATAAAAAAAACTCTGAGGAATAGATTAGGTTTGACACAGGTAGACAGACAAGAGCTTTAAGCTACCTGTTACTTAAGTAGTCCACTCGATGGCTAAAACGCAGAAGTTTGTTACTATAAATTTGGGGCAGGGTTAGGATTTTCCAAATAGAGGCCATGCTGAGATTCTTGTTACTGAACTCAAAGGAAAAGTCTCAGGTTCATGCTTTACATTATTTCTTTTTATTATTTGCATTTCTAGACCACCCCTATCAAGCCATCTCGGGGCAGTTCTGTTATAGCTATAATACTTTCTACAAGTAAGATCCAAGGACTAAGCAGGACAGAAAAAATTTCTAATGAGCCAAGATATCAGCCTTGCCAAGTGGCCTGGAGGAAATTGTCGTCTCCCTTTAATAGAGGCTTGTTTGTTGCCATCTCTTCCCATTTCTACATATGAAGCTTCTGATAAAGGGCAATTTTTCCCAAGCCTGTTGGCAACAGAATACCTGCTGTGCATTGTCCCTCTCAGTAAAACTCCATGATCTATTTCATGACCCAGATTTATAACTAGAATGTGTGAGCCCAAAAAATACTGCCAGCTACTAGGTTCTCACTATATAAATAAATCATGCTCCTAAAAAATACTCAGGGTATAAAGCAAACATCCTTGAGTCTCAGAAAAAATGTATAAGGAAAGCTACCAGCACTAATGAGAAAACAACTTAATTGCCTTCAAGAGATGACCAGACATTTCAAGTCTCAAGAGCACCATCCAATGATGGGTGTCAGTTTATTAATTAGTGCTATGTTTGCTGTTTACCAAAATTAAGAATTGCTTATGACTGATAATAAACCTGCCTCCTCCAGCCATTTTCTCATGAATTATTATAGTATGTACCTCTAGTAATTGGTACATGCCCAGAAATCCTATCCTGTTGCATTGTTCTTACTTTTTTAAAAGCAAAATATTGTGTCCTTGGAAAATTAAGACACAGTGCTCTATGGTGCCATAATCATTTGGATAAATATTATAATAGCTTTTTCCCTCCCAAACACTCCTCTTCTTGTTGTTGTCTACCTTCAGCAGCATGTTAACCTTATAATAGTTTTTTTTTAATTGGACTAGGTGAAAATACCACTGCTCACCTAGTCACTACTTAGAACAAAGTTTACTGGGTGACCTTGGAACAGTCATTCTCTCTCAACTTAACCATGAGATAAAAATTGGGATGCGATCCATATGAAGTATCCAGAACTCCTCAGGAGAAGGGGTGATCTAAACATGATTAATTGATGACTTATCAATATTAAATAATTATTTGTGGGGGGATGTCTGTTTCCTGTTTCACAGTGTCTCGCAGGGATGACATTTCGTGTTCTCGTCTGTGGTTTTCAGTTTCTGGACCTGCAGAAAAGACCCGTATATAGGTTCCTTGATAAATTTAGCACAATTTTCAAACCAATAATATAAGCCAAAATTGAAGACTATCCTAGCCATTATAGCACTATTATCCCAGTAGATACTATAAATAATTTACCATAAGGAAGACTCTTCAAGCAATGGAGAATAGCTTTGTTTTATAGGAATGCAGATACTTTCAAAGCCTTGTGACAGTCTGTTGCCTGGTTAGGACAAAATTCATTAGTAATATCTATGGCCACATATATTACTATTCATATTACTAGTATGTTCATATATAATAATATATTCATAAAAGTTGGGATATCTTCACATATTTTCACACCATGATATTCATTTAGTTAGAGTTCCTGGGTCCCTCCTAGCCATCAACAGAGGGTAGGAGGTTTAGGTTGACAACTCCAGTTTGGGAGGCTCCTGGAGATCTAAGTGCGGACTCTAGGTTGGACAGGGACCTTGTGGGGTGAAATGCCATAGAGTTCACCTTTCAAAGTATCCATTTTCTTCAGGGGAACCGATGTCTGTAGTTTGGAGATGAGCTTTAATTCCAGGGGATCCCCAGGTCCCAGCTGGAGGCTTGCAAGCCTAGCTCAAGTGCCTGTTATAGATGCAAAGTCCATTTCTGATTCCTTTAGTGCCTTCTGTAAAACAGCGTAATAGCAGAAAAGTAAATGATGACAGTTAAAAGACTTAAAGCAACAGAGTGTATGTCCTTCAGTAAAGTGGTTCAATGAAATGTTCTAGTCATTTGTAAAAGCTGAAGGACACAGCAGGAGCAGAGTACAAATTATGAGTGGTGGTCTATAAAACAAACAAAGCAACCTGTTTCTACTTATTTTTTACTCAAATGTAAATTCAAGTATTTTAGGGGATTTCAAATTAGGGAACATATTACTGGAGTTGTAAACACTGAAAGTTTACTAGTGTGAATGTAAATTGTAGATTATTATAAATAAATTATCTGGCACTGCAATATGTACATGCTTCTTTCTAAGTATGTACATCACATTCATTTTGTACAGGAAGCCCTGAATTAAAAAAAAAAAACTCATGTTATTTACCTTTTCTCTATCCCACATGCATATTCTATGGTATTTGTGAGACAGAAAGAAAATCAGGAAACCATTTTAAAAAAACTTGAGTTTTCCTGTCAATTATGTGTCTTTACACTACCTGCTATAAATTATAACCTTGATCATTTGCCCCATTTCATGGATGCTCACAGCCATAGTATAATAGGATGTTTAAAAATCCTGTACATTTATTATTCATTTTACTGTGCTGATCATGAAAATCTATGGCTCTTTTTAAAAAAAAACACGGGTGTAATATAGTCTCTGACTAGTTTGATGTACAACCTGTAATTTAGACAAAAGGCTACTTGTCAGGACAAAATATGGAGAAACAGAATGGTTTTCAATTGGTAAAGATATCAGACAAGGATGCATTTTACCTATCTCTTCAATCTATATACAGAACATACCATATGAAAAACTGGATTAGACTTAGATGAAGATAGAGTGAAAATTGATGGAAGGATCATCAACAATTTGAGATGTGCAGATCATGCCATATTACTGACAGAAAGTAGTGAAGACTTGAAACAACTGCTGATGAAGGTTAAAGCAGAAAATGGCAAAAGCAAAATTACAAATGAACATCAAGAAGACAAATGTAATGACTACTGGGGAATTGTGTGACTTCAGGGTTGACAATGAAGAAATTGAAATTATTCCAGATTTTCTCTTCCTTGGCTTCATCGTTAATTAAAAGATAGAATGCAACCAAGAAATCAGAAAGAGATTCTGACTGGGAATTGAGGTTATAAAGGAGCTAAAAAGATTCTTAAGTATAAGGATGTGTTGCTGGTAACCAAGATGAAGTTAATTAATGCCATAGTATTTCCCGTTACTATGTATTGGTATGAAAGGCGAACAATGAAGAAGGCTAAGAAGAAAGAGTTCATTTGAAATGTGTTGGAGGAGAGTTTTACAGACACTGTCAAAAATAATAATAATAATGGGTTATAGAATAAAGTAAACATCTCCCTGGAACCCTGGAAGGGTTCCTGAATGGGTGGGGGTTAATTAATGTTTAATATATTTTAATGTGTTAAACATTTATCAGGTAATATGACAATATATGATCAAGTTGACCCCCTTGCAAAAAATGGCCCATGATGGCTCTGAGCAGGGTGGGACGGTGAGGGACACTGGGTGGGCAAGTTCATAGCTATGCTTCCTAACCATATTGTGTATGACCGAGCCATTTCTGGGATTTCTCGAAGACTAAAGAATGTTTCAGGGATTTCTCAATGGTAAAAATATTGAGAAAGGCTACCCTAGAAGCTAACATGGCTAAACTAAGGCTATTGCATTTTGGCCACAATATGAGAAGACAAGACTGCCAAAAAGACAATTGTGCCAGGAAGTGGAATACACATGAGATGGATTGACTCAGACAAAAAAGATTTTAGCAAGGCTGTTAATGACAAGATTTTTGGAGAACCTTAATTCATAGGTTCTCTAAAAGTCAGCAGCGAGTGAGTTGATAGCAACACACACATTTATTATTCTAATTGAAATATGGTAAGAAACTGATAAAGACAAGCAGGAGAGAATACTTGTCATCTGAAGTCCCTACAGTTTGGCAAAATAAATTATTCAAGTAAATTACACAATGGTGTAGTTTATTTCTGGTATGTTTTTAAGATAGCTGATGTTGTACTACATTTCCTGCCTGATCAATGCGTGACACCAAATCAACATTCTTTCAAGTGCTCTGAAGTGATTGTTATTCTCTCAAGTCTTTACTTCGTTGGCATTCCATTTGATTTACTGGGTTAGGGCTGTTTGCTTTCATACCCTGTGTCTTTCACCTAAATCTTGCCTGCTTTTTTATTTTTGTAATGTTGCTGGAGTTTAAGGTGATTTCTGTGATCCTAGGGCCTATTAAGATATTGTCTCTACTGTTAGAAATGTTTTTTTCTCATTTATACCTCATTTATGCTGCTTTTACGTCATTTTTATAGTTAGGTTGTAATTACTTATTCATTTGGGATGTAGATAACTTGGTTTAGATTATATACAGAAATTCTGGGATGTCAATATTTTTAAAAAACTAAACAAAGCTTGGGTGTTTTATTTTCAGATGTGATCCAATCTGGTTATTTTACATGAGTTTTTATAATGTGCTCGGACCTAGAAAAAATGTCTAGATATGTTGAAGAGTCTTATGATCAGATTAACATTAATTCATTAATATACATATCCAACATGAAAGCTGGCTACTTTGCCATGCAGGAACTCAAAAGTTGAGCTGAACAATAAAAATAATGTAAAACTTGTTAATTATTTATTATAGTGCACAGTTAAAAACAGAATAAAAACATCTTAAAAACTATACTGAACTAACAACACATAGGACCAAACGTGTTTCGACCCTTCCGGGTCTTCCTCAGTGGTCAAAATTATAATAATACGCGACGCACATGAGAATACACTCTGAGTACAGAACTTAATGATAGCGAAGAGCGATGACTTTAGGGACATAACATAGGAATTGGTCTCCAAAAAGGATATAATTTATACATATTGGTTGGAGCCATAAGTTACAGTCCCCACTCAACCATTCAGCTACACATTATAGAGAGTGCCATATAGTGTATTATTATAATTTTGACCACTGAGGAAGACCCGGAAGGGTCGAAACGCGTTTGGTCCTATGTGTTGTTAGTTCAGTATAGTTTTTAAGATGTTTTTATTCTGTTTTTAACTGTGCACTATAATAAATAATTAACAAGTTTTACATTATTTTTATTGTTCAGCTCAACTTTTGAGTTCCTACCTGTTAAGGTTGGGTTTTGTTCCTTTTTTGGTTTAGCATACTTTTGCCATGCAACCTGAGACATGGTTACCTTGTTTTTAATTCATGATTCCTTTTCCTGCAAGATCTTGTTCTCCTGAACTCCATAAATTATCTGAACTAAACTATGCAACAATGCTAATATTTACACTTTATTATCATATACACACTTCTTATATAGGCTGAACAAGTAATATATGAAATAGCCCTGTATCCCATTTATTTTGATGGGTTTTCTTCACAAGTAGGTGTGCTCAGGAACATTGCTGAAGAGGTATAATCCTTCACATGGTGTGATACTGCTCCAGGCTCTTTATAATTGTCACCGGTAAGGCTGCCTGTTATCTCAACCAGTCTTATCTGAACTTAAAAACCCCAGATAAGCATGATTTGGCAATTTTGTTCTGATTCTGTATAATGATGCACTAGTTTATAATGACTGAAAAGAGGGGCAAAAATATGAAGTTTGGGACGCAGCCCAATTGCAGATTCTTCCTCAAGCTTATCTGCAGGGAACACATCTCTGGTAATAAAAATGAACAGGATGAAAATCTACCAGTAAGCTCTCCAGATATACTTATGACATTGTATTGCCTTCTGTCCTTGGCTCCAATTGAAGAGTCAGAATATACAAACTTTTGTATGTGTTCTGTATGCCAAAAGGAAACTGCACCATGAGATTCTTCAGCAATTAAAAAAAATACAAAGTATGTATACTTCTTTCTCTACAGAGGTATAAAGACCTTGCTGTTTTAAAAAATGCAACAGAAACACTAACCAGAAGAAAAATACTGTTTCATGTTAATAATCAGCTACTTTATTGAAAAAAATACTAATAATGTTGCATTTCATGGACCATCAACATAGTACATTTTTCTCATGCAGGAAGCTGCCTTATACTGAACCAGGAATTCAATGGGCACTAGGACCCAGGGGACACCGGCAGGGGCAGATCTCTCTCTCTCTCTCTCTCTCTCTCAGCAGGAGCCACAGCAGGTAATCAGGGCTCCTTTGTAGCAGGGAGCCATGGGTAGTTTGGGGCTTGCTTGCAGTTTGTCTCTGTTTCCCCCTTGCAGCAGGAACCATAGCAGGTAATGAGAGGTCGTTTGCGGTTTGGCAGGGCTCTCTGTGTGAGTCTCTCAGGCATCTGAGAGCAAAGTGGCTAGTGTCCAGGGAAGGAGGGCAGGAACTGCAGGGGCAGGGCCAATCAGGGTTGACCCTATTTTATCTCGGACAGCCAAGACACTCTCCACTTCCAGGGTTGTTTCACAAATATTAAGAGGAACAATGGATAAGGATAAGACCATTGGTCCATCAAGGTCAGTATTGTCTACTCAGACTGGCAGCAGCTCTCCAGAGTCCCTGTGGTCACATTCCATTCTGCCAAGGCCAAGTCCTCAGACCCCAACTGAGGAAGCATCCACAAGATGGAACAAAACAAGATTACAAAAACCAAGAAGTTAGATACTCGAACCTTCCTGTAAGGTATACCACCACCTCTGAAGGGTTCTCTAAACTTTCAAGACCCAGAGGCTTATCTGGGACAAACAGGCATCATAACTCTAACCAGAGCTAGAAAGCCACAATGCAGAATGGTAGACATAAGTTACTGCTTAGCTTGTTCAAGAAGGAGACAAAGGTTTAAAAAAAAATTGTTTTTATCAAGGTGCATGTATGGTAAATTGATATACTAGTAATACACACACAAAAAAGAACATAGTGAACTATCACTAACTAACACAGTATACTCACTTAAGAAGAAGGAATGGCAAAATTTCAAAGTTCAGAATCCAAAGGTGCAGTATACATGATGCAGGTACAGGAAACGTAGGACAAAGGTATGACAAAATGGTATAACAACTTAAGTTTCTTTATGGTTTAATCCCACATGGGATTCTAAACACAAAAGCCAATGTTCATTTGCCAATTCATTAATTAATGGACCAATAACATTACTGCTGTTCAAGCAGGAGACTCAAGAAGAGCCAATCACATGTCAGGAGTTGGAATGTTGATTTCATCTAGCAAGAGGCCTAATTCCTACAACAATTTAATTGGCAACATCTGCAGCTCGTTGCTTTATCTGTGTTAGCTCTGGCTGAGTTAGCCTTCCAAGGGCACAGGTATAGGCACTTAATTGGGGAGCACATACTTGTACTGAGAGAACAGATCTTTTTGCAGCCTGCTCTGGCACTTGCAGGGCTGACCAAAGTTTTAAACAGAAGCAGAAAAACATGAAGCCATTATTTCACTACAGATCCAGGTACCTACTGCCTGGTCGTTCTAACCAAAGATTCCCATCCATTGAACCTCCAAAACAGTCCAGTTTTCCGCTCTGAATTACCACTCATTGACCAGTTTTCATAATCATGTGATGGTATGGATATGCCTACATGAGAGCTCACAGTTTTGTCCTAAGCAGAGTTACACTTTCTGGGCAATTACAGTTAGCAGTCTTAGAAGGTTGTAACTCTGCTTAGAATCATACCATTAGAGCTGTATTTCTTTTCCCATTGATTATTGAAGGGCTGACAAATGCAGACTTTATTTCACTGTTATATAGGTTTAAGAGAGATGTCCTGCATGTTATTGCCATGATGATGCATCTTTTAGAATATTCATATGCTATCCGGAAATGCAGAGTCAGTATATGGAGTGGAGCTTTTAGAAAGATTTATGAGGCTATTGGAGGCAGATGGTTAGATAGCCAACCATACGCAGAACAACTTCATTAATCCTTATGGTAAGAGCAACATCCCAAAACTCTGGGTACTCAGCCATTTGGATGAATAAGATGGCTAATCATCTGGAGTGGGGGGAATATAACTAAAGGCTTGGTCTCTGTCTGATGGTCCCATGCTTAGAGGAAAAATCTGCTTTCCTTCTTCTCCCTACATGTGCAGGGAAAATATTTGCCCACTCCTGCACTCAAATTAACTCCTGATAGCTGTAATTACATAAGCAAAGATCACTCCCTGCCTATTTTCTATCCTCTCTCTAATCCAGTGAACCAGAAATATGATGCTCTAGATCACTGGCTTAGGGAGAGGACACCATGCACAGAGATACTGTGCACCATGCACTAAGGCCCCCTTCAAGGATCGCTGCCTTGTTGTGGCAAGGGGGCTTGTGTAGTTCAGTGAAGCTATGAGCTATGCCGTGCAGGGCCACCCAAGACGGACAGGTCATAGCTGAGAGCTCTGACAAAAGGTGATCCACTGGAGAAGGAAATGGCAAACCACTCCAGTATCTTTGCCATGAAAACTCTATGGACAGTTCCAATGGCCACCTCATGAGAAGGAAGGACTCCCTGGAGAAGAGCCTAATGCTGGGAGCAGTGGAGGGCAAAAGAAGAAGGGGACGACAGAGAATGAGGTGGTTGGATGGAGTCACTGAAGCAGTAGGTGCAAACTTAAATGGACTCCGGGGAATGGTAGAGGACAGGAAGGCCTGGAGGATCTTTGTCCATGGGGTCGCGATGGGTCGGACACGACTTTGCACATAACAACAACAACAACAATGCACTAAGGTGACCAGATTGTCCCACTTTTGGAGGGACATCTGGGGGCACCTGGCAAATTGTACTTATGTTGAAATTAAATATATATAAAGGTAAAGGTAAAGGTATCCCCTGTGCAAGCACCGAGTCATGTCTGACCCTTGGGGTGACGCCCTCCAGCGTTTTCATGGCAGACTCAATACGGGGTGGTTTGCCAGTGCCTTCCCCAGTCATTACCGTTTACCCCCCAGCAAGCTGGGTACTCATTTTACCGACCTCGGAAGGATGGAAGGCTGAGTCAACCTTGAGCCGGCTGCTGGGATTGAACTCCCAACCTCATGGGCAAAGCTTTCAGGCGGCTGCCTTACCACTCTGCGCCACAAGAGGCTCATATATAAATATATATATATATATATATATATATTATATATATATATATATAATATATATATATATAAATATATATATATATATCACAATACTATTTTTGTGTTCTATGCGTTCTATGAAACTTTTTGTTGCTCCATATAGACAAAACTTTTAATCAAGAACCCCCCCAGTCAATTGTGTCCTGCTTTACCAATGTTAAAATCTGGTCACCTTACCATGTACAGAAATCAGGAATGAGTCTGTGTGTCATGAACATGGCTTAAGTCTTCTAGTTGAATGGCATATATGTAAATATCTGCTCTTTCTTCATCATTCATCTGTCTCTCTCCCCACCACTGAGAAGAAGAGTTGGTATTTATACCCCACTTTTCACTACTTGAAGGAGTCTCAAAGCAGCCTTTCCTTCCTCTCCTCACAATAAACACTCTGTGAGGTAGGTGGAGCTGAAAGAGGTCATCCAGCTGACTTCATGAGGAGGAGCAGGGAATCAAATAAGGCTCTCCAGATTAGAAGCCACTGTTCTTAACCACTACACCAACCTGCAAGCTTTGGAACGGCACCTGGAAATGAAAGCCAAATACAGCTTTGGGTGCTGCAGCAGCACTAGAAATAGAAATAGCAATAGAAATAGAAATTTCTAGCAGCACTAGAAATAGTGCCAAATCTGGCCTTGTTTATTTGGATCTGAGTTTTGTAATATTTAATTTGGATTAATGACCTTCCAAAGTTTACAAATGTCATGTTTAGTTCATCTCTTAATCATGTATGTTCTGGATGCATATCCCTAATTTAGGGAATTAAGGCACCATAGTATTACTGAGCTGTCTAGTAAACTCCTATTTTTATTGAATGAACTACTGAATCTAGATATCTTCACCTGGAATGAATAACTTTATTATTATTATTATTATTATTATTATTATTATTGTTATTATTATTATTATTGTTATTGTTATTATTATTATTATTATTATTATTATTATTTAATTTTTAGACCGCCCTCAGGGCGGTTTACAACATAAATAGTTAAAACACCATAAAATCCCGATAAAAACCCCAATTAACATCAACAAAAGTTACATATAACATATAAGTGGCGGTGGTCATAATTCTGATATTAGTTACCTGAGTTCCCCCCAAGTTCAGCCTGGTGGGGAGAATAATATTCAGAAGAGGGTGGCACCAATACAATAGATCTAACAATGATCTTGATGTTAGAGATCTCAATATTGGAGGGGATCCTCTGATGGATTTGTGGGAGAGCTGCCCTGGCCTCAACCATATGCCTGGTGGAAGAGCTCCGTCTTACAGGCCCTGCGGAAAGCTGGTAGATCCCGCAGGACCCTTAGCTCTTCTGGGAGCTCATTCCACCAGGTTGGGGCCAGGACTGAAAAGGCCCTGGCCCGGGTCGAGGCCAGGCGAACATCCCGTGGGCCCGGGACAACCAGTAAATTCATACCCACAGAGCGGAGTGCCCTTGTTGTGAAACTTGTTGTGAAATGTTTGCGAGACATCTGCTGAATACATTCTTGAGAGTGAATTTTATTTAGATGTTGCCATTGGAACAGATGAGAGGTTTGATTAGATTGTCCCAAGTTGGGCGGCTCTCCCTCTCCTGAGATGGCCTTCTGGCCTTCTGCAATCCTGCCACGAAAGAAGTTGCCTGGCCCACTGGACTGAGAATAAAGGAGAGATGATTCTGACACTCATTTCCTTTCCCTTCCACACTTTATTAGTTAAGGGGTATTTCTTAAATAGCATTCTACCATAATAAGTCCTGAAAATTCTAATCATAATACTATCCAGACAATTTATCCCATCAGTCTTAAATTTGGCACAGGGAGTCTACCTGGAGACTGAATTAGTCTGGCCAAGATTCAGAAACATCTGTTCTAAAATGGATAAGTTACAGACATGTTTCAAAATTGCCTTAATTTAGAAGCATCACAAGTATGCAACTGGTGTTTTTTTCTCTTTTTTTAGCAATCTTGTTTCATATCTTCCTTTCTGGTGTTAGAGTCTGTCAATCATTCATAAATATTCCAGATGCTCTATTTCTGTATATATCCATTGGGCTTTAATCATGTTATGAAGTTCAACATGGCCATTTTAAAACTTTTATTGAAGCTAAGCAACTTATATGTCCATGCATGGGTCTTTAAATAAGCCTTCTCTCTTGATATTTTTCCATCTATCAACATCTGAAACCTCAGCAGAAACTCAGGTAAATGATAGATCTCCTAGAAACCATAAGGAAGCGACTTTGGACTATGGAGACAGTAATTGGGATATGAACAGAACAAGTAAGAGAGTCCCTTTTAAATTTTGTATTGAATACTTGGGAATTTTTTTAGCCTAAAAGCATGGATGCAAATTTATAATCCATGTAGTTACTGTGAATGGTCAGGGACTTTAGGCAAGTGTCCCAGGGTGAAGGTGATTCTGTCCTTGAATTAAGGCCATGTTCACAGACTGACCACTAAACTACCTCTCCTCTAAAGACTATCACACTTCAATGCTAAATCCAAAAAAATGTGAAGGACCTGCATGAGGTCCCAAGCAGAGGACCCTTGGAGTAATGGCAAACATTTTGGATCAGATTTTGAGACAACATGCAAGGTGGTGGTTCCCCTGATCTAAACCCCCAAGCTCTCCTCTCCTGCAAGTACTCAAGTAGTGGTTGGAGTAAGTATGCAAGAGAGCCCCCCTTCCTGTCATCTGGGTAGTATTCTGCCATCATTCAAATTTATCTGCCTTTTCCTTCCCCTCAGTGGTTTGTGTCCCTGGATGGGGTTGCACTCCCCAGTCTGCTAACTCTAAGTTAAGTGTAAGAAGATCATAGTCTGATGAAGGGTGCTTGCACTCAAAAGCTCACACCTTAAAGAAATCTTTGTTGGACTTAAAGGTGCTACTGGATTCTGATTTTATTGGTCTAAGTTAAGTGTTTGAGCTATGCATGGCTAGGCATTAGTATAAGAGCTTTGGCCACAGCTGGAGATCTTTAAAAAGGATACATATCTTTATTTAACTAACATACACCTCTATTAACTAGTAGCACAGATGCATAGGAAAATTTATTTTATTTTATTTAGATTTATAGGCCGCCCTCCCTTGTGACTCAGGGCACTTTACAGAGCACTTGAATTGCATAATACACTACAACATAAGTTCAATAACTGAATCATTAACAATGCAGCATTGTCAACAATAATCATAACAAAACAAAACAATGTTTATTTACCCTGAGTTCCTTTCAGAGGAATGGGCACAAGATGGGCACAAGATATCTGAAAGAGTAGGTACTCAATGAAGACTTCATTTTCTTTTTATTCATTGGTTCTTTACTTGTATATCTTGCAAGGAGCATGCAAAGACTTTTAACTCTTTGGGGCTTTACGCACCGGGATCTTTGTTGCAAATTGGTCACTGAATGAAAAATCGCCATTTAAAATAGTGGAATTCGTTGTTATGCATACCTGCCTTTGTAGTGGAATCCAGTTGCGTTTTGTAGCGTTTCCCACAGCTTCCGGTCTCGGCAGAAATCGCTAGAAAGGAAGCGCTATTGCCAAGCTCGTCCCGCCCCTGACCGTCAAGCAGCCAATGGGCAGCCGTTAGCATGCTCCCAAACAGCCCCTTTCCCTTTAAGAAAGGTTTTTTAAAAAAAAAACAGACCCATTGTAGCGAATCTGTGTAGATTCGTTGCAACGGAGAGACCCATCCAGCTGCCTAATGTGAGCTGTCGTTTGATCGTATGATCGTTGCCACGCTGCCTCGAGTGAAAAAAAAAAATCCCCCCCCTCTCACGGGCCCGATTTTCGGCTGAATTAATGTGTAAAAAATAAAGGGACTTTATTTCAGCAAACAGGCTTTTCTGTGGTTTGTGCTTAGTGACTAAAGGTGAAGGACTGAAGCCAGGGAAGCCTCTAAACAGAAAGAGGCTCGCTGGTGCGTTTATCCCCGCTCGCTCGGAGAAAAAAAAATGGCGATCGCTTCGCCGGAAGTTTGGAGGACAGGCTCAGGAGGAGGGACTTTGAAGAAACCGCAACAATGTTAACGCACAGGTCTTTTTTGCTAGTGTTGCAGATTGGTTGCAAGAGTGTAGCGCTTTCCGGAGGGTGAATCCACTTTTTGGGATTCCCCTGAAAGCGCTACAAGGAAGCGCTTTTTGCAGATTGGTTTCAGGTGTGTGGCAGATTGTCTACGACGTCATGCGTTATGGCAAATCAATAGCGTTTCCAATTGGCAACCATTGTGCGATTTTGAAGGCGTG
This sequence comes from Paroedura picta, assembly GCF_049243985.1. NCBI lineage: Eukaryota > Metazoa > Chordata > Lepidosauria > Squamata > Gekkonidae > Paroedura > Paroedura picta. The sequence continues at coordinate 30,849,083 of NC_135371.1, forward strand.
CAAAAAGCCCCTTTATCTCCCAGCTGGGAGGAGATTTATTTGTCCTGTCTTGAAATGAGGGCTGAGTCCTCACATTTCCCACCATCCACCTTTACCCAATTATAACAAGATGCATATCTTTGGTCTTTATAACTCTAACTCAAGAGCCTCTTGTGGCGCAGAGTGTTAAGCGGCAGAAATGCTGTCTGAAGCTATCTGCCCATGAGGCTGGGAGTTCAATCCCAGCAGCCGGCTCAAGGTTGATTCAGCCTTCCATTCTTCTGAGGTCAGTAAAATGAGTACCCAGCTTGCTGGGGGGTAAAATGGTAATGACTGGGGAAGGCACTGGCAAGGCCACCTTGTATTGAGTCTGCCATGAAAACGCTGGAGGGCGTCACCCCAAGGGTCAGACATGACTTGGTGCTTGCACAGGAGATACCTTTACCTAACTCTAACTTGGCAAGTGGGCAAATTATTATTGGTGTTCTACTTATTTAACTTCATAAATGGAGCATAGCCTGGTTCCCACCGGATGTTGTGATTTATCTATGTTCAGGACCTCTTGTGTGTTAATCAGAGCACCCAGCATTTCTTTATCACAATAGTGGTTTCTGAACTAAAGAAGGACTTTGTCTGTCCTTGAGAGAAGGAAAGGTAAAATAATGTGAAAAGGGAATGGAATTTTAATGCTTGAGTAACAATATCAAACCTGGATATAAGTTAGAAACCAAACAGAAGAAGCTAACTTAATGTGGGTATGGTTGCAAGCTAGGTTTATTTGATATCTGTTGTAACAAAATATCTACTGCTCAGACATGTGGCTCTTTGATTAATTATCTGAATGGCATTTTTATTACCTGTTCTAGGATCCTCTAGAGAGGCTGTGCCACAAAGAAGTTTAAGTTGGGGACTTGGGGGTGCATTGTCCTTTAAAGCCATAGAGTTTCCAGCAATTCCTAGAGCTACTCTATACCACTTCTTGATTTTCCTGGAAGTGACACTGACCGATTATGCATGGCAGCAGCCACACTGGGCCGCCACCGTTCGAGTGCACCAGGGTAAAAAGCCCTGCCGTCCCCCGAGTACGCATGGGGTGGGGCATTCCGGGCGCATGCTGGCCGCCGCAGCACAACAACCCCGCACACACAATGCGGAGCTAGAAACGCTTGGAGCACGGGTAAGCTGTGGTGGCAGCTGGGGAGGGGGAATCAGACTCCCCAGGATGGTGTGTAGCAGCATACTGCTCTCCCACCATGGCGGGGGTGGGGGGATGCCTCTGTCAGCTCTGTAGAGCCGCGGAGCTGGCAGGAGCAAGAGGCATCCCTACAGGGATGCTGTAGGCCGAGGGAGGAGCTGGGCGTGAAGGCCCAGCTCCTCTGATTACACATAGGGCTGGCCCGACCCAGCCCTTGCTTGGGCCTGCTGCATAATCGGTCACATTGGCACACAAATGCTGACTTCTTTATTTTTCATGTATTTGATCACTGAAACTGCCCACAATAGCAGGAGGCCTGTCAGACCCTATTCCAGACTGTCTTCAAAGAGAATGTCATGCAGATCCCATTGCCATAGTTTTGCATGGATGGAGTAGTTGTGTTGGCCTAGGCCACTGCAACTGACTCATCCTTTTTCTTTTATGAGCAATCCAGAAATGGCACCTAGCACAAGTTGTGAGACATAAACTTTTGTTCTGATTTGCATTATTAGTGGTAGCTAACAATTTTGAAGCTTGTAAATGTTGTCCAAGCCAAAAAGGCATGAAACATACAAAAGCAGAAGTGGAGAGTTATTTTTTCCAGCATGTAGCAGTTAGCATAATTGGCTGTCTACTTCAGCTTCCTTGTGGAAGTCAGTAGGACCAAAAAAAAAATCACAATAAATAATGTGTGTGACTAGCAGCATGAAAAATGAATTCATACAGCCGCGGGTAATCTGCAAGTAAATCACCTGCCCAGATATGGGCAAGAGGAAATAAAAAGAGTGGGTGAGAGTTTGAGTGCAGGTGAAAAAACAAAGCCAGAAAAAAGAAGTGTGTGGGTGTGGGGGGGGGGACAGCAGTGAAGAGGCAACAAGTGGAAGGTCCCCAGATGACCTCTGCCCTAGTGACTGGAAAGTGTTGTTGTCAACTCCTTATCAGGGAGAAAAGGTGATGTGACTGAGCCATGAACAAAGATGCATGTCAGCAAAAAGTTCCAGGAGATCTGTGAGTCAAGATCACCCAGTGTTCCAAGCAAGACAGAAAGAAGGGAAAATAAACTAAAATCTACAGAAATCATGACATGGGGCAGAGAACATCTTACTAATATCTTCTTTCCCAACCAGTCAGTATCAAGACCTGGGCTGAATCTGCACAGAGCTTTTATTGCAATCCCAGGTTGATTAAGTCCCTGCCATCTACACAGAATGTGATTTCCATTTTCATTTGGGGCAATTTAAATTTTTTACCTGCAACAAGCATGATTGGTCTGGAGTGACCTTAACTTTCCCCCACAATATCCAGGAGTAGTTTTAACCCTTGATATTCGAAAAATTGGCATGAGTAAATGTGCAGCTGTCTGCTTCCCCCAAAGTAACTTGTTACTGCCTTGTGGCTCCAATGGTGTAACAACAGGGTCTGTCCCTGATTGGCTGGGCACCAGTTCAAAGAATTCCTAGTTCCTGGTTGCAAGATTTATTTCTTTTTAAAACTTGAATGTGACTGTGTTCCACAATTCACACTTCTTGCAGCAGAGATTTGCTTCATTCAGTGAGAGGCTGCTGCTGTCTCATTTTTGCTCATCTCGGCTCCCCCACCCACCCACAGATTCAATCCCTGTGAGGTAGGAGAGGCTGAGAGATCAGGGAGGAAGTTCTCTTACTTCTGGGTTCTCTGCTCGTCTCACACACAAACACACACACAAACACTGGCTTGCACGCAACCTCGTGCAGATGGTTATCTGTTTCAAGTAATGGGAGGGGTGAGCACAAAGACTCTGGTTCAAATTGATCTGAATTCAGCAGGATCAAAAGCGGGGGGGGGGATGCTCCATGCAGATTCAGCCCTGGTCTGGCCAGCCTTTTTGAATTTTATCAGAAATCTCCCTTGACCTTTTTCTCCTGACCAGTCAGCTTGGCCATCCATTGTGTGTGTGTGATTGTGCTTTAGGTCATATTTTAATAAAGCAGCAGCTTTGTTTTTGAAGCACGCAGAGTTTGTTTTCTGTTTGGTACTTTAGGCTCAAAAACAAATCCTGGCTAAATGGGTTGGAGTCTTAGGGAACAGAGCCTGTTCAACTTTCCCTTGGTCCCCAGCACATGAAGATTTTTTCTCTAACAAATATACTTTGGCAAGGGTACTAAAAAGGGGAGACTAAAGAGGAGAGCCATCATGATATGGCGGTGAAGAGTGGTGGACTCTAATCTGGAGAACAGGGTTTGATTCCCCACTCCTACACATGTAGCTGGCTGGGTGACCTTGAGTAAGTCACAGTTCTCTCAGGGCTCTCAGCCCCACCCACCTCCCAAAGTGCCTGTTCTAAGGAGAAAAAGAGTAGGTGATTTTAAGCCACTTGTAAGCCACTTCAGGTAGTGAAAATTGTAAGCCACTTCAGGTAGTGAAAATTGGGGTATATAAACCAACTCCTTTTCTACTATTAAAAGCAGAGGATACAAGGGGAGCCACTGAGCTAGGCAAGTTGAGTTCTAAGCACCAGATGAGATTTGGTGAGCCCCCAGAATTAGAAGTGATCTCCAAACTATAAAGATCAGTTCTCCTGAAGAAAATGGCTGCTTTGGAAGGTGGGACTCTATGACATTATATCCCATTGAGTTCCTTCCCCTTCCCAAACCCCACCCACACAAGGTTACATCCCAAATTTCCCCCCAAAAATCCAATCCTCAGTTTACAGCCCTGCAATCATGTCATGTAATTTTGTTAATACATTATTAGTTTGAATGTTTAAATTTGGGACATGGGAATTGAGAAATTTCGACTTGGAGCCTGTAGTGGTTCTCCCCAGGCTTCTGCCACTGCCTTGGCCCCCACTGGGTGTACAGTGGCTGACTAGGGGCAGACTCAGGGGCAGGGCAGCCATTGCCTCAGCCCCCACTGGGCATTCAATGGCTGCTTAGGTCCCCAGGGCTAGCACAACTGCTGCCAAGGCTTCAGGGTTGGGGAGGCACTGCCTTAGCCCCCTCTGGGTGCACAGTGGCTGGCTGTGCCCTCTACATCTTCTGACACGCTCCATGGGTAGGACTACAGACATCATGTCTGTATTCATTTCCGTTTGATGAAGTACGCCAGAAGATGTGTCCCACATCAAACAGGAGAATAGGTCATTACGTGCTACCCCACCTAAAACTTTCCAAGAATAGGGTAACTTTCCTTTGACTTTCGCTTATAGAGATTTTATTGGGCAGAATCAATAAAGTTTTGCATGTTATAATAAATCATTTTATAACTAATGGGCATAACTATGCAGAGGTTCACTTAGAATTTGTATTCATTGCCACAAGTTTCAAGAGTCAAGAATAGTACCAAAAGACTCATCATACACATTTAATTCCTGGAAAACTTACCAGCTATAATTGGCCTTGTAATTTTTTAAAACTGATTCATGAAAGAAACTTCACACACCAAATAATGCCTATGTCTTATGGGTGACTGCTCCTTTGTCCTAACATCTAGGTAACACCTCTCTACTGGTCTGATGACTGGGAGATTTTCTACACAATTGCTCTGTTTATTACTGAACCAAAAAATCAGTAATGAACCTAAGGGGTTGAACAACCTGTTAGATTTCCGCTGCTTTTTGTAACTGCTGACTAATCAGTGTTCATAGTATCCCACAGCTGTTGCTAGTTACAAATGGTATTTAACAGTCATCCCACCCTGACTCAGGTGCTTCTGGAACGCCTGAAGCTAGGAGTAGCAGTTGTTATAACAGTCTTGTAAGTCTCTAATATAACTTGGGTTTAAAAATAGGGGGGGAAATTAGGATTTTGTTGCCGTAGTTTTTGTTTAACTATGTTTATTCAATTAATTTTACAGTAATTGACTGTATGGTATACAAGTTTATATATCATACAGTATACCATATATACCTCTACCGAGGTTCATATTCATGTTACCATAATAATTTTAATGTTTTGTTTTTGTTTTAGACACTCTGTTAAAGAGCTTGTTTCTCTAAATTGAAGTTCCCTGTTGAAAAAAAGTATGTGTTCATGACATTATTCAATTGTATCTTTGTTATGCATTTATTAATTATTTTTGAAGAATCATTAATTGTACCTTTATATATTTTCTATGAATTGATGTCCCTTGAAAAAGCCACACAGCGAAACATGTTGGGATTTGTTTAAAATTCTGGACATTAAAGAACCACGGAAGTTTGAAGACTCCTTAGAAGTCTGTTTATTATATGTGTAACATTTGATATACCATATTGGTATCCCAGGGCCCTATTTCTTTCTGTTTATTACTGGACATGTCAGAAAGGAATCTAGGATAAAACCCTTTTTTGTAAAATCTTCATTATTTTGATGCATGACAACACTCCAGCATCCAATTTCTACTTAAACTTTGAAGTGGCACAGTCCAATAACAGATATGTTGAACAAGGCTGGTTCTCATGGGATTTGCCTCTTATTGGCATATAAATAGGTTTTCCTGAGCCTCCCAAAAATAACAGTACTTAATCAGTACATATGGAAGGATGCTCAAACACCAGCTCTGAGCAGTAAATGTGAAAGATGGCATGTATGCACATTTTTATATAATGACAAAAACCTGGATCCATAGAAGTAACATATGAGGAACACTGAGTTAATTTAATTTGCTTGTGTCTACCCATTTCTTTGAATCTGTCAGGGCAAAGCAGTTATCACTAGAACCATCTGGCTTTTCAAACTTTATCATAGGAAAAAAACCTACATGTTTTTTTCAAGAGCTACTCTGAATCGACTATGATTTTTACAACAGGGAGATATTGTTACAGTAATTATAACATATCATTTGAGATGATCACACTGCAGAGTTCTTAAAAATTCTGTTTTGCAAACTCATTTCCAAATTTAGATTTTAGCATTGGTGAGTGCAACCTACACCCAATTAACCACCCATCAGAATTAACAATAATCTTTAATTAACAACTTTGTCATCATAAAAATAAAAGGACATTGTGTCAATTACTGTATGAGAATGGAGAATGGATTGAATGTAAGATACTTGGGACAGCTTTCTATTATGCCTCACAATGTATGCTTCCACCACAACACTAGTACACACTAAACCTTTCCATCCCCCTTAATTATTAAGAAAAGAAATTGAGTATTTGATTACAGGAAATGATAACACAATATTATTTCAAAACAGTTTATTAAATTTACTACTAAGTCGATGTTTCTAGAGATTCTAGATTAAGAAAAAAGTATACAACATTCATTACCTGCAAGGTGAACTGAGCTGCAGCTGAATCCTTAGAAGAAGATCAAGAAACAGACCTCTAGAGGTGGATCATGGAGTACATTCTTAAACAATTTGCTGTGCTCAGTTGTTAAAGGCAGTCATTTCCCCATAATGAGCTTTCGTAGAAGTACCTTCTTTGAGGGGTCATAACCTTGACCCTATAAATCCAGTCCTCACCACACCACCTGGCAGCCATGTTTGCAATGCATTTTGTTTCCCTCCCTTTGGAAGAGGATGAAGTAAAACAGGGTTAAATGGCCGCTGGGTGGACCCATCAAGCTTATAGGTTTAAATGAGCAGCAGCCATTTTAGGGATCCCTTTCACTCTCTCCTGCTTGGAAGTGGGGGGGGGAAGCAAAATTGATAGCTAATCAGTATAGCTGTTTATGCCTGAATAAAAGCTGAGGGGGAACCGGCTTTTATGCAGGTAAACTATACACTAGCTGAAAAGATTAGAGAATCAGGTTTCAGTTTAGAAACACTGGGAGGGGTGTGTGTGGAAAATGCCAGTAATACTGAACGCATATTTCTGTTTGTGATTAGAATATAAGAAAAATGGAAGAAGTTTTTTCATGGGATGGCGGTAAATAACATCAGCTGATAAATAATATCTAATTAAAACTTCACTAAATAAAGGTAAAGGTATCCCCTGTGCAAGCACCAGGTTGTGTCTGACCCTTGGGGTGACGCCCTCTAGCGTTTTCCTGGCAGACTCAATACGGGATGGTTTGCCAGTGCCTTCCCCAGTCATTACCATTTAATATCTCATTAAAACTTCACTAAAAGACAGTACATATTTTCTCTAGATAGTTGGTATAGCCAGCCTCCATTCCCATGCCTATATTTACTGCTGGGCCCTCAAGCACTTTCTCCTTTTAAACAGCAATATCTGTGACAACAATTATCTCGTTTATGTTCTACCCTTGTTTCCAAAATTAATTGTGATCTTCATGATTTTTTAAAAATATCTGGAACCAAATAATATAATTGTGATTTTACTGATGTTATATTCTTTTACATGGTGTTCAAGTTCTTAATGGACTTTCTAAACTTCGGGATTAGCCCTTATTTCTGAAACCTTGATGCTATAGTGGTAGCCAGTCTTGTGTTTCCAAATAAACTTCTCTTGGGAAACTAAACCTGCTAGATCTCTAAATTTTTAAGACATTGTTTTTGTGTAATTTTTGTTAAATACAATAACCTAATTCCTATCCTAGATGGAAATTTAAATGATCAAAGCTAACAGAGGACTTAATTTAAATCCATGTTTGTCCCATGAGATTAACAATTACACAGGAATTAACATCTGCCCTTAATACCTTTTATGTTTGCTTTATTCAGCCCAAGGTCAAATTTCTATAGATATTATGATGAATGTTCTGAAGTTTAAGGGAATGAATTTCATTCTGAACATAAGACAGCACAACAACTCTTTTATCAATAGATTTAAGCATATTAACATAACCCAACTTCGGTCAGAGCGCCTATATTACTATATTTTCATTGAATTAAAAATATTGTTAATAATATTTTATGTATAATGTCTCAATCCTCTCCACATCTTTTATTTCCTTGTTTCCATTGGGCACAATCAAATACTTTTTTATTTATTTGTTTATTTGTATTTATCTACTGCCCACCCTCCTGCAGCTCAGGGCAGTTTACAGAAAACAGTGGATTACAGGAAATATTAGATGTGTAATAGTACAAAGAGGTTTGAAAACTGAATCAAGAATCGTAACATCGCCGATCATAACATAGTGTAACATAACATGTTCAATGGTGATTTTGAGAGCAACCCCATAGAGTGGGTTTGTTTGGAGGGGGATCTAATAGATGTTGCCACTGGCCATGACCAAATGCCTGGTGGAAGAGTTCTAGAACTGTGCTAGAATGGACAGGGTATGTTCATATTCTCAAATAATAGTTGAGGCAACCAAACAAGATCAACACATATATATAATCAGAAGATTTCCCTAAACTATTCATATGGCACAAATATTGTTTGTGAAATAATGTTAATGAAATAATGTTCAGTCCCAACTTCAATAAGCTTTTTTGATAGAAATCCTCAGATAGTAATCCTCAGATGAGCATATTGCATGTGCTTGGAATTCGGCAACTTGTGGTGATCTTCTAGATACGTGCCATCACCATGCTGCATGAGAAATGCAACATGGGGATTTTCAGCTTTGATACACGTGAACCAGAACCATGCAAAATCCATGCACCTTTCAGACAACATGGCAACCATGTGTTTTGGGAGGATTGTTCTGGATATGCTCATTCATGTTCTGGATATGTGTGCTTGGCAAGCTCTGAAGAGGGCATCTATCTTACACATATCTATTGACCTGTCCTCTCCTTGTCTGACTGTCCAGATAAATGAAACTAGACAATGAGACACTAGAATAAATGTCCTATAAGATGATTTCCACCTGATCTATATATAGGAAATAATTTTGTTTAGAGTATTACATTTGCCAATGGAGTATGATTCAAATTAGAATGTAATTAGTAAAGATTAGAATGCCCATTTGTTGTATAGTGTTTTTTTTACATTTAAAATATAATTTGTCTACAAGTTAAATTTCTTTTTAAAAGTCAAATCTAACATCTACATTTTGCTTAAAATAAAACTGCATCTGCACTCATACTCCATTTTAGGTGCTCAGAATAATATATATGAAATGTGAATTTTCCCAGGAAAATAATTTTTGAAGAGAACAAAAACAACCAGTGGCATAAGTGACAGAATGAAATATGCCACTTGAACCTTCATACAGCATCGTTCTATTTCTGTCCACTGCACCCACGCACAAATCTCTACCTTAGATGGCTTTGCAGGTTGATAGAACTGTAGTGCTGAAGGGACTGGAACCATAAACACTAGGCAACTGTATAAGCATGTTGATTTGCACCGTTAGCACTCTGCATTTTCTCCAGCTTATCCCTCATTTTCAGTTCAAAACCAAAAGTGGTTGTGTTTTTTCCCCCAATCTCCCTCGTAGGCAGTTCCATGACCAGGTTCTTCAAGGCACTAGCTGAAAGCATAATGAGACTCACCTGAGAGTAAACCCCACTGAATAACATGGAACTTCCAAGAACATTTACTCAGTGTTGCTGGCAAAAACATCACAGAATCTAGATATCTCTACCTCTCAAGACTAGAACACACATTTACCCAGTCATCATGAGCATTGTTGAAGTTACCCATTGTTAACACCATCTATGCAAAGTTATATGAAAGTTTGTGAAGAACTTAAGAGAAGCCACATTGGATCAGGCCAATGGCCCATCCAGTCCAACATTCTGTGTCACACAGTGGCCAGAATCCAGGTACCAGCAGGGCTAGAAGCAAATAAATGGCAATGATTCTGTTTTGTCTTCTTATATAACTTTTTTTCAAAAGTATTGAATTATGTAATTAAAGTTTGCTTTATGAGATTACATAAATTCAAGTTTTAACAGAAAATATGGAAAAGGGAGTTAAGTTGAATATATGTGACTTTTAAATGAGGAGAGAATAAAAATATATATGCTATATAAATGGCAAAATGCATCAATGTTAAACTTGTCAAACAGTTTGACTAGGTCTAGAAAAGATGGTTCTCTTCAACTTGACTTTACAAAGGGAGACCAAAATAGGTCAGCCTTTATTTTATTTTTAAATTGCATCTCTAAGACACAGTGTTTTCCCCCCACGCACACATTCATTTTGCTATAATCTGATACCAGACAAAAAAAGAATAAAAAAGCCTTCCAAAGTTCCAGCATGCACATGAAAATGTTAAAATCACAGACCTGTGCATTTAAAAGGAAAAAGAGGAAAGGAAATGTTTTTACTGCTGATGGAAGTGTCTGTGACTAACCTGAATCCACTATTATGAGGATGAAATGGATTTTTTTCCAAATAATTCCCATTTATTTTCTCACTTCTGCCATACTAGAAGCCTTTGCTTCAATTTCTAGGCATAGATACTCAATAATTGTTCCATTTTCATGAAAACAAGTATAAAACTTTCTTACAGTATATCATCCACCCTGCTTCATATAAAAGCAGCAGATGGGTATATAAATAAATATAGCCAAATGTTTCTTTGGTGTACGCACACAGAGCAATGTCCCAGAGCACATGAACATTTATATAAATCCTAATGTTTCATCTAGAATTTCTACCACATATTTCCCCCCAAATATAATATTTCCTTCCAGTATTCCTGTGGACAACAAAGAAATCCTTAAAAGCTGACATATCTGTTGGTACATTGTAATGAAGAAAAAAGCTTACTTTTGTTGCGGCTTTATGAACCCCCCAAAACAATAGGATGTCATTGTGGATTGTTTTTAATTCAAACATTGAACAAATATCACTAACAATTGTTTTTGGTTCTAGTTTTCAACATATTGATGGAAGGTGTGCATATTTTCTCTGCCATCCATTAACATAATTATATGATAGCACAAATGTAACATGTAGTTGAAATATCTCCTTGCTGTCCTAGGCAAAACGTTGATACATAACTTTATTGATTACAACCATAGGCACAGCACAGATTACAACCATAGGCACATATCCAACATCAGGCAACCTGCCCTATCAACTGATGGCACAAAACCCTTCACCAACCTTCCTCCCAGGTGAACAACATGGAATGGCAAGTCCCAGGATCTTACAAGGGTCCAAGCCACTGCAGACAGCCCCAGAGCTAGACATACCACTGAACAGCTCCACTCCCAAGACCCCTTAAGGGCTTCTCCAAAATGGGGTAGGTGAGTATTCAGGCACAGCCTCCCCTAAATCGATCTGGACCAGTTTCCAAACTGTCCTCACCAAAAGCTGTGATGATAACATGCAAAGAAGAAGGAGAGAAACTCCATGAAATTAACACAGTGCCATGAACACATAAAAACAAGGCAGTGAGGGTCAGAAATCTGGAGCTGACCATGTGGGCCAAGACATCAGCATCTGATATAGAGGAGAGGCATGAACAAGAGTAAAGTCTCTGAGTTCACCCTAGAAGCCCCTCCCCACTGGACCCACTCAACCTGCCTTTGATTAGTCAGCAGGGCTGCCACCTAAGCATGTCTCAGCAGGCCCTGGCCATATCACTGAGCTGAGGTCAGAGAGAAAAACCTTTCCCCATTTTGTCCTCTCTCAGTCCATTGGCCAGAAAAGCAGCCCCAGCTAAGCCCAGGGCCATCTGTGGTATGAATCCACATGCAAATAGTGTTCCTTGGCTCAGTGTCTAATGTTGTTAATCATTCATATAATTACTTGTTCCAATGCCACTTGGTCCAAGATCTTCTTAGTCATACATTGATTTTTGAGCAGTCTACAGAGATGCTCAGTGGGCACTTCTAGTCCTTATTTATTTATACACAAATATAACTTACCATCAAGAAATTAAGTAGCAACAGTTTTTCCACAAATGAACACAGCCTCTTCCCCTAGCCAAGAATGACACTCACTTCCTTCCCGCCTTTGAGAGAGGTAGTTTGAGAGAAGCTTGCAAGAAAAGTTGAGCAAGTGGCAACAGCTCTACCCTTGACGAAAATAGTCACTTGCCTAGTCAAGCAGGCATTACCTTCCTTTATTTAAGAATCTTTACATACTATTTCAGGGGGCTTTTTATTAAGGATATATTTTGGAAAGAATGTTGAACAATTCCATTTATAATAGATTTATTATTGTCAACCTCATCTGATACTGATGTTTCTACCCTGTGATCATTTTCTACCCTGTGATCATGTTTCTACCCTGTGATCACCCCCCTCCCCCCCTCTCACAGGCCCGATTTTCGGCTGAATGAATGTGTAAAATGTGTGTGCTTAGTGACTGAAGGGGAGGGACTGAAGCCAGGGAAGCCTCTAAACTGAAAGAGGCTCGCTGGTGCGTTATCCCCGCTCGCTCGGAGAAAAAAAAATGGCGAACAGTTCGCCGGAAGTTTGGAGGACATGCTCAGGAGGAGCGACTTTGTAGAAACCGCAACAATGTTAACACACAGGTCTTTTTCGCTAGTGTTGCAGATTGGTTGCAGGAGTGTATCGCTTTCCGGAGGGTGAATCCACTTTTGGGGATTTCCCTGAAAGCGCTACAAGGAAGCGCTTTTTGCAGATTGGTTTCAGGTGTGTGGCAGATTGTCGACGACGTTGTGCAAAACAGCAAATCAGTAGCGTTTTCAATTGGCAACCATTGTGCTATTTTGAAGGCGTGCAAAAAGCCCCTTAGTTTTCACGTATCTTTACGTATCTTTCACGTATCTTGCACCATTTTGTTAGTTGTTTTGAGTTGCAGGAAGGTAGAACAGCTGGACAGACACATGTAATACAGAGCAACTGTCCATAGTCTCCTCAGAAGAAAAAGAAAGAAAGAAAGAAAGAAAGAAAGAAAGAAAGAAAGAAAGAAAGAAAGAAAGAAAGAAAGAAAGAAAGAAAGAAAGAAAGAAAGAAAGAAAGAAAGAAAGAAAGAAAGAAAGGTTATGATGTCTGTACACCTTCAACTCACAGTGTATGAGACAATAAAAGCAGTGCCACTAAATAAGACAATAAGCTCATCTACACCAGATTGGTGTAGCAGTTAAGAGCAGCAGCTTCTAATCTGATGAGCTAGGTTTGATACTCCTCCACATGCAGACAGCCACAGTCCTGTTAGAGTTGTTTTCACAAAGCAGTCTTGTAAGAGGTCTCTCAGCCCCACCTACATCACAGGGTGCCTGTTGTGGGGAAAGTAAGGGAAGGTGATTGTAAGCTGCTCTGAGACTCCTTAGGGTAATGAAAAGTGGGGTATAAAACCACTCTTCTTCTAATTCACTCTTCCTTATTCCGTTCTCCTCTAAAAAGTTCACATGGAGGTCATGAAGTCCATTTCTGTTATATATCTCCACTTTTAGAAAATAAGAAATTTGTTGCTTCTGAACATAGAGTTTGAGAGGGTAGCTGAGTTTTAGTCTGCAATAGAACTGTTAGGTTAATGTCCAGTAGCACCTTAGAGGTCAACAAGAGTTTCAAGATATAAGCTTTCAAAAGTCAAAGCTCCATTTGTCAGGTACAAGTAGAAATGGAGTTCTCTGAATCCCAGTCAGAATATGGGAGTGGTATCATAAAGAATGCTCATAAAGGATGCAAAAGTACTATATATATAATTTGATTAGAACCAAGGGGAACAACAAATGCCGCAACAAATGCCACAATCTGTCAAAGAAACCTGTTGCATTCAGGGCCAAGCCAGATGCAAAAACAAGATCTACAAACCAGTCCACAATTAGGGATCAAAGGTCCAATCCAAGGGGCGGGGGAGGGTCAAGAGTCCAATTTCAGGGCTTTGGAAGAGGTACAGGATACAGGATCAGGGTCCCAAGATGTAGGAGCAAACATAGGTTATCAAGAACAAGGTACAAGTCAGGGAAGAGTTCTATTTGCTAAACAGATCAAGTAGAGGCAGCACATAATGTTGCTTCCACATCAAGTCTTGTTCAGTGTGATCCTTCTATCTGCCTCCTTTTGAGGCCCATGTGTCACTCCTTATAGTTGTGTTAATCTTCCTCCATGTGCAGACCTTTACTGTTTCCCTAAAAGCATGTCTATCCTAATCTTGCAAGGTCTTTGCTCCAGGAATTAACACTGATCTCAGGAAGGCATTTCAGCTTCTTTCTAGAGCTGTCGAGAAGTCTCTCGGGAGAAACCAACAGAGACTGAGGCACAGCCCTTGGTGGCATTTCTTTCTTCTCCTACCAGTATTAGCAGCCTGGCTGCAACTAGAAGGCATTCTTACTTCCTTATGCTTCCTCCATGGAGTCTGCTTCTCAACCCAACTGCTCAGGTGGGTATTCCACAGGTGTAGGTCCCAACTCCTCTGATTCTTCGAAGGAGGTGGTGGCAGCTGACTGGCCCATGACAAAACCTCTTCCAACAAAAAGGTCTTCTTTCTAATGTTACTACTGTACTATTTAAGAAGTTGCTATGGACTCTGGTATGCTTGTTGTGCCTTATGTGCCTGGCAAGGGACTGTGTCTTGGCAGTGCCATGAATACGCCAGCAGCTGGACACCTCTGCCTCAGAAGCCCTTAGGATTGTGCTGACCAAGCAGTAATCTAGAGTCTGCTAATAACAACCAAATTATCAGTCGAGTCAACTTGATATTCATTAGTAGATCATGAAACATGGCGCTTTCTGTCTCTCAGATATTTCATTTTGATCTTGTGTAAAGTAACTGCCATAGTCCTCATTAGCATTATAAATTTTTAAAAAAGAAATTAATCTGTCACCTTCTCTCAGAATCCATGAGCTGAAAACAGAAGACGCACTGTGACATTTGAAAAGAAAAACACCCAGAAGATGAGCTGATATGTTCCTGCTGCTGTGGCAACAGAATTCAGAACTGATGAGTGATGGATAAAATGGCAGTACAAAATGACAGCCCTTAAAAATCAGAAGAAATTTGCTGAATGGTGTTCCCTGAGTACTTTAGCAGTTACAAGCCTGTTTATTTATCCTGAAGGCTGGAAATCTAGAATGGAAACAAATGCAAAAACAGGAGTGAAACGAATGAATTTCTTTAAACAATAACATTGTGTTCCCATCCTCCATTTTAAAGCACTAGTTGGGGAATCGCATAAAGTGGATTCACCAAACTAAAAGCACTTTCCCCCCAGCAGACAACCAGCAGGCCACCAGCACAAGAAACATATGGAGGCCAAGAAGCGCTACCTCTGCCTGTAATGTCCCACCCTCGCACTCACCTCCCTCTCCCTTCTTATAGGGGATGGGAAGTACTTTTTAAAAATGGAGAACAGCCTGGAACAACGAAGAGGTGCACAAGCATGCAGGCAATGCTAAAAATAAAGTATTTTTTTTCCAAAGCTGTGACAAAGCATGCCTCTCTAAACACCCGACCTCCAAAAAATCAGGAATGACATTAATGTTTAAAAATATCTAAAGACTCGTGATTACATAAGGGGTAGCGGTCAAAAAGCACTATGCATCTAGGTATAGGTGTTTAAACAGAGAAGTATGAATCTAAAAAATTAGTTGGCGTTGCGGGACCTTAAAAACATGGAGAAAGGGGATTGATATATACATATACATATACATATACCTATACCTATACATATACATATACATATACATATACATATACATATACATATACATATACATATACGACACCCTCTAGCGTTTTCATGGCAGACTCAATATGGGGTGGTTTGCCAGTGCCTTCCCCAATCATTACTGTTTACCCCCCAGCTAGCTGGGTATTCATTTTACCGACCTCGGAAGGATGGAAGGCTGAGTCAACCTTGAGCCAGCTGCTGGGATTGGCCTCATGGTCCGAGCTTTCAGACTGCATGTCTGCTGCCTTACCACTCTACTCCACAAGAGGCTCTTATACGTATACATATACACACACATATATATATAAAGGGACAAATATGCCATCTCACAAAAGACTGCACAGCATTCATCGACCATTTACATCTCTTTTAGAATTCAATGGGCAATGAAATTCTACTCGTATCTTCAGCTTCTTTTTTTTAAGGTGAATTTCATTCAGAATAACTTTACTGAACTTTCAGAATTAAAATCATGGCAAAGAATATCACTAAGGATAATTATAAATAAAGTGGGCTTCAGGCTTGATGGCTTGATGTTATAATATTCATTTAAAAATTGTAATTATCTGATTTTTATCTGGCCACCCTGGTAACATTTATTTCTTTAAACTTGCTGTTATTTTTTATGTAGATTAATTAGAACACAAAGAATTCAGCTTTATGTCATTCACATCTTCCTCCCCTTGAACTCTTGGGTATGCAGAGAGAGAGAGTGTCTCTCACTAAACATAAATCAGATATCTCCCTGGTGGAATGATCTCTTGAGGGATAAGAACTGAGATTCCTTAAGAAAATGAAAATGTTTCATGACTTACTTTCATCTCCTGAAATGTTGTTTTAAAAAGTTAACACCTGAGGAGAAATGGGGGCATTTTAAAATTAAGCATTCAGAGTACTGCATGGAAAAGACCCTTGCCTTCACAATGCACACCAAAAGGCAAAGGAAAATCATCCTTGTAAACAACATATAGTATCAGTATTCTAAGGCAGAAACCTAATACCTTTGCTAATCTGTATCTACAAAAAAAGATTATGATGTATTTATTCACCAAATATAGGAATACATTTTGAATTTTGGAAAAGGCAAGTTAGAATAGACTGAATTCTTGATGTTTATTTCAATGATGGTTCTAGTGTATCACATAGTAACATTTATCTCTCCCACAAGTCTGGAATAGCATTTTAGAGCTATCATGCTCCAGGGATGGAGAGTTCCACTACTGCCCCACCCTAGCAAGGCTGAATAGACAATGATGTTTTTCCAGAGAACAGATTTAGTAAAGGAACAAAGAAAAGTTGAAAGCATGCAGTCTTTTCTCCTTACAAAGATACTTCCTAAATGATGAACGCTGGCAGGGGGCTCATGGGAATTGTAGTCCATGGACATCTGGAGGGCCGCAGTTTGACTACCCCTGCCTTACAGAATGGTCCCGCTGAGGTTTTGTAGGATATCTCCTGTGGGACAGGTATGCAGGGTTACATTTAAAAAATGTCTACCTACCGACAACATCAGGGTTCAACTATCTTCAGTGGTGGGCCCCTTGCTGGGACATAGAATCATAGAATCCTGGAGCTGGAAGGGTCCTCCAGGTCAGGGTAGTCAACCTGTGGTCCTCCAGATGTTCATGGACTACAATTCCCATCAGCATTTGCTGGTAAGGGCTCATGGGAATTGTAGTACACGAACATCTGGAGAACCATAGGTTGACTATCCCTGCTCCAGGTCATCTAGTCCAACCCCCCCTGCACAATGCAGGAAACTCAAAACTACCTGACAATGACAGTGATCCCAATTCCATGACCAGATGCTTCCCCACCCGCCAAGAAAACCAAAATCCCTGGACAGTCTGGTCTGGAAGAAATTCACCTCCTGACCCCAAAGTGGCAATTGGCATTTCCCTGGGAATGCAAGAAAGGACCCCAACAGCCAAGCACTGACACATCCCTTCCTGGCAGATGTTCAAGTTACTGATTGCTGGACTCGATACCTGCAATATTTCTATTAGGACATATCAGTACTTATGTTTGAAATAGACCTTGGATTGTAGCTGCTGATACAAATGTATGAGCCTTATGTTTCTCATTGTTGCGGGTTATTCATGGAATCCTTTCTCCAGAAAGATAACTTTCAAAAGCCATCAGTTTGTACCAATTGCCCTCTGTGAGTCTGCCTCAGAGTTCCATTCCCTTTGAGTCACATGTTACACATTTCTAACTTCCTAGGCCTGTTTAGTTTACTTTGATGGCTGAATGCCTGATGCTAGATAAACCGAGGCCACTAACATGTTAGTAAATGTTTACCATCTTAAGAACAGCTACATTAAATTTTGCCCTATCACTGTGTACTGCTTAAAAGTTCTATTACTTTCAAACTGCATCCAGCATTGAGATCATTTCCCCTTGTTTTGTTACTGCAGTTTTCCATGGTTCATGAATGCTTAATAGCATAATGTAAATGCAAAGAAATCTCCTCCTGTCATTCTTGTGGCTTTAAGATTTTGCAGAGCCTTTGCACATTCCCTGCACTTTCAGAATGTGCTTTAATTGTGAAAAGAAACATGTGCCACTATAAAAAACAAAGCGAGACCAAATTGCTATATGGATGTGTAAGAAGCCATAAAATTTTAAGGGGGAGAGTTTACCATTCTCATTGATCAAGCTTCAAACCTCAAATGGGATCATTGACAACACAGAACAGATGGAGTTGGGAGCATCATTACATTGGAAAGATGGGGTGGGAGAGTCCCTCCCTCCCTCTTTTTAAATTATAGAAGACATAAGTAATAGCAGACTATTATGTACATATATTTTGATTCTTCCTTCAATATTAACGGAAGAATGGAAACAGGCAAAGTATAGGTATATAAGCCTGCACTGGAGAAAAATAAAAAGAGTTTGAGGCCTAGGCCTAATTAATAGATCACAGCTACTTAGAGCTCAGGCTGATATGTACATGATGTGATGATCATAGAATCATAGAATCATAGAATCATAGAGTTGGAAGGGGCCATACAGGCCATCTAGTCCAACCCCCTGCTCAACGCAGGATTAGCCCTAAGCATCCTAAAGCATGATGATGTTATCCATTCAGTTATGTCCGACCCTCATCGATTCTATAGGAAAGTCTTTGCCACATGTCTCTGTCAACGACCGCCTCTTTCAGTTGGTCCATGGTTACCCCTGTATCGGCTTAAATCGTGTCGAGCCAGCGGATCCTTTGGCGACCACGTTTCCTTTTGCTGCTGACCATGCCGAGCATTAATGATTTCTCCAACATAGGCTTGTGTTAATTTGCATGTTTAGCAAAGGCTTATGGAGCATGCTTCTGAAAGAGTTGCTATGGCTCATTTTGTACAGGCAGCCACCAGGCAGGCCCCCTCCTGGGCTAAGGGAACACAGATGAATCCATGTTTCCTTAGCCCACTGTGGGGACCAACAGGGCCTGTCCTTGTGGACAGGGGAGAGCTGAGACTTCCAGGAGGGGCAAAAAAAATGTCCCAATCAGTTTTGCATTGCTTAGCTACTCCGCAGAGCATACTGGGGTATTTGTTTTCATCTTTCTGGAAGGGGGGATTGCAATCCCCCTTTCCTGAAAAAATAAAACAACCCGACTGCCCCCCCCCCATGTGGTAGAACCATTCTGTCCCTGACATGTTTCCTGTGGGGCACATTTCAGAGCTGGAGATGATCTGGTAATGAAATGTGTCCCCCCATGGGGACATAGCAAACTGTGGAGCATACTACTGCAGCAATGCACCAGTGGCAGCCCGGAGCACTGCCACTGGTGTGGAATGAGCCCATGACAAGCAGAGGTATTGAAAGCAAGTCTGAGCTAGCTAAAAGGGAAAGAGGGAATTTAATTGCAAAGCAGTCTGAAGGGTAAGGCTAGTTTTGTAATGCTTCGGCTCTGGAAAGGATGGTGGAGAAAGAGCTGATGTTGCTGGCTGGGAAGAATTTAACAATCCTCCCTGGGAAGAGCTGACAACCAGGAATTGCTGATAGCTAACTCTGCATTGACTGCTCTGAAAACTCAGCACCCTAGTACAGAGCTAGCCCACTTCATAGTGCCAGGGCAATGAGAAGAGTTCCTGCTGTTGCAAGAAGGCCTCCTTGACAATTGGACTCTGCTCCAGGGTTAGACTCAGGAAGAATACTCAAGTGCTGTCTGTGTTGTCTCCAAAGTGGGTTCTGACTAGGACTCTGCTCTGAGACAATTAGTGAATCAATATTTATATCTTCACAGTTTTGTTGTTTTTAAATAAATTAGTTTACTTCTTGGATTTATGAACATTACCCTAGACTTTGAACCTGGCCCTTGGGTCTGAAGGGGCTACATATATACAACAAAAGGTGAATCTCATAGAATTAAGGAAGTCAATGGCTAGGAACATTTTTGCTGCTCTGACCTTCCCAGCTATAGCCCATTCTTGCAGAATACTCAGGAATGGGTGTTAAACTTCATGCAGTGATACGGCTGCTAAATTGACAGTCAGTGTTTGGATCCTGCTCTGAATTTCCATTTCTGGGCACTACTCTGCAACAGGAGACTATCCCAGACCTAAATAAAATATTTATTTATTTTTAAACACACTGGCATTGCCCATGGAATGATGTTACTTCCAAGGGATACCTGAAACCTATGGCAGTCATTCTAACATTTGCCAGAAATTGTAAAACTTTCTAGCAATTCCTAAGGCTTTTCTGCATGAGATAAATATAGTGAAATGCTTACCTTGTGAAGATGCTATATTCCAACCACTCCGCATTACGTTGTCAACCTCTCGCACCTGGCCAGAAAACTGCTTGCTACATCCGCCATTTTAAAGCACTAGTTAGAGGTTCACAAAGTGGATTCAGCAAACTAAAAGGGCTTTCCCCCAGCAGACAATCAGCAAGCCACCAACAAAACAAAGGTATGGAGGCAAAGAAGCACTACATCTGCCTCCAATGCCTGCCTTTGCACCCGCCTCCCTCTCCCTTCTTCTAGGAGACAGTAAGCACTTTTTAAAAATGGAGAACATCCTGCAGCAACGAATAGGTGGACACGTGCCTTGGGTCAGATTTTCTGTGCCTCTATGAAGATTTGGATAGGCGTTGAAACGAATAAGTCTATTTAAAAAAAAAATGGGGATTGCCGGAAGTTCATCTATCAATCAGCCATGCTGGGAGGGGATTGGCTGGACAAAGTGATTGACACTGGTAGGCAGGCCAAAGCACAACAAGACTAAAGCGGGAGAAGTGACCAGAAACATGCTAGACAGCTCAAGAAGTGTCGAGTGCCAGTGAGTCACAATTATTTCTTGTGCTTTGCAATACAGCAGGCTTCATGCTACAATGCCCAATGTGCGGGAAAACACCTAGTGCTATCACCATTGCTTCCAAGTATTCCCCAGAAGTAGCCTCATTGTGATGGTGACCCCTTCCCCCATAACATTCTTCAGAGAAATTTACTGTTGGAAAAGCAGCACACCAAGGAATGCTTAATCTCCCCCTCCTCACACACTGTAGTTCCAATTTTTATCAGCCTGCATGTGTCTATGAATTATGTTCCAAGGTCAGAATGTACAACATTCATCTAGTCATGTTTACTAGGGTTGTATGCAAGGAAATGATAATATGTATCTAAGTCAATATACAGCCCAAGAATCCAAGGCAATGTCAAGCCTAAGAATGCACTGTAAACTCTACACCAGCCTTTTGACTATGGAAGAGCCCCTGAAATAATTGTTAAGGCTTTGATGATCCTCAGAAGTGATGTCAGCTGGCCACACCTCCCTGCCACATGCCCATTAATTACATGCCACCAGAAGTGACATCAACACTTCCATGAAAAGGCATTATCGAGGAGGACTTGGGGGGGGGGGAGATAAGATATGGTTTAAGGAGAGAGTAGGTGTGCAGGCTTCATCCCCTCTCAGGCACAGAAACCACAAGAGCACTCACTCAGACTTGGGAGGGGTGCAATGGAAGTGGCCAGTTCCCTAGCTTGTGGCTGAGTCCATTAAGACAGGAGGAGAACTGCTGTGAAACCCCTTTGGAACTCCTGTAGACCCCTGGTTGGGAATCCCTGTACTATACAAGCCAACTCGAGCAAAGTATACTATGTTCCAAGACCACCAAAATCAATTTGAAAGGACACAATCAAAGCCAAACCAGCATAGCAAGCTGATACCACGTTTGGAAAGATGCAGAAACACAGTGAAATTAAATGGAAAAATATTGAGTAGTGGGTTCAGTAAGGCAGAGTCACTCATGTGCCAAAACATCAGCTCTTTATTGATCACACACAACTGAACTCTAACAACAGCCCACCACCTGAACTTATAAATAGTTCAGAGGTTCCTGGCAAAGCCTGTGATTGGTCTAAGCAGAGCCCCCTGATTGGGTACTTACAACAACCAAGAGCAGGCTGAATCCTGCAACCTAGCCAATGGTAATCATGCAGCCCCGCTGCTAGCACTAGGATCCAAGCTCTCGATCTATGTTGCTCCACACACACAACAGAAAAGAAAAGGCAGTCCTGAAAGCCTTAAATAGCTGGCTTCTAATATTCCTGATTATTCCCAAATATTTCCCAGTATTCCAAAAAGAAAAAATCTGGATACCACCCATACCTGGATGTATCTAGAAAATACAGATAAGGGGAGAGGGGTGTATTTAAATTCAGACCAGAAAAAATCTGAATGAACATTCATATTTGCCTGCTCTGGGTTTGGAAATTCCTGAATATATTGAGGCTAAAGGCTAGGGAGGGAGTGGTATGTGGAGGGGAGGGATCTCAGAGGGATGTAATGTCATGCAGTCCACTTTCCTAAGCAGCCATTGAATCCAGAGAAACTGATCTCTGGACTCTGGAGACCAGTTGTAATTCCAGGAGATCTCCAGTCCTCACCTGGAGACTGGCAACCCTATTTTACACCTGGGATCTGGAAGAGTCTGGAAAAGGGAATCAGTTGCCGCTTTCATTTCTTTCCTACGATTCCTTTGTTCTCCTTTAATTATGTTCATTATTCTCCTTCTGTAATTACCATAAGAATGCACTATCTTCTAAGGCTGGGCAAAACATCAAGGCAGTCATGATGAACATTTTGTAGCAATGCATGATATCGGCCTACGTTTTGTAAAGGGAAAAAAGGGGAGGGGGAATTGAGAAGCAGCCCATCTACATACTCATACTGTATGATTTGTGATGGTGCCATCATCTTTGTCGGCAGCATTTATAAAATTGTATATTATGACATTTACAAATTTGAGGCATGAACCTCTGGAAGTTTTCCTGTGCTAGAGAACTCCTTGCTGGATTGAGCTCTTGACAGAGTGTCAGCTGCATGTCACAGATCAGCAAATACAGACACTGTGAAGTGTAGGTACAGTGGCATCTGATTTTTCAAAACAAACATGTGAATAAACTGCCCCAATTTCAAAGTAAATCACCATCTGATCGAAATAGCCTTTATCACTGTTTTTTTTATATATAATGATTTTTTTTATTTTCATAAAGATAGAAATATAATCATCATTTGAGAATATACGACCCCACATTGACTCCACAGTGATATAAACTTTTGCCCAAAACTCTAAGAGCCATGAGTCTAAGAGCCGTCCACATTTCCACTACATTTTAAAAAAAGAAAGAAAGAAAAAAGGCCTGTTTAGATATACAAAAGAAAAGTTATTATTAGTCAACTTACTTGAGAGATCGTAGACCTCACATTAACTGCTTGATACAATCTAAGAGCTATCCTAGCAGATATTTCTAGGTTTGAGTTAGATGCTTAACATTAAACATTTCTTATAGCACAGTATGAGCTTTGGCCCTGTATCAATACCCTGATGAAGGGAGAGGAAAGTAGGGCTTTGCCTTAAAGATGTACAAAGAAAAAAAATTACAAAAGGATTTCATAATTTCTCCTTATCCTTAATACAGATACATCTACAAACCATTTATACTTGACCCATTCTAAGAGCCATCCTGACAGGTATAAGTTGAGAGCTTTGCATTTTCTAAGCCTTTATCACTGTTGAACTTTCTTTCCTCCCCATCCCACCCCCGCTTACACAACTCAAAAGGCCTGTAACAGTTCTTTCCCTAGTATTTCAGACCATAACCTCTTAACTTCTCTATGTTACCCGTAAGTGATAAAAAGTAAACCCCTTTTAATGGGGTTTTTAACTTGGTTTTATGGACTTGTGTAACCCTCCATGAGCCGGCTTCGGGAGTGGCAGGGAATAATAATAATAACAACAACAACAACAATTGCCCAACATTTTTAGGAGTGACAGAGGTGTGAGGTCAGTCAGCCCAGTCCATGGAACCCAGGCAGTGATATTCAGTTGACACAACCTAAGCTTGTGAATTACCGTATCATGAATGTGAATGCATCTGAAGTAGTGTGCTTGCACATGAAAGGTTTGACCTTGAATGAAACTTAGTTGGCCTTAAAGGGGCCACTGGACTCAAATGTTGTTCTGTTGCTTCAGCCCAACACAGCAACCCACCTGAATCATATCATGATTTGGTATATGAAGGAAACATATATCTTCTATGGTAAGATTTAGTCATCCTGCTTCATATTTCCTTGTCTCAGACATAAATTGTAGCAGTTCATAATAGTCACCTTCAAAACAAGACTGAGCTATTACTAACTTCTCCTTCTGCTTGCAGCTGTGCTGTGGTGAGCCAAAGGTCACCCAGCTGGCTGCATGTAGGGGAGTGCAGAATCAAACCCGGCATGCACTCCTAACCACTACACCAAACTGGCTCTCCACATGCTTGCATCTTATTAGCAGTAAATACTTAATTGTGAAGGATCTATTTCACAAGCACTGTACCGGAATAGACAATGTGTTTATTTCAGTGAACTTAAAGGTAAAGGTATCCCCTGTGCAAGCACCGGGTCATGTCTGACCCTTGGGGTGACACCCTCTAGCGTTTTCATGGCAGACTCAATACGGGGTGGTTTGCCAGTGCCTTCCCCAGTCATTACCGCAAGCTGGGTACTCATTTTACCGACTTCGGAAGGATGGAAGGCTGAGTCAACCTTGAGCCGGCTGCTGGGATTGAACTCCCAGCCTCATGGGCAAAGCTTTCAGACGGCTGCCTTACCACTCTGCGCCACAAGAGGCTCTTCAGTGACCTTAAATGCCTCAATAAAATCCAGTAAATAAAGTCCAGTAGCACCTTTAAGACCAACAAAGATTTATTCAAGCCGTGAATCTTCAAATGCAAGCACCGTTCATCAGATTTTATTGTGCTAGTTCAGACCAACACGGCTACTCATTTGAATCTATCCTTAAATACCTCCAAATAGACTACATTTGCTACATTTACACTTCTTATGTAGTACCATATCTATCAAAAAAGAGATACTGCACCCAAGAAGACAAAGGGAAATTGAAACTGAGTAGGCAAGCCATAAAGGAGCTACCAAAGATCCTTAAGTGAAGGGATGTGTCAAGATCAAATTAATGCATGCCACAGTCTTCTCCATTACTATGTATGGTTATGCAAGTTGGACAATGAAAAAAGCTGGCAGGAAGAAAGATTCCTTTGAAATGTGAGGTGGGAGGAGATTTTTACAGGTACTTTGGACTGCCAAAATGACAAGTGGACTGTGAGCAAGTCAAGCCTGAACTTAGGAGTTAAAATGATTCACTTGAGCTCTTGTACTTTGGTCACATTATGGGAAGACAGGAGTCACAGGGAGACCCATTATGCACGGGGGGTTTAGCGCACATTCGGGGTGGAATGGCGGCGACTAAAATCACCGATAATGCACGGTGCCAGCTGCAACCGGCTGCAGCTTCGGTGCATGCCGCTGAAAAAAACACGTTCGCGAAACGCGGAAGAAAGTGCAGCTTCTGGGTGACCGGGGCGCAACCAGAAGCGCCGCCCAGATCGCCGCGTGCATAATCAGTTACTCTGGGTTTTGCCGCCGTCGCGCCCCGTCCCATGCATAACCGGTGTGCGTCGCATCTTCCCCCTCCGCATTTTCCATGTGACCCGAAATCGCCGTTTCGGCGGCCGTGCATAATGGGCCGAAGAGACAATAAGGCTAAAAAAAGTTGAAAGCAGAAAAATAAAGAGGATGACCAATGTGAGATAGATTGACTCAATAAAAAAATCTGAGAGCCCACTAGTTCCTTGGAACAACTCCTGATGCACTTTCTTTTCCATTCTTCTCCCTTATGTCATTGGAGTTGGTGGTGATTTTCTTCCTCTTTTTGTCTGTTGGGGTGGCCGAATTGTGGCTTTCGAGTTTGCAAGAACTGAAAATGACTATTAACTGATGCTTTGGACAATGTTCATTTCATAGGGCTGCCATAAGTTGGAAACATCTTAATGGCACTTAACACATTTACATCTTGTCTGAGCAGATTGACCAAAATCTCTAATTACCTAAACATGTCAAATATATCCTCCGGCTTTTATATTTATAAAAAGAAATTACGCTGTATTTCTCCCATATGTCCTTTTTGTGCAAAGTTCACATTGAAAGCGATCTTTGCCTGCTATTGCTGTAATCAGCATTTACCAGTCTTACCAACAGGAAGTCTCATGAACAGAACTGAGCATGCCACTGGTTTTTTTTTTATTATTTTGTTTGACATTTGGAGAAGTGGTAACTGTACATCTTTCAGTCACATTTATTCCTTCTGGTTGATATTCCATATATCTGATCCGTTTACATTCACATTTCATGAACTGTGATTGACATACAGAATATTAATAAGTAACTGACATTTGGTATATACCAGGGGTAGTCAAACTGCGGCCCTCCAGATGTCCATGGACTACAATTCCCAGGAGCCCCTGCCAGCTCCTGGGAATTGTAGTCCATGGACATCTGGAGGGCCGCAGTTTGACTACCCCTGGTATATACGATTCTCTAGTTACCACCTGGCTGAGTTTGAACAGCGTATTATTTTTAAGTATTCGAAGACGATTTCAGTTCTGATACCGAAATGATATATTGGGGGTAAATGGCTGTTGGATGCTTGTATCTGGTTACTATAGGCTTAATAGTTAATCAGGAATAACCATGTTACCTGAATCCATGAAGCAGGAAAGAAGGAAGACTTGGAGAAACCCAACTTTCTCTGACTGGAAACAGCAATGAAAGGAAGTGAGTTCCATTAATATTTTTATATGCCCCTGCAGTTTTAGGGGGTGTTTGAAACTATAGAAAGGGAGGAAATCATAGCTCCCCAGAAGTTCACAGTTCACTAGAATGTGGATGGAAATAGATGCGGGTGGTTGTGTCGGTGGAATATGATGCGTATCGCCTTAAAAATAATTGTAACCCCATGTTCTTCGCCCTTGTGAGAGAAGGGGTCTTGGGTCCCTAGGGAGGAGCTGCAGAAGGTAGCTGAGAAATGGGAAAGAAATCTATAAGGAAAAGAGAATGTTCCTAAGAGAGAGAGAGAAGAAAGCCATCTGAGGAGGAGGAGGATTTTCTGTTCAAAGAGAGCTGAAGCTTCTGAAGATCAATCAGAGCCAGTCAGTTTCGTGCTTTCTTCTTTTTTTTAAAGAAAGAAATGCACCAAATGTCTCATTCTTTGCCACACAGGCTGCTTGTCTTTCTATGAGCCGTTTGCTGATTTTAGGATTGCCACGTCCCCTGGATGCTTTCAAAGAGTGATGCAACTTGCTTACATCACCCAGAAGTGACATTAGCATATCAGAAAACATCAGGGGTAATGCTCTATTGATGGGGCCAAATCTCTATGGTAGAATTTGCTTCTATTCATAGAGTTTGGTCCAAAAAACAAAGCATCGATCCCTGGATGACCCAAACATGCTGACGTCACTTCTGAGTGATGTCAGCATGTCACATCACACTCGGAAAGTGTCCCCTCCCCACCCCTCAGCATTTAGTATTCTTTCCCATTTTTGGATTTTCATTCAAAGATTTTTTAGTATAAGGCCTGGAAAGAACCCATGCTTCGAGCCCAGAAGTTAGATTACCAGAGTCTCATGGTAACTCCAGAAATGTCCCTCTTTCTCCTGCTGCATTATGGGAGAAGCCACAAACCATGAAGCTTTTCCCCAGTTTATTGCCAATGGCTGAGAACCTATTGCTTACTACAGAGCTTGCCATGTCATTTTGACACACTGGGCAAGAGCCACACTGCTGTAGCCTGCCCACCACCCCAGCAACATGACTCTTGGGCCTTGATCAATAGAATAACATTCTGGGCATTTCTGCACATCAGTAAAATAGCATTTTGCCAGCTGAATGGCACAGCACTAAATACTATCTCACTTCCCAGCCATTCCTTTTCTTCTGTCTTGCCTTGTCTGCCACCATTTCATGCTTCAAACAAGAAGAAGAAGAAGAAGAAGAAGAAGAAGAAGAAGAGCTGGTTCTTATATGCCGCTTTTCTTTACCCAAAGGAGGCTTAAAGTGGCTTACAGTCGCCTTTCCTCTCCCCACAACAGAAACCCTGTGAGGTGGGTGAAGCTGAGAGAGCCCTGATATCACTGCTGGGTCAGAACAGCTTTATCAGTGCTGTGGCGAGCCGAAGGTCACCCAGCTGGCTGCCTGTGGAGGAGTGCAGAATCGAACCTGGCATGCCAGATTAAAAGTCCGCACTCCTAACCACTACACCAAACTGGCTCTTACACTCCACATGTGCTGCTGGAAATGGTGGAAGAGAGCAACGTGCCTTATAGGCAACTCAATTCCACCTGTCAGTCAATTCAGGCAGCCAATTCCAGTCCTCCATATTCTATAATGGGAATTTCGGCATTCCCTATGGGACAGACATTCCATAGGATATAATGGAGGGATGGGGGCACCCTTTTCAGGAGCCCCTAGATGTGGACCACTTGGACCAATCTTTATGGAATTTTGAGGAGAGTCAGGGAAGAGCCTCTCAGAGCTACCCTGTTTGGAGGCTCTACCTCAAACTCCCACCCCCAGGCCCCAGGAAAGTCAGGAATGCCAAAATTCCCATTATAGTCTATGGTGCCATAGACTTTCATGGGCTCTGAAGCTCATGCGGCCAGATCGGGCCCTTAGTTATTTGAGTCCTTTGATTTGGGGGAGGAGGAAGAATCATTCCTGATAGAAGGGAGAGGGAGGCAGGTGTGAGGGCAGGATACTGGAGGTTGAGATAATGCTTCTTCGTCTCCATACATATCTTTAGTGTATGGCCTGCTGGTTGCTCTCCTGTAGCTCGTGCTTTTTAGGTTGGGGAATCCACCTTATGCGATTCCCCAGCAATCACTTTAGAATGGAGGATGTAGCTAGCAGTTTGCTGCTTGGACACTGGATGTTGGCAACGTCATGCGAAACCCCAAAAAAGTAGAGTCTTCACCAGATAAGCATTTCACTATATTTATGGTGTGCGGAA
The DNA here is from genome assembly GCF_049243985.1 of Paroedura picta. Lineage (NCBI taxonomy): Eukaryota > Metazoa > Chordata > Lepidosauria > Squamata > Gekkonidae > Paroedura > Paroedura picta. Next base: position 30,877,982 of record NC_135371.1, read on the forward strand.
AAGCCCTCTCCCCCCCCCCCCGAGTATTTGAGTCCAAGTCAGTCTTTCAAGCAGTCTCCAGCTACAAAAACATTTATTTGCACAGCAAAAGAAAATGTCTGAAGAAACTAATAATTTATAATGGCAAGGATGAGACATTTGCAACTTGAAGCAATGCAGTAAAAAAAAAAAAAGAGTCCGCTTTATGACATAAAAAAATGGCCAAAGAATTTAGGAGGCTTTGTAAAATGATCTCCTGTAGTGGAGTACCCCCCCTCCAGAATTTTCAGGTGACATTTTACCAATTAACAGAGATATGGCTGTCTCCAGTGGTTGGAATGTTTTAATGCCATTAAAGGTATACTGACAGAGAGGTTAGTATGTGATATTCAGGTACTGTCATTTTTTCCCCTTGCAGAAAGATATAAATGACTACATATATGGCTCAGGCATGGTCTGTATAGGGCACAGAAAGGGGACATAAGCCTTTGCTAGCTGCATTCAAATTGCTCAACTGTTTCCAGCTGTTAGGAACCTCACACCAGCCTTCGCACAAGCAGTGTGCTGTATTCAGCAGCTAGTAGCTGCTAGACATCAAAATCTATCAATACTCATTTCAGCAAGCAGCTTTTAGCCAGCTGTGGTGAATAAGGAAGTATCCTAGGCAAGCATCAGATTCAGGAAAAGGTGGCTTCACTTTGCACTGCCACAACACTAGATGGTCAATGAGTAAGAGGCAAGGGCTCCAATCATCTCCTGGTTGGGTAGGTTAGAGTTGGGGGGGAGGGCTCTGCAAATGCTGCAGAGGGGTCTCGTGCTGCACCCCTGATTTTCTGAATCAACCTGAGCAACCTTGGGAACTTAATAAGCAGTGGGCAGCCTTCCCTATTTCAAAAGAGCTGCTAGGGCTAATAATATCTACGCCACATCTTTTAAAAAGAAGAAAAAGAAGCCTTCCTTTTTATGCTGCTGTCAATCTGGCACCTTTCTGAACCGCTACATATACTTTCTTAATTAAAAAACATGGCATTTTGTTCATTAAAGTGCTACCGGGCGGGGGGGGGGGGGAGAGAGACACACACACGAAAGCAAAAGGACTGAATTAAAATGCTGGAATGTGAAAGAGAAGGCACATAGCATGTTGCAGTCTTGGCAGTGGCGTGTAGCGGAGGTGCCAAGCAATGAAGATAGGAAAGTGTAATTTTAAAAGAGTGGGAGCAAGAGACTGAGTCATGGGGGGTGGGGAAAGAGGGACCAAGGAAGAAGCAAGGTTAGGAGGAAACAGCTGCAAGCAGTGCGAGAGAAAGGCAAAATGTGCATCAGTGCCAGATAGTTTTGGGGGAAAATAACAGTGTTGGAATGGATACTCCCCCCCCCCCCTCCCCCATTGAATCAAAGAGACAGCTGCAGAGCAATCTGCCGCTTATTTAGAGAAAGTGTAAGTAGGGAGCAGGACACAGTCCCTCCTGGGAGTATTTTTTTTTTTAAGAATCTGCTGTAATAATAACTAGCATTAGCCAATAATGACCAAAATTGTGTGCACGGCACAATATATAAACCTTTTCCTGTATAGGAAGAGAGGCCATAGGTCCATTTCCCCCAGTCATGTCTACTCCAGCTGGAAGGGGTTCATTAAGGTTTCTGGCAGAGGTCTTCTCAGCCCTCTGAGCTGAGACTCTTTGAACAGAACCTGGCAGAAACTGATTAGGGCACCTTCAACCTGTGAAAACATCTGCTCTAGCAACCCCCGCCTCTCTCCCCCCGCAGGAGCCATTCTAAAGCGAACACAGGACTCTCCAGTACGCAAAGAACACTGATGGCCTTAGATCAAGAAGCCTTGTCTTGAAACACGTGGCTATATTCCAGATGCACAAGGCTGTAAGCCTGACATGGTGGCTTTACACCACTTGGTACTTGTACAGCACTTACCGTCCATGAAGCTTGCTGGAAAGCTCGCAAAGCGATTTTTTTACTGACTCTCGATGAGGAGAGCCGTGGTGTTCCCATCACTCCTGTTAACAGAACAACTGTGAACTAGGACCAGGAAGGAAGGAATGCCATTTTTGTGAAGAAATTTAAGATGCTGACTCTTCTGGTATCTTGTACCAGCAATACTGAATCGCACTTCAGGAAACACTCACTGTACACGTTCCTCAGTAGAGGTGATGTTATCCCTTGAAAGTACACGAAGATTATTGAGGGGGGAGGGATCATTTCTTGGCCTGTCACTAGCTGGCATACTACCACAAATCCTCCTATAACCCAAAGTAATATTGATGTCATTGGCCTTTGTCCCCACGTAAGTAAATTCAAGAGAGTCTGTATAGAAAATGTGTCAGACGTAGAGGCCCTTGAAGATGCAGAAACCTAGAACAAGCAGGTTTAATCCAACAGAGGGAATAGTGATTAGTTCAACTGAAATCCAGGGACTCCGGTTTAACTGAGCTATAGATTCATTTCTCAAATCCATCACTTTAGCTACAGATGCAGCCACTTTCTGTTCCTAAGACAGGCCGCCAGATGTGTTTTCTGTGTGTTGCCCAGTGTGTAAACTAAATGGCATTCAAGTATGCAATATCTGTCTCAGCCGCCCACTTTCCGGAGCCCTTGCTTGTTTCATCCAAGTCAGGTTAGATTCTAGGTGTCTTATAATGGATGATGACATAGTGGACAATAAAACAGATGGCAGAACGAATAAGTGAAGCCTGCTAGATGTTAATTGCAGGTGTGTAATGGGCCCAATAACCAGGGAAGGAATTCTAATTTAGAATTTCTTTTTAGGGGCTGCATTAAGAAAGGGTTTTTGCAATTAAAGATATGGTTAAAAACCCTTTCCTCTAGCTGAGTTCTTTGGCCTATGTCTACCTAAACTTTTGTATGGGTTCTGTCACAGAACAATAATGGTGAGCTCAATATGTTTATAAAACTTGTATATGTTTTATAAACTTCCAGTAATATAGAATGTTTAACCCCCATCCTGTTTTCATCATCCCAATATCTCTTTAGTATCAATGAAATATGGTAAGCCTAATATAGCTCCTGTACTTACTATATTTTTGCAAGCTTCCAGTTATAAAAGAATTGGCTCAGTACAAAAGCTGGCCTTACCTTCTGTGGCTTAAAAAATCATATTAAAAAGTATATAGTAAACTGCAATTCAACTTTTGCAGCACATTTTGGGGCACTTCTATGAACCCCTGTACATCCAAGGATCACCTAGGCACTTCTCTACAACTATGGACATGTTACTTGAATCCATGGGACAGGATTGTGCATGTATGGCCTTACCTTCTGAATTCCATATGTCCAATGAATATCTGTAGAGAACCGATACATTTTCTGTGTACATACAAACTTGTCTCCATAGACATGGAATCCTACTTTTTCCTGGTACCCTGGTATCCTTTACCCTTGAAAGCTCCTAACTCCTCAAATTTTGCTCGTGCTACTGGTCTCAAATCCAGCCATTCTACCACAGACCAAAATGGCTACTCTTTGAAACTGCTTTTCCGGGTTCCCAATCATACAGAATAGTATTGATACAGAACTGCATGTATGTGTTCCAGGCAGAGGCCTACCTGAATTTATGGAAGTTGGCAGCAGAAACTGTGCATATAGATATAATTTACTAATGCAACTTGTCTGATAATACAGTGGTCCCCAACCTTTCTGTGTGGTCCCCCACACCCGCGGGCCGCGCTCACACATCGGGCTGTGCCCGCGCATCGGGCGCGGCCGGCCCTGATTCCCTCTCCCCGCCCTGCCGCAGTAAGAAGTGTAGTAAGAAGTAACAAGTAACAAGTAAGTAAGAAGTAACAAGCTTGCAGCCTGGGAAGTTTTTTACTGTGGGGGGGCGGGGAGAGGGAGCCGCAGCCCAGCGCCATGGCCTTCCCGGCCCGCAGGTTGGGGACCACTGTGATAATAGGAACCAGAACTTATGATTCCTATGTCCAGAAATCGACAGGAAGGATCATTAACATGTTGTTCAGGAGGATAAACCAGCAAAATGGCTGCACCTTTGTGCCAAATCTATATTCTGTGACTACAAATAGTCTTTTGGCAAGCGCAAGGGCAATCATATTTGGTAGAGTTTTATTTTGCTGAGGAAGGAACATCATACTTCTCCACCTAGTACCTAGTCATGACCTTGCTGCACATTTAGAACATGCAAAATTGAAAGTAATTATGTGGAAATTTACTGCCCAGAGCAAAGCTTGGTATATGGCTTTGTTATATGGAATATTTATGACTAATAAGAATAAACACAATAAGAACCACATATTATTTATGTAGACATCATATTGCAGTAAATACTTGTTAAGTGTTGCTGTACTGCATATACTATGGAAAGTAAAATGGGAATTAAGGGAAAACTAATATTACTGATTTGTGAAAGGCCCTTCTGAATAAAACATTACAGATGTGATAATTAGACACTTTGTTTATTTTTTTAACCAAAAACAAAAGATGCATTCGTATCTGTCAAACATTCTCTCTGATAGTGACTCTAGCTTATGTTTGCATTACAAATTTTCACATTGATCTTATTTTGGGTGCTTCTTTTACTGCAAAATTCCCTAATGAGTACAATGCTTGCAAAGATATTGCTTGTTTACATCCATCCTGGGTTTTTTCTTCTTCTCTTTGAACCTTAACTATTATTTGTTGTTATTATTTCTCAAGAACCTCAAAGTCTTGGCATTGTGCAAATCAGAATTAAAATCAAAAGCCCTCCCATGGGCTGGCAAATAAAAGAAAAAGTATTTCAAAGTTGTGCTTTGAGTTCCTTTTTACCTAATCACAGAGTTAAAAGGACACATTTGAGTAACTGTCAAGGTAGCATTCATGAGAAATGGACCAATCAATCACTTTTTTAATAGCAAAGTTGATATCTGTATGCCTATCAACAGGGCAGTGAAACAAGACAGGGATCTTTGTATGCCCTTCAGGCAGCTCAAAAAAATTACTGTGTACTCTTTTTAAAAGACTCCATGTGGCCTAATGAAGAATGAGCATGCTCATTTTCCTCTGGGAGGCTTTCAATGTTCAGGCACTTAAGTCTAATAGAAGACAAACAGAAAGGTCTGCTCGTCCCTACAGTATTATAAGGAGCAAGCATAAGTAGGTGTGCCCAAAATCCTACTTGGTCACTCCTAAATTCCTGGCTTAAGACGCAGTCTTAAAATGCATCCCTAACTAGCCCTTCCTGGAAACTAACCAGCCCTCACTCTCTCTCTACCTGTATGTAATGGCTGAGGAAATTCTGCTTCACTGTATCTGAAGGAGTATGTTTTTGCACACAAAAGCTTATATACTTTAAGTATATTTCTTATCTTAAAGGTGCCACTGGACTAAAACTTTGTCCTACTGCTTCAGACCAACACAGCTACCCACCGTAATATCCAAGGTGTTATTTCTAACCACATTAATGCAGCACTGTGTGAGAGGATTGTTTCAATTAAGTAGGAAGTATTTTGATTGCCCTTTTCCCCTCTTCTAATTATCTATTACAGAAAAACAAAACCTCTCCCATAGTTCATCTTGGTTTCATAACTGCACAGTCCACCAACTCTCATAGCGAGCCAGTTTGGCGTAGTGGTTAGGAGTACGGACTTCTAATCTGTTGAGCCGGGTTTGATTCCGCACTCCCCCACATGCAACCAGTTGGGTGACCTTGGGCTCGCCACGGCACTGATAAAGCTGTTCTGACTGAGCAGTGATATCAGGGCTCTCTCAGCCTCACCCACCTCACAGAGTGCCTGTTGTGGGGAGAGGAAAGGGAAGGCAACTGTAAGCCACTTTGAGACTTCTTCGGGTAGAGAAAAGCAGCATATAAGAACCAACTCTTCTTATTATGATGATTTTTAAAAACTTGCACCAAAATACTTATACTGGTCACAATCAGTATCTTTCTTTACACGCTAGGAAAGTGTGTTTCCATATTTCTAAGGCAGGATAATTATTGACTTAGTAGCATTATCTTCCAGATTATGTCTCCCAAAATAATCAGAAGCTTGTATAACTTTAAAAAGACCTGATAAATGCATGGTGCATGCTTACAACAGAATTAGAGAATGCATTGAGTGCCTGAGATTTTTCATCCTGTCTTGTCACAGTCTTTGGCAATACCATCAGCCACATGCAGTAGTTTTGGCTGGTAGGACAAGGTATAAAGTTGCTTCTTCTCAGTACAACGTTCTGGTAATTTAGAAACACGTCTAGCAATTATCAATAGATATGCAGAATAATTAAAGGGGTTCAGGCATAAGGTGTGCCAAAAAATACTTACAATAATGAGAAGGGCCCAGCTAACAATGGGGGTCTAATTCAAACATATGGCTTAGAGGTTAATGGCCAGTAGATGTTTATGCAAAGACTGTAAAAATATTATTTTTACACTATTGCTGGGATCACCATCCTGGCACACCTTTTTTCAAGAGATGGATAGTCTGGTATCGGGTAGCTAACAGAACCCCATGACTACTTGGCAGCAATTACATTGGCAACGATCTAAAATTTCATATCCACTATTATGAATAGCAGGACCCACTTAGCTGACTGACTGAATATTGACAAGCTGCTTATATGGTGAACTGCAGGGGGGAAATGGCAAACCTTACACAACAAATTGCAGCAGGAGACTGATACTATTTCCCAACTCATAGAAAACGTAGCTGAGACTTATGGCAGGCTGCCTATTGATGCGGTGAAGGGCTGGCTGGACGGCGGACACAATCATCCCAGTTGCCCTTGTGCCATGGGAGCTGCATGATGGAGGCGTGTTCACACCACCAGGAGTGAGGGGTGGGTCCTGCAGTGCCTATAAAGGTGCCACATGCATGGGAACCTGGCCTCTTGCCCTGGAAGATTGAGCAGACAGCTTCCCACCCTCCTGCCCTTTTAATTGGTTAATGTTAGCAGTTATTAGTTCATGTTAAAAGTTATATTTAATCACAGCTGTGGTGGGTTTTTTTGCCAGAGATGGAGCCTGTTGGCAGGGAGTCTGGCCTACGTATCAGACTTCCTGGAGTTTGGGGCCTCTTAAGAGGCAGCACATAATAGGCAATACCGATCAGGCCGGGAAGCCGTAGGTGGGGTTCATGTGCTAGGCGATCTAGGGGTAGCCAACTGAGGTTGGTACCCTTTGGCTCTCCCACCAAAGTCACTTCCCATTAGCAGTAAGAGTCCAGCAGGCAAGGGGGACCATGTTCCCTGCTGGGAACCAGGCCAGGTCCACAGGGAGCTTCTGTACTCTGGGATATAGGGCAGTCCACTGACCGCTTCTGTCAGGCACCCTCTCAAGCTGTGCCAACCATTTGGCCATGTTTTCAAGCCAAAAACTCAGCATCACATCTCCTTCCACCCCAAATGCCCTTCTGTAAGTCAACTCCACTCCAAACCAGTGAAGCAAAAGCACTTATCCTGATAATGGATTCTCCAATACAACACCTCTCACCGAAGACAGCAAAATTATCTTTAATCTGCTCCTATGGAGTGGATTAAATAAAGGAGTAAGGGCAAGTTGAGAGGAGTTAGGGCGGGCTCTGTCCGGGATAAAAACTCGGAGGGGCGAATCAGGAGCTGCGAAGCGGCTCCTGATTCGCCCCTCCGAGTGTCAATCCTGGACCAAGGAGGCAATCCTGGACAACCTTGGCCGCCATTGCCTGCGCCTCGATGCGGGGAAAGGAGCAGGGACGCCACGTCAAAGGCGCAGCGGCCCTGCTCCTTTCCAGCAGCACACCCTCCCAACTCAGCCTTCTCCCAGCCGCTCCGGTGACCTGGAGAAGGCTTCAGCTCGCTCGCCGGGAGGGCGCCGCCTTCTCGTGGCCGCTGGAGCAGCCTCGAGAAGGCTTCAGCTTGCTCGCCGTGGGGGGGGGGGGCGCAAGAAACCTGAAGATCGCTCCCGGTGGCTTGCTCGCCGTGGGGGGGGGGCGCCTTCTTCTCACGGCCGCTGGAGCGGCCTTGCCGCATCACAGACACGGCGAGGCCACTCCAGCGGCCAGGAGAAGCCTCAAGATAGCTGCCTTACCGTATCCCACCGCGCCTGGTCCGCCACTGCTGAGCCGCCACGCCCACGGCCGGGAGAAGGCTTCCGCTTGCTCGACGTGGTAGGGGGGCCCGCCGCCTTCTCGCAGCCGCTGGAGCAAGGCCACCAGGAGAAGCCTCAAGATAGCTGCCTTACCACGTCCCGCCGCGCCTGGCCCGCCACCACTGGGCCGCACCAGTAAATGTTTTCACATTAACAGAGTTTGAGTCCAGTGGCACCTTAAGAGCAACTAGGTATAAGCATATGTATGCATTCACACTGATGAAGTTGCCCTTAAAGGGGCCATAGGACTCAAACTTCATTTTGTAGTTATTTCACTAAATAAACTAGTTAAATCCAAACAAGTGTCTTGTGTTCTTAGTAGGGAGGTCCTAGGGTGACAGAATCTACAAACACCAAGGGATGGATCTGTTCCCTTCCCACTCACATTCATTGCATAACATCCTCTATAATTATAGTTATTAGCAAAGTACCTGTAATATTTTTCCACAATATATTACAATATATTAAATTGTACTGTTTAGAGTGTTTAGAAAGGCTGGTAAAATCAGTTTATACAGACAGAATTGTCCTGAGACTATGCAGAGTGGGGCTGCAAATGCAAACAGTTATTTAATTTGTGCTCTCAGTCTCAATACAATTCTACAGCCACAAATCCATTATCTTAAAAGATCTGATGTATTTTTAAAGGGATTTGTACTATAGGCCATCCTCCTTTCACTGTTACCTTTCCCTTACTTTGTTGTCAGTTCTTCTTCATCTATCTACTAGCCTGTATATTTATCTCCCAGTGCTTTTCTTTCTGTTACACTTTGTATCTTTCCCTCTTTGTGGCCAATTTCCCACTGTCTAAATATCCACAGCTGTTGTAAGTCTACAATAAACTTTCTTCACAGGGCATGATTAAAGTCGCCTACTAGCTTGCCTTCCTCCTTCAGCTTGTCTGTTTTGGTTTGAGCTCTGAGCGGTAGCTGTGCCATGTGTATTTCTTGTTTCTTAAATTCTCCAGATTGTGTGTGATCTCTATATTAGTTTCTCATTCTATTACTTCTGCTTCACTGTCCATGAACAATGTGTACTCTGCATCTGTTTCTGTCACTGGCTCAGCAAGCAAAAGTGATTTTCTCCTGCCAGCTTTCCACATTTCTACAGGAGGGGGAGGGGAAAGGACATCTTTCCAACATACCATTTGCATTTAAAACAATTGGAATTGATGGAATATGTAATGTGAATCCCAGACCAAGGCCAGGACAGATCCAAGCTCAAACAGAAACAAATGGTTATCTCACATCAGTTCCCAATCTCTGTAATGGGAATCATGAGATCTATTTTGCAGGATATCAGTAGGGTGCTTATATGCTGAAATATTGTACATTTCTTCTCTCTACTACATATGCCACAGCATGGTGCCCCTCCCTCTCCAATCTGCTAGTGTATTTTTTTTAAATAAGGAAGGATGGAAAGGAAGGAAGGAAGAATATAAATGATGGAGAAAGACAGTGTTCATTTTAATTGTTCTGTTTTTTTTATTTTTCTTCTTTTTTCCCTACCTAATTTAAAGCAAAACTGAACTCCTTGGTAAGCTGTATATGTCCAATGGCTCAGTTCCTACAGCACATTTTTCCTGCAGTGTAGAGTGTACAACCCACATGTTAGAATAAACCATGCACTGAAATGCTTAAAACATTATTCCATTAAACTGCATGAACTCCTCAGATATGACAGTGCCTGTAACGGATTCTATCATTTTTCCTAGTGGGAACTGATGTTAGGTTCTCACAAAGAAGGTAAATGAGTTCATATGGACATGTTCAACACTGAGGTGAGTACTTGAATGTGTGAAACAGTCATCTCATATCAAACATGAGAGTCACTTGTCATCTGGTATTTTCTCATGCATACCACTTTCTGAAAGCACTGAAACTTAAATACTCTTATTTGGACAGATGAAGTGTTACCATCACCTTAGAAATCTCAATGGTACATTCCTCAATGGTACATTCCATTTTTTAGTCTTCAAATGCTGGAAGGTACAGAGGTTGATTGACAGCAAATACTATGGGAAAGACCTAGTAGAAGAAACAAGGCAATGGAGCACTTAGAGCAGGGGTAGTCAACCTGTGGTCCTCCAGATGTCCATGGACTACAATTCCCATGAGCCCCTGCCAGCAAATGCAGGCAGGGGCTCATGGGAATTGTAGTCCATAGACATCTGAAGGACCACAGGTTGACTACCCCTGACCTAGAGGACCAAAGAGAGGAAGAAGGGGAGATGGGGAACAAAGAGAGAAGAACATAGAGGAGAAGTAATAGGGAGAAGTTGTGGAGGAAGGAGCAAACCAGGAAGTAAGTTGGGAGTGACAGAAAACTGTATCTACAACACCAGAATTAACCTGCCACTCTAATGACGCCATTGCCACTTGCATACAATTTTAGAGCATTCGCCATAACAGCAAAAGATGGGTGAGGTTATGCTTTCCTATTTTTTGCTATCTACTGTGGCAATTCAGCAAAAGAACAAGAATTTTGGTACAGATCAGTGACTATCTTGGCATATTGTGGTACATCTCAAAGATGTAATGTTGCTTTGTTGACATCTGCTTTTGGTATGTAGGGAAGAAAAGAAATCCCATACACTGTCATGTAGCATGAAGTGGAATATGCTTTGGGATTAAATGGGAAGGAAAACAAGCTTTATGGGACAGTGACTTACAAGGAATCAGGCAGAAGTGCTAATTTGCCATCCCCCCACCTTGCTCTACCAACATGTGTTGCTGGATGGGGCCCAGAGTTCTCCCAGAATTTCAACACATCTCCTGTCTGCAGAGATCTGTTCTTTGGCGGGGGGGGGGCAGTACTAGAGGGCAGACTCTTTGGCATCACATTTCTGCTGCATTTCCTCTCCTCCCAAAATTCTCCAGGAATTTCCCAAGCTATCATGGACTGCCTTACCACCCATGCATCAGAGTCAATAACTGAATAGGCCATGGGAGCTCCCACTACCAGTAATCATTGGGCTAGAATGACTAAGTGCAACACTGCTGAGGCCCAAAGGTGCTGAGCAAGTTGCTTTTCAACTTCTTTGAGCAAAAGTATTAGGATCCCGTAGCAAGTTACCTGAAAAAGTGGGAGAACTTTGAACATGACCACAAAAGAATGTAGATGAAGCAGCAGTAGGAGGATTGAACCTGGAATCTTCGGCATGCCAAGCAGATACTCTTATCACTGAGCCACAACCCCTTTCCATTACTTTCTTCCTTTCCTCATCCAATCAACCTAATTGAGGGCTTCACTGTTCTTCTGTCCACCTTCCAGATTTTTCTTCTTTTTTTGCAAGGCAAGCTCTCCAAGATGAAAAAAGATAGCATGGCAGGAGGGCACGTTCCAAAACATAAATTAGTATGCCTACACCAAACCATTTGGAGATTGTGATCCTTATCTACCAACTGCACTTCTACTGTTAACAGTGTGCCTTTCATTGGGCCTTGTATTACAAAAGAGAGAGGCCTGATTCATACGACTTTTGAAAAAATGCTAAATGGATTTGCAAGTTGTCATCAGGTGGAAATGAGCAAGATACTCTAATTCTTTAGTGAAGAAGTTTCTCTATTCCTCTCTGCCTGCCTATCTCCCTTAGCTCTGATTGGAACAATGTCAGGCATTTCGTAAGAGACATGTCCTGGTGTCTAAAGTCTTGCATTTGCTTCACAGAACCCTGCCAACTGAAAATTTTATTATAGATGCTGCTGCTACGACTATTACTTTCACTGCCGCCTCCTCTGTTTAATAAATCATCTTGTTTTGTCTGATCCAAGGGATCAAGTAGCATTTAAAAATCAGATTGCACTGATAGCTGCAAATGGGTTACTAATGAGTACAGAGGTTTCAAACTGAAGATTAATCTTGACATATTCGCAGAAGTGGACATGCTTAATATTTAACAAGGCAGCGCCCAAAAATTCAACAACAAAAGTCCTCACATTTCACTGTGGCAGATTTTGCAGCTGTAACTATAACTTTCCTCTTCTTAATTCCTGGGTGCAGTGGGAGTATGCATGCTATCTGAGCACTAACACACGCTAATAAAATCCTTCCAGACCACTTCAACCTGGAAATATATGAGGAACTAGACTAGATATTACTGAAGCAGCTTCCAGTCCTTTTATTTATGGACAGTTTCAACTTGGTAGCACCAAACAATGTTGAGAGGATGCTAGACAACATGAAAGCCACCAAACATTACCGTGATCCTCCTCATCATGACTTTTCCAAAGATGATGTCACCACTGAGGATGAGTAACACCTCCCTGTCTGAGGAGACCACTCTGGTTTAATGAAAGAGGCTGTCATTTGTCTTCTGTTTTAAAAGATCTCCCTTGACAAAAGGGCTGTGGGCCAACTATTAGGCTTGTTTCAAACCTGTAGTTTTTAGGATGAAAGATAACCAAGAAGTTGGTAGCAGAGCAACTCTAGGATTCTCTAGATTACAAATTTGCTCATTACCCTTGTCAATCCAATTTCAGGCCCAACTATAGAATGGAAGCTGCATTGGTTGCTCTGGCAAATGATCTCAATTTGTATGCTGATCAGGGGCATGCCTCTTTATTAATTTTGCTTGATCTCTCAGAAGACTTTGACACAGATTAGGCGGAGGATGCTTCAGTGGTTTGAGTCTTTTTTATCAGATCTTGCTCAGAAGGCTGTGGCTGAAGGTTCTGCATCAGCAGTGTGGATTCTGTCTGTTCCACAGGGTATTTTGTTATTTCCCATCCTTTTAAATATATGTGTAAGAGTTCTGAATGATATCATCCAAAGCTTTGGAATTGTGTATCATTGACACACTGATGGAGCCAAGCTATATGTTTTTTGTTATCCTTGTTATTCCACCAACAGCTGGATGTGTTCTAAACCAGTGGCTGTCCACTATAGGATATTGAAAATGAATCCAGATCAGAAGGAGGTGAAGTTGATGTTATAGATGGCATTGAGCTGCCTTGATGAAATAAATTTAAGTTGGTTTAAACATTGCAGGACTCTGCATTTTATCAGAAATAAAAAGTTTGGGTTATGTCAAAACCCAAACTGCAGTGACGCAGAATGTAATCACATCCTTATTGTCTGGAACACACTGTTATGCATACTGTGCTGACCCTGGGGTGATTATTTGGTATCTATCTTAGTTTGCGGGCCATTGTGTAGGACCCACGAACTTCAGAGATGGCCTCTCCCAAGTGTTGACAGAGTTTAAATATGTAAAGCAATGAAACACCAGGCTGCTTAAAAGAATAAAACAGTTTTATTAGGAAGAGAAACAATTTTCTAAGTAAGAGAGGAGAGAAATAACCTAACCATCTAACTAGTGTTCAGAAGGCAATCAAGGAGTAAATGTGCTCCAAGGAGTAGGAAGTCTCCAAATGAGCCAGCCAAGACACTGGATTTGAAAAATGTCAGGAAGTTCCTATTCTAACTGTGCTAAACACATATCTTCTCCACTGCCCCCTGTAGGATATTCTTCATATGCTTTTGAATCATGTACAGTACACTATAAATCTTGCATATTCCAACATCAATATGAATTTATGTGATAATTCCATTGTTTCAATAAGTCATTTCTTGCTGTCTCAAGCTGTAGGAATATTAGAATGGTCATTGCATAGTTACTGATCAATCTTGCTTCCGGTTTTGTGGAACAGCCTTCCTAACAATGCCAGGAATGTGTCTGTCCATTTAACTTTCCCAAAATTACTTCAAAAGGCAGAACTGTTTTATTTAAGAACAAATTATTTCTGGTTTTCAATCGAACCAAATTTCACTGTTACTTCCAATCATGTGCAACTCTTAGTCACAGTTCTTTATTATTAGTGTGTGAGTCAGTGTTTAGATTTGTGACTTAAACTTTCTGCTTCTTAGGCTTGTAGTGAAAAGAAATAGAAGGAAGATTGTTCCCTTATACTTGCATTGTTTATTGTGGAGTTGGATATCACTGAAAAGTGGGCCATATTTGTATAGGCATGTATCTAGGGCATATGATTGCATATATGTCTTACTTGTTTGTAATTTTGTTTGATTGATGTGTTGACCACTGATGAGACATTTTTGCTGAAATGCCTTTGGTCAAGATTCAGTTTGAATAATTAATTCATAACTTTTTCTACAAAGGGACATTTATATAGTACATATTTTGCTGGCATCATTGAAGAGACTTTATTAAAACTGTACATTTCCTTTTTTAATATAGGTTTAATTAAATTATTATTTTTTTATTAGATTTATAATCCATCCTTCCCTAATAGTCTTAGGGCAGTAGACAACATTTTAAATATACCAATAAAAAGTGAAGGAAGCTATTAAAAATAAAAAAGATGATAATAGAAGAAAGATACAGAAAACAAGAACAAGAGGGAAAGAAGAGAGAGAGAGAAAAGGTTTCTGGTTTTATCTGTGACTAGATGCAAAGGCCCTTGCATGCTGGAATGTGGCGGGTGCTAGCAATAAACATGGGACAGCCTTGCCAGTGAGCAGGGCCAGCTCCCACAGTGACCTGGACCAAGCCTGACCCTCCTTCTCCTGTTTGCCACACCCCAGTCTTGAGCATGCAGGAGGTGCAGAGGCCGCACTCACCACCACTCACCCAGCTTCCCCTGCTCCCACCTGGGGCACAGAAGAGACCATGCTTGCTGCTGCAGTTCTGCCAGATAGCCTGCTCTCCCCTCCCCCCCCCCCCAGTCTCGGTAGCTGGGACTGAGGGCTGGAACGGAGTTAGGCAGCCACCAAGGCCAGCACAGCATCATGAAGCTCAGCCAGTTTCCTCCCTCCCTCCCCAGCTTACCAGGTTCAAGCTCTTCCTCCTGCCTAGTGCTTGGAAGTGGTGGTAAGGAGGAAGAAGAGGATGGGGGCAGAAAAGATCCACCATTGGCCCTCAGTGGGAGTGTCTTATTGTTTACTCTATTTATCCTTATCCATAGTTCCTCTATATATTTGTGAAACAGTCTGGGGGTGGAACATGTCCAGCTGTCCAAGTTGGAATAGTGCCAATCACTCTGATTAGCCTTGCCCCTGCAGCTCCTGCCCTCTGTCCCTGGACTCTAGCCTTTTTGCTCTCAGACGTGTTTCAGTGCCTGGAGCCAGCAGCAGATCAGGGGAGAGGGCCCCAGGCAAAGGGTCGCAGTCAAGGGACTTCTAACGAGGGCCTGCCCACGAGGGCCACCCAGCCTTCTAGGCTGGGCCTGCTAACAAGGGCCTCTTGGCCTGCTAAGCAGGGCCTGTTAATGAGGATCTCCCGGCCAGCTGACTACCTGCTAAGGCACTCTGTCTGCTAACAAGCTGGCCAGCCCCCACCCACCCCACTTGATCCGGCTGTGAGCTGCGGCCCAAAGCCACCTTAAGCTGCCTGGTCGGGGGCCAGGGGAGGGGACCTTTTCAAGGCCCATTCTTAGGAATGGGCTTTGAAGCTAGTTATATATATAATGATGAAATCCTGTCTTTTTTATAAACTCATATTTTCCTCCTTAATCTTCACAGCCTTGTCAATAATTTCCCTCATAACATACACAAAGTTTATAAGAGGTTTCCAATTAGCAATGAATATAGATGTTTACCTTTAATTAATAAAATGAGTCTGGCTATTTCTGCCAATTCTATCATTTTTATCAACTGTTCTCCCATTGTGGGTAATATAAAACTTTTCCATTTGTAAGCATACAACAGTCCCGAAGCTGTAGTCATATATAAAAACATGTCTTTTTTCAAGTTCTTTATCCATTAATCACAAAATAAACATTTCTGGTTTCATTTGCTTATTCGTTTTTTAAAAAATTTGGATCAATTTATATCCATAATTTTTTAGCTAACACGTCCACCACAGAAGATAAAATATCCCTTCATGTTGTTCCCATTTCCAGCAAACGTACAGAGTATTTTTGTCCATTTTAGACAATCTGTCAAGTGACATGCCAGTGGTAGATCATTTTATAAAAGTTCTCCTCAATGCTAGAGCTTAATACCCATGTTTCCCCATGGTTCTATTTGTATGTCATGTCCAAAAATTTCCACCCATTTTATCATACATCAGTTTACACATTCTTCGTCTGTCTCAGATTTTATAATTCTTGGCAATAATATGTTCATCATTTGTACATAATTCTGTTTCAAATTCAGTCTACAATTGATCAAAACTATGGGCTTTTGAATCTGCTTTACCTTTGTAATAGTTGTGCATAAGAAAAACATTGACAGGTGTTGCCTTCTATTGTCAAGTCTTCTCTTGTTTATTTTTTAGACTCCCCTTGAGTGAAATCTAATATGTTACAATATGTTAACTACTTATCTTTAAATATCATTTTTCGCCAGCAGAATGCTTCTTGTGCTGAAATCCACAAAGGTGTTTTCAGACACAGTCGACGTTTATATTTATTTCATATTATCAAAATGGCACATGTAATAATATGATTTTTAAATTTTAGAGTAACTTTAGTTTTATCATGCGACAAAGAGCCATATATGTTAAATCATGTTCTAAATCCATCCATCTTCTAGTCTCCAACAACTTGCTTTTTCATTCAATGCCTTTGAAACAATCCAACAGCTACTCAAGAGATCCCTTACATTTTCTGATGTGTTTTTTTTCTTTGAAAATGAATGTTGACACAAGAATGTATGTCTATGTCAGCTGTGGGATCCATGGTTTTGAAAGAGACTTTCTCCTTGCTGTGTTGCCTGTTAAAATTAGTAGAGATGATGCAATATTCTCAAACAGATGTTTGCAGATCAAATTAACTTTTTTCACCCTTGCCTATTCAGTCTCGAGTTAAGCTCCTTGTATAATTGTCTCCTTGTAAAACAGAGAGATAATTTTAATAATAGTATTGCCAATCCACCATTTTTAACAAGTGTTCTATAATACCTTTTGCTGTATGCTACGTCTAGAGGGGTTTGTTCATGCAAGCATCAGTGATATGTGATACCTTTTGTACCTTATAGAACCCTTTTCTGTGTACAGATCCTTTCTTTAGGCAACTTTCATGCTGAAACACTCCCTGTTTAATTGTACCCAGAATACTTTGTTTCCTACAAGTTTCAGTGATGTACATATTCACACCCTTTGGCTCCTTGGAAACCTTAAATTTTTGTGCTTTTGAGCTATCACCTTTAAATTAATACAAAAGAAAACGCTGTAGTGCTGATATATTCAGCGTTAGCTGATGTTCATTTTTTTCACGCTACTCCCACTGTTTTAAGGCTAATCACATAACCTTCACTGGTTTCTCCCCTCATTTGTTACTTGCTCAGATTTCATTATAATCCCTTCTGCTCATTTCAGATATTGCACCTGATACTTTTAGGTGTGTGAAGTTTGGAGGTGGGGGGAAACCCTGAAAATAATCCAAATATATTAATGTGACTTCAGTTTTGATTGTTTTTGCTGATGTCCAATATACAATAGGTTGTAACAATAAGCCAACTAGTCTCTAAATTCTTTAGCACAATCTTGCAAGCTTAAAAAGAAAATAGTCTGATGTTTATTATAAATTCTGTGAATAATCACTGTTTTTGTTTTTCCCTCTAGGAAAGGTAGAATGCTGGATGCTTTAGGCTGATCCTGCATTGAGCAGGGGGTTGGACCAGATGGCTTGTATGGTCCATTCCAACTCTATGATTCTATGAAATGCATTCTTGGCAGAACAAAAATTACTACTTTTCACATGACCAGCTTGTTTGTCTAGCTAAACACCTAACACATGAAATGGTGAAACCTGTGGTAATATTTCCCCCAAACCCACTACATTTCAATCAACTCCTTGTTATATATTTTTAATATCTAAAAACATCAAAGATACACCTGCATCCACTGATTGTGAGCTAAGAAAAATATGTACATCAGTGGTCCCCAACCTTTTTATCACGGGGGACCACTCCAACGCTTGACAATTTTACTAAGGCTCGTGGGGGGGGGTAGTTTACTCCTCTACTCTCAACCACTGCCCTAATGCTCTCTGATCGCTATGGTAATGTTTAAACATCACTTCAAAATAAGATACAGACATGCCACAACAATGAACATAAGGAACATTTTATTTATTTTATTTTATTTATTTTCATTGAAATTTTAACTTATGACAATGACAAATCAATGTGAACCCTGGGCTTGTTTCTCTGCAACGAGATAGTCCCATCTGGGAGTGATGGGAGACAATGACACAATGTTGTAAAGGGCCGGGGGGGGATGAAGTAAAGGGCCTGGGGGGGGGGAGAAGGCGTCCTTCACAGCCCACCTCCAATTAGTCGACGGACCACATGTGGTCCGCAGCCCACAGGTTGGGGATCGGTAATGTACATGACATCATTGTTAAATACATTGTATTTCTTATAGTTGAGTCTTGGGTCTTTTCTTGGTTACTAGAAAAATTTCCCACCATTTATCATTACTAGATTCCCCCGATGAGTCCTAAGACCATCACTTCACTAAACACAATAAAGCTCAAATTGACAACTCACTGCATAACTGATTGGCCCTCCCTGTGTGTGTGCCTCCAACAGAGAGAGAGAGAGTACTCTGCCAGTGAGGGGCAATCAGTTCAAATTGCACTTTGCCAATAAGGACCCATCAGTTCAAATTGCACTCTGCCAATGAGGGCCAACTGGCTCAAATTGCATGCAGACAACGCACTCCCTACCTGATTGCCCCCCTGGAAATATTTCCCCAATAGGAGATGGACTTCAGCCATAAATGACACACCCTGCTAGTTTAGCCACAATCAGGAAGCAGCCCTTGGCCAGGAAGGCCAGCTCTCTGCCTCCAAATTCCTTCCAGTTTTAGAAGTTTTCTGGGTGGAAGCCAGACTCAGAGCATGCCCTGCTGCCAGTGAGTTGCTCTGGCATCCTGGCCTCTTTCAACTCAGAGGACATGGGAGGCGAAGCAAGCCGTCTCCTGGTGCAGCCTCTGCACACCTTCTGGAGGGGGGGAGGGGCGTGGGAAGCCCAGAAACAGCCTCCTGCCAGCCCTCTGGGAACCAGGACAGTAGTACCTAAAAACATCACTGCAAACATGTATGTGTGACCATTATTATTATTATTATTATTATTATTATTATTATTATTATTATTATTATTATTATTATTATTATTATTATTATTATTATTATTATTATTATTTAATTTTTAGACCGCCCTTCTCCAAATAGGTCTCAGGGCGGTTTACAACATAAACAATTAAAACACAATAAAATCCCCATAAAAACCCCAATTTACGTCAAACAACGTCACATATAACATATAAGTGACAGTGGTCACAATTCTATTTCTATCCAAATGGGTCCAGGGTCAGTTGAGTGTGTCCATTTGCACGTACATGCTTATGTATGTACATATGTACAGAATATTTAGTTTCTTTGAACAACATGGAGTGAATAAAATATTGTTATTTATCAAAATCATAACAACCTAGAAACATCTTAACAACAGAGCTCTAGTCAATTTTATAAAGCTCTGAGGCTCTTTCTCTTTAGCTTTTTTATGGAAGTTTTTTTCCCTCTTCAGTCATGCATGTGGGAACCAATTACTTGATATTTGAGCTATAAAACAACAGCGATTGGGTGGCAATTAAGACAACAAGGAAGCTTGAACAAAAGGCAGTTTTGTTGCATGTATCTGAATTATTTATACTTTATGAATAACAAGAAGCTGCAACAAAAGGAACAAAATCTCTAAGAAATTGTTCAATAGTTCAAAGAAAGGATAATAATTTGATAAAATAACTGGAGTGCCTGCTGAATTCCCTTGTAAACCTTTATGTGCTATAAAATGTTATGGGGAATTGCAAATATTTAGGTTATCAAAGAGTAAATACATATTTAGTGTTGCATTAATGGACTATAGCTTTTGGCAAAAGTTGTATCAGCATGCAAGGTCCCAATTTAATACACATACTGAACAACGAATGCAAATATTTGAAGACAGTTAAGAAAGTAAAACTGATTAAATGAAAAGCAGAAATGAGTTTGAACAGAAATAATGGTCATAACCTCAAATCCTCAAATGCTATGTACTCTATGTAGCCTTCCCTGTGGCTGAGAATTTTGCAAAGTGTTTTACGCATGCCATCCTAAGCAGAGTTGTGTCCTTCTGTTAAAGTCAATGGGCTTATGGGGCTATAACTGTGCTCAGGACTGATCTATAAGGTACATGAATATGACAGGTGCAGTCAAGTTAGATTTATCCTGGATGCTTTAGGCTGATCCTGCATTGAGCAAGAGGCTGGACTGTATGGCCCCTTCCAACTCTATGATTCTATTCTATAATTTGAGAGCAGTAGCATCTTAGAGACCAACAAGATTTTCAGGGTATCAGCTTTCAAGAGCCAAGGCTCCCTTTGTCAAACACAAGCAGGAATGGAAATCCCCGAGTCCTTATATCTCAGTCTGAAGGTGGCAGGAGTGTTGCAAGTAAAGAAGTCACAATGCAAAGGTATAAAAACAAAATGTGATTAGCTTGATTAGACCAGAAGAGAAATGCTTAGGAGTAGAAAATTAGTTATCTATAGTGAGATGCCCTATGCCCCTAACCACCTGTGGGGGTCCTTTTGAATTTGTGAATGAACTCAAGTTCAGCAATTTCATGTTGCAAACCCTCTTTGAACCTTCCTTGCCACTCCTAAATCAGCAATGAGATGTCCTGATGGATTAAAATATTCTCCCCCTGCTTTCTTATTGTTGTGATTTTTTATCTCAGATTTATCACTGATATAATTTTGTGTACTTTTTTCTGTTATAGAGAATAGAATTGCATTGATCGTTGATATTTGATGGTGCATACAATGTCAGAAGAACAAGTCAATGAGCCTGAGACAGCATGGCTAACAGCACCATGTTTCCATGAAATGTGTGCACACTGGCATAGAGACATATGGGTATTTCTACATGGGAAGTAGTGCATTTTCATGGGATCCCGCAATGTAGAAGCAGTATAAGTGTTAAACCATGGGACAACTCTGTTCTTCCAAAAGTTGGGCAAAGCATTGTTAATAGATCATGCAGTAGTTATAGGACCAACTTTCTTGGTAAATTGTTGTTTTCACGGAGCAGACACCAACTTTTCCCCCTCACCTTCACCAAATATAAGTGAATCAATAGACTATCTTTCGTGTGGCTCTGCTAAGGGAGGAAAAGTCGGAAAATTACAAAGTTACCCCATTGTTCCTAAGGAATGTCAATAATACTATTAGGGTATGAAGCAAAGAAAGAAAAAATTGATCTCATCACCAACTATATATGGTTAAGGGAAGGAGGAAAGATGGTCAGTGTCCAGTAAAGATACCAACATGTACTACAAAGGGTTATTCCTAGAGGTACTCAATAATCTCCTAGCAACAGTATTTTCGATTGACCTTGGTAGTCCTTGATAAAAGATAATCTTTGTTATAATGGGCTAACTGCATATAATTTGCTGAGTTTCCTGCTCATGACATACCATTCTCTGATACAGAGGAGCCACAAAATGTCCGAGTTTCAGACCTGGACTGAACAAATACTCTAAGATGTTATGTTTCCATGGGAGAGGTTAGATATCATGATGAAGTAGTAGAGGCATGGATATCATACAATGCAAAACAGTATAACAAAGAACAAAGATTTTAGAGAACTGGAAAGACTCGCATAAAGGCATTGTCATTCCCTTTGCTGTGATATCCTATTACATCGTAGCAAAATACCTCCCAATACTACAGTTTCCAATTCCTGTATATCTTTATGATCTGTTCAGTCAATATATGTTGAAAGCATAAAGTGAAAGTAAAGAAGTAAATCTTCCGGGGGGGGGGGATCTCTCACATACTCACAGAATTAATGCACTATAAAACAAGTAAAGAGTTTCTACATAATATCAAAAAAAACAATATTATATAGCCATATGCTCCCTCCATTTCATAAGTGTCTTTTGGATTAAACATAAGTTATAAAAATTAGGTTTGTGCTGTTTTTAATTAGGTGTACTTTTTTATCCATTCAACAAATAGCCTATCTTTCATCTCCAATAGAAATTTAAGGCACCATTCATGTCTGTGCTTACTGAAATGCATAATCTTTCTGTATGGATGGTCAAGGATGCTGTAAAAATGTGAAAGTAATGCACAACTATTTTAAGTCTTCTTAATAAATTATGGGAAGAGCTGCCTTATAGTCCATTAACACAAGCAGTTTATTTGGTATCCTATAGATTTTCAATGTTGAAAGAAAACATAATTATAGAATCATAGATTTGGAAGGAGCCATACAGGCCATCTAGTCCGACCCCCTGCTCAATGCTGGGATGATACTGGGATTAGGGAATACCCTTGACTCTGCACCTTTTTCATGGCTTCATGGAGAAAGCGTAGAGCCCCCATTAATTTAAATAGACAAGATTTTGGCACACCACTATTGGCAAATTGAGATCAACGCCCTCACAGACTGAAATAGAGTAACTCAAAAAGGTGCTGCTGCTTCCTGTTGAGTTGGCCAATATCCTGTGGAACCATATCTGTTTATGGAGGAACATGGCTCATGACATACTGGAACTCCTTTCTAAAAATGCACCTTACTCTATATTTTGTTCTTTTCATGTAAGTAACACTTACACTTGTGCAAGATTTCTGTCCATTCCCCCTTCCCACAGCAGTCACCCTGCAGGCCCCACAAACTGCTTCTCAGGGTTTACTGGCTCCCAGGATCAGGATTCCAGCAAGCACAGAAGACTGCAGTGAGAAGGAAATATGATAGAACTTAAAATCCAGCTCCTCCCACCACCAATAGCCAATCTCAGCCCCTCCATTGGTAGAGTTGGGTGAAATATTATGCAGCCATCACCTAATGAGTGTTATGCCAATATAGACTCATGTATCTTCAAACTAGTAGCTGATGGTCCATCATTCTCATCTGTTCCTTACTAGCTGAGACAAGCCCTGGTCTATCCCCAACGATCCTGGCCTTATCAAGAAGAAGTGGTATTATAAGGACCCATCTAAGAGGGCCTTGAAAGTCCTATGTTCCTGTCTACCAAAGCAAAGCAGAAGGTCTGGGGGATGACTCCAAAGCTGTTTGGCAGGTTAGTCTCTTGAAGAAAGAGGCAAAGGTAACTTACTCCAAAGGTAACTGAAGAAAGAGGCAAAGGTAACTTACTTACAAAGTAACTTACTCCAGGAACCATACTTATGAAGATGGGAGTTAAGTCTCCTACATGCTTTGACCTAAGCTAAGAGAAGGAAGAGCCTCTTGTGGCGCAGAGTGGTAAGACAGCAGACATGCAGTCTGAACCTCTGCCCATGAGGCTGGGAGTTCGATCCCAGCAGCCGGCTCAAGGTTGACTCAGCCTTCCATCCTTCCGAGGTCTGTAAAATGAGTACCCAGCTTGCTGGGGGGGTAAACGGTAATGCCTGGGGAATGTACTGGCAAACCACCCCGAATTGAGTCTGCCATGAAAATGCTAGAGGGCGTCACCCCAAGGGTCAGACATGACCCGGTGCTTGCACAGGGGATACCTTTACCTTTACCTTTAAGAGAAAGAAGTTCAGTTTTTTTTGGGGGGGAGAGACTAAACAAATTGCATCAGTCTGCATATAATGTTTACAAGTGTGTTTTGTACTTGGTATTTTGTAAGAATAAAAGAAATGGCTTGTGACAGAGCATCCTATATTACATTCCAGCAGAATACTACTCACCGTAGTCACATGCTGAATTAGGCTGTGCGGGCTAAACAAGTGCTATTTATCATTTTCTCAGTAATATGCTAATAGTAACTTATTTGCATTATTTGTTAAGAAATCATGTTTTAGCCAGACTCTGAGTTAATGATTTTTTTTAATTGCTCAGATATTTAAAAAAATAATTAGCTTTCAATGACGGAACAGATGGAGGTGCAAAGCTGTTAGTTCCCAGTATCCCTACTAATATATTTTGGTGCTGGCTGGCAATCTAGCTTTGTTTTTTTTAATTATCACATTAAACAATAGTCATGCTTAAGACAAAACAGAAAGCTGCGTGTGTCACAGCAGGCTCTTCCTTCCTTCCTGACAGGAAAGCAAGCATGTGAATGTCTGGGTACATAACACTAAGCAGACAGCCTGAACAATATGTTGTGTCTGAAGAATTACAACCACCTAATTTGGGGGGGGGGGTCAAAACTTGGAAAATGTTGAGCTATTTGCTTTGGAATTGAGGGTAGGACAATTCCTCTTCTGCTGGTGCTAAGGAGGCTTCTGAGCTCAATGGACATATTTCCCTGTCAACCCTTATCTTTCTAGGTACTATGGCCTCCAGTATGTAGAATTCTGTCAGCATTGTTGAATCCTTTAGCAAAACATCTGCTGGAAACAACAGAAGAGTTGCTTTTGATTAGGCCTAGCTTTGCCCCAAATCCTCCCTCCCTCCATAATCACCAGTGCCTTGCCTAGCTCTAGCATGGAGAGCTCCAGAGGCCCACGATATTGGAAATGCTATGCTTTATCAAGTAATTTGCCCTATGGGTAATTCAAGTTTTCTCTTTGTCCCTTTCATTCACTATGAGAATGTGAGGAAAGAATCATAGAATCAGGAGGGGTGACAGTTAATAATGAAGGGTAGAATTACAAGTCATTCTTCAGTCATTGATGTAAACGGAGAACTCCTTTAACAAGTTTTCTCCCTCACCCCACCCCCGGCTGTATTTATTTATTTACAAACATATAATGCCATTTCTCCAGAGACCAGCTCAAACTGGATCATAGTTAAAAACATGAAAATTAAATGACATAGCCATTAAAAACAACCTAGAGGATTAAAAACAAGCCATTGAACGTGGAAGACAGTCCTCAGGCTAGAGCAGACCTTTAAAATAATTGTAAAAGATCAACCTTTCAGTGAAAAGCTTAGGTGAAAAAGAAATACATGTTTCTGATAACTGTAAGAGAAGAACCTATGTGCCAGGTGAACCTGAAGTGAGAGAGCGTTCCACAAGTGAGGTGCCACCACTGAAAAAGTCACAGAATCATAGAGTTGGAAGGGGCCATACAGGCCATCTAGTCCAGCCCCCTGCTCAACGCAGGATCAGCCCAAAGCATCCTAAAGCATCCAAGAAAAGTGTGTATCCAACCTTTGCTTGAAGACTGCCAGTGAGGGGGAGTTCACCACCTCCTTAGGCAGCCTATTCCACTGCAGAACTACTCTGACTGTGAATTTTTTTTCCCTGATATCTAGCCTATATCATTGTACTTATAGAATCATAGAGTTGGAAGGGGCTGTACAGGCCATATAGTCCAACCCCCTGCTCAACGCAGGATCACCCCAAAGCATCCTAAAGCATCCTAAAGTAGCGATCCCCAACCTGTGGGCCATGGACCACATGAGGTCCGTCAACTAACTTCCCCCCCCCCCGGCCCTTTATTTCATCCACGATCCAGCAGGCGCACATGGGACTATCTCGTTGCAGAGGAACAAGCTCAGGGTTCCCATTGATTTGTCATTGTCATGAGTTAAAATTTCCATGAAAATAAAATGTTCCTTATGTTCATTGTTGTGGCGTGTCTGTATCTTACTTTGAAGGGATGTTTAAACATTACCATAGCGACCAGAGTCAGAGAGTGTTAGGGCAATGGTTGAGAGTAGAGGATTAACTACCCCCCCCCCACTGGGCCTCAGTAAAATTGTCAAGCGTTGAGTGGTCCCTGGTGATAAAAATGTTGGGGACCACGGTCCTAAAGTACATCCTACTTGTAGTTTAAGTCATGTGCCTCCGAAGATGGGGGCCAGAAAGCAGCATAGGTGAGGGCAATCTGTATCACAGGTCTCTCTATTCCAAACCAGCAATAACTCAATGATGACGAGCCTTTTCACTGAGGTCACCAATATGGTCCAATGAGACCACAAGCCTAAAAAAATCTAGCCAGCCAGGCGTTAAACCACATGCAAATCAGTGCCAAATGATGTTGATCATTTCCATGATGGATCTCATTTTTATAACTTGTCATTCAACTCTTGTATCTTTTGTCTGAGGTAAGTAGGCCTTACACTCAGTAGGCCTTAGTCCCAGCTGCAGAAGAATGCAACCTCAGTTTTACTAACTAGTAAAACACTAACACTAAAACACTAACTAGTAAAACACTCCTTCCTTCCACTACTAATAGGATGATTTGGGGGGCTGTTCTCTCTGATGTCCCAGTGATAGTAGTTTGTAAGCAAACATTGGCTATCTTTACAAAAACAAGCAGTGTGGAAGAACAAGCAAGCACCAACAAGCAATGCTATCCTGAAGCAGCATGTGTCCTAGAAGAGAGAATAACAGCCCTGCAACTCCCCAGTGCTTCTCTTTTTGGAGATAGTTCTAATCACATTTCAAAGCACCTGTTTTTTCTTTCATTTCCCTTCCTACCCTTCAGATCAAACTCCCAATTGGTTCTTTTCAGCCTCTATTCAGAGAGAAGACGTTGTGAATTGCCCTTTTCTACAAGGTAGCTGAGATGCAAAACTCTCCCCCCTGCTGCAGGCAGCATCAGGAGGAGACCACTTGGCATTACAGAAGAAATGTGACAATAGTTGGGAATGTTGGGGGGCAGGGAGTCTTATTATGCATGAGTTGATAATAAATATAAATTCAACGTGTGATAGAACTGAAAACAAGTTTGACACAGAGGCTGAAATTTGAACAAGTTTTCACTTGTAAATGGGCAGCTTTTGAATGTTCCTAAATGCACAGATACTGTTGTTAGCGCATGCTGTAGCACATGACTCAGTGAATGTCCCAGAGTACACACAGAGTTTAGCTGCCCTAAATAAATTTTCTCGCAGAAGAAATGGAGTAGCCTTCATAATCAATAAGAGAGCAGGAAAAGCAGTCTTGGGATACAATCCCCAAAATGACAGAATGATCTCATTTCGAATCCAAGGCAAACCATTCAACATCACAGTAATCCAGGTCTATGCCCCAACCACTGCTGATGAAGAGGATGGAGTTGACCAGTTCTATGAAGCCCTACAACACCTTCTAGAAGCAACGCCAAAAAATGATGTGCTTATCATCATGGGGGATTGGAATGCTAAAGTAGGAAGCCAAAAGATACAAAATGAAGCAGGGCACAGGCTGGTAGAATTTTGTCAAGAGAATACAATGGTCATAGCAAACACTCTTTTCCAACAACCCAAGAGACGACTCTACACATGGACATCACCAGACGCTCAACACAGAAATCAGATTGACTATGTGCTCTGCAGCCAAAGATGGAGAAGTTCTATACAGTCAGTAAAAACAAGACCAGGAGCTGATTGTGGTTCAGATTATCAGCTTCTTGTTGCAAAATGTAGGCTTAAATTGAAGAAAGTAGGGGAAAGCACTAGGCCACTCAGGTATGAACTAAATCATATCCCCGACAAATATACAGTACAGGTGACAAATAGATTTAAGGAATTAGATCTGATAGACAAGAGTGCCTGAAGAACTATGAACAGAGGTTCACAACATTGTACAAGAGGTAGCAACTAAAACCATCCCAAAGAAAAAGAAATGCAAGAAATCAAAATGGCTGTCTGAGGAAGCTTTACAAATAGCCAAGGAGAGAAGGGAAGTGAAAGGCAAGGGAGAAAGAGAAAGATACACCCAATTGAATGCAGAATTCCATAGAAAAGCTAGAAAAGATAAGAATGCCTTCTTAAATGAACAGTGTAAACAAACAGAAGAAAACAATAGAATGGGGAGGACCAGAGATCTTTTCAAGAAAATTGGAGATATGAAGAGAACGTTTCATGCAAAGATGGGTATGATAAGGGATCAAAATGGTAGGGACCTCACAGAAGCATAAGAGATTTTAATAAGTGGCAAAATTATACAGAAGAACTATACAAAAGCGAGCTTAACATCCCTGATGACCACAATGGGGTAGTTACTGACCTCAAGCCAGACATCCTGGAATGTGAAGTCAAATGGGCCTTAGGAAGTCTGAGCAACAATAAAGCTAGTAGTGGTGATAGCATTCCAGTTGAACTATTCAAAATCTTAAAAGATGATGCAGTAAAAGTGCTACACTCAATATGCCAGCAAATTTGGAAAACTCAACAATGGCCACAGGATTGGAAAAGGTCAGTTTACATTCCAATCCCAAAGAAGGGCAATCCCAAAGAATGTTCAAACTACCATACCATTGCACTCATTTCTCATGCTAGCAAAGTTATGCTCAAAATTTTACAAGCTAGGCTCCAGCAATATGTGGACCGAGAACTTCCAGAAGTACAGGCAGGATTTCAAAGAGGCAGAGGAACTAGAGATCAAACTGCCAAAATACGCTGGATCATGGAGAAAGCTAGGGAGTTCCAGAAGAACATCTACTTCTGCTTCATTGACTATGCTAAAGCCTTTGATTGTGTGGAGCACAATGAATTGTGGCAAGTTCTTAAAGAGATGGGAATACCAGAACATCTTATTTGTCTCTTGAGAAACGTATATGCAGGTGAAGAAGCAACAGTGAAAACTGAACATGGAATCACTGATTGGTTCAAAATTGAGAAAGGAGTTCGGCAAGGCTGTATACTATCACCTTGCCTATTTAACTTGTATGCGGAGCACATCATTAGAAAGGCGGGATTAGAGGAGTCACAAATTGGGATCAAGATTGCAGGGAGAAATATCAACAGCCTCAGATATGCAGATGATACCACTCTAATGGCAGAAAGTGAAAAGGAACTAAAGATGCGGTATTGATGCGGGTGAAGGAGGAGAGTGCAAAAGTTGGCTTGAAACTCAACATCAAGAAAACAAAGATCATGGCATCCGGCCCTCTCAATTCTTGTCAAATAGATGGGGAAGAAATGGAGATAGTGACAGATTTTATTTTCCTGGGCTCCAAGATCACTGCAGATGGGGATTGCAGCAAAGAAATTAAAAGACGCTTGTTCCTGGGGAGGAATGCTATGGCAAATCTAGACAGCATCCTAAAAAGCAGAGACATCACCCTGCCAGCAAAAGTGCGTTTAGTCAAGGCTATGGTATTCCCAGTTGCAGTGTATGGCTGCGAAAGTTGGACCATAAGGAAGGCCGAGCGTCAAAGAATTGAGGCTTTTGAACTCTGGTGCTGGAGAAGACTCTTGCGAGTCCCTTGGACTGCAAGGCGAACAAACCGGTCAGTCCTAGAGGAGATCAGCCCTGACTGCTCCTTAGAAGGCCAGATCCTGAAGATGAAACTCAAATACTCTGGCCACCTAATGAGAAGAAAGGACTCCCTGGAGAAGAGCCTAATGCTGGGAGCGATCGAGGGCAAAAGAAGAAGGGGACGACAGAGAATGAGGTGGCTGGATGGAGTCACTGAAGCAGTCAGTGCAAACTTAAATGGACTCTGGGGTAGAGGACAGGAAGGCCTGGAGGATCATTGTCCATGGGGTCGCGATGGGTCGGACACGACTTTGCACCTAACAACAACAACAAATAAATTTTGGGTATAAGCGGGAACTGGAAGACTTAACATGTGTTGATGCAAACCCCAGACCAGAGAAATACATTCCAAATTACATTACATTCTACTATTCATTATGTTACATTACAATATATTGTTCTATTATTCCAAATAAATAAAATAAAGATGTTAGTATATGTAGTGAGATAAGAAACCAGTATCCCTGTTAAATCCTGGAGATTCCATTGTACCGCAGCTTGCAATAAGCTCATATGTCAACGTTGCTGTCATATTCATCCAGATAACACAATCACTGGACCTAACAATGTCAACTACACCATCTCATTCACATGCTCATCTTCTAATATTGTATATGCCCTAAAACGCCAACAATGCCCTTCCATTCTCTACATGCTCATGCTCATGCTCATAACTTTGTTGGTCTTAAAGGTGTCACTAGATTAACTTTGTTCTGCTGCTTCTGACCAACATGGCATCCCGCCTAGGTAGAATTCCTGTTTTATTAATACATTAATACTCAGCAATGTAATTTCCCTCATTATTCTCTCCTCACCATGGATAACAGCCGCAAGGGCTCAGTGAGCTTCCACAATAAAGGTGAAAGAGTTTCATCTGTTTCACATTGTACTTAGGAAATCTGCCCCCCCCCCCTGCTATTCATTGGGTCGCTGTGTTGTTTCCTTCACCAGATGCTAATAAAAAGAGCAGGCTTTGTTTTATCTTTTGTTAGTCAAAACTGTTAATTCTTTTGGACAAATTGGAGAAGTGCTTCCCACCACCTAGTGATCAAGATTCTGCATGACAGATGTAAGCCATTGTGATTTCCCTTCCCCCCCCCACCCCCATTTAGGTTACTTTCCTGTTGGACAAAGTGGTTTCTATTCCTTTTGGGCATATTGTAACGTTCAATTTGGGAGGGTGTTTTTGCAAGCAAATTTGATTGCAGTAACCCTACTCTATAATTTTATGCAAATAAATCTTAGCTCTCATGTCACAGCTAGAAGTATGTAATAGGGGTATAACTAGTTAAGGCTTGAGAAATCCAGGATCAGGATCCAATTTTTTTTAGACTCAAAGCATTCAGACAGGGTGACTGCTGGGAATGGGTACACTCAGTTTTTGCCAGTTTTCCCAATCCTGGTTGAAGCTCCTTGCTGCATCAGAATTACCTATAAGTTTCCCCAAGGAGGTAAATAATGGCTCTGAAGAAATACTTAGATCAGGGGAATGTAATAAGACAATTGGGCTACACATCCCATCTTCTATCACCATTACCATGTCCAATTTTTGTTGTTTTGAACTTTAAAATAACCATGAGCAAACTTAACCACAGACTGCTGGGGTCAAATCTACTTAGCTCCCATCCCAAAGGCAGCCCTCTGTGACCTCCAAAGGGCATTGCTGGGGGTCAAATAGCATCCAGGGGGAAGGTTGCAGAGAGGAGACAAAATTACTCTCTTCTTCCACTGTGGTGTAGTGGCTAAAGAGTAGTGGACTTGACTTTGAAGAACCAAGATTAATTCCCCACTCCTCCACATGCAGCCAGGTGGGTGACCTTGGGCTAGTCACAGGCTTGTTTCTCAGACCTCTCTCAGCCCCACCTACCTCACAAGGTGCCTGTTGTGGGGAGAAGAAAAGGAGGCAATTGTAACCCACTTTGGGACTTCTTTGGGTAGTGAAAAGCAGGGTATAAAAACCAACTCCACTTTTCTCTTCCAGCAGACTCCAGCAGAAATTCTGTTGCTAGAAGAGGGAGGGGCAATTTCACCCAATTCCTATCTCATATACTGGCCCCTGTGTTCAGTTACTTTTTCTGCTTGTGGGTCCTGTGACCCCTTTCAGAGTTCAGAGTGAACTGCAGTGAAATGGAAATGGGGAAGATATTCTTTCTCAAGTACCTGCACTTAAAATTCAGTAGACTCAGGACAGACAAAATTGCTGCCAGATGGCTAAAGGTATAAACAACATTAAAGGGATATTAGATAGATTCATGCAGGATTGGTCTATCAGTGGCTGCTAGTCTTGGTGACTGAGAGGAACCTCTACATTCAGGTCCATTCCACACAACTTAAATGTAGCCGAAGTCTTACCTTTTGTAAACGCTATTAATTTAACATTCCGCATGATGTCATAAACAAACCGCAAAACTCCCACAAAACTCCAGAAACAATCAGAATTTTATAGCGCTTAGAAAAATGGATTCCCCCTGAAAAAACTGCTACACTTCTGAGCACAAGCCACAACACATCAGCGAAAGACATGTGCATTCTCAAAATAGCGGAAGAAAGAATGTCCCTCCCTAGCTCTCACCCCCAAGCTTCCGGAGACGCGATCACCATTTTTTCCCCCTTAAACCGGCAAAAGCAACGAATAAGCGAGGCTTCTCCGGCTGAAGTCCCTCCACAAGCAATTCAGTAGTGCTTAACAGTCAAACAACACTCCCTTCTGCAATTGTCTTTAAAGTTCCCAAGCACAATACAGCCCCATAATTTCAGCCTGAAATTGCACCCATGAGGGGGGGTTACTTGAAGAGTGTGTAAATGATTAAGCGCCAGCTCCTACGCCAGCGAAAAAGGTTTTGAGACATCAAATGAACAAATATTCATTGCTCCCGGTTTTTTTGGGTTAAAAAAAAAACGTTTTTAAAGGGAAAGGGGCTTTTTGGGAGCACGAACACAACAGTTCATTGGCTGTTCTGTTTGATTGACGGCCATGGACAGGAAGAAGCATGGAAAAATATTGCCTCCTTTGTTGCAATTCTGGCGAGACCACTTCTGGGACTTCAGTATTCCACTAGAATTGAAGGTGTGCGGAATGATGAAATTCCACTATTAAATATAGCATTTTTGCATACTGCAAACATTTAGCAACATTGGTCATTGTGCAGAATGGCCTTCAGAGGCACTAAACCTCTGAATCCCAGAGCCAGGAGGCCTCAGCCTCTCTGGCCTGTTGTTGAACATCCATAAGAACTGGTTGGCAACTTTGTGAGACAGGATGCTGGACTAGATGAACCCCAGCAGGGTTTTTCTTATGTTCTTATTTCTTAATTCAATGGATAGAACATTTAGCTTTTAAAAAGGCAAAAACCTTTTGGAGAAAGCAATTATGGTAGTTCCACTTAAGCTCCTCATGACTCCAAAATAGCCCATAATCCAGATAAAATGTCATGGATGATATATGAGCGATAACTATTACTAGGATGTATGTGTGTATTAAGTGCTATCAAATCAATTCTGTTTTGAGAGCCAATGTAGTATAGTGGTTAAGAGTGGCAGACTCGGATCCAGAGAAACAGGCTTGATTCCACACTCCTCTACATGCTGCCAGCTGGGTGAACTTGGGCTAGTCACATTTCTTTTTAAATTGGTCTTGCAAAGCAGTTCTCTCAAAAAGTCTGGAGGGGATTAAGATATGGGTGCTTCTTTGCAGTCACCAGGCAGCACTGACTTAACCAACTGAAAAAAAATGTTTTAAAATGTGCTTTCTCAACTGCCATGCCCGTCAATGAAAGGAAGTTATCATTGTGTTCCTCTTTGATCACATTACAATATGATTATCATAAACATTAAAAAGGGGGGACAGTTTACGGACAAAGGGGAGACGGGTGGGCAGAAGCTGGGGATATCATGATGAAAAACACAGAGAGGAGGGAGAACAGATTCAGATTCAGGAATTCTGCAATGAAAAAAGCCCAAGCTGCAGTCCGAAGAAAAAATAACTTCACTGTTTAAATGGATTCCAAAAATGCATTTTAAAGAAGTGCAAAATTCAGATCTTCTTCTGAAAAGATAGATTTTTGTAGGATCTCTGCAACATTTTTGGCTCATTAAGATAACTGAAGTGAGGGTTTCTGCTAAATATGGATAGTCTGGCTCAGGTAAGCTGAAAAGTACGCAATACTGATTTGGTTACTTTTGCGGCTCATCTCAGCCGAACCACCCATTCCCTGCATATGAACAGTCCAAATCAGGGTGGCTGAACTGTGATTCATGATTTGACCATGATTCCTCCATTTGAAGGCTTCCTCCCACTTTCTCAGGCAGGGCTTGAGAAGGTGAGGGAGAAAGCATGTGCCTATCAGCTTACAATGACTTGCATCCTGCTTGGTCCCTTTAAATCCCTCCTCGATCTATCTGGAAAGAGGGGGGCAAACATTTAAAGAGAGTGACTAGCATGTCAAACAGCTGATAATGACAGACTTCCTTTAAATTCCTCCCCATCTGGTAGGATGCCTGTCATCATCAGCTGTTTGGCACGTGATGTCTCCGCCCCACCCCTTCTAAGGCAATGGAAGCACTGCTGCCTGGGAAGGGAAGGAACAGAGGCATGGACACAAAAAGCCCCAAAATGTTTCAGATTAAGCCAAATCCGAAAAGATAAATGGGTATTAGTGTGTTTCAAATGTGGTTCAATTGTTTTCGTCCAAATCTGAGACTGTACACATTTCTTTCCCTGTTTTGCCCATGCCTGGTTTCTGCTACCGCAGAAATGATCTGAATGACTTTGCCCCGTTTTCCATATGCAAGCTGGACATTAGCCAACCAACAGGTATATGAGAAGCATAACTACTTATTGGGCATATACTATAGCCCCCTGTCCACAGCCAATAACTGAAACAGGATGCATTGTGAACATCTATTTATTAAACAGCTTGAAATGTATGAAAAACATATTTTTTCTTTCCATTGGGCTTTCAAGAGAATACATTAAAGGATATGGCTATTATTATAATTACTACAGGATTTGTTAAATCCCATGACATAAGCTTCAAAAATTGGGGTAAACTTTCAGAAGGAAGATTAGCAAACCAACCTAATTTTAGAAACTGAACAACATTGATTACTAAGCAATAGATTTTTTATATTATTTTTAGAAAACAGGGGGGGGGGGAGCAGCAGATAAATTTGTTTTGTTTCTCCCAGTGGAGACTTTTGACTATTTAATTAAAGGCCTCATTGCTTCATCATTAAATTCAAAGAAGCATATCTAATGTGAGCACTTAAATGTAATGTCACTCATTAGTCTTTAATGAAGAGAAACTTATTCTTTCTCTGAAGAACAGCTGTAAAAATAGTGTCTGTGTCACCCACAAAATTATACATTCTGAAGGTTATTAATGTGATTGAATGACTTTTAAAAATAAATCTCTGAAACATGCACTGTGTATATGGTGATTTTTTAAAAAAACACAATTTCGGTTGATTGGCTTCATTTATGAAAGGTTAATTAAAGCCGTAGTTTCTGGAATTTTTGTGGTCTGTTAGGTCAGTGTTTTGTAGTGGCAACTGATGAGAATTCTACAGGCCTTAAATGCAGTTGGCAGGATGAAGATTGAGATACCAAGTGGCACGCACAGGGGCTGCCATATGGAAAGGGCAGGGACAGTATTACTCCCCCCCCCCCAAATGCGGACCTCATGTGATTATTTATTACCTATCTCAATTCCTGATTCATTGGTTTTACACACTTGAGGGCTTATTATAATAAATAGGCCTGTATGCTTAGATATGTCTATCAACGGTTGAAATATCTTTGCATGAAAATGTGTGATTTGACAATGTGATAACATTGCTTTGTTAGTGTAATTCTGAGATATAAAAAGTAACCAGAACAAGTGTTCTTAAAACACGCAGCATCTTTATCATTTAACCTATTCTCATTTAACCTATTCTTTGGATAATAACATGGATATTGCTTCACTTTTCCTTTTCCAATTATTCCTTTGAAGGCTTCCTATTTTCCACACCCACACTGAAATCTTTCAGGCCCCCAAATGTGGCTGTTAATCTGCAGACTACTCAAAGACTATTCTCAAAGACTACTCAAAGACTATTTAATACTACTCAAAGAATATTCTCACAGGACTTTCGCCTCCTACCCCCCATGTTTTTTTTTTAAATTTCACTTAAAAAAAGTTTAGGGCTCTGGCAAGACAGTTACTTGAAGGGAAGGTTGGGGGGGGGGTCCAAATGGAAGATTTCATTGGTAAGAATGGTTTTAACCAAATCCAAAAAATGCTTTCTGAACATGAAGGAGTTTAAGAAACAGGTTACAGATTCTCTAAAGGTCAAATCATGGAAAACCTGGGAGTATGCATGTATATACATCCTCTCCAATTTTCTCACTGAAAAAGTCTTATGTCAGTCCCCTTTCATTCACTCACTCCAAAGGTTGCACTGTTTAAACCAGGGGTAGTCAAACTGCGGCCTTCCAGATGTCCATGGACTACAACTCCCAGAAGACCCTGCCAGCGAATGGACATCTGGAGGGCCGCAGTTTGACTACCCCTGGTTTAAACATTCCATTTCTTGTTTTACACGATTCATACTTCTCATGTTTTTATGTTGCTATTATATGTGTCCAAGAGCTTTGGACTTTCCCCTTGCATCCATTCACGTCAACAACTGAATGTCCTTTCAGATTTAGTCCCATTGTGTCCTCTGCTCTTTCCCAGTAGCTAATTGAATGGCATCCAACCTGGGGGGATCCTATCTTCCAGCTCTATATCTTTTTCATTTTGGATTTTGTCAGGTTGTGTTTTCAAGGTATGAAATGGTCAGAAGTGGTTTACCATGGCCTTCTTCTGTGCAGTACCAGCCAGTGTCAGCTGAAGGGTCACTGCCATTGTCTATGGAAGATCCCCCACCAGTGTCACCTTCCACTATTGTTGCTTTCCAGTAGCTCCCCTTCAAGGATTCTTCTGCCCCCTTTGCCATTTGAACTGTCTGTTCTCTTCTGCTGATGTGGCCACTGATTCCTGAAGGTGGTGATGCCCTCAGCCCTGAGTGACTCTGCTAGAAGTTTAGCCTTTTGGCTTCGCTGACATATACAAACCCCCTCACCAAGAGTGTCATATAATGTAAAGGTAAAGGTATTCCCTGTGCAAGCACCGAGTCATGTCTGACCCTTGGGGTGACGCCCTCCAGCGTTTTCATGGCAGACTCAATACGGGGTGGTTTGCCAGTGCCTTCCCCAGTCATTACTGTTTTACCCCCCAGCATGCTGGGTACTCATTTTACCGACCTCGGAAGGATGGAAGGCTGAATCAACCTTGAGCCGGCTGCTGGGATTGAACTCCCAGCCTTATGGGCAAAGCTTTCAGACGGCTGCCTTACCACTCTGCGCCACAAGAGGCTCATAAGAGTGTCATATACATGCAGTCTAATTTTTGCCTGATTCTTGCCTAATACTTTGTTTGCTTGACATTGCTCGGATTCAATGTGGTATTTTTCTAACTTTATTCTTGCATTAAATTCTCTTATGTGCATAATAGGAAGGTGATTTATCCATAGACATTCATGATGAAGTGGGAAGCAAGGAAACAACTCCAGAATTTGGACACCTTTCCTCAGTTTTCCACTTAAACAGTACACAGCACATTAATACACATAAAGAAGAATTGCCATTTCAGTCTGTCTGCGAAATTTCCTTTTGTCTTTTTTTGATGATGATGCCCAGTTATTTTAATTTCAACTAGTTCTAAATGACCTACCGCCACCCACAACTTTTCAAAATAATCAAACCCAAGAATGATAGCACTCTGATGGCCTTTGGAGTTGACATAGGAACCACAGAATTTTTCAAGAACTAATCTGCAGATAACGTTACTGCATTCTTGAAAACAGTACGCCAGCATTCAGCAAATTGGAATATAGTCCTCAATAAACAATTTGAGATTAAAAATATAATTCCTACACCAAAAGACCTCCTCATAGAGACTTCCTGAAACGCCAGAAGTAGCAGGCTTACTGAACTGAACAAGTGTTGAGTAAGCACTTGTAGGGGGGGAAACTGCCTGCAGCAAAGGCAGTACAAGGAGGATTTGATGGGCCAAACATGGTCATACAGGGAAATGCAGTCTTTTATGTGAATATGTCCTGGGTCATAAAGAGTCAAAAAGGTACCTTGAATCAACCCTGCAATACACTCGCTAGGAATCTGCATAAAGAATGCCCACTTTAGAAACGTAATAGGATGTTACCATGTTTTGTTATTCAGCCTCACGCTCTGAAAAAATTCACATAGAATCATAGAATCATAGAGTTGGAAGGGGCCATACAGGCCATCTAGTCCAACCCCCTGCTCAGCGCAGGATCAGCCCAAAGCATCCTAAAGCATCCAAGAAAAGTGTGTATCCAACCTTTGCTTGAAGACTGCCAGTGAGGGGGAGCTCACCACCTCTTTAGGCAGCCTATTCCACTGCTGAACTACTCTGACTGTGAAGAATTTTTTCCTTTTTTCACATATCTTCAGCATTAAGCAACTACTTAAGGGTCAAGCTGGTTTTTTTCTCCAGAATGTTGGCAACCCTAGCTTGCCAAATTAATATGGAGATATCAGCTGGTCCTGACCAATAGATGTACTGCTATATTCTTTACCATGTTAAACTTTCAGGTCATCCAATAGTAACCCCTTATACAACAGGGCATAATCACTTCAGAGATACAGAAGCATGTGGTTGCATGCTACAAGGAAAGAAGGAAGAAAAATGTAAAACAAAAAAGGAAGAAAGAAATTTACCATTTCCGCACTGGAAATTTCGCTGCCCTGGCTCCCAAGCGGGCGCACAAACCTGGGGTGGACGAGGTACACTAGGCAAAATGCTCCCCCATGTGGGAGCAGGAAGAGGCAAGGCAACCTGCCCCAATTCAAACTGCAACCTGCAGCCCGGCGCAAAGTTTCCAGTGCGGAATCAGTTGAAGACATATTACTTGCAAATTCTCCAACCTGTTTATTCACCAACAAGTGAGGCTGCAAAAACATCCCCCATGGCTTTGCATACTGTCTAAGCTATCTTTGAAGTTGGCAAGTCAATCCCATGCTGAACATCAGCTTTCCCAACCAATATAGCCTCCACATTGCTCCATTTAGACATTACATCTTCTTGATAACTAATTTTTAAAAATCGTTGAGAGTCTAGCTGTTCATCAGGGAGCATCTTGCATTTTTACTTGAGTAACCTGCTTTTTGTTTCCTGTTAATCCAAATTATCTTAATTTTGGCTTCCAACTGACTTTTGAAGCTGAGAAAGAAAAGCCAAGCAGGAGGCAAAGAATCAGCTTGTTATGTAACCATTAGCCATTCAACTAGTTCCAGAAAGTACAGCCGTACTTTTGTATATTGAGTGCTTGATTGGGCTTTCCCACTGCTACAAACAAGCAGCAAATCAATATAGCCACACTCTTGCAAGACATTTAACTGGAGGCTAAAAACTAGGCTATTATAAACTAAATAGGTGTCTACCAAATTATGGGAATATATAGATGGAACTGTGACCAAAAACTGTTATTGGCTGGATGGCCACATTTCTCTTGACTTCTCCTGCCTGGTTTTGCCCTTGGTTCTTCTTCTGAGTCTGATCTTCTTCTCCCTCCTCCGTAAGTGGCCTTACCTCTGCCTTCCTCAACTATCCCTTCTGTCACGTCTCCACCCCTTACTTTGCCCTTTCTCTGGCAAGGCATGCTTTCCTATCTTTTTACAAAGTCCCAAACTTATTTGACCAGATTCCTTATCATTTGGCACAGCTGTGATTGCATTGTTCCCTTTTCTAAGTTTTGCCTAAATGGGTGCTTTCTGTACTAAAACGCCTTCCAAATGGTTGGTCATAGCCCATTTAACTTTGCCAGATTCTATTTGTTATGCTTGAACACCACCACTACCCTCCCAAAAATGCCACCAAGAGAGGAAAAGGCAGTGCCTTACCCTTGCTGTGGCTTCAAACAACCCACATATTGACCTACCTGAAGTTGACTCATTTTGTGGCATCTTCCTGAGACTAAAGAAAGTGCTTCCTATATTCACCCATATGTTGATTTAATTAGTGTGCCTGTAATCTTCTCTCAAGAGGCATTTCAGGGCATAAGATTATGAGGCAGGACTTAAAACGGAGGTCAAAAAGACAGCAATTAATCAGTACTTTAAATACCAAAATGGGAGATTCCTGAGTTACACCTGCCAATAAATCATTCTCTCCAGTCTAGAAACTGACCCCCATGCAAGACTGATTGAAATGTGTAGTTAAAGAAAGCACTCTGCCCATGAGCACAGTGTTTGTACTCATGGCAAACACAACAGTGAGTGTCCTTGGTTCAAATTTATTTTGATCCTCCCCAAAGGGCTTATTTTTCTGTAGGGAGAGGCTGCGAATTAAGATTGCTGGGATATTATACCCCATCAGTTCTTTTACCTTCTTCAGTGAAGTACAGCAGTTGGATCCAAATGTGCTGCCCTACCCAGGTGCACCCAGAGGAGTCAAAGTTCTGACACCCTCGGCTATTAAGCCAAGACCGAACCCAAGTCCTAGTCCAGTCCGCTTCTTAGCACTAACTGAGCAAGTCAGAGTCCAGAGGGTGAGCTGGGAGAACAGTCGTAGCACAAACTGGGGTTTGCAACTGAGGACCCGAGTCAGGAGCCAAGTCAAAGTCTGAGTATCAAAAGCCAAAGTCCAGGAACAAGAATCAGGAATGGTAGACAAACAGGCAGAACTTCACTGAGTGCAAAAGAACTGAAGTCTGAGGTGCTGGTAGGATCAATGCACAGCTACAACCACCAGCAAGCGCAGTCCCTGTCTTGCTTACAAGCAACTTTCCTTAACCAGCTAAGTGACCACAGCTGTAACCTCAGGCATTATCTGCTTTGACAGTGGGCCATGAGCCAGGTGCTCCACCAGTGTTCAGTGAAGCCAACCCACCATTGCCACCTTCTGCATTCTGGCAAGCTCTCTGGGCTCAAGGTTCCAGCCAGTATAAAGGGCAGTGTGTCAGCTTTGCTAGGACCCAGTTGCACCAGCGGATTGGAGCTCAGGTTTGGATGATCAAACTCTGGCTCCTCACTGCCTAACCTCTTCTCCACCACTGCGTGCCCGGACAGCAGCAGCAGGAGGGCTAACAGTGCAAGCACTGAGTCCTCTGGCAATGGAGCAGATGCAACTGATTCCTTCAACAGTGGTGGCAGCTAGAGCACGGGCACACGCATGAAACCACACCGAAGTAGATTTTGGCTAATGGAATAGAATTGCTGATTATTCCTTCCACTACAGATCTCTGAGTCCATGCATTTCCTTGTAGCTCTTGTTCCCCAGGAGTAGCTTTTGGGGGAATATCGTGCACTGCAGTGGGAAGGGATTGTAGTTGACACAACATACCGTTTTTAGTTTAGGATCCAAATGTAATGTGTCTTTAGAAGGTAATGCTAGTATCCTTCCATTAAATTTTATTTTTCCCATGCTGTGTGTGTGTTTTTTTATTAAGTGAGACAAAAAGTAGAATCATAGAATCATAGAGTTGGAAAGGGACCTCCTGGGTCATCTAGTCCAACCCCCTGCACTATGCAGGACACTCACAACCCTATCGCTCATCCACTGTAACCTGCCACCCCCTTAAGCCTTCACAGAATCAGCCTCTCCATCTATCCAGAGGCTATCCGACCTCTGTTTTAAAATTTCCAAAGAATGGAGAACCCACTACCTCCCGAGGAAGCCTGTTCCACCAAGAAACCGCTCTAACTGTCAGGAACTTCTTCTAACTGTCAGTAACACACATGCATATTTTACATACTTTTAGGTAGGCACGATCCACAGTGGTGCTAGCCCCCTTAATAGCAGGATTAAAGTACAGATGAAAAATGATACCTAGCAACAGGGGCAAGCACAACTTTTGCAACTGAAAGTGGATAAATGTTAAGTTTATTTTTGTATTTCCCTTCACCCAGCATATGAGGCAGCAAAACTGTACAAGCATGACAGGTCTGCTAATAGATATGCACCACAAGGTGAAGATATAAGAGGCAATATATTGGAGGAGGAGGAGAAGATTTGGTTTTTATATCCAATTTTTCACTGCCTGAGGGAGTCTCAAAGTGACTTATAATCGCCTTCTCTTCCTCTCCCCACAACAGGCACCCTGTGAGGTAGATGGAGCTGAGAGAGCTCTGCCAGGACTACTCTGTGAGGACTAGCCCAAGGACACCCAGCTGGCTACATGTGGAGAAGTTAAACGCAGTTCACCAGATTAGAAGCCATCACTCTTAACTGCTTTACCGAGATAACATGAGAATGACGGGTACATCTGTAAAAAGTGGAAGGCTTCCCCAGTTGAGGGGACGTACTGGTTCTGGCAAAACAAATTTACAATAAAGCAAGCAAAAATAGAATTGAGGAGCTGATGGCCAAAAATATTAAGACAAGGCAATAAGTATTTCTTTAAAATCATTAGCTAGAGAGGTGATGGGGCCTTTAGATGACAAAATAATAAAATGGCTGCTTAAGGAAAATTGGAATATGGGAGACAAACCTAATTAATTTTTTGTATCTGTTTTTACTGTGGAAAATGTGGGACAGACACCCCACACCAGAGCCACAGTTTTTAGAAAGAGTATCTAAATAACAGAGTCAAGTAGAGGTGATGAGAAATTATAGGACCACTAGGCAAACTGAAAACTAATAAGTCTTCGGGTCATACATCCAAGGTTTCTTAAAGGACACAAATGTTGAAATTGTTAATCTATTAACAAATGTATGTAACTGATTGCCACAATCAGCCTTTGTACCGGTGGACTGGAAAATAGCAACTGTCATCACCTCAATTTTTAAAAGAGGGGTACAGGAAATTACAGGCCAGTTAGCCTAACATTTGTTCTGAATAATTGATTATTTTATTTTATTATATATTGAACTTATATACTCCTACTCCTGGCCAGCTAGCTCAAGGCAGTTTACATCAGTATATAAATACAACTTAAAACCAGAAGACTCCCCCCTCCCCCCCACCCCCCACCTTCTCCTGAAGCTCAATGGCTGTCCACGCCACTTCCCACCTTAGGGTGGGCTGATTCAGAAGAGGAACGCAGTCGATGTTCCACCACCTGGCCTCAACCAAATGCCTAGTGGAAGAGCTCCATTTTGCAGGCCCTGGAAAACTGTGGGAGCTCCTTTAGGGCCTTCAGACCTCCTGGAAGCTATTTAACTCTCAGCTAAATAGGTAGAAACTGTTACAAAGGAAAGCATTATTAAATACATCCAGGAACAAAGCATACT
The DNA here is from genome assembly GCF_049243985.1 of Paroedura picta. Lineage (NCBI taxonomy): Eukaryota > Metazoa > Chordata > Lepidosauria > Squamata > Gekkonidae > Paroedura > Paroedura picta. The sequence goes on from NC_135371.1 coordinate 30,920,444, forward strand.
GAGGGGAAATCGGTATGTCTTCTACAAAAGGAAGTCCAGCCTTACCAACTTCTTGGAGTTCTCTGAGCAGGTTAACAAGCATGTAGATAAGGACAATCCAGTAGACATCATATACTTTGAGCTAGTGTGGGGTAGTACACTTGGTAGCTAGTATGGTGTAGTGGTTAGAGTGCTGGAATAAGCTCTGAGATACAACCACACTTTGGGATACCACTCCAGCTGGCAACCAGGGCAGAACAGATGCTGCTGCTGCTCCAGGCCTGTCAGTGATGGATGCCAGCGCCCGCTGAGGATTCAGCTGCAGAGGACACTGGCAGTCACAGTGGACCTAGCCCTGTGTCTGAGAGCCACCGCAGCGAACACCAGCCACCTCTGCAGGCTTGGTATGAAGGCGGCAACTGTTGGTTGTGGGGCCCCAAACCTCAAGGGCTCAGCAAGAGAGGGAGTCTATGGGAACTTATTTATTTTTTCACTGAATAGGCTACCTGGCTTTAGGAAGAGACGATGCCCCCTGCCATTTTACCACCATCACTACATGCTGTTATTGGGCAATAGAATTTTAAAAATAGGTATTTTCATATTCTGCAGCTTTTGCATTAAATTTTTGACTTATTGTGTCTATTTTTCAGTTTTATGATTCTATTCACATTGCCTCTTCAAGTCCTCATTTATATACATTTCTACATACTCTGCAGTATTTCTTTTTATAACACTTAAACTTTGTCTAATATATTTTTTTCTGTCCTTTCTCCAGGTTTGTATGGTTTCAGTTCAAAATCTTTAATTTCCTGCTGGGAAAACACTTCAGAATCTCCCGTCTGTTTTGTGCAGCAACTTCTTCTATAGTTCAGATCTTAAAATAGTAATGAAATGTACAGTTTGTTCTCTCCTATTCATGCATCAGTATTACCTCTTGGAGTTTAGATAGCAGTTTAACTATGTGACCTACTATATGTCACAACTATAGCTCAGATATTAAATTCTTAAAATGTAATCATTGACTACATAAGTCTCCAGATAATATAACTGTATACTAAATTAGGTGAACAAAATAGCTGGTTAGTTAATTCCACCAAAACAACACTTTTTTATACACCTGAAAAGTATTTTGTTACTTATGACAGCCTGTGAAGTATAACAACAGATATATGTCAACTGGGTAAACTATTATCCAACATTATCTAGTGCTGACGGAACTGATTATGAACTACAGCTTGTGTGACAGACTGCACTTTGAAAAAGCTTTAAAGAGCTGTGTAAACAGATAAATGATTGTGAAGGGTTAATTCTTTGCAGAAGCAGAAAGCCCTGAGTGACAGGCTGCTCCAAGGAATCTGATTGATTAGCTTCAACTGAGCAAAGAAAGACTTGAAAACTGACTGCTGAGGAGAGACTCAAGCTGAGATTAAACCTGACTGAGTTGAGTCCAGTACTGAGCATTCTGATTTAAGTCCATTCAGTCCAGAAAAAGGGGCTAGATCTTCTAGAGAAAGAAGAATTTTCCATGCCCAGTTAATACAGGGAGATGGCTTTGGAGACTGATCCTTGCTCTAATGCAGCTAGAGACTGCCTTGTGAAATCTTAAGAATCATTTAAAATTCACAAAGAGTATAGGTGTGTTTAGAAAAGGGTCCTAGTACTGGATAAATTGTCCCCGACTTCTAGAAACCCAAATAGTCAGTGAATTCTGAAAGAAAATGTACTGTAGTGTTCATGAAAAACTAGAACAAAAGCTTCTCATCTTGAAGATGCTAAAACACTAATAAAAGCTTATGGAATTCTCAATAGCCTGAAAAGCATATAAAGGTTGCCAGTGCAACAGGCTGGTGGTCCCTTGCCCAAAAGATATACATATGGCCTTAACCAGGGCTGGGGCCTTCTCAGTCCTGCCTACAACCTGGTGGAACAAGCTCTCAGAAGAGCTGCAGCCTCCACAGAAACTGCCCCAGTTCTTAAAGACCTGCAGAACAGGCATTTGGTTGAGGCCAGTAAATTAGGATGCCTCCAAAAGGGCCCTCTTTCGTAACCCTCTCCGACCCTGGACTGTGAAGGGAGAAGAGCTATTCATTCAGCAAATGTGACACCCACAGTGTCTTGGTTCATTTTATTGGTTTTTAACTGCTTTATTTTATGACTGTTATTGTCTATGTTGTAAACCACCCCAAGATGGCTGTGCCAAGAGGGTGTGGTATAGAAATAAATAAATAAATAAATAAATAAATAAATAAATAAATAAATAAATAAATAAATAAATAAATAAATAAATAAATAAACTGATCAAGTAGGATGGATTGCTCACAATATGTACAGATAATCGGCAAGTTCCCTGGGACATCGGGCATAATGGGGAATCATGTCCTGAACATGCCTTATGGCTGGCTGGGTTGGTAGAGACCACACTCAGAGGAAGAAGGAAGGTCAATGGAATTTCTGACCAAGTTTGTTGCCAGAGTGGATCTGCCCAACATGTAGCTATTGGCAAGCTTCCTAGCACAGCAAAAAAAAAAAAATCCAGAAAAATATGCCTCAAAATCAGTTTCTAAAACAACTTCAGGGTAAAAACGGTCTCAAAATAACCAGGGGGGAATGAAAAACTAAAGGTGCAAAAATGCGCATGGAATTCAGGGAATAAACCAAAGCAGTGTGGAGCCAGAATTGATTAGTAAGGTGAGGGGGGGGGAGCCCTATTATTATGTATGACCAGGAGCCTAGTACTACTCCATAAAGGTGAAAGTAAAGAGTAATGAATTTAGAAGTGGTCCTCAGATAAAGAACTGCAACAGTGTACAAGAAATACGTTTTGCTTCATAATGAATTATGCATAATGAGTCTGCTATGATTGCCAAGCACTGTTGGAGAAGGGACTTTATTCAACATGTATCAAAGCTGCTAGAAGGAACAGTGTCTTTCAGACACACTTAGCATATCTATCCTAAACAGGTTTACTCAAAATTAAATTGAATTGATTTCAAAGATAGTATTTTAAGTAAGTGTGAAAGGAGAGACGCCTAAAGTGTGTCATTTCCCTATGCGTATTGCTAACTAACATCATGGAATGCATTTCTGCACACCATGGCATGCGGTTCTTCTACAAATGGGTGGAGCAAAAAGTGAACATCAGGCATGCTTGTGCAGATACTAGCCCAGTGCTCCTCTAAAACCCAGCAGGGGCATGACTGTAACAAGAATGGTGAGTCATAAGGTACCCATTGTTCTATCAGCTAGCATGAGGAATTTAAAAATTGTATAACTTCTCATGGTTTGTGGCTGAGGAATGTCTCGGGAGGTGCATAGAGATGGATGGTCCAAAGAAAAACGTTTAAATTAATGTTAGTAATCCACCATAATTGTATTGACTTGAGTACCCAGGAATGCAACAATTGCAAATACTGACCACATATTTGTTTGGATAGACCTGAAGGGTTTATTTAATTCATGGTCCCATTTATCCATTCTGATTTTTTTTTTTAAAAAACGATTTTCCTAAAAGCTTCTCTCAACTGTCAGAAACAAAAAACAAATCAGCTGTTTGAATTCCCAAAGGTAGGGAGGAATATAAATCCTGCAACAAATAAATAAAACAAACTTTAAAACATATGTTTATAGATTTGGAAAGGTAGGTCACCTTGAGTTAGAGAGGAAAAGATATGATCAGGAAGAATCTCCCCTTGCTTCCAAGACTGACTGAGAAAAAAACAGCTCTGTCTCCTTTTTTCCCCCTACGGACAATAGAAACAAAAGCTCTTTGAATGTAAAGCTATTTATATCACATATGGTTGTTCTCCTCATTGGCAAAGGACAGGTAACCATAGCAATACCTCTCTATATAGATATATACATGCATGTACACACAGGGCTCAAAAATGTATTTATTTGAATGCCTTGTCATTGCCATCAAACATTTAGGACCAAGCACTGGGAGTTTCAGCACTTGAATAATCAGACACCTAGGATTTTTTCTGTTCCTAATCTGTGTATATGTTTTTATATACATTTATGTGCGCATGCTTACACATTTTGAGCATGTCATTGTTCTGGTTACAAAGCTTGGAAAAAAGGCTCATCTTGATGCACATTTACACCGATGTAAACCAACTGGATAAATGGGACAGCATAACCTATGGAAATGTTTTACTTGAATTTAGGAAGATTTGTATTTCACTTTCTGCTCAGCCATTAATTTAAAAACCTTCCAGTTCCAAGTGGGCCAAGTTGGGCAAAGCTTACCCTGAACTGATTCAAGATTGCTAACAAAAGAAACCTACTAGAAAGGTAGGAGCTCAGTTCAACTAGGAGCTGAAAAGTGCAGACAGCAAGAACCCTAAGCCTGATCCTGCAGGATATAAGAGGGCTCCCAGACTTCTACAACAGTAACATGTTCCTTGTCTAAATTGAGCCATGGGTTTCTCACTATTACATAATCCAGGTTCCACTTTATCAAGCAATATATTAACAGACTAGATTCAAGGCCCGTTCATTAGAACGGGCTTTGAAAGGCCCCCCTGTCACGACCTCCTTCCCCCCTCCCTCCTGGGCACGAGGCCATAGATGTGCCACCCTTTTCCACGGCAGGGTTGTGGCCTTCCCCCAGGCCCAGAAGTGTGCCTCTGGGCCCGGGGGAAGGCCTCCTTCCCACCACCCACTCCCCCCCGGGTGCGGCCTCCTTCTCTACTCACGTCATCACGCCACTTCCCCAGTGGCCCAGATGGTCTCAAGTGAAGGCCCAATCGGAAGGCACTTTCCACCTTCCGATTGGGCCCTCATCCGACTGGGTAGAACTCTTGTGTGTCTTGGTGAAGGCCCAATTGGAAGGTGCTTTGCGCCTTCTGATTGGGCCTCCACCCGGACAGGCCCCGCCCACTCATCGCCCACTTAGGACTTAGCCTTTTATTTAACAGCAACCTGCTGTTAAAGATGAAAGCATATAGAGTTTTTTTTTCTTATAAAGCAAAGGATTAACAAAGTATCATTTTTCCAGGCTGTTTAAGTTTAAGGCAGGTGCACACGGGATGGTTTTCTCCACAATGTGGTGTAGGGGTTAAGAGTGGCAGCTTCTAATCTGGTAAACTGGGTTTGATTCCCTGCTCCTCCACTTGCAGCTGCCAAGTGACCTTGGGCTCATCACAGCTCTGATAAACCTGTTGTGACCAAGCAGACCTATTAAAAGCTCTCTTAGTCTCACGTACCTCAGAGCATGTCTGTTGTGGGAAGGGAAAGCAATTGTAAGCTGCTTTGAGACTCCTTAGGGCAGTGACAAGCAAGGTATAAAAACCAATTCTTCTTCTTTTATATCTGCATAACTTGCCAACACAGAATGCCACCCAGTGTATATCCTATTAGATTATTCTTGGTCTTACACTTGACCCACAAACTGTAGCAAGAGCTTGGTGCAGTGGTTAAGAATGGTGGCTTCTAATCTGGCAAGCCAGGTTTGATTCCCTGCTCCTCCAGATACAGTCAGCTGCGGGACCTTGGGCTCGTCATAGCCCTGATAGTGCTGTTCTCAAAGAGCAGTAATATTAGGGGCCATTCTGCACAAGGACCAATGTTGCCAATTGCTTTCACAAAGCAATATTGGTATTTTAAATAGTAGAATTTCGGTGTTCCGCATACCTTCATTTGTAGTGGTATCCAGTAGCGTTTCATTCGTTCCCCAAAGGTTTCTGGTCTTGCAGGAATCGCTAGAAAGGAAGCGAATTTTTCTGTGCTTGTTCCCTCCCGTGTCCATCAATTAAACGGAACAGCCAATGGACGGTTGTTATCATGCTCCTGAAAAGCCCCTTTCCCTTTAAGCACAGGGTTTTTTTGTTTTAAAACACACACGTTTCAACGAATATGCCTTGATTTCTCGCAATGTAGAGACCCATCTAGCTGGCATGTGAGCTGGCGAGTCATTGTTACCATGCTCCTCCGAGTGAAAAAAAAATCCCCCCCCCCGCATGGGCGCGATTTTTGGCTGAAATTAAAGGGAACTGGCAAACAGGGGGCTGTGTTTTGCTTGGAGACTTAGGGGAGCTTTAAAGCACTTCTGTGGAGGGACTGTAGCCAGAGAAGCCTCGCTGGGTGAATCAAACCTTGCTGGTTCGTTGCTTTCCCCGCTCTGAGGGGAAAAAATGGCGATCGCTTCACCGGAAGTTCGGAGGAGAGAGCCAGGGGGAGGGACTTTGTTGCAACCGCTACATTGAGACCACACAGGTCTTTTTCGCAAGTGTTGCAGATTGCTAGCAAGAGTGTAGCGATTTTCTGAGGGTGAATCCACTTTTCTGGATTCCCCGGAAATCGCTACAACAAAGCGATTTTGGCGCTAGTGTTGCAGGAGTGTTGCAGATTGCTCACGACGTCATGCGGAACATAGTTTTAGTGGCAAAACCAAAATGTAATACTAGTGCTATATTAAAGTCATGCGGCATGGACCTAGGGCTCTCTCAGGCTCACCTACTTCACAGGCTGTCTGTTGTGAGGAAAGGGAAGGGCAGGTGATTGTAGGCCGCTTTGAGACTTCTTTGGGTAGTGAAGATCACGGTATAAAAACAAACTCTTCTTCTCCTAAAAGTGTTAGGCTCTTACTTGCTATCTGGGGAACATTTTTTAAAAAATATATCTTTCTGTAGTGTTCATGCTTCTGAAAAATTGAGTTATGGCTCATAAAAGGTTGTGCCTCAAGACCAGCATCACTCTAAGCAGAGCTATGTTCTTCTATGTCAACTGTAGTCTACACACTTAGAAGAGTGCAACTCTGTTTAGAATGGTGCTACATATTAGTCTGTTTTTAATGTGCCACAAGACTCTTTGCTATTCTACAGCGTGTCTCTTGGGGTCTATTACTCTACTTCACTGCATTTCTGTCATATCTTGCTTCATATTTACATATAACATCTGATTAGTGTTGGCAATATTGCACGGACAGGGCTTGGGGACAATAACCAACAAAAGAACTGAGATACCGTAAGAAATGTTATTGTGAGAAACAATCACATGCAAACCAATGCCTCCGAGATCTGTGGCTACGTTTGACAGACCCGTGAGAGGCTGAAATATATGGCTCAGATAATTGTGGAAATGCTTTATGCTAAACTAAAACAAGCCCAGACCAAAGGCCTTCAGAATAATGACAAATTGTATATTATAACCTCTTTTATCCATTTGGCCTTGGGGACACTGGAAACATTCAGATAACATGACATTCTGATTAATGGAAGGGCTGCGTACATTTATTTCAAAAGGTAAATCGGTGGAATAAAGAGGTTCAAAACCTATTCACTCTACACATTGTGGGGGGGGGGGGCTCTTTTCACAGGCAGTAGATGAGAAAGCTTAAAATAGTTTGTGTCTTCATGTGGTCAACCTGTTGCCTAAGCAGTTTCGAGTGATACCTGATCATTAGTAGACTTGCAATAAGCTACATGGGCTTTTGAAGTGAAGGCAGGAAATTGAAATGTGCTGCCGTGTAGTCCATTCATTTCATGGGGGCTTATGCAAGAGAGATTTCCAATAACGATGGCTCTTATCTCTGAAGGGCATTCTGTCCATCCCAGTGTATTAGACCCACTACAGGCATGTGCTTGGAGCTTTAGGCTAGCAAAGACTCTTCCATATACTTCAGTGGCAGAAGCAGCTCACAGTCTATTTTTGTCTGTGTTTTGTTTTACTAGTACCTATCCTTTCTCTCTAAGAGCGGGACCCAATGGGGCTTACACCATTCTCCTCTTGTCAATTGTATCATCAGAACAACTTTGTGAGGTAGGTTAGGCTAAGAATGTGAGACTGGTCCAAGGGTACCCAACAAGCTTCCATGGCGGTGTGAAGAATGCCTGAGTCTCTCAGGTACTAGCCCAGCACTCTAATCCCATCATTCTCAACCAGGCTAAGCCCAGGGTTACTCCAGAGGTGTTACTCCAGTTGGGGGCAGGGTTAATTTTAAAAACATATATATTTGTAACAAAATTTAAGGTACCTGGGAAGTTGTCAGGCAGATAGAGTGGCTTTCTGCCGTGGCCTTGTTGAAATGGGAGGGAAGAGCTGAATCTGCTGTACTCCCCCCATTGGCTCCTTTCATTTCTGCTCTCAGAATTTCTTCTCAGAGCCCACCTGCAGAAAAATGGCCGGAGGAAGGCTGGTACAAGCAAAGGGATTCAAATATTCAAGCAGGCGGGGATTGTGTCCAGTGCCCACATAGTCTACCCTCCAAAGCAGCCATTTTCTCCAGGGAAATTGGTCTCTGTATCCTGGAGATGAGCTGTCATTCCAAGGGCCTTTTCGCACGGGGATCTTTGTTGCAAATTGTTTGCGGAATGAAAAATCGCCATTTAAAATAGTGGAATTCGTCGTTATGCATACCTGCCTTTGTAGTGGAATCAGTTGCGTTTTTTAGCGTTTCCCACAGGCTTCCGGTCTCGGCAGAAATCGCTAGAAAGGAAGCGCTATTGCCAAGCTCGTCCCGCCCCTGGCCGTCAAGCAGCCAATGGGCAGCCGTTAGCATGCTCCCAAACAGCCCCTTTCCCTTTAAGGAAGGTTTTTTTTTAAAAAAAAACAGACCCATAGCAATGAATCTAGGTAGATTCGTTGCAACGGAGAGACCCATCCAGCTGCCTAATGTGAGCTGTCGTTTGATTGTATGATCGTTGGCACGCTGCCTCGAGTGATAAAAAAAAAATCCCCCCCCCCTCTCACGGGCCCGATTTTCGGCTGAATTAATGTGTAAAAAATAAAGGGACTTTATTTCAGCAAACGGGCTTTTATGTGGTTTGTGCTTAGTGACTAAAGGTGAAGGACTGAAGCCAGGGAAGCCTCTAAACAGAAAGAGGCTCGCTGGTGCGTTTATCCCCGCTCGCTCGGAGAAAAAAAAATGGCGATCGCTTCGCCGGAAGTTTGGAGGACAGGCTCAGGAGGAGGGACTTTGAAGAACCCGCAACAATGGTAACGCACAGGTCTTTAGCGCTATTGTTGCAGATTGGTTGCAGGAGTGTATCGCTATCTGGAGGGTGAATCCACTTTTCTGGATTCCCCTGAAAGCGCTACAACGAAGCGCTTTTTGCGGGTCGGTTTCAGGATTGTTGCAGATTGTCTACGACGTCGTGGGTTATGGCAAATTAGTAGCGTTTCCAATTAGCAACCATTGTGCTATTTTGAAGCCGTGCGAAATGGCCCCAAGAGATCCCCAGATAGCACCTGAAAGCTGGCATTCCTAGCTGAGAACTACCAGACCTGGATCCAGTGCACAGACTGTGCATAGCCTGCACAAGGATTCCTTTCTTTCCATGTTTCCCCTTGCCTTAGCAGCCATTTCTGACCCTGGGAAAAGATGTTCTCAGGTTTTCTAGGACTGCCAACCTCCTAGTAGTTCCTAGATATCTCCCAAAGTTACTAGTGATCTCAAAATCACACAGATCATTGCCTCTTAGGAGAATTGCTGCTTTGCATGATGGACTTTGACAACTGAGATTAATGGTTCCATGTTTCACTCAGTCAGGGTACTGCATACACAAAAATGAAACTAACTTCTTATTGAACAAATATTTTTATTAGTGATGCCATGCACACTGTAGACATGTGAGTTTCATGGGTGTGGCAGGGAGGCATGGCTAGCTGACATCACTTCTTGGGTTACTTGAAGCCTGAACAATATTTCAGAGGTTACTCCATGGTCAAAAGGCTGAGAATCCCTACAAAGCACTGCAACATACTGGTTGTCCTGCACACAACCAGGTGCATGGTGATGATAGCGCAAAATAGACTCTGCATGGATACATCCACAGCTATTCCTTTTCTTACAGCAATGTGTGACACAATATAAAAAGTTGGTTCTGGCTGTATTTGTATGCAGTCCATAGTACACAAAAGTCTGTCCATGTGCCTAAGGCCCTACAGTTGCTCACCTGTAAGGGATACTTACTTTGTCAATCAGAATGCTCTGGGTTTACATGCACTCCCTTGCACTAAAGCAACCATTGGCATAGAGGTCTGTGTGCAGATTGTTTTGTGAACAATGTGCTATATCACATATCTGGAAACAGTAGTACTCTTTGACCTTACAGAAGTGTTGTGCAGATCAATGGCATCATGTATGTGGATATTTAGAGCCTCTTGTGGCGCAGAGTGGTAAGGCAGCCGTCTGAAAGCTTTGCCCATGAGGCTGGGAGTTCGATCCCAGCAGCCGGCTCAAGGTTGACTCAGCCTTCCATCCTTCCGAGGTCGGTAAAATGAGTACCCAGCTTGCTGGGGGGTAAACGGTAATGACTGGGGAAGGCACTGGCAAACCACCCCGTATTGAGTCTGCCATGAAAACGCTGGAGGGCGTCACCCCAAGGGTCAGACATGACTCGGTGCTTGCACAGGGGATACCTTTACCTTTACCTTTTTATGTGGATATTTAAACAGTTCTGTATACAATATTATTATTGTTACTATTACTCAAGTGATTTAACATGATTTATTAAAGATAGTTTGCTGTAATTTATATCCTCTAGTATAATCTGTCAAAGTTTTATTCTAGTTTTCTCACCTTTACAGAGGCTTAGGTTTTTTGGGTTTTCAAATTTTTAATATCCTTTTAGCCCAGCACTTTTGTTCTTTGTTCATTCCCTAACAATTTTCCTAATTTTTGATGCCATTTTTCTTTGGTCATTCTAACAGCTGTTTATTTGTCATTTGGTATTTATCTCTAATTACTGGCTTTACTCTCCCATTCTGGAGTTAACCTCTCTTGACACAATTCTGTTCACAATAAGCCTGCATTAACCAAGACACTTTGGAAGAAAATTTGCATTGGATGTTCAGCAGAGATGAAATGCAAACCTAGTTAATAGGAAATTATTTCTTCTGTGTTGTGTAACTATAAATACAAGTGGTTTTAGTTGGTACAGAATATTCAAATTCATGCCAATCTTTAAAAACCATAGTTGCCAATTAGTCTCTTTACTAGAATTCTAATTTTTCTTTATCATTTAGAAATTCACCTCCTAATTGGGAAGAGCTATCCTTTGGGGAGGAAACAGTTTAATAAACGAATGAATAAATTAATTGTCACCACCAGCAGTAAGAGGCATGAATAGAAAGTGGGTAGATCTTGCCTCTCTGGAACTCATCTAATTATCGAACAACACCATTTCACTGAGCATGATAGTGTCTTGTAGGGTGAGGTATTGATGGAATGTTGAAATTTGTTTGTTTGTTAAAGCAAGTAGCTCATTAGGCATAATTAAGATAGGAGAAACTAGGTATTAAATTTTCATAGCACACTATCATTATAAGGTTCTTCTCAAGGTAAAAAGCACGACTGCCCTTTAATTAGTGCATTGATCTGTTGGAGCCGAACATAATTACAGCTCCATTTTCATGAGAACTTTGCTGCAACTATTGTTTGTACGTATACATTTCAATGAACATTTTCTAAAAAGACTAATGTGGAATAGTTGAAAAGAGGAAGCTGTTATGGGTGTATATTTGTTTACTTGATGACTCCAGAGAAGTTATATGCTGTGTGTTTTATATATATATAATTATATATACTATATATAAATATAATTATATTATACTAGCTTCAAAGCCCGTTCATAAGAATGAGCCTTGAAATGGTCCCCTCCCCTAGCCCCCGGTTCTTTGTGTACTAAGGATATGAACCTTTCCACAATGACATGCTATTAGTCTCACTGAAAATACTTAAACTGATCACCAAGTTTGAAAACAGTGGAATGACCTGCCCAAGATTAATTGACACTTGAAAAAATATGTACATTTCCAAACATACACAGCTAGATCTAATAGTTTCTATGACAGACAGGAGGTGGTCTTGCTCCAAAGGGTAAAACAACCACTCAGCTGAGCTTTTGAGAGTACTGCTCCAGCATCCGGTCACCTTTCAGTGGGAGATAGAAAGCTGGGAAAAGCACAATAGGAGGGAGTTTAAGACCAGCCTTCAAGTGATCTACTTGCTTGCCACAAAACTTACCTTACAGCAGTGAACCCCAAGCCTTTACCTTGCTACCTTCAGAACATTGTCTCACTGGGAGGAAATTGTACAGCTTAATCCAAACTGGGTTCCACAAAATCAGAAGACCCTCAGTTTGCTGCAAAAGCCTGTCACAAGTTCCTTCAATAACATGATAAATCTTTAAATGGACTAAGATTCCTTTTTGTTTAAACAATAGAATTTTGTTTGCTTCATGAAAGGGTATCTTCAGATTCAACCCATACAACTACCCAGAATTCCTGACTTCATCTACTTATGAATATCCTGTGTACCATTGCTGTGTCCGCTGAATGTACAAGAAAAAGTGGGAGAGTATCCCAACTCATCTGAAGGGTTCTGAGCAATGTTTGGCATGCATTTCTTATGTGCCTTTCAGTTTAGTCAGATGCAGTGGAATAATCTCCCAGATTTTTATAGCTTGAGATGAGAGAATAGGAAGGAAAGGTCATTGAAACACACTGCCTTTTCACTTATGCTGCTCTCAAAGCTTGGCTGTACACTAAGAGATTATTCTCATGTGACGGTATAGCCCTTTGACCACATCATCTCACAATGTGTGGGGTAGAATAGTTTTTTTTTCAAAATCTCCTTTATATAACAGTGGCTTTCATTTAGGAAATCAATGTTACTTTAAAATTGAACTTTTAACATGTTAATCTGTCCCCATTAGTAATAGGGTGGTGTGCAGACAACACACACCCTAACCCATGGGCTCTCACCTGGAGAAATGCCCCCAATAGGAAAGGGAATTCTCACATTGAGGGTCAATCATGGATCTTATCTCTCCTCCACCTCTTCCTCCTTCTGCTTCCTGCTGCTTTTGACAATTAGTTAGGTGGAACAGGAACCAGCCTCACTGCATGTTTCCACTGCCAGTAAGGCAGTTGGCTGGCTGAGCACTCTTCCTTGCTCTCCGTGTCTATGGAGAGCAGCAGGGAGGGGGGTCAAAAGGAAGCAGCCTGCATGGCTGGAGCATGGTTTCATAGTCTGCCACTGCATTGCTTCTTGGCTTTACCCATCCTTTGTGTCTGCAGAGAGCAGCGGGGGTGGAAGGGGCCAGCCTGCTTCAGAGCCAGCCACCATGGCACTCCTTGGCCTTCCCTGCCCTCCAAGTCCATGGAGAACAGTAGGGAGGGCAGAAGGCAGCAGCCTACATGGCTGTGGCAGAGCTTTGGAGCCAGCCACCATAGCACTCTTTGGTTTTCCTCACCCTCCAAGTCCACAGAGATTAGAAGGGGGGGGAAGACACCCTCCAAAGCAGCTCTTTTCTCCAGGGGAACTGATGCCTGGAGATCAGTTGTAATTCCTGAAGATCTCCAGGCCCCTACCTGGAGGTTGGCAACCCAGCAGGCTGCACATGGAGGAAGAGTAGGGTATCAAATCTGGCTCTTGATATTAGAGCCTTCTATTACACTATGCTGGATCTCAAGACTGAGCAAGGGGAGGAAGGCCACAGTGCAAGCAAGCATTCTACAACGGGCCTTGCCTCAAGTCACTTTATAAATATCTGCATTTGTGAACTGCATCTGTGAACTGATGGGAGATCTTAATGGGTTGTACCAAACCACCATGTGACTTAGAAGGACTAAAGACACTGAGATAACAGCTCTAAATGCCTCTACTTATAACATTATTCAGGTTTATTCAACAGGCTTACTTCCAGGAGGGTTCAAAGGTCTGCCCTGTGAATTACATTAAAAAATTCAAATAATCCCTTCTTCAAGTACATTCTTCAAGTACAACCCTGTCACCTATTTGAGAATTATAGGGATTAGTTAACATTTATGGATGCCACTAAAATACCATGACCGCCCCCAAATGTGCAAACATTTTTGTGTTCAGTTGGCCATGCTTCTTGTATCATTTTGCCATTAAAGGGGGGGGGGATTTATGCACACTGTACTTGCATTTCGGTTTAAGTGAATTAAATAAATAAATTCATCTGCTTCCCTCTCATACAAGGTTCAGAGAGTTGTCAGCAGAACCAGTCTTGTTTAAAAACAATCAAAGGCGATGGAGCAGAAGACATATGGTAATTGCTCTGATTAGCCAAGGACACATGAAGGTAACTTGTCAAAATTAGTTCTCTATGTGGAGCAATAGAAAAAAAAAACATGGGGGGGGGAACAACAGTGGAACCATTATAGATTATCTACAGCACACCTTTCAGCTCGTGAGCCACTGCAATTCATAGTGAGTCATCTGGTTATTTTTATCTGAAATAAAGTTTACAGATTCTCACCAGCCAAGCATTGGCAGGTCTGTTCATGAAAGCCCTTGTTTTCTTGTAAAGGGTGAACAAATGCAGTCTTTATTATTATTATTATTACTTTGCCTCAAAGAAAGTCTTCTTTATGTGCCAGACATTATTTTATTGGTTCAGTGTTAGCTTAGGGAGGATTAGCACAAAATGTATTCTATGTTATCCTGCATGTGCTTTGATTGAAGAATGAAGTGATACATTCGGAGGTGATGCAGTCCCTGCTTGTATAAATGTCCCATTCTTGATTTCCCCAGCTATTCGTGTCTAAGGATAAACTAATATTGCAAGACTGGGCAAAACAAGAAACAGCAAATTGTATCAACAGATGCATGAGTTCCTTTCAGCCTTCTGCTTGCAGTTCTGTCTGCAAATGAGAAAAGAAACAACCCATACGCTCCTTTGAAACTCAGGGTATAACAAGACTTCAGGCTAGCTAACAGTGAGCAGTAAACTTCAAAAAAAAGGTACAAGGGTGACATCGTGGAAGGATGGAGTGGGTCCTTTATTTGTAAGTTCCAAGAAGATACTGGCATTCATCTCTGGAGACCTTGTAAATTTGGACATCCTGCAGTTTAACTGAGCAATATTATAGAAGAACTACTGATTAAATACAAGTTTATATTATATGTAACTAGCTTTTAACTACTGACCAAGTAGCTCTGTGCAGATGTCCTATCTGTGTAGGCACTCCCTACATGGGAAAGGATAGCAGGCATGAGGACACTGGCAGTCTTCAAGCAAAGGTTGGATACACGCTTTTCTTGGAAGCTTTAGGATGGTTAGGGCTGATCCTGCGTTAAGCAGGGGGTTGGACTAGATGGCCTGTCTGGCCCCTTCTAACTCTATGATTCTATGATTCTATGATTCTATGATTCTATGATGCTATGACACCGGCCCCAGCCTCCACATGTTTGCTGAGTGATCTGCATGGATTGAATGCAGATGGCATAATGTAGTTGTCAGGAGCGGTGACCTCTGATCTGGAGAACTGGGTTTGATTCCCTACTCCTCCACATGAAATTTAGGCCAGTCACAGTTCTCTCAGAAGCCTCTCAACCCCACCTACCTCATAAAGTGCCTGTTGTGGGGAGAGGAAAGGAGGGAGATTGTAAGGCACTTTGGGATTCCTCATGGTAGAGAAAAGAGGGGTATTAAAACCAGCTATTCTTCTTCTTCTGAATGTTTCGAGGATATGCCCCCATACTCACCCTTTCCCCCTGATAAGCAGGGTTGCAAAAGCCGTTCTCAACACACCACCAGTGGTGTCTCCGCTGAATACGCCAGGTCTTTACATTTGCTGCTCAAAATCCTTGCAACTAATCAGTGAAATTGGAAGAAGTAATCAGACACAATGGAAGCTAATTGCTTTCTGAGCCTTTATTCCATGGTAGCCATTGTTTCTAATATAATGCAATACTTTAAAAAGTGAATGTAGTAGAAATAGGTTCAATAGCAGGCTCCTTTTTAATGACCTAATTCTACCATAATTGAAGAGTTTCTTTGTAATCGGCATTTAATGTAATATAAAGTTTTAAAATAATAAATATAAAATAGTCATAACAACTACCAAAAAGCCTTCGAAATATCTATTAATAGTAGGTGACTCAAGAACAAAAAGCGGGGGAGGGGGGGACGACAGAGTTGTGCATGTTCCATCACAGAACTTGTTCTTACATTTTAATCAGAGTCGTTATGTGGTGAAGACAGAGCTCATTTTTTAATATCAGAAGCAGTCTCATAAATGTTCTAATAAGTATTTTTAAAACTCACACTCGATTCTTGGTAAAAATGAGGTCAAGGAAAAATATCTTCCTAGACATCTTAGTTGTCTATCTGTATCATTTATTTATTCCAAGCTTTATAGCAGAAGCATAGTAAGTTCCTTACTTGCTTCCAGGAATTGTCAGTTAAGAGATGGGTTCTAATGATTCTATTCCACTATGGCACAAGGAAGTGTTTAATAGACTAGGTAAGAAGCCCGCAGCAAGCGCTAGCAGGGGATTATTTGGGGGGAGCAGGATGAAGACAGGGCTGGAAAGGCAAAGCGCGGAGTGGGCTCCTGTGCCCTCCATTACCTTCCCTCCAGAAGCATGGGGAGCAGGTGGTAGCCCCAGGGCTGGCAGGCCTCAGGCGGGTGCTGCTTGGGCGTGCTGCCGGCGGCCTCGCAACCACTGCATGGGTAGTGGTGGGGCATGGTGGCCACACCTGTCAGCTCCTTACGGCCATCACCTCCTCAGGGCTGGCAGTTCACCTTACAGCCGCTGCCACCAGCCAGGTGAAACAGCCGCCTGAGCAGGGCTTGGTGGTTGGCAGGGAATATATGGCTGCAAGGCAGTGTGCGCCTCGCAGCCAGGTTTTGGGGTGGGTGTTGCCGAGGCTGGCCCAACCCAGATTGACCACTATCCAGAAACAGAGTCTGGACACCAGATGTGTCCCAGACACCGTCCCGGACAGCGGACTGCCCCTAGTGCCATTTCCAAAATATATAGAGGCACTATGGTTACAGATACATGCAATGTGTGTTTCATAACGTAAGCGGATAGATAGCCTAGATAGTGGATTATTGTACCATCAGCTTGCATTTGATTAAGGAGTGAGTAGCATTTTATCAAATTGGAAACTTGTAATGCACTTTAGGTGCTATAGTAGCATCACCATAGATTGGATCCAACACAAAGATCTTGCAAGAACTGCACGAGGACCATGGATCCTCCCAGCTTTGCTCTTTCCCCCAGTAGTTTTTAAAACCTTAGAAATGTTTATTTTCAGGTCATAGAAGCCATGTAGAGTATTGTCATTTGGGTCAGGCATATGCAGTGAGGAGAGGGGTAGGAGGTAAAATCATTCATTTCTTTGACATCAGCAGAGCTCTATTCATAGTAAAGAAAGGAAGAAGCAATTTCACTCCTTCTGACCCACAGCGCTGTCATCTAAAAGGATCCCATGATCTTGGGAAGAAATTTTAATAGAGTCAAAAAGGAAGGGAAAGTAGTGAAGATCCATGGACACCAGCACTACTAATTTCATGTCTGGTACTCCATAGGCTAGTGAAAATGAAAGAGCATTCTAATCAGGGTCCCTAGCATCCATTTGCAGTTTTGAGCAGATATGGAGCTGTCTCCATAAATTCATTCCCTGGAAATCTAGACCACTTCCTGTTGTATCTAAATCAAGAATCTGCATCTGTAGCTAGTACCAAAACAGTATGTGATTTTCTTCTTATGAATTAAAATTTGCATATTCAAATTTGCTGATAATGTCCTACTAAGAAACAAATTTATAAATATTGTCATTAGAGCTATGAAAAAGTGGCAGCTTAATTGTGCAAGTTGTTGTGAAACTTAGCCAATTATTCCTGTGATGTACAACAATGATTCAGATCTTACCTTACTGCTGTATTAGCTTTTGAACAAGGAATACAAAACAGAAATTAGCTAATTGTCCTTGTGGATCTGAAATTCTGCCTGCTTTTGAGAGAACAATATGATGCACAATTATATATCATAATCTGCATGCCATGCACAACTATTCAGTTGACAAAAATAATATATTTAATTTTTCATTAAATGTTCTGAACATCCAATATTATGGGACAGAAGGTGAAAACATATGCAAAAATAAAGATGTTTCCAGATCCCTGCCTGGGACACTCACAGTTCTCTTCAGGGTGCCACAGTGGGCTTTTCCACAAATGCAAGTCTTAAGAGCCTGTATTTCCAGACAGCACAGTAACAGCTTTACCTTTCTATGGGGTAATTTTATGGGGTACAAGTTCTACAGCCAGAAATGATATAAATAGGTTTCACAGTATGACCGTTTATGCACTGGAGATTTCATGCTGGGCTGCAGGCTGGAGTTTTAGTCATGGCAGGTTGCCCCACCTCTTCCTGCACCCACATGGGGGAGCATTTGGCCTGGTGCACCTCATCAGCCCCGAATCTGTGCTCCTGACAGGGGGGTGGGGCAGTGCATAAACTTGTTCCCAGTGCATAAACGGTGTTCCCAGTGCATAAACGGTCTATATCTGCCTTACAGCCCTAGCACCAAGGGGAAGGGAGAGGACAGTGAAGCCCAAGGATCCCTTCTACAACAATAGTTAAATAATATGTTTTAACAAATCAGATTTGCAATAAAATTGGCCACAGTGTTATTGGTCACAGCTTCAGAAGCCTTGGTACAGCAAAGGGCAAATGGATCTACGCACTGACTGCTCTACTTGCCTGTAGATGAACCCCAGTTCCACTCCGGACTCCAGGGGTGGGGGAGAGAGAACCATGGAATGACTAGGTATTAAGGTTTATCCAAACTGGAAAAAATATCAAAATAAATGCCTTACTGGTGGGTTTACTGTATTATCTATGCTGAACACAGATCCTCGTTCTGTATTCAGCTACTGATATAGTCAATACAGAAGAAAGCCAAAAATATTCAGCTCCATTATACCCTGTGGGGCCATTAAAGTCAATGGAAAATCCAGCCTGAGTCAATTGACTTGAGGGGGTGGGAGCTTGAGGTAGAGGCACTAAATATGCAATAAGTGCCCAATTCTATGGGTACCCAAAGAAGGTGCCCCCATACTCCATTGGTGATCCTATATGGAGAAATAGTAAGTAAGAACACCACTTCAGCCAATCAGATCATCCACCAGCCATCAGCCTCTTCATCTTCCCATGGCTGCCTGAATGCAGGCCACAAACTGAGTCCCTGGATTGCCTTCAAGGAGATCAATCTGAGAGTATATTTTGTGTCCAGAATGGAGTACTCTTTTTTTAAACATATCAAGTATGAAAATTCTCCTTCATTCCAACAGCCAAACGCCATAGTTTATCTCTATTCTATCAATATCAAGAGCATCAAAAACATACAAACCCCTCCCTCCCTCGAATAATGGATATTTCATACAACTTCTCCTAAAAATCTGACACAACTCTGCCCTCATGTGAGATTTTGGTCCATGATTGCATTGCCGTAAGCTGAGACCTTGACTCACCCGTGGGTCCCATTTGCAGCCCTACAGGGGTGGAGAGAGGAGAGGGAGGTGACAATGGCATGGCCAGGCAGGATCTGGCATAGAATGCCTATTTCATGGTCAGGTGAGGGGCGGGCACCTGCAACAATGTGAAATCTGGGCCTTCCCCCTTCCAAGGCATGGTCTATAGCTAGACCTGAACAAGGTCATAGGAGAGGCCATGGGGCTGAGTAGGATGGAATTTTATGTGCCACACCACCCACGTGGCTGTGTGGTTTTTCTTCTCTGCTCGCCACAGCTTTCTCAGTCTGAGATTGTCCCTTCAGCTCCCTTACAGCCATGCATGTGATGATACTGCAAGAAGGAGCTAGGGGTCTTGCAATTGGGTCAGTTGTTTCAGGACCTTCCCCTGCCTTCTCCTGCCAGCCAGCACCATTGTTGTGCATGCAAAAAAAAATTGCAGTTGATGATTGTGATATTTCAGCAACTGTTAAAATGTTCACTGATCAAACTAATTCATTTCAAAAGTTTTAGTCTGTTTGTGCTCCCTTCAGATAGAGATGCAGAAAATATTTGACCACCAATATGTATTTTCTCTCACAAGGGAAGTATATCTATTAAAGCAAATATACACATACATAAATAAAGCCAGGCAAATTAAGCTACCATCAAGCCATCAAATCAGAGATGCTATATTTCCAGAATGCAATAACATTGTGCCTTGCAAATTATCTCCCTGTTCCACCTGTTCCAGGATCTTTATAGCTTGGCTATCTGGTTTACTATGATTGCTAAACAGAAAATAAACAGATGGGGCTGAGGGAAAAAATCCAACACAAAGGGAGAGGGGAAAGAACAAAATCCTCCTAGGGACTTCAGAACAGTATCAGGTTGATATATATGTGTGTGTGTGTGTGTGTGTGTGTGTGTGTGTGTGTGTGTGTGTGTGCGCGTGCGTGCGTGCGTGCGTGCGTGTGTACATAATTTCCCCTTATATTTAAAAAAGAAAACACTTTTGGATTTGGGCACAAAGAATACATCTTGGTGCCTTTTCCTGACCATTTCAGTTACTATTTCATCATTGTTTTGCAGGGGTTTTTTTTAAAGGTCTCTATTGAGAGTTTAAGAGTCTATATTCGTTGGTTGTTTATCTTTGGTTTTTTTGTAATCTGATAAATGAAGGATCGATATTGGTATTTGGGACCTATATTAAAATGTGCAAAAAGGCCTTCTAATGCAGGAGGCACTATAGATTTAAGCATGGAGAAGAACTTCAGCAGCACTAATCTCATTAATGGGATTGCTTTTCAAATAAAGGCCAGTTCCATTGATACATGACAGAGATAAATTATGCCTCCTATAGGCTTATGCTTTCCAGTGTGTGCTTGCCCTTTATGTGTTGTCTTCCACTTAAAGCAAGCCTACCTAAACATGTTTCCCCCCCTCAGACCTCCCATGACATACCAGCTTAGGAGAAGCACTTTTGTTATCATTGTTTACAGACTCTGCAGTAGGGGTGACCTTACTTATGACCTTTAAAATGCTGATTGTTTAGTTTGTCTTTCCTATCTATAAGTGAAGGTCAGGTAAAGTACAAAAATAATCTTCTCTGAGAACCTAGAACCACAGTTCTACCAGTACAACAAAATCAAACCAGAGTCCAGCGGCACCTTTAAGACCAACAAAATTTTGTTTTGTTGTGCTGCTTCAGACCAACAGGGCTTCCCACTTGAATCAGTTCTACCAGTGTGAGAGAAGGCTGACTATGGAGGTGACAGCAAGTGTCCACTTTCTTTATGATCCCCCTCACTTCTGGGTCTAATGTGTTTTGGTAGGGGCAAGTGACAAGAATGTGAAACTTCGATCCACTTTGGAGCTGTGTTGTTATTTAATGACTGACAGTGCAGTCCTTAACTGTTATACCCTTTTTAGCACATTGTCTTCAACAGATTTAGAAGGTTATAACTGTTTGAAATTGTACTGTGCAGGGGCTAAGGCTGCTAACTCTGGGTTGAGAAATACCTGGAGATTTGGGGGATAGAGCCTACAATCGGTGGGATTTGAGGAAGGGATGAGCCTCAGTAGTTTAAGAAATGAAATAAAACATGTTTTCCCTATCACAGTAGGGTAGGAACAATGTTCTCATTCTGAAAGCAGGGGATAAAGGAATTTACCTGGGGAAAGGCCCAGATCTCAATGCTGGCAATACACAGGAAGTGACATAATCACACCAGCAACATCTAGGTGAAACCCTGGTACTTGTGCAAAAACTCTATGGTAAAACCAGCTTCTACGATAGAGTTTTTGCCCAAATACCACAGCATCACCTGGACATTGCTGGTGTGATGACATCCCTTCCTGTGCAAGGCCAGCTATGAGATCTGGGCCTTTCTCTTTATCCAGGTAATTCTTTCTATTGGCCAGCTGATCAGTGGCTGGGAAGCATTGTCTGCTGGGGTGGGGCCTTTAGTGGTAACATTTCCAAGACTCCAATTGGCCACCCAAAGAAGGGAAATGCCATTTTATGAATAGTGGAATCTCGTACACAATTTATCATATGAGTGTCCCATTAAATTCAGTTTTTCTGGTCCAGTTACAAACATTTTGCTTGTTTTAAAGTACATTATTATTTGCTCAGTTTCCTGTAAAGATGACCTGGAAATTTTTAAACCAGAGTTACACAAACATTTAAGAAACAAAGGTTTGTGCTATTTGCTGTAAAACAATTACAGCAATAATCTTTGACAGGAAGATGAAACATAGGTCCAGAAATTTAACCCAGTGACTGGGTGATTAACAAACACATCTCAGATTTTAATTCAAACTGTCTTCTATATCCCAGTTTACATCATTAAACATCCCCAATATATGCCCTCTGTCCATACACTCTAATATTTATCTAATATTAAATGGACTCCGGCGAATGGTAGAAGACAGGAAGGCCTGGAGGATCATTGTCCATGGGGTCTCGCTGGGTCGGACACGACTTCGCACCTAACAACAACAACAACAATATTTATCCTTGCCCATTAATTATGGTTTCAAACTTATCCAGAGTTCCACATGTTTAAGCCCCTGAAGGGCATTCAGGTGTGCACAAGATTCCAGCAACACTGTCCAATTAGTTAAAAGAAGTAACTGCAAACGTTAAAAGAAAGTTCCCATCATATAAGTGGCTGCAGTAAATGTCCAGGAATGGTTTTATTTTTAGTGAAAGCAGGAGCCCTCACCTGGATGGCCCCATTTGGGGGGTTTTCCTAATAAACTTTCCGACAGATGTGGTAGCAAATATGAAGGCTCTGGGAAAACAAGAAAAAATATATATCTCCCCAATGCTCAAAGGTTCCACTCTCGTTGCAAAGTTGAGAGACTGCAGTGAAGGCTTTACCTTGAATCCATGAGGCAGAGCCCCAATGAAGCATAGGAACATAGGTGTAAAATTTAGAAAAAGCTTTATTGGTAAAAGCATGTATTCAGATATATCATTCTCTGATTAGCCTGCTTGCCAATCAGGGCTACACAGAAGCTTAAGCAAGTCACAAGACATAAACCTGGCTCTCACATGTTGAGCCACAGTAGCAATGGAGATCACTTCTTGCTCTTTCAGCAGAAAAGGATAAAGGCTAACAGAGAGATAACCTTCTTCCTTTCCAGGAACCCCTAGGCAAGTCACTGAGAACATGCCCAGGTATGCCTTTTGGACTGGCAGTTCTTTCTCCAGCAACCACTTATGTCTCTGTTGAGCACACAACCAGGAACCTTTAAACCTTACAGCATACAGAACTACAAGGTTGGCTTTTTCCAAATTACATGCTGATTGCATTCCAACACCCAGATCTCAGGAGTTAAGCACTTGGATGGGTGTTGTTGTTTGGTTCTACAAAGTCATTTCCGACTCATGGTAACTATGAAAAAGGCCTGCCATCCAATTCTGTCTGCAGTTATTTCTTGAGTTCTTATGAGGTCAGTCCACATGTCTTTCAAGCAAATTCAGGATCACTATGCCCCTCTGAACATTTCTTGCATTGAAAACCCTATGGAGTTGCCATAAGTTGGCTGTGACTTGCTGGCACAATACACATACAAGCAGAAGCATACCTAGAAGTCTACCTATTTTAAAAGCATGTATAGTGATGTTCCCCTCCATCCAATGCCAACTCCAGATCCTGCTGACCTACCCAAATGGTCCCCCGTTTCCCCGAGTGAGAGAATTGGACATATTGAGAGACTAAGGAAAGGGAAAGCCCCTGGGTGGGATGGCATCAGAACTTCTTAAAGAATTTAAGGACTGGTGGGCTCCCTATCTAGCCTCTATATTTACATTCATTGACTCCACTTGAAAGATACCTGGAGACTGGGAAATGGCTATTGTGATCCCTTTCTTTTAAAAAGGAAAGAGAAACGACTCTGCCAATTATAGGCCAATAAGCTTGTTAAGTGTTGTCAGCAAACTGTATACCAGACACCTGCTGGATAAATTTATCTCATGCCTAGAACAGGAAAGGATCATTGTACCCATGCAAGCAGGGTACAATGCCAGCTCATGGGAATTGTAGTCCATGAACATCTGGAGGACCACAGGTTGACTACCCCTGCTCTGGAGCATTGGCTAACACTACAACATCTAGTCAAAAATATTCCTCTTGGAGTGTGACCTCATTATATGCGAGCTTTGTAGATTTCAAGGCTGCATTTGATTCCATCTCAAGGCCCAAATTATGGGAGAAACTGGAAGCTTCCACAATTGATAAAAGACTTAGTTTTCTGATACACTCTATGCTGTTAAATTGCAAACCACACTCAGAGTCAGATGCAGTAGGAAAGGTCACCTAACAGAGCAGATTAAAACTCATAAAGGGGTCAGACAAGGCTGTTTATTGGCCCCTTTACTCTTTATTTTTTACATTAATGACTTAGTGAGCCACCTTGAGTCCATAGATTGTCACCCACCTAAATTAGCAGGGCAGCACATTCCTGCTCTCCTTTATGCCAATGATCGTCGAGAACCCCTGTTGGTCTGAACAGAGCCATGGCAGGCCTGGAGAAATATAGTGCGAAAGAAGCCCTGGTAATAAATGAATTAAAAACTAAGGTAATGGCCTTCAGCAGTTGCCCCAGAGTTAAAACCTGGCGTTTAGCTGGAAAGAAGTTAGAACAGGTGAAGTCCTTCAAATAACTGGGAGTTACTTTTCAGGCTTCAGGATCAAGGCATGAACACTGCAGACAGCTTATGAACATAGGGGACAGAAGTGCACTCAATATACTTAAATTTCATCGTTCCAATGGAGCCTATTTTGTTCCAGAGGCACTCATACTCTTTCAATCCAAGAAAATAGCTCAAATGGTGGGACCATTTTAGGCCCACCAATCTCTTGCTTTGCCCCACTTGGATGGGTCCAAACAAAATTTCTTAGAGCATTACTTCAGGTTCCAAACTGTTTCAAACTCATGGATATGTTTAGAGACATTGTTTCCAAAATTCAAAGCTAAAGCAGTAATTTTATCCATCTCTCTATGGTTAAAGGCACACTGGGCCACAGTTGAATTACTTCCTTCAATCCTCTGTGACAATTTCAAATCCCAGTGGTTGTTGGCCACCGAGAGGGAAATTATAAAATTAGGCTTTTCCTCACTTTCATTACTTGGGTTAGGTTAAGATCAGGCAAAAACTGTATTGAAACAAAGGTTGAGGACACAGAGCATCAAACTGATCTTTCTCGCTCCCCTAGGTATGGCACACCATTGTGTTTCAGATATATCCAAGCCTCGGCAGACTATCTCTCCTGTTTGGAAATAAAATACTATAGGAGAGCACTCACATTAGCAAGATGCTCTGCATTACCTTCTGCCATTCTGGTGGGCCACTTCAAGAAAACCCCAGTAGCTGAAAGACTCTGCCCCTGTAATTCTGGGGAGATAGAGTCAATCGAGCATGTCCTCTTGAGATGCCCTACCTTCAACTCTGTAAGAAATAAATTCATTCTCCCATCACTCAGGGATTCCTCCAATAGCTCAAACACAGGAAAAGTCAAATTTCTCCTGTGGAATAGTAGAGGCCATATTATTAAGCAAGTTGCCAAATGTTGTGCTCATGTGCTTAGCACATGGGGAAGACAACTTAAGCTTAAGTAAAGGTGTCTTAGAGGAATTTTACTATGCACTTTTTATAATGTACCTATCAATTATGTAATTTTAAATATTTTAAATTTTGAATTGGTTCCCTGATTATGTGATTTCTGCTGTGATTTTTTTTTTTTGCCATCTGTTTTATCTGGCTGCAGTGCTGTATTAAATAAATTTGATACCTAGAAGTCACTGTTTTCTCAAGTATATTATGACTGATTCTTACACTATCATCTAAACAGAGTTGCACTATTCTAAACCCATTTACAGAGCAAGACTGTATGAGGGCAAAAGGGTAGAGTAACATCTGACCCTGCCAAAGAAACTCTGTTGCCCAAATGGCAGGCCAATGCAGAATGAGCATAAATGAAGCAACTCACATGAGGACAGTGTACTTTGGAGAGATGTTGTTCTCCTATATATTGAAGAATTGGATTCCTAGGAAAACTTTCAATTTCTGCATATTAGTGCAGATTTTTAAAAGGATGGTGGGTAATAATGCAAAAGTTCTTAATTTACAAGCAGGCCTCTCCAGGGGCTATTAAGCACAGTTTTTCACCAACGTCAGTTCACCAATGCTGTTAAATTGCTTCTTTTTAAAACATGAGTAGTTGGGGTTTTTTGCATACCATAGTAGACCGAAGTAAATGATTATGCATTATAGACTGAATATGCATGGCAGTGGCTGCACCATGCCACTGCCAGTTCCTTCCAGCAGGGTAGTATGCCCCGCCGGTCCTGAGAATGCACAGGGGAAGGAATCCACCAGCACACGTGGACTGTCCTGACGTGCCATAAAAAGCATCCCTGGAACCGGCGTAAATGAAGACGTCATAGCAAAGCAAGTTTACAATACTATGAGGAAACGATGCAGAAAATGCCATGAGGGGTGAGTGCCATACAAAATCAAAAATACTATGATGGGTTTTCCATGGCGAAATCAGCCCCACATGTTGAATTTTTTTTCTTTTTGCAGCTTTTAATGAGGTTTCCTGACATGCATAATAGCCCCAGGAGAAATATTTTGTTCAAGGGCTTCCCCATTTCACAATAAAGATTATGAAAGCTAGGAATCTGGGCTGCAGCTACTTCTGCCATTTATTACAGAAGATGAATGTCTACCTTCTAATTTTTTTTTGTCTATGTGCCACTTTTACAAAGCTCCCAGTTATGCTGGCATGGTCCAGGTCGCCCTATACTTTCCAAGTATACTTTCCTATATTTTTGCTCTTCTTGAAAGGAAGAAAGAAAATGGACTGGTATTGGCCATGGCAATCAGGGAATGTGCTCGATAGACTATTGATTTCAGTTGAGAATGCTTTTCAGGTGCACTGAGTAATTTGCCTCAATTTTGCTAGGTTCTGTCCTGTTATCTTTAAACAGCCCGTGGCGCCACGGGCGCCACGGACTGTATAATTCGTTAAGCCCCCTAGAGGTGGGCTTTGTCCGTGATGAGGAAGGGTCCGGGTTGGACCCTTCCTCACAACAGACAATCGGAGGGACCAATCGGCAGGCGCGAAGCGCCTGCCGATTGGTCCCTCCGATTCCCAGGCTGAGCAACTGCGAGCCGCGCGCAGCGCGGCTCGCAGTTGCTCCCGGTCTGACGCTGCGGGAGGCGCGAAGCGCCTCGCGCAGCGTCAGACCGCCGCCCGAGGGAACCCCCAGCAGTCGCGCGAAGCGCGGCTGCTGGGGATTCCCTCCTTGCCGGTCTGACACTGCGGGAGGCGCAAAGCGCCTCGCGCAGCGTCAGACCGCCGCCCGAGGGAACCCCCAGCAGTCGCGCGAAGCGCGGCTGCTGGGGATTCCCTCCTTGCCGGTCTGACACTGCGGGAGGCGCGAAGCGCCTCGCGCAGCGTCAGACCGCCGCCCGAGGGAACCCCCAGCAGTCGCGCGAAGCGCGGCTGCTGGGGATTCCCTCTTTGCCGGTCTGACCCTGCGGGAGGCGCGAAGCGCCTCGCGCAGCGTCAGACCGCTGCCCGAGGGAACCCCCAGCAGTCGCGCGAAGCGCGGCTGCTGGGGATTCCCTCCTTGCCGGTCTGACGCTGCGGGAGGCGTGAAGCGCCTCGCGCAGCGTCAGACCGCCGCACAAGGCAACCCCCCTTTCAAAACCCCTTTTTATAAAGGGGCTTTGAAACTAGTTCTGCATAAATCTGAACAAAAACCTGCACTAAAACACATTTGATAAGAAAGTTAAAATATTTTTTAAATAAAAACAAACCTAAAGGCTAAATCCGTTAAAAGGTACCTTTAATTCATAACATAAAATCATTTGAACTTGTACCTTCAGACTGCCTTGAGAAGCTTTATTTGAACTCTGAATACTTTCTTCTTTTCTTAGCCCCTGGGGGGGGGGAAGGTTGTATCTCTGGTGAGCTTTTGCAGTCTGTCACTTTGTATGGCTGCCCCGAGGTATATGTTTCTCAGGCTCTTTTGCATTTTAACAAGGCTTTTGATTAAAAGTTCAAATTTGTAGTGGAGTTCTGAAGAAAACCAATAGAATGGACATATGTCCTTTTGTTAAAGATTGTACAGAAGGGTGAATTCATATCACCTGTTAGAAAAATGGATGATGCCCAAGACAGAAGTTTAAAAGTCTGTATGACAGAGATCCGTATCCTTAGAGAAAATGAATGCTTTAGAGGGTGGACTGTATGACAACGTATCTAAGATTAGGCAACCATGGTGGGAAATGCTTGGAAATTTGGGAGAAAGACCTGAGGAGGGCAGAATTTAGAGAGAATTTGGAGAGAAGCAGGCTATAATGTCAAGGAGTACACCTCCCAAACCTAACAGTTTTTCCAGGAGGAATGATCTCTATTGTTTGCAGCTCAGTTGTAATTCTGGGAGATCTCCAGGCAACCCGTGCTGTATGTTTCCATTCATCCAATAACTAAACACACAAAACATGATATCACATAATCAAGCTGCCAAGGAGTCTGCCAAGCACTCTGCTAATGAGAGCAAATCAGTTCAAACTGTACTCTGCCAGTGAGGGCCAATCAGGTCAAATACCATGCAGATAACTCAATCCCTACCTGATTGGCCCTAGCTGGAGGTGTGCCACCAATAGGGAGAGAGCATATTGATGTCAATGGGTATAAAAGATTAGAAGTTCTAGCACTTACAGTACGTCATGTTAGAATTTTTAACTCTGGCTTTGGAATGCATAGATATCTGGGATCAGGGCATGGGAAGAAGGGAGTTTTGGAAAGGAGTCATTAGGGCCTGTCACCGAAGCTGACATTTCCTCTAGGGGAGTAGATCTCTATAGCCGGACCTAGTAAGTTAGATCTCCTCCCCACCCTCCCTGCCGCTTTGATAGCAGGGGATAGGAATAATGAGAGCTTCCGCCATGTTCGGAATGTTTTAAAGTCTTTTAATGGGCATTTTAATGGGGATAAGACTATTGTGACCCACCACGAGCCTACGGGGAGTGGCGGGAAATAAATCTAATTAATTAATTAATTAATTAATTAATTAATTAATTATAATAATAATAAATCAGTTGTACAGCCAGAACTCTTCATCTCAAGATTGGCAAGTGTTGACATTGCAATCAGCAAGTAATTTGGTGAAGTCAATCCTGTAGGGTTGTTGTTAACCTGTTAAATTGGACCTGTGTGCTCACTGGTGACACCAAATGGTATCTGGTAGGATAGTGGAATTTTCCAAGCACATGGTTAGAAGATCTCTTTGTTTAAGCCTAGCCACAACCCACTTCCTCTTTCTTCAGGAAGAGAAGTTCTTCTGATAGTGAGGAGGAAGGAACCCTCCATTAAGCTCTCAGCTCTCTTCATTTGCTGATATGTAAGCATGTAGTCTGCTTGTAGCCCAGCCATAAAGACTTGCAATGTGTTTCTTTGTAACTACCCTTTAAGATTTTGTTCACTGCTTCAATAAGAAAACTGAAGCAGATTAATATGATATACATTCTATATGATCTTTCCAGTAAAGATTATTCCTTTTAAACCTCAAAGTGCTGTGAGTTTGGATCTTTGCCTAATCCACAAAGGAAGCCTATAAATGAAAATGCTGTTACTCTGCAGCTCTATTCTTATTGAGGGACCTAGGACCAAGGCTAGTCCAAAGATTCCAATAGTAAGCCTAAATGACATACAAAGGTTTAAAGCATCCTCCTGAACCCAACACCATCCTTGATCTTCCCTTAGCACAATTTACAGCTGGCTGCTTATGGCTAAATTTTAAAGTAGGTTTTAGGCTTCAGAGCCACTTTGTTTTCTGTCTAATATTTCCATCTGAATTGTTTATGAATCCTTTACAGTCATGTATTATGATATAACCCACCCCCAGGATTGTGATGGGACCGTTACAGTTCATCTATCACCATTCCATGTCAATATATCTACCCTAAGCTTTAAATTTTTTTTGACTAGGGCTTCCTACAATGCTATTATCTATTAAAATAGGAAAATATACTCTTATGCCAAGAATGTTTGATGAAGAATAATTTGGGCCAGCAATAGAGTAGAGTAAGGCAGTAGAGTAAGGCAAATCACACTACCCTCATTCCCTGTATCCAACTAACACTGTCTTTCATGGGGAATGCAGGGAGGGGGGTGTTCTTGCCAGCTGTGCTCTGGAAGGCCTGGCTGTGACATAAAGCATCACAATTAATTGTGGCTTACCAGACTTCTGGGACTCGCAATCTATAACATAAAACACTGAGACTGTCTGCGCCTACATTTGATTCAGAAGCAATATTTATTGTTTCTCAAATAAGTACGTTTTCCCCCCACTTGGCTGATGAACACTGCATTCCAAATCATCGTTTTAAAAGTCTTCTCAGTGGTACTAATCAGAAATGTTGCTCATCTCCTGTTCCTTTCGATAGGCTTCCCGTGGGTTACTTTTTAATATAGTGAAACATAAATCACGCACAGAAGAATGAAATCTTGTCTTCTAAACACAGCATATGCCCAAGAAGTAAATCAAGTAGATACTGCTGTATCTGTGCAACTGTCATACATCTCCTGTGTGAAAATCTGCAATAGTGATAAATAATATTCATATACTACTGCACCTGTGTGGCGTCATGTCATGATTCACTCCGAGATGACAGTCCAGGGGAAAGAAGCTACAAGATGAGCACTGGAGAGTAAAGAAACAGAGGAACAGGAGTTTTATTTTATTTTATTTTATTTTATTTTATTTTATTTTATTTTATTTTATTTTATTTTATTTTATTTTATTTTATTTTATTTTATTTTATTTTATTTTATTTTATTTTATTTTTATTTTGGTCCTCTTAGCTAACCTTTAGTTTAGCAAGGGAAATGGCCATGAAATGTCAGTATTCAGAGCTGGCCCATAACACACAGTTCATTTCTGGCCCATGACACACATAAACATTCACATGTTTATCCTGCTGTGAAAAGTGGTACTTAACCATCAGTGCAAGCAAGCTCTTGATAAAGATAAATACAGTGGGCAAATCATACCCTCTCACCTGGAATTCTTGGAATGCATGGCCCTTGCTGAGGATCAAAAGAAATGTGTTCCACACAGGTTCTCTTGTATTTGGTGTTCAGTTCTCACTCAGCTTTAGCGAGCCCTGACTCAGATTAACCTTGACTCATTCATCAGACTCTCAAACCCAAAGAATGTTTAAAATTGGTGCTAAAAACCTCTGCGGATAGACATAAAGAAGTGTGTATGCTTGGAAGTCATGTGCTCTGATCCTCAGGCTCTTTCCATTAACCCTGGAAAATGTACAGAATGGGCAGTGCTTTCTCAGAGACAAGGCAAAGGTACTTTGCAAGTACTCCAAGAAACTCTTTTCAATTAGTCAGAAATTGTAGACACGACGACTTAGGTTAATGTTTGGGAGACCTGCATTTTGACTCTTGCGAACTGCTGAAACAAAGTCGAAGGCACAGCACTGGTGATAGTTGGATGAGATTAAGTACCACAGCTAGTATTTCATAGCAGTGCAAGCATTTTGATCACTTCAATTTAGCAGAACCTTAAATAATAGATTTGATTCAGAAATGTAGTGCAGACATGGCGCGGGATATAGCAATAGAATATTGTAGGCATGTGTTCTACTGCAAGAAGCCTGGCAGGCATATTAAACCAGCCATGTTTTCATTGAATCAACCATATGTTGTGGAACACCTAATTTTGAAGTCTTGGCCTCTATATCAGTAGCAATAATTATGCACAGGGGTCAGGCACTGTGGTGAAATGCTTTCCACCCCATAATTTGGCAACGATGGATAGTGCCATCAAACTTCAGCAGACCTATGGAGACCCCCAGTAGAGTTTTCAAGGCAAGAGTCATTCATAGGTGGTTTCCCATTTCCTGCCTCTGCATCATGACCTTGGACTTACTTGGTGGTTTCCCATCCAGAGACTAACCAGGGCCAACATGCCTTAGCTTCTGAGGTCTGAAGATTTTAAGCTAGCCTGGGCTACCTAGGTCAGAGCAGAATTTGCACACACTAAAAGGTATATCAAAGTATATTGGAACTGGGTCTGCACTCTGTAGAGGTTTAGAGGTTAAATAAATGTGCTGTGCCCACTGGCAGAAGAGGAAGTGAAAACAGAAGAGTGTATGATGGATGTCCCAAGCATCTAGGCTAATACAAATGTAAATGAATAAAGTAATGAAATGAATAAAGTTGGTAATAGATCTTCAATGGACCAAGAGAAAGAACAGACCTTCCTTTTGGAACAGAAAGAGAGAGAGAGGGTCTGTGAGGACAGGGCAGAAGATATTATTGAAGAAGAGGAAGAAACCACCATTTGCTACAAGGCCTTCTAAAACAGTGGTCCCCAACCTTTTTATCACCGGGGACCACTCAACGCTGGGGACCACTCACCGGGGACCACTCAACGCTGGGGACCACTCACCGGGGACCACTAAATGCCTTTTACTGAGGCCCGGTGGGGGGGTAGTTTACTCCTCTACTCTCAACCACTGCCCTAATGCTCTCTGATCGCTATGGTAATGTTTAAACATCCCTTCAAAATAAGATACAGACACGCCACAACAATGAAGTGTGTTGTAAAGGGCTGGGGAGGATGAAGTAAAGGGCCGGGGGGGGGGAGGCGTCCTTCGGGGCCCACCTCCAATTAGTCAAAGGACCACATGTGGTCCGCAGTCCACAGGTTGGGGATCGCTATTCTAAAAGACTCTTACAGCCAAACTAGACATGCTCTTTTATTTTATAAAATTCCACATGGTCACAGAGGAACTGCAAATAATGTCTATTAAAAATAAAGAAGAGCACATTTGGGCATGGAATGTCACCATGGTGGGGGGAAAGCCTTTGCCTTCCTCCGCCAGCCATTTTCCCTTGCCAAAATAGCACTGAGGACAGTTATTTACCTGTTGTCATTGGTCCATGTGGATTATTCTGTGCATGTGCAGCAGCAAAAATGATAAAATCACCACCACCACCACCACCTGTAGCCTTTCCTCCTACCTCCTGAATCGGCATTCCAAGCCCAATGGCTTTATTTATTTTTTTACAGACATTCTTCACAACTGTTTTTGGGCTACATGGGGAAACATTTAAAAAAAGAACATCTTTTTTGGTCCTTAGTTTTTCAGTACTTTTGACTATGAACCTGAACTCCATCTTCAGCACATGTTGCTGAGACCACAAAGGAAGAAGTATCCGGCTTGCTAGATTAGAAATTGGCGCTCCTAACCACTATATCAAGCTAGCTGTCAAAAATGGTTTTCCATTGCCTGCCTCCACGTCACAGCCCTGGTATTCCTTGGAGGCCTTCCCTCCGAATACAAGATCCAACTTGCTTAGCTTCCAAGATCTGAAGAGATCGGGCTAGTCTGGGCCATCCAGGTCAGAGTAGTTTACAGCCAGGGCTAAAATTAAGGGATACATGAGGAGAAAGATAGGAACAATTTGCAACATTTTATTGCAGATTGCTATTTATGTATTTTTATTTATAACAGAATCTGATGCAGGTGAAGACAAAGTTTATCACTAAATTTTAATGACATTCTTACAATAAATTTTGTATCCTGGTTTTGGAAGAAGTCTTGGGACCCTCATTTCAACCTGTACAACAGTATCTCACCATTACTGTAGCTTTCTTGTGTTAGGAGGTATTATTTCCAGCCATTCCCAACAGAATATAATAAATACTTTTCCTTTGCAGAATACACATAACTCACCTCTCAAACTTCATTTTCCAATTATCACCAAACTCTAGGGCCTCTTAAGTCTCTGCAGTTTGTTTAATAGTTGATTCCCATGACAAGACCCTACTGAACTGTGTTTTGACACTCTTTTTATTTATACTTACTGTCTCTTCATATAGCTAAAGTTGTATTTGTTTTTGTCTGTTTGCTATGTAAAGAAATGGGAGGAAAACCACATTGTTCACCTGGAGGATCCCACACCATTAGAGGTGTGCTTAGAATCAGTGCTGAAAGGCACCATACAGGCCATTTAAGTCCAACTTCCTGGTTAATGCAGGATCAGCCTAAACCATCCAGGATAATTATCTGTCCAGCTGCTGCTTGAAGACTGTCAGTGAGGGGGAGCTCACGACCTCCCTAGCAGTCAATTCCGCTGCTGAACTACTCTGACTGTGAAACAAAATCCTGATATCTAGCCAGTATTGTTCTACATGTAGTTTAAAGACCTTACTGCAGGTCTTGTCTATTGTTGCCAACAGAAACAACTCCCTGCCCTCTTCTAAGTGGGCAAATACTTAAAGACAGCAATCATGTCCCCTCTCAACCTTGTCTTCTTCTGACCAAACCTTCTCCCTTAACTTTTCCTCATAAAGTTTGGTCCTCTAGCCCCAGATTGTTGTTCTCATTTGAACCCTCTCAATTTTATCCACGTTCTTTTTGAAGTGAGGCCTCCAGAACTGCATGCAGTACTCCAGGTACGGTCTGACCAATGTGGTATACAGCAGGACTATAGCATCTTTTGATTTGCCTCTGTTGATATAGCCCAAGACTGCATTTGCCTTCTTTACTGCCGCATCACACTATCTGTTCATATTTAGCTTACAGTCCACAAGTAACCAGAGATTTCGTTCACACACATCCTGTATGCATGCTTCCAATTGGCCAATTTGGGAGGGGGGAGTAGGTCAACATGACCAAATATGGTCATTGTTGTTGTTGTTAAGGACAATGATCCAGGCCTTCCTGTCCTCTACTATTCCCTGGAATCCATTTAAGTTTGCACCGACTGCTTCAGTGACTCCATCCAGCCACCTCATTCTCCGTTGTCTCCTTCTTCTTTTGCCCTCAATCGCTCCCAGCATTAGGCTCTTATCCAGGGAGTCCTTCCTTCTCATGAGGTGGCCAAAGTATTTGAGTTTCATCTTCAAGATCTGGCCTTCTATATCATATCACTCAATAAATGTTTTAAATATATATTAAAAATTAATTAATTCTCACTAATTCAGGATATCCTTCCAGGGCTATCAAGGAACCCCAGGGTTTCACAAAACCCGATTGAGAAGTCTGCTTTAGGGAAAGTGACCCAAACTCCTAATCACTTTAGTTGTCATTTGTTGCTCAAGGTACAACTGAATTCCCAATATCACTTGGCAGAAAATATTCTAGATTCTGATCCTGGATATATTTTACGTCTTGCTTTTTATAATTGTCCCTAAATCTAATGGGAATAGGTATTTTAAACTATATTAGGATGAATCTTAATAAGAAACGTAACTGGGCTTAAGTAAAATTCCTTCAAGACAGAAAGATACTAAAAAGCTACATATTAGTAGTGTTCAGGAAATTAAGAATGATTACATTGTAGAAACATTGATAAAATGCTCATGCAAAAGTTTAATATACTGGAAAAGTGAAAGCAGCTACCTAAAATGGATCTGTTAATGGTTCTGACTTTTTATACACTTTATTCATTGCACTCAAAACATGGGATCTACCAGAATTAAGTTAGCAGGATGTCATGTTTTGCCTTGCAGGGGGATATTAACCACCTACTGAGGACACTGACAACCATAATTTGGCGTAAAATACTTGGCCACAGCCATTATTCAACATTGAGCATGGCAAGCATGGGAAGAGAAATTTGACCTCTTGTGGTCAGCTGACCTCTTGTGATCAGCAGCCCATCGCAGCCTACCCCTCAATGAGCTGCATTGACTATCCAGCCCAAAATCCTGGACATAATGGCAGGCTGAAAGTGGGGGAGGTGACATGGAGTGACCCCTCTGGGCATCAGCCTCTGTTGGGCCAGTAGGTTAGATGGCCTTAAAAGGAGACTAGATAAATTCATGGAGATAGGGCTATTGGTGGCTGCTAGCCATGGTGACTGAGCAGCATTTCCTCTAGAAGCAATAGGTCTCTAAACAACAGTGATAGAAAGCAATACCAGGGGCCATTTCGCACGGCTTCAAAATAGCACAATGGTTGCTAATTGGAAACGCTACTAATTTGCCATAACCCACGACGTCGTAGACAATCTGCAACAATCCTGAAACCGACCCGCAAAAAGCGCTTCGTTGTGGCGCTTTCAGGGGAATCCAGAAAAGTGGATTCACCCTCCGGATAGCGATACACTCCTGCAACCAATCTGCAACAGTAGCGCTAAAGACCTGTGCGTTACCATTGTTGCTGGTTCTTCAAAGTCCCTCCCCCTGGCTCTCTCCTCCAAACTTCCAGCGAAGCGATCGCCATTTTTTTTTCTCCGAGCGAGCGGGGATAAACGCACCGGCGAGCCTCTTTCTGTTTAGAGGCTTCCCTGGCTTCAGTCCTTCACCTTTAGTCACTAAGCACAAACCACTTAAAAGCCCGTTTGCTGAAATAAAGTCCCTTTATTTTTTACACATAAATTCAGCCGAAAATCGGGCCCGTGAGAAGGGGGGGGAATTTTTTTTTATCACTCGAGGCAGCGTGCAAACGATCATACAATCAAACGACAGCTCACATTAGGCAGCTGGATGGGTCTCTCCGTAGCAATGAATCTACATAGATTCGTTGCTATGGGTCTGTTTTTTTTAAAAAAAACCTTTCTTAAAGGGAAAGGGGCTGTTTGGGAGCATGCTAACGGCTGCCCATTGGCTGCTTGACGGCCAGGGGCGGGACGAGCTTGGCAATAGCGCTTCCTTTCTAGCGATTTCTGCCGAGACCGGAAGCCTGTGGGAAACGCTAAAAAACGCAACTGATTCCACTACAAAGGCAGGTATGCATAACGACGAATTCCTCTGTTTTAAATGGCGATTTTTCATTCCGCAAACAATTTGCAACAAAGATCCCCGTGCGAAAAGGCCCCAGGAGAAGGCCTTGGTCTCTATGACTTTTGCAGGAGTGGCAGAAAAACTGATCAACCACTGTGTGAAATAGGATGCTGGACTAGAGGAACCACTGGACACCTCTTCTGCTGTTATAGTGGCCATTTCCATGTAGGTAATTCATGACATTTGAAGTCATCACTGTAATTTCTGTTGGAAAGTTCTATGTCATAATCTTCCACAATTTTACCAAAATGTATTTGGAAGCTGGTTAAGTTATTATGTCACCAGACCCAATAGAGCTCTGAGATTCTAGACAAAATACCTTATTGAGAAATATAGCATTAGGAACAATAGCATAATCACAATCTTACTAGAGCAGGCCACGATAGTAAGAATAGCATTTACATTTCTTTTAAAAATATGACTGGATGCAAAAGAGCAAGAGATAGCTATGCGAGGAGAAAATACAGACGTATAATAAGACAAATTAGGTCCATATGGTAACGCTGAACCTAGGCACTTTCATATTGCTTGCAGGGCACTTACTCAGCAAATCTCCGATGCTCTTAGTGACCTTGGCAGCTTGCAACTTCACAGGGATAAATTATCCAAAGCATTTTCTCCTATGCATGAGGGACAAAGAGGCTCCCTCACTGTCAGGCTTCCACTTGGATGTACACCAACATTGCAACCAGTAGAGAGAGGCACATTGAGGCCTGGAAGTATTCCTTTAGGTATAACACAGTGGAAACCTTTTGCTACTTTGTTGCTGGCATAAGCATCACCATTCTTTTTTCCATAAGTATTTTAATACTCCTTGTGTAAATGTCTATATGTTGGTTCAGTTTCCTTCACTCTCAGTTGCCTTTGTTTGCCATCCCTAACATAGCCAGCTGTGTACTGTGACTTTCTTTGCTGAATCCTGTTGACATCGTGTCAGATTTAGTACCCTCACATCATCCTATTATGATGGCTTTTCATTAGTCTGAGGAAGAGTGCATGCACCTGGAAGCTCATGTCTTGAATAAGTTATTGTTGGTCATAAAGGTCCTATTGGACTCTATTTTGTTGTGCTACTACAGACCAACACAGCTACCCACTTGAATCATCCTATTCACTATGTGATGTTTTGTTGGCTTACATCATCCATGTAAAGAATTCAGAAAGGAGGAGAAAGAATTTGGGGTGGAAGAAGGAGAGAGAAGCACAATGATAATGCACATAATAATAATAAAATATTTTGAATGCAAATGTTTTCCTATTTGAAGCCCTTTCTAAGATAAATCACTACCTACCCTGCTGAAATACCCAGTTCTGATCAAAGAAGAGAAAGCAATTCAATGCAGCCTGACTTTTTGGCTACTTTTGCAACAGAGACAAAGATCCTGAATATCCGAATTAGAAGAAAGCGACATTGAGATTTCATATCATGGAAATAGCAAAGGATTAGTAAACTCATTTGCTTTTAGATATCTCATGTCTGCATGAAGATGTCACACTGATTGGTGATGAATATGACTTGCCTCAGTTTGGAATTAAAACAAAAAGAACAAGGAAGGAGAATTTTAAAGGGCCACACCAGTCACTAAGAGATATAAATAAGGCCCAAGGCCAATGAAAAGTAAACTACAAATATATCTTATTACTCAGTTAAAATTCTCTATACATTTTGCCAAGAGGCTTGTTCAGGGTAATTGGAATATATAATATGCAGATATACTACTGAG
This sequence comes from Paroedura picta, assembly GCF_049243985.1. Classification (NCBI taxonomy): domain Eukaryota; kingdom Metazoa; phylum Chordata; class Lepidosauria; order Squamata; family Gekkonidae; genus Paroedura; species Paroedura picta. The sequence goes on from NC_135371.1 coordinate 30,958,711, forward strand.
TTCTCATAAATAGCATTGGTTATTTAGTGAAAATATGTAAATAAAGAAAGAATTATGTTTAAAATCAAATTACAATTTGTACAGTATAACATAAACATGGTATAAAATCATTTATAGCCACTAGAGATGATTCCTTCCTTATGAATGCATGGAGGAAAGCAAGGGAGGAAGAGAAACTATCCAGTACATATCAGGTTTTGGCTCAATTTTAAAAGAATCTTTCCTCTGCCCAGAATATGAGGCCTACTGGATCAGACCAGTGTCTCATCTAGCCCAGCATCCTCTCTCATACAGTGGCCAACCGGTTCCTCTGGATGGCCAACAACTGGGCATGGAGCCTGAGGCTTTCACTGACACTGGCTAGCCATGGAATTCAGAGGCTTCTGAGTCTGACTTCAGACCTGGCCATAGGGTGGAAACAGCTTTGGTTGCTCTTACAGACGACCTCTGAACCAAGGCAGATTGGCACTGTTCATGTTGTTAGATTTCACAGCAGCGTTCAATATAGTGGATCATGAGCTCTTAGCTCACCACCTTCTGGACATGGGAATACGGGGGTCAGCTTTACAGTGGCTGGTCTCCCTTCTCTAATGTCAAGGATTGAGGGTCGATATTGGGCATGAACACTCATGCCACTATCAACTCTAGTGTGGGTGTTGCAGTGCACAATCCTCTTCCCGATATTATTTAAGATCTTTAAGCACCCTTTAGCACAGCTAGTCCAGAGATATGGGGATCACCAGTATGTGGATGACACCCAGTGGCATCTTTAAGACCAACAAAGATTTATTCAAGGTATAAGCTTTTGTGTACACTGCTTCAGAGGCAGTGAAATGGAAGTTACCAGTACATGGATATAGGTAGAGAATGAGCAGTACATTGGCATGCAAAATAATGAACATGTTTAATAGACACAGGCCTTTTGTTTATATGGCTACTTGCTTGGGCTTAATTCCGAGTGGAAACATAGTGAAGGAAATGAATATATCAGAATTGGAAAGATTGATAGGCAGATGTATCCTTCTTAATTGTGGAATGCTGAAAGTAATTAATGGAGAGACCCTGACACTATGCTCCATCTGTCTCCTCTCAAGTATGGACATGACCTCACAGCACCCTCTTCTTTGAAGTGGAGTGACCAGCTGTGTAGAGGTTTCAGTTTTTAAACACTGAAAACTCAAGTATACATTTCCAGGGATAAGGGACTATCCATTTGCTTGCAAGTAACTCATAATCAGTGCTTTATTATCTGTCTCTCTTTGCAGTCATATTATGCAAACCACACATTTGGCAAGCCCAAGAGTTGTTTAAAAAAACCCATTTCATTATATCCTATAATGCATATTTCATACTTCTGGAAAGATCAGTTGTGTTAATCTGGAAATCTTCAACACTGAGTTCAAACCATCTATTTTTTTTCTCTATTGACCCTTTGCTTTTTCTTTCTTTAAAAAAATTGATAGACACTGATCGGCTGGCTGCCAATGTTCATTGGACTAATAAAATCTGAAGAAAAAAGCCACACTGAATAGTTTGAATGGTGATTGATAAAGTGTGGATCTCAGAAATGTCCCAGCTGTAAACATAGGCAACCATCCTAATGGACTGCTTAATGTATGGCTAGAAAGCCAATATTGGGGGGATGAAACCACTCTTTATTTTATGCATCTTTTTCAAGTGTTTAGACATTTACCAGAAAGCACTGGATTCGTATGAATTATACATGCAAATTGTCCACCAATAAACAGCTGAGTGCTAACGATATACAGAATAGGAGCATGTGGTTCATTTGGAATCTACTACGGAAAAGGATATCATTTAGCTTGCTAAGCCATTGGAACAAGTTTTCATAAAAACGGAATGCCATGGACATCTGCAAGCTTAACGTGGCATTTTCAATTACAACATATGTGTGTTTTGGGACTTGGTGAGCAAAGCCCTGGATATAAGACCCATAGTCTACACTGATATCATTCTGTGACTTCGGGGATACTAGTATCCTTCTGCTTCAGTTCTGTAAGGTGAAAAACAACAGTGACCAATAGTGGTGCAAATGAGGGGACTAATCGGAAGATGTCTGTATGGGAGAGTCCTGATTGCCACTCTACTCTGTTGAGTGATACAGAGTGATACAGTGAACACCTTTTGATGTCAAGTGATACTTGCCAGCTCAAGTAACTGCTCAGTGGCAGTATATATCATTATTGCTTTCACTTGGCTGTGGTGGAGGCTAAATAATCAAATTATTGTTTTTATTTCTCTAGGGCCATGCTTCGAAGCTGTATGTTCCACAGCTTTCTGTGTCCCCATGGAGGACACATTTCAATGGGGCACCTGGTCCGATGCTGAAATGTATCCCCCCGGGAAATGCAGTGGTGGCTGATAGGTTCTGCTGCATGGGGGGCAGGGGGGGTTATTTTGCAGGAAGGTGGGATTGCGTGGAGTGCCATGAAGCTGACTTGGGTATTGTTTACCCCCATACCGACCTCTGTAGGGAGGGAAGGAGCTGGGTCTGGAAGGCCTGGCTCTCCCCATCCACACAGGCCTGCTATGGGACTAGCCCCCTTGGCTCCCACAGCGAGCTAAGGGAACACAGATTCTCCCACATTCCCTTAGCCTGGGCAAATGAGGGTCCAATCCATGTCAGACCCAGGTGCCAGCCTGACAGCTGCGTAATGTGGAAGTGGGGATTAACCCCACTTCCATATGAGTGTCCCCTTGGCCTTTTCTGTCTTTGCAGAATCAGCCCAGCTGGCTTTTAATCTTCTCCATCCTAGATGCTCAGGGGAGAAAAATCATGCAAAAACATGATATCTACTAAAGTACTAACAAAATAAATATTAAAATTATAACTTGAGTTGTTTAATCACTCCCATTAGAAGTCAGCCCAAATAAGAGTAGTGCAATCTCATCCTCTTTAGCAAATATTAATATCTGGGCTTGGATGCTATGAATGAGTCCTGTGAATGCTGGTTATCTCTGCTATGAAACAGACTTCTACTGATCATGTAAGACTAAAATTGTTATTGAGCATTTTATGTCAACATTGTGTTGTGATGCAGAAAACTTCTGTTTTACTGGGGTGGTAATTCTTGAATTTATAGGTGTCTGGCTTATGGGTTGTTGTTGTTGTTGTTGTTGTTACTATACCTTATTAAAACTGAACTTCTACTTAAAACATCCATATGTGCAAAGGGACCACTGAAAACTAGCGAAGCGAAATCTTAGTAGAAGAGAAAGGGTGCTCCATGGCACAGATTGTCTAAAGTACAGGAAACCTGTTCATAGAGCCAAAATTGAGGTCAATGGCAAATCTCCAGAACAAAACTTCATGATGGCACAGTGGCTGCCAAGAATGCCCCCAATGAATTATGCATAAAGGCATTTATTTCCTGAAGTTTTGGAAATCACTTGCTTGACATGTTGAATGTGCATGCGAGTGTGTTTTTGCAGAAGAAAGGCCAGGCTCTCTTCCAGGCTAATTTCTTTACCCTGTTGAAGACAATCACATAGGGTTGACAACAGCCTGAAAAGAGGGGGGAGTTTTGGTTTTAATAGAGACTCAGTGGGATGTTAGCATGTCATGTTATTGACCTTTATGCCAAGAAGAGCATCAACTGCCCGTTTCCACACATTAACCCAGTGTTCGAGGATCAGGACATTTTTTTCTCCAGGTCTGTTGGCAACCATAGCCATATAACAGTGACAGCATGCTGGTTAACCTTGAAATAAGAACACCATCAGCCTAAAGCTATCTCAAAGGGTTAACTGGGAGTATAAAATGGTGGAAACGATACAAGCCCCTTTCGAGAGAAAGCTGAGGGACAAATAAATGTCCTAAACCAGGGGTAGTCAACCTGTGGTCCTCCAGATGTCCATGGACTACAGTTCCCATGAGCCCCTGCCAGCGTTTTCTGGCATTTGCTGGCAGGGGCTCATGGGAATTGTAGTCCATGGACATCTGGAGGACCACAGGTTGACTACCCCTGCCCTAAACAACTCCATTTGGAGGTATCCCTGGAAAATATTTTGGGCATAAATGGTTGCAGCCGTTTTACTAATCCCTTGGGATGCCTTGATAATAGGGACATGACATCTCCATCATCTTGTCTCACTTCCCACTGGGAGTGAACTATTGGGCTTGCTGATATTATTTCTTTTGTCCACTCTTTTGTTGTCCTTCCCTCTGAACGTCTGTCCCTTTTTTCTATCACTAAGCTTCTTCATCTTTATAAATAGCTGCTTTCCCAGGTAGTATATCCATCCTTCTAATTTGAAGCATTCATGATTACAGCGATACAGCCCCCAGATTTCTTCCCCTTATAACTGTTAATCGCATCAGTTACTGAGGCATGCAAAGAAATTGGCATAAAATAAATTATTTTAAATGAACGCTGATCCTCCCTTGAACTTTCCTCCAAGAAGCTTCAATCTTAAATGCAAATCAGATGCATTCACTATGGGTGACTTCCAGCTCCAGCTAACTGTGAATGAGGAGATAAGTCACAGGATTCAATGGATGGGGCATGGAGGCATTTGGAGAAGGAAAGTCCTTTTAAAAAAAATCCTTATGCATATAATTCAGTTTATTGATAAAGAATCATCCTCAAAAAGGTAAATTATTTTGTCCCACTCTTTTGGGACCTTCTGCCATCCTTGAATCAAAACCCACATTCCTTTTCTATTCCATGCTTCTCTTGTAACCTCCAGGGTCACATTACCCCTCTAAACCTTATTCCCTGGATTTCTTTTTCATCACCGTACCATTTTTTTTCTTCTCCCAGTCAAAAGACTAGCTTGCCTGGCAGTCTCTTGCCCAATCCAAAACATTGATTCAGGCTGAGACCTGCAAAAATCATGGAAGCTTTCTCTCTTGAGAATGCAAGTTCAAGCTTACAGCTTCAAAGAGTGAGATAATGAAGATGGCAGGCTGACACAGGCTCACACCTCATGGTTTCAAGGCCAAAGAATCAAGGAGTTTGGCCTACACATTCCATCTCATTAGTGCAAGGACCCATGGGTGAGAAAGGGTGCTTGCTTGGTTTGGTCCTATACAGCCACAGAGAATATGGTCTCATTATGTCAATACACATATTGGTTGGGTCAGCTAGTTAACAATATACCTGACCAGTCATATTACATCGTTCACTATATATTTTCTTGGTCCAACCAAACCAGGTCTATGTGGATCGTTTAGCATAAAGAAAAATTCTTTATTCTAGTCTTTCCTCTTTGTCTGGATTATATCTCTGGGACACGTCTTGATACTGGGTGGGCCAAGCTGGCCAGAGCACCTGTTTTGGACTTGGAAAATCTGTTGGACTCACTCTGGTCAGTAACATCTCAATTTAGTAAACCAATTATTATAGATGTGCCTGTCATTGATATTTAGCTTTATTATTTTATCATCATTCCTCACTGCTCATATATTATACATTTTTGCACATCTTTAACCGCTCCTCATGGAGCGGATAAATAAAGCAGTAAGGGCTCTGTCGGAGGGCCCTGTCTGGGATGAGGAAGGATGCCAATAGGCCCCTTGCCGCCAGACTGACAATCGGAGGGCCTAGTCGGCAGGTGCAAAGCACGCAATTGTTCCCTTGTCGCCGGACTGACCACTAGGGAGGCGCAAAGCGCCTCCCAATCCGCCCCCCCTCTGACGTCAAACCCATGTCGCCGGCCGCCGCCATTACTTGCCTCACCTTGGCCAGGGCAGGTTGGCGGCGGCTATGCCCAGGAACGTGAAGAAGACACCTCGGCTGCGGGGAGCCGCGGAACGCCCTGGAACGCTTGAGGCTGGGGGGGACGTGCCTTCTTCGCCCGCCCTAAGTGATTCGCGCTCACCCCCCTTACACTTGCCTCTCCTGCGCCGCGCCGACTGCCAGCCGCGTGGGGAGGCCTCGCCCCAGCCAAAGGGAATTCCCCTTTGCCCTGGCCCGCCAGCATGATGACGGGGGGAAGGCCTACCCCCCCTTGCGAATCGCAGCCATGCCACTTTGCCTTTGCCGCGGCTGTGAGCCAGCCGCATGCCAAATACTTCGCCAGCCACAAAGGGACGCGCCGCCTGTGCTCCTGGCCCTTCAGCTATGCCTGCGCCGCGACTGCAAGATGCCCACGGCCCAAACCATTCGGGCCCAGCACAGGAGCGCCCCACCAATCCTTTGCAAAAGCCTTCCGACAAGCCTAGGAGCCACCCGGAGCCCAAAGGCTTCGGGGAAGGCTGTGCAGCACCGCGCCCGTGCTCCTTGGCCTTTTCTGCAGCCTGCGATGCGGCCTGAGCCTGCCCGGGTCCTAAAGGCTGTGGAGCGCCATGGCTGTGCTTCTTTGCCTTCCCTGCAGCCTCGGACGCCGCCACCCCCATGCCAGCCTTCTGTATCTTTCGAGCCGCCTGCTCTGCGTTCGTCCGCACTGTCCCTTGCGCACCTCCTCCTCCCTGCAGGCCTCCTTCTCTTCGTCCTGCTGTCCAACAGGTGAGGCTGCGAACAGGATCCCCCGGGGGGGCGGGGGACAGGCTGCTAATGCCCGCTGTATTTCGCCTACAGCGGGCTTATCTTCTAGTTCCTTTAATAATCCTTATTAATTATTTTATGTGGTGTGTTTTTTAATTATTTTTTTATTTTAAAAAGAAATAAAAGTATAGTAATAGTATAGGAGGGGGACAGAAAAGAAAAAGGGTTTATACATATAATTCTTTAAAATTGCTATACACTATATAATGTATTATACCAAGTTGGAGGGGGGAGGAGCTTTTCCCATCATTCTTCTCCTCATAATCTTTACAATAACCCTTACTTCTCCAGAGAGTCTGAAAGAGGAAGTGGTTCATCCTTTATTGAGGAAGTCATCACTGGACCCACGTGACTCAGCAACTGCCACCCCATGTTGTACTTCATGTTATTGGGGAAGACAGTTGATCAGTCTGCTGTGGACCAGTTCTTAGCATAACTAGATGACACATCAGCCCTGTACCCATTCCAATATGGCTTTTGCCCTGACCATGGAGTAGAGACTGCTCTGGTGGCCCTCATGGATGATCTCCGGAGAAAGCTGGACCAAGCTCCGGAGCTCCGGAGAAAGCTGGACCAAGGCAGGTCAGCGTTACTTATGTTAGTTGATCTCATTGCAGCATTTGATGGTCTAGACCAAGACCTTATTTCTCACCGACTTGTCAGTGTGGGAGTTCAGAGGATAGACTTCCAGTGGCTTGTCTCCTTCCTCTGTGATCAAGAACAGAGGTTTACCATCAGAGAGAATCAGTTGCACCACTGCCAACTCCACTGAGGAGTTCTGCAGGGTATGATTCTCTCCCTGATATTATTTAACATCTTCATGCATCCTCTCACTCAGATTGTCCAGATTTTAGGGCTCAGACGTCATCAATATGCTAATTACACCCAACTCTATATCCTGATTAATGACCAGCCAGATGCCTCTCCCAGTTCATTGGCAGGTAGGTTGGAAGCTGTGGTGGAATGGATCAGACCAAGGTATCAGAAGTTCTGTACAGGCCTTCCCTTGTCCCTGCTCCAGAAATTGCAACTGACCAGAAAGTGGCTGCTTGGGTCCCCACTCAAACATCTTGGAGGGCCCATATATGTCCAGTTCTCCAGCAGCTGGTTCAAGGTTTTGATCTTAACTTTCAAGGACATTATTTATTTATTTGTTATTTAATTTCTAACCCGCCGCTCCCACAAAGCAGCTCATTATGGGAAACAAAGACATTGACCCCAATAACCCCCCTTTAAAACCCCACAACTGTTAATTCCCTACAACTTGGCTGGATTTCAAGTTGCAGAATACCAGTCGGCAGTCAAATATCTGACTGTGACAATTCATAAAAATAATAATCTGCATGTTTACAGGAAGCACAACTCATGATCTGCTCACATCATGATGATAATATAAAATAGGGCAGAGTCTGCACTTACATTGTTTATTCCGTTGTGGATCCTCCTGAATCCAGATAGATTTGAACTCAGGTCTTCCTCCCCCCCCCTCCCCATTGAAACAGAAAAGTGTTCTGCACATGGTTAGGAAAGCTCAGAAGGGGAGGGGGAGCCAAGCGCAGCAGGAGCCTCTTTCTATTCTTGAATGGAGGTGGGGGGAGGATTGGAGACAGCAGAGTATAGAGAAAAAAACCAAGAGGCAAATCTCTACTGAGAGAAGTTTAGGCTTCTAGAGCTTCTGCTGAAAAAAGTTAGGGCTTCCCCTTTAAATCCTGGAAACCAGGAACTGACTCCCTGGCCAATCAGGGCTTCTCTACCATGGAGTTCAGGAACAAATTTGAAGTAGGCAGAACTCCTCATGCTTTCTCAATCCAATTTTTCAAATATTGAGGTTTATATCCACTCTAGGATATTGCAGGATAAAGGTAGGGTCACTCTGGATCAATCATGCCTGTTGCAAAGGGAAAATTTAAATCAGACAAAATCAAAATGGAAATTGCATTTAGTGAAGATGGCAGGGACTGAATTGACCTGGGATTGGAATAAAAGCTCCGTGTAGACTACACCTAGGTCTTTCAACCCAACAAGTCAGTCAAAGTCCTAACAAGTAAGAACAGAATATACCTTCTCATGTTGACTGGATATATTTTTTGCAACTCAAGCAAAAAAAAAATCAAAATCCTTTTTAATAACAAAGGATAGATTGGAAAAGCAAAACCAGTGCATCTCACCAAAATCTACAGCATGATATGATTCTTTCACTTCATAGCAAGCCAGCCTTTAGGGCTGATACTTTACTTGGCAATATATTCCATGAAACATTGATTAGGCACATTTAATGCTGTTTTGATTTCCTGAGGCTTTCTTTAAACAATACTTGTGGCTAACAGTGACTCTGTATATTGCCTTTTAAAAATATGTGCATAAATAAACAACTGTGTTCTTGGCATGTCTGACAAGTATATGGGGTTGGAAGGTTTTAATTTTACAAATTTCCAGATGTGTGTGAGGTAGAGTGGGAGAGAGAGTAATGATCTGTAGCATCTGAGCTAAGGATGAGGAACTTCTACCTGACTTCAAGCAATGCGATTTGTTTTGCAGTGCTCTTGCTGAAATATAGGATACACTTCCTGAACCATTAGAACAAAAGAAAATTAAATCTCCCCTACTTGTATTAACATGGAATACATTGGCCATCCAGTTTGCTTAAACTATGAAAGGCTCTGAATCTGTTCACAAATTTATTGGACAATAATAAAACAGAAATTATATCCTGAATCAGTTGTACAAGGAAGTACAAAGAAAGTTGCCCACTACTGTCTTTTAGGCTACTGATATCCTGTACATTGAAACTCAAATACTTTGGCCACCTCATGAAAAGGAAGGACTCCCTGGAGAAGAGCCTAATGCTGGGAGCGATTGAGGGCAAAAGAAGAAGGGGATGACAATGACGTGGCTGGATGGAATCACTGAAGCAGTTTGTGCAAACTTAAATGGACTTCAAGGAATGGTAGAGGACAGAAAGGCCTGGAGGATCATTGTCTATAGGGTCATGATAGCTCAGACATAACTTTGCACCTAACAACAACAACATCCTGTACATTACTGGTTCTCCAAATGAGCATAATGTCCCCCGGGGCAGTGCTCCAGTACTGCTTCTTGGGGAGCAGTGGAATTATTTAGGGAACACTAGAAGGCAAGACGCACAGGAGCACTGGAGGTGGACCTCTTTGTTTGCATACTTATTTATGACAGACTAGGCTGTAACTTAGATGCTGGAAGAAGAAGAAGAGTTGATTTTTCTATGCTGCTTTTCTTTACCAGGAGTCTCAAAGTGGCTTACAACCCCCTTCCCTTTCCTCTCCCCACAGCAGACACCCTGTGAGGTAGGTGAGGCTGAGAGAGCCCTGATAAAACTGCTTGGTCAGAACAGCTTTATCAGTTCTGTGGCGAGCTCAAGGTCACCCAGCTGGCTGCAGGTGGAGGAGGAGCAGGGAATCATCCCGGCTCGCCAGATTAGAAGCCGCCGCTCTTAACCACTACACCTTGGCTCTCCAAGTTTCTGCCTCTGCATAATGCTGAAGTTTGGTGAAAAGCATCAGTAAATATGCCACCAGAGTTCTAGACAGACCAGTAGACTGCACAGTATATGTGTTTTTATCTCTGTCACTTTTCAAGTTTTTGCTGCTCTTTAACATAATAATACCGAGTGTGGTATTTCTTTTCCTGTGTTCTTGTTTGCTGAACCTGTTGATTATGAAGTGTACTTCTTAGCTATGTAATTGTACATGCCCGATGTTACTATTTTTAGATTATATAAGGCTTTACACTAGTACTAGCAACCCAGCAGCTGCTGATGTACCTAAAAGACTTTTCTAATGAGCCTTCAAGACTGATTGAACATTTAACGAAGGCACATCTTGACCATGCAGACAAGAACTTGACTTTTTTTCCAATCATGACAGATTTCAAAAGCAGTCAACCCTTGTCAAGCATGCTTTGCAGTCCTTTAGCAAAGCCCTGATGGTTTGCATGCATCACATAACATTTCATTGTTGATTTGCTAACTCCAGAAAGCCACATGCAATTGAAGAACTCTTTCTACCAGCAGTTGGTGAAGTTCTGATTACTGTTTTGCATAAGCCACCACACAATATAAATAAGATGGCTCCTCTCAGTAATTCCGTGCAAGGATGTATAGATAAAATGGATGAAAAGATGGAAGATATGTTGTGCAGTATACTAACAACAGGATTTGCATTTACAGCTGGATAAGTCAGCTTTGCGTAGCAATGAATCCTATGTGTGCTTTATAAAAGATACAAGTTTGGCTCAAGAGTTGTTATTTGCAATTAAGAAAAGACAGTAAAAGGGAGTCAATATTTCACGTTGCTGAGCAGTTCTTCACAGACTAGGAAATTCCTCTTACTTAAATAGTTGCTTTGCAACTGATTTTGTGTTAATGTGCAATTAATTGTTACTGGTTTGGATGTTATTGTTATTATCTTCCTTTAGAGGTTTGTGTAAACTGCTGTTCTTAATAATGTTTTTTATGGGGTAGCACTGAGAATGAGTTTATGGCATCAAAATGGTGGTGGCCCAGAAACGTTGGGAAACAACTTCTGTATGTAATTATGCTCATAACGAATTCCCATTGAATCAGTAGAATTTAAACATCTCTAATGTTTAAATTCCTCCCTCAGATTAGAACAATTCGAACTCCCTAGAATTCTGTGCCCCGAGGCATTGAGAGAATAGAGGCTGAGTGAGGGGGGGGGATGTAAGATGAGTCTGAGTTTTCTTCTTCTTGCCAGAGCTATTATTTTGTAATGTTAATGTCTTAAATGTTTTATGTGATGTGGTGTTTTGAGATGTTTCACAAGAGCAGCAGTTAATAAATCTAATAAATAAATAAACAAACATACTTGTTCAGGATTTTAGTCACAGGGAGCTAAAGAAGCAGAGATAGAGAAGCTTACAGAAAATATATTTGCTATCTTTCCAATGTAGCCCCCAGTGCCTAAGAAGAAGAAGGTAGTTTTTTATACTCCACTTTTCATTGCTTGGAGTCCCAAAGCAGCTTACAAATACCTTTCCTTTCCTTATTATTGGCACCCTGTGAGGTAGGTGGGGCTGACAGAGCTCTGATAGAACTACTCTAGGAAACTCTGGCAAGGGATTCAGTGCAGGACACTACATCCAGAAGATGGAATGGGGGGGGGGACCTTTCACCTGTTGCATCACTACCAAAAAAAATCACAATTATAGTGTTTATCTATAACTTATGATGTTATCCTAAGCAGACTTCAATGGACTTAGAAAAGTAATACTCTGAAATTATCCTTTTTATGTCATACTAGCACATACTAGCATCATTAATATATCTATTCCCCAGTATATCTAATCCCATTCGAGGATACTTAAATCTGAGGATCAGAGCCATGTAGAGGTAGAAAGTATTTTCTGCAGACCAAGATTTTCAGAAAAATACAAACACAAAAAGCTGAGGGCTAACTTGCTCTGCTGCTTCATCTCTACTATCTCTCCTCTGCAGATAGAGGACTACTGGGAGATTCCCATCCCCTTGGCTCTGATCCGGAAATTGACCCACATTCAGCCAGTGCTTCGTCATCTGCACTGGTTACCAGCTTGCTTCTGGATCAAGTTCAAGGTATTGGTATTGATCTTTAAGGCTATACACGGCCTAGGTCCTACTTATCTGCGGGACCGCTTGATTGCTTATGCCCCCCGGAGGGCCCTTCGCTCTGCAGGTATGAATTTGCTGGTTGTCTCGGGCTCCCAGGGCATCCACTGGGCCTCAATCCAGGCCAGAGTCTTTTCGGACCTGGCCCCAAGCTGGTGGAATGAGCTCCAAGAAGAGCTGAGGGCCCTGCCAGAGTTTTCAGTTTTCTGCAGGGCCGGCAAGACGGAGCACTTCTGCCATGCATACGGTTGAGGCAAGGGTGGAGTCCCAGTGTTTTCATCAGAGGATCCCCCCAATGCCTATTAGATATAACTCCTCACTCCCAGTGGAAGAAAATTTGACCCTCCAGTTGAACAGGGATAGGGAGGAGGGAGGGGATTGGAGATGTTGAGTAAGAGCTGGCCATCTATTTATCTATCTCTTATTGTTGTAAGAGGTGTTTTATGGAGTGTTATTGTATTTTATCATTTTATTTTGTGTGAACCACTGCGAGACCACTAGAAGAGCAGTGGTATAAAAATAAATAAATAAAACATAAAATACTGTTGAGGCAACAGTAATGAAGTGGGGAAGAGATGCAGGAGATGTAACTGCTAACCACCTCCGTGTGAGACTGAGGGATGGATGGTTGGCCAGAGCAGCCAGAATGGGGGATGGGCAGGCAACCACAATGGTGCATGGGCAGGAGAACAGGCTGGCAGAGAGAGAGGGAGTAGGTGACACTCTCCCTCTTCTTTGAGTTCAGCAGATCCTGGAGTGCGTAGAATGGGACCCTGAGGGTAGAGAGCTGACTCAGTCAAGGCAAGAGGATGGGACCCACCCACACATAAGATCTGCAGGTAATTTTCAAATTGTCCCTGTGGGTCCTTAAATCCATAGGCTGAGTGTAGACACATGAAGCACTATTCTACAGATCTCCCTGTCTAAGATGATAAAAAATGTGAAATATTTTTTAACTGGATGGGAATTTAAATACACACCTACCCCAAGAAAAGAAGAGGTACTATGAACAAGGAGCATCCTCACTCACAGGAACTAGGCATTAGACTGATCCTCTGTCTGCCCAGGCTGGTGATGGAAGGGCAGGCAAGGGAGTGGAGAAAAGTGGACAAGGGGGAGGATAGAGAATGGGAGCTGCTGGTGCCACATGAACACCAATGGAGGTAGCAGCACTTCAGGTCAGTTGTGGGTAGGGAAGCAAGGGGACAGGAGCTACTGCTGACTCTCCACTGTATATTCTAGGCAGCTGCTGACAGCAGAGGAAGGGAAGTATGTTTGTAAGCCAACAATGGACTCCTTCCAAGTAGTGAAAAGTGGGTTATAAAAAACCCGCTCTTCTGCTCTTCTCTCAGAATTGCAGGCAGGTGAACTGGCCAAAATGGGTTTTGCAAGTATCATCCCTTCAATCATGAAACGGTTAAAATGAATTGTATTTAAACTAGTTAGCAAATCAATAAACTGGAGATGGTATATGCTACTCAACATGTACACAAGGGGTAAAGTATTTTGGTGGGGAATTTCCTCCCCTTTGTTCTTAGGTTCAGAGAGAAAGAGGAGAGGAGAGGAGAGGAGAGGAGAGAATTAAAGAGGCGGAAATCAGGACTAGAATTATAAGTTAATTAGGTGGTTGTTTTCTTTCCATGTAACCCTTTCCCTAATGTTCTAGTAAACTTTTCTTAGAAGTTGAACGCGCATGTCTCGGTGCTTCTTTACTTGCAGCCAGCTGGGTGACCTTGGGCTCGCCACAGCACTGATAAAACTGTTCTGACTGAGCAGTAATATCAGAGCTCTCTCAACCTCACTAACCTCTTAGGTTGTCTGTTGTGGGGAGAGGAAAGAGAAGTCGAATTAAGCTACTTGGAGACTCCTTTGGGTAGAGAAAAGCAGCATAAAAAAACCAACTTTTCTTCTTCTACTACTTCCACTGCAGTATATTTACTCTGCTATATTCGTCCAACAATGGATGAACAAAAGAGTAGGTGATAGAAGCAAAGGAATGAAGGGGGAATGATAAGAGTGTCTCACCACTTCTCTGCTTATCTTTCAAAATTCAAAACAGTATATATGTTGTGAAATCACCTTCAGCCAAAAGAATGGAAGGTTACAAATACTTGTAATAACCAAACAAAAAACATTTCTGCCTGCATAGAATTGTTCTTTCAAGAAAATGTTTATCAAAACACTTTCAACATCACATTTAGAATATATGAACATGCACCTGTGTTATGCAATATCAGTGTTTGACTAAGAATGTCAGCTGTTAAATTCATACATTGTTAATATTCAAATGCTATCATGTTTTGTAATGAGCTTGAATGAACAGCTCTGTTGTACTTACAATCTGCCTTGACTCCAAGTTAGAAAGGTGGGCTATAAGTGAAAATAAACAAACGAATGAATAAATCATATTTCTCTGAATGAATTATTTATATTTTTCTCATTGGCCAGTAGTTTTTCAGAGGTTTCCCACCTACCCCAATGGTTCTGTTAAGAGTTTATGGGGGCCAGCAGTATATGGGAAGGGAAAGAGGGAAGATGCATGGCACCAATTCCACACCAACAGTGCCATTCCAGGCTGTCACCAGTATGTTGCTATGGAGCTGCATTCTCCTCAGCATGCTCCCCATGGGGGACACATTCCAGCGCCGGATCGTCTCTGGCACTGAAATGTGTGCCCCTGGGAAACACAGTGGCAGCAGGAAGATTCAACTGTGTGTGAGGGGGGGGGGGTAAATTTGCTGGAAGGTAGGATTGCATTCCACGCAATCCCACCTTTCCGCAAAAAGATTTTTAAAGCCCTGGTCCACATTATGGCGTCATAAAGTGCCAGAAATCTTTCCAGGGCATTTTTTGCCCCCTGCAGGCCTCTGTAGGGTGGGAAAGAACCAGGCCCAAAAGGCCTGGATCTTGCCATCCTAATTGGTCTGCCACTGGACAGGCCCTATTCGCCCCCACAGTGCCAAAAGGGTTTCTGGGTCTCAATCCACACCAATCATGGGAGGCAGCAGCCTGGAGACAACATCATATGGACTTGGGGATTAACCCCAGGTCCGTACCAATGCTGCCCTAGCCTTTCCCACCTGTGCGGAATTGTCCTATCTCTTTCTTTCTGACCATTTCCACATTTGAGACATATCTTGTTTTAGCCTCTCTTTGTTTTTTTATTGGATACTGCAAGTTGACACTTTGCTTTCCACATTTGGGCCTCCTCCCCTCATTTATGAAATTCACCATATATTTTCAACAGTCCCTTCCCCTTTTCAACATTTTTTTCACAAAGTGCTGCTTGCTTGCACCTTTCTTTTCATTGCACCCCTTAATTCCACTGATCTGTGCCCTCAATCACTTCTATCCCCCCCCCCAAGTATACTGGATGTAATTAATTTTTTAAAAACCCTAGGTTATTGTGTTACAATGCTGTTGCATTGTAACATGTAAGTGTGCTGTTTCTATACTTAGAAAGAGCATTTATTGCAATTACCCCCCCTTTTTTAAAAGTCAGATTTTCAGGATGGAAGGAAGGAAGGGGAGGAAAGGAGGGTGGATGTAATGAAGAAAGGGCCATGCACAAATCACTCAAAATGGCGGCAATGGGAGAAAAAAACCTGAATGCCAGGATTTCTCCATTGGGCAGCCACAAATTCGGTTCCACCTTGAAAGATGAAACTTCTGTAACCGGGAATTTCGTAACAATGTGGTGAGAGGGTGATATGAGTCTATGCTTGGAAGGGTAAGTTTTAATGTGGAAACAGACAGAAAAGTCAGCCCTTTAAAATGCAATATCACTAGTACAGAAATTGTCTCTGTGTATGTTAATTTCTTCAAAAGATAAGAATGGCAAGGAAACACTGGTTATACATGGAAAAGAAGCCCCTTTTTTCAATATTATTCACTGACTCCTTGAGAAGGGGAAGATCTTAAATCCCACTGATTTATAAAGGAGAGAGATTAATGTTTATTCTTCTATTTTGCCACAGGGAGGGAAACCAAAATGATACAGGATAATGCCAACCAATTCTTGGAAGCAGAAGGACTCTTTATATCCTTGAATTATTCCTATATTCTTTCTAAACACTTTTTATATTACATTTTAATCAATTTTCAAAAGCAGACATCTTAAACCAGACTGCCAAAAAAAAGTAATTAAAGCAGCATAAAATAAATGTCATGCTAACACCTGAAGGATCACATGAATTAAAATTCTGAAAAAGAGAACTATGGGAAGAATGAAACAGGGCTCCTCAAATACACACAAAAAGAATTGACCATTTACTGGAATGAAAAGTAGGAATGAGGAATAATTGTTCTAAAGTGCCCTGCACACACTGGTTCTCTAGTTACTCCAAGTTCTACTGCCTTCCATTGGTTGTGTTAAACAAGTTCATTTACTGCTTGTCTTCCTGAAGTAAAAAAAAAATTGTGAATGTCCTGGAGAGAATGGGCAAGAAACCATAGTCCCCAAACCCGGGTTGCGGCCCAGTTTCGGGCTGCAAGAGCCTTGGCAGCAGGCTGTGGCTCCCTTTCCCCACCCCCCCCTACAGAGAGAAGCTTGCCAGGCCACGAGCAAATCAGCCGCCAAAGTGGCCGATTAGCTTGCAGACTGGCAAGCTTCTTGCTGCAGGGGAGGAGGGAAGCGAGGCCGCCGGCACGCCGGCTGCACAAACGCGCATGCTCATACATGTTTGCGCCCCCACCGGGGAGCGCAATGAGCGAAACTGCCACGCATGCCCATTTGCGGCCCTTCCGGGCGCAAACACAGATGTGCGGCAGGTCCACGCATGCGCATTTGCACGGACCCCGGGTCTCCCTCACCCCCTACCCCTTGGCAGTGGTCCGCAACCAGGAAAAGGTTGTGGGCCACTATTTATATGCAGGAAGTTTTGCACCAGGAGCATTCAAATGGGTGATTTTTTTTTTCCTGCAGTCTGAAGTGGCATATTACCACAAGCACGTCAAGTGATTCCAATCAGTTTGTAGCATGTCTCTTTAGCTGTGCGTATTCCTGATTGCACTCTAATTATGATATGTGTTGAACTTTAATACAAATGTTACAAAGAGGTAAGGAGAGAAAATTCATATGGGTTCTTTTATGTTAACATCCAAAATACAACTCACCCATCTGTTTGTGCTGGAGATCTATCTGACCACTCATGCGCTGAACAAAAGCTGGTAAACTCAGATTTAACATCTGCTTCCCCTCCTTATTTGCTCTGTCTTAGTTAACCTAATTTTTAAACTGTTGAACATTTGTTTGAAAAGTCAGAATAAAAGTTGTTTAAAGTAAGTAAACCAATGGTTTGTTTTCTCTTTCCATTGTCTTGCATTGCTATGGTCAATTGCTTCATTTGAGTAAATCCCTTGGTTTAATCTAACAGTAATTTTCTAATAATGGGAAGTATCAATAGAACAGTACTATTATATCTCTCCCATTCTCCTGTAACCCACTGAACTCAGGGACAGTTTATCCATGTAGCACATGTAGCTCATGCTATGGGCCCTGCACTTCCAGGGGCCCCATGCAGTGCCTTCCCCCTATGTTTCTGGGACATTGCCTCTTACCTCCCCCTTTCCCCCTCTTTAAGGACACTCAGAGTGACACCCATTTCCACTGTGGGGGACCCCTCTGCCCTCAATCTGGCTGCTCCTACCACAATTGTCATGCCCACACCCTCCATTCTGGTGCCAGGGAGAGCTCCAGAGGCAGATTTCCTGCTGGTGCCAGGAGACTAGGATACCACAGGCCAGGAGCTCCCTGCTCTCCCAGAGGATAAGCAGCTTGGTACCAACCAGGTTGAGACCGAACCCTTCTATGTGAACCCCCAGGACAAGATGCCCACCAGCTCTGAAGACTTGCCAAAGGAACAGCACCAGCGGCTCCAGGCCAAAACCCTAGAAAGCCTTGCATGGCAGTATCAATGAAGAAGATCTACTTTGAAAGCTGTAAGAACATTGGCATACCTGTCAGCTCACTATCAAGGTAGATGGGGTCCAGCTGCACCTCCTTCCTCTGATGAGGGTTAGGTCCAGCTGCAAGCGCTCTGACTGAGGGCTGCTCTGCCCTGCTCCTTCATGGGTGCAATGCATGCGTTCCCTAACTATCTTCCCAGACAACTCCATACTCCAGTTCACTACAGTGAAACTCTGCTTGACTGACTCCTGCTTCCTGACCTCAGCCTCACTCATGACTACACTCTCAGCTCCTGACCCTTGGCTTTGGGTTCCTGATGAAACTCACAGCTCTAGACCTACAGCTTGACTTCTGACTTCATCTCTGGCTTCTGATCACACTTTATCTGTCTCTTGACCCTGGCTTGGCTTGACTCTGCTTCCTACCCTGCTTGTTGTGTGAACTGTCTTTCTGGCTCTGGACCTTCTGGACTGAACTCTGGTCTCTGGCTCTCACCCTCTGCCTTGGCACAATAACCTAGCCAAGTAGGTGTGGCCCGGCAGGGTAGCACAATTGTACTCTGCTAGGGCCCCGCAAATCCTTAAACCACTCCTGACTGAACTTCCCAAAATGATACTGTTGGTGGACATGGAGCCTTCAGGAATGGCACGGGGGCCTTCAGCCGAAAGAGGAATTAACAACAATTGACCTACTGTTACCACGGAAAGAGAATTACTGCTGAATACAGGCAGTTGTGTTGAATAAGGTAAATGACAATTTAGGGTAGTCATCTTTGGGGTTATATATGAACAAGTATGTAAATAACAATTTAAATCGAGACATCTGTGATGGCTGAAATAGCTACTGCTGCATCATCTTTTTCTCTCTTGATTGACAGAAAAGATTATTGAAGTGACTTTTTGTATGCAGGCTTCACGCAATTTAAAAAATTCAGGTTCAAGCAAAATAATTCTTAGCCATCCCAATTTTTACATATTACTAATGTACATATGGTCTCCTTTTCTAAAGAACTGAAGAAACAGTCAAACCCATTTAATTATACTTGTCCCCAGAATATCAATATAGACTCCACACAGAGATGTTTTAATTTCTTGCAAGTTGGGCCTTTGAGTTTCGTATAAAATTAATTCATATGCATATTATCTGTGATTTGGGCTGGAAATCATATGAAAGCCTTCATGTTTTCCTTAAACATTGAAGTGACTATCAGATTTCATAACTCCTGCATGGTAAAATGCATCAAATGTATCATGTAGTGTCTTTGATGCAGTGTTTTCCAGGAACACAATTTGTATTCTTTGCACACTCCAAAGAACAACTATAAAACTCCCAAAAGCCCAGTGAGGCTAAAAATGTTCATATACATTTTTATGAGACTGTAGTCAGGATGAACACGTTAGTGCAAAAAATTTTGGGGTTCATAAGATAGGTCCAAGATATCAAAAGGCTGAAGTTAAGGTGAAGCTAAAGTTTAATCTTCTGTCAGACTGCTTGTGTTTCTTTTACTGAAAAATTCGACCCCCAAAAAACCTTCTATATTTTTAATATGCTCAAATTGTTAAATAGTATACCAAATATTGTAAATCCAATAAGGAAATCCAAGCAAACATATTAAGGGGCTTTCCGCACCGGGATCCTTGTAGCAAATTGTTTGCTGAACGAAAAATCGCCATTTAAAATAGTGTAATTCGTCATTATGCATACCTGACTTTGTAGTGGAATCCAGTTGTGTTTCCATCGTTTCCCACAAGCTTCCGGTCTCAGCAAAAATCGCTAGACAGGAAGCACTATTGCCAAGCTCGTCCCGCCCCTGGCCATCAAGCAGCCAATGGGCAGCCGTTAGCATGCTCCCAAACAGCCCCTTTCCCTTTAAGAAAGGTTTAAAAAAAAAAAAAAAAAAAGCACACACCCATTGCAACGAATATGTGTTGATTCGTTGCAACCGAGAGACCCATCAGCTGGCAGGTGTGTTTGAGCTGTCGTTTCATCGTTGACACACTCCCCCCAAGTGAAAAAAAAAAATCCCCCCCCCTCACGGGCCCGATTTTTGGCCGAAAACAGTGTAAAAAATAAAGGGAAAATACATCAGCAAACGGGCTTGTCTGTTGTTTGTGCTTAGTGACTAAACAGCTCTGGGGAGGGACTGAAGCCGGGGAAGCCTCTAAACAGGCTTGCTGGTGGGTTGAACTTCGCTCGCTCGGAGAAAAAAAAATGGCGATCGCTTCGCCGGAAGATCAGAGGAGAGAGCCAGGGGGAGGGACTTTGTAGAAACCACAACAATGGTAACGCACAGAACTTTCCCGCTAGTGTTGCAGATTGGTTGCAGGAGTGTAGCGCTTTCCGGAGGGTGAATCCACTTTTGGGGATTTCCCTGAAAGCGCTACAAGGAAGCGCTTTTTGCGGATCGGTTCCAGGTGTGTGGCAGATTGTCAACGACGTTGTGCATAATGGCAAATCAGTAGCGTTTTCAATTGGCAACCATTGTGCAATTTTGAAGGCGTGCGAAAAGCCCCTAAGTCTTTTTCTATGGTGTGAGTTGCTTGGAAGCTGTTTCTATCCCACCCAGTGGTACAAATCTGAACACTGAAACTAAATGGGTGGGGCTGATTTTCTGAATTTTCCTTATTTAATTGGCTTAGTCCATTGGATTTCAGTAGTCACTGATATAATTCAGTCACATATAATCAGTCTTACAAACATTGAATAATGTACTTCTACATACATTTCAAAGGTTTGCTAATATACACTCTCAGTGGCATTGGCTCCAGATTGGATTCAAGATTCAGGTTATAACCTTGAATCCAAGGGGGATCCTCATATCTACAGGACCATCTCTCCCCCTGTGCCCCACCCCACCCCCCAAAGCATTACAGTCTAGCAACCAGAATTTATGTAGGGTTTCCAACCCTAAAGAAATAAACTTAGCCTCAACCAGGACCAGGGACTTTTCAGTCTGGTCCTAGCCTGGTGATACATTCTGCTGAATTAGATCAAAGCAGCCAGCTGTGAGTTGAGGGGTAAAAGGTAGAGCTTGAACGGTAGCATGCTTGGTATAGTGGGTAGGAGCACCGACTTCTAATCTGGTGAGCCAGGTTTAATTCCACATGCAGCCAGCTGGGTGGCCTTGGGCTCGCCACAGCATGATAAAGCTGTTCTGACCAAGCAGTGATATCAGGGCTCTCTCAGCCTCACCTGCTCACAGGGTGTCTGCTGTGGGGAGAGGAAAGGGAAAGGGGTTGTAAGCCACTTTGAGACTCCTGGTAGAGAAAAGTGGCATATGAGAACCTTGGGCTCGCCACAGCACTGATAAAGCTGTTCTGACAGAGTCGTAATATCAGGGCATATGGGAACCAACTCTTCCTCCTCCTCCTCATACAGCAGGAAGAGAGGGAGCAAATGGAGCAAATTCTCACACACATGGACAACTTTTCCCACTTTCAGGTACTCTCAGATGAGAAAAGCAAAGAACAGATGATTGAGGATTGGAGTTTCACAGAGGATATATTTGCATGCATACTAAAACATTTCTGTCTGGAAAAAATACATTCCACTCCAGTCTTTAAATCCATAATGATAGTGGTGAGACAGAGAAGCAGCTTCCTCTCTGGCTAGTTGACTTGTGAAAGAAATGGCACCATGTAAATAATCAAGTCCTAGAACCATCTGCAATATGTGGCAGTGTACTTCTGAAATGTGTTCAGGGAAGTTCCTAACAGTGCAATCATAAAAGCACAAATATTACCATGATCAGAAAATCTCCACAGGCTCAGAACCAGTGGGTGGAAGTGAAAATGTGCCATGTTTTGCTGGCAAGCTGTGTCATTTATCAGTCTCTGCTCAGCCCAAATTTATTTTTACTTCAGCTGATTTAAAACCCATGTTGAAGCACTTCTTGAAGGAGATTCATTTCCTTAATTAGAAAGTGAGCCATGGCTGATTGAGAATATTGACAGCTGAAATAATGCAAGACACAAGAATCAGCTTCTACATTGAAAAGGAGTAGAAGCTGTGCTCTCTGGCTGTCTCTGGTTTCAAATATTCTTTCTAATATTTGCAGCTTTGTCAACACCAACTGTGTCACTTTGCACCCGTATAACTCCTCTGGCTACAAGGAATGATCACAGCCCAGCTCAGGAACACATGTTAAAAAGATCAAAATCTTGGGATTTGTCTGTGTAAGTTCAGGAGCTTGTAATAACTGTAAGAATTTTAACAAGAACAAGAAAACAGACATGGACTTGGATCCTGCCAGCTTTTCTGCTGGGAAGAGAAGCTTAATCTATTCAATTCCTAGTAGGATCCCTACCCTGAATTCTTTAATCTTAGGAGTCAAAAGTGGACCAGCCGCCATCTTTTATCAGTGTAAAACTGATAGGGGAAGAAGAGTTAGTTTTTATGTGCTGCTTTACTGTACCTGAATGAGTCTCATTTCTTTTCCACAGCTCAGTGTTCCCACAGTTTCCCAATGAACTGAATCCTTAAATGATATTCCAGCTTTGCCCCCTTCCCCAAAAGGGCACTTATTTTGGGGATTTCCCTCCCTTGAATTTGGATCTGACCCTCCCCATGTGCTCTGCACGTCCTTTGAAACAGGGTTGTGTGGCCATGTCATCGTATAGTTCTTCAGCAACGGAACCTCTATTTTTGGCCATGTACAGTAGCCTTATAACATCATAGATTCTGGTGGGTAGCTGTGTTGGTTTGAAGCAGCAGGACAAAGTTTGATTCCAGTGGCACCTTTAAGACCACCAACGTTTTATCTGTTCCACATAATATATTTCTGGTAAGGGCTTGGAGAAAGAGTGTGTCTCATGGCTTAAGTGCCACTCAGTGCTTAACGCCCACTCAGGGTGGCTGTCCCTCCCCTGAACGTCTCCTCCTCCAACAAGCTTACCTGTCTGGCCAGCGGCCAGCCAGTCACCCTCCATTCCCCACCCCTGACCAACCCCTCCTCCTTCCACTTCCCTCTGAGGCTGTAGATCCCTGCTGCATGAGAGCTGCGCCTGCCAATTAGTTCCTTTCCTGCCTTCCTCCAGTCTGCAGCCTTTCTTGGGGAGAGAGAGGGGCCATCTAATCACAGTGGTCCCCAACCCCTGGTCCGGGGACCGGTCTGTGAATCAGTTGGTACCAGGCCACGGCTCGTCCTCATCCTTCTCCCCGGCTGCTGCCTCGGGGGCTGCCTTGCCACTCTGCCGCCGGCTCACCTTTGGTGCTCTCCAGCGGCCGCCATGGCTGGGGCTCCTCCTCAGCGTGGCACTGTGCAGCTGCTGCTGGCAGCGCCCCCCAGTGGGCCGCGGGAAGTAAGGAGTGCCGGGGATCAGGCAGTGGTGACGTCCCTTGGCAAAAGACTAACCCCCCCCCCCCAGGCCTCAGTAAAATTGTCAAGCATTGACTGGTTCCCCGTGATAAAAAGGTTGGGGACCACTGAAGAGTTCTTCCACCACCACCACCACCCATCTAGTGCCCGTTGTATTCCTGAATGCAATGGGCTTGGCCCCTAGTTCAAGGTATAAGTTTTCATGCGCTTTGTTGGTCTTCAAGGTGCCACTGGACTCAAACTTTGCCATGACATAACATTGTAAAAATACAGCTGGATGCATCATGGAGAACAGCAGGGTTACCACCATTTCAAATGGCTGGTGATCATTGAACTGGATACACCAATTCATAGCACTGTTATTCAATAATTATGAAGCATGATATTTTGTGTGAAAAGAAGAAAAGTTGGTTCTTATATGTCGAAGGAGGCTCAAAGCGGCTTACAGTCACCTTCCCTTTCCTCTCCTCACAACAGGCACCCTGTGAGGTGGGTGAGGTTGAGAGAGCCCTGATATCACTGCTCAGTCAGAACAGTTTTATCAGTGCCGTGCCGATCCCAAGGTCACCCAGTTTGCTGCACGTGGAGGAGTACAGAATCGAACCTAGAATGCCAGATTAGAAGTCCGTACTCCTAACCACTACACCACTACACCAAACCACACACCCCTAACCACTACACCAAAAGTTTTTCATTGTTTGATTCTTTAAGAATGCTGATGCAGGAGGTTGCTCTTATTTATTTATCTATCAGATTTCTATACCACCACTCCCAGACCAGCCGGCTCATGGCGGTTTACAATGAAAGCATAAAATATTGAAATGGTCTCAACATGGTTTACAATCTTCTTCCCTTTTCCCTACAACACATACCTTGTAAGGTTAGGTGAGGCCGAGAGAGCTCTGAGAGAACTGTGACTGGCTCAAGGTCACTCAGCAGGCTTCATGTGGAAGAGTGGGGAATTAAACCCAGTGTTCCAGATTACAGTCCCTCTACTGTAGCACACTGCTTCCCAGGAATCCAGCTGATCAAAAACATGGCCCTGCCTTCAAAGATGGTTGCGTTTTTCCTTCCCTGCTTTTCCATCTATAATAATATAGTACAGAGGTAGTCAAACTGTGGCCTTCCAGATGTCCATGGACTACAATTCCCATGAGCCCCTGACAGCGTTCGCAGGGTCACAGTCTGACAACCCCATAGAGTACATCTTAATTTTTGTCCCAATATCAAAAAATACCACTTGGTTGTCCATGATGAATGGAAATCCAGAGTTCCAATGACCCACTTGTAGCCTGGGACTACCTCAAAATAAAATTAACCCAACTGCTAGTTAGCTTTCAGGCCAATTACCTCTCATCTTTAAAAAACAAACAAACAGCCTTACCTTTGAGAACAGAAGGCTAATTGACAGTGGTGATGACCTGCCAGAAACAAATCCCATATTACCTGATCAGTAAATTAGAACTACTTAGCAGAATAATTTCCTGCCAGGGAACATGGGATCTGTAGTTTTCCCTGGCTTCCAGAGGAGACTGCAATTTTCTTAAACCAAGTAATGTGCCTCTATTCCATCTCAGTGAGGCACACTGATTTGCTTGAGGAGAACCAACAGGGAAAGCTGGGTGCTTCATTAAGGTGACCAGATTTTAACATCGATAAAGTGGGACACCATTGACCGGGGAGGTTCTTGATTAAAAATTTGGTCTATATGGAGCAACAAAATTTTTCATAGAACGCGTAGAACGCAAAAATAGTATTGTAATATATATATTTTTACTTGCAACATAAGTACAATTTGCCAGGTACCCCCAGATGTCCCTCCTAAAGTGGGACAATCTGGTTACCCTATGTTTCATCAAACTGAGTTTGTTTTTCCTTTAGTTTTCCTGTTCAATAGTTCTACTGAAGCCTGAGCTGTTTCAAGAATTTGACAGGAAATGTGGAGGGGCGGGGGGTAAATCAAATGTTTTATGCAGTAAACCGAAGGAAGCTAGGAGTCTGCGTGCTAAGAGCAGCACATGCAAAATGCATTAATGATTAATGAATCAATTAATCAATTAATACAGACCATTGGGGGAAAATGGCAAATTAGGGAGGCAGCAAGTGCCACTTTCAAAATGGCATCACACTAGGATCAAGCATCTATTGGAGGAATCAAGCATATATCGCTACCAACACAGGCACACAAAGGTCCACCTGTAGCTCCTTTCCTTCAAAATCTATTAGCCAAGCTGTCAGTGAAAAAGAGAAGTGAGACTCACTGTGGTTAGCGTGCTGGACAAGGGTCCAGAAGACCCCCATTAGAACCTCCACTCTGTCATGGAAGCTTGCTGGGTGACTGAGGGACCACTCATGTACCCCCAGGGTGGATGTGGGAATAAAATAAAGGACAAGAGAATGATGTCAGCGGCTTTTGGTCTCCAATGGGGAGAAATTTAAGAGCAGAGCAGGATGTGAGAAAGATGCACTTTGCTGACTACTGGATACAACTGTTGGCAATCCTGCAAACCAAACTCAGTTAATACGATTGCACTGATCTATTTTCCCACCTCAGCTCCACAGCGTTGGCTGCTGTAGGCCAGGGGAAAGAAAAACAGTAAACTTCACTAAAGTCGAAGGGGGGAACCTGGTATGAGGCTGCCAGTTTTGATGACAGCTTTGTATTTCTCATGGTGTGTATTTCTGCCCTAAATAGTCTTCTGTAGAACAGATGAGACATTTCACAGAGGTTTATGACACAGAGAGCAGCTGTCCAAATTTAGCTTGAGAAATACAAGAAAGAAACGCGATAATGCCTACCTGCTGATGTCAAATAGAATTGCATGGAGGTGCATGTAAATGTACCTTTCCTGTCCTAGTCTTTTCATTCTGCTGAATATCAAAAACTTGCTGCAAGCAATGGGAACATTTGAGCTTCTTTTGAAATGGTGGAAGAATATTATTTTACCATGGCAAGCAGCAGACAGTATAAATATAGGTATTACTGCTGTGGCTCCCTGATAATGTATCTATGTGATAATTTATCACCATGAGTTCCTGCTGGGGAAATCTGGATTTTGTGCTTTAAAAGGCCTGGGAGTGATTTTTTAAAAGTTATTGGCTGGATGCAGGACAGAAATACAGGGTTATCCTTACCATTTTTGCAAGTTGAAATCCCTGAAGAGTGACAACCATTCACCCATGTATTCTCATCTTGACATATTATAGTGCCATCCTGAGTAGAATTATACCTTCTCTTAATCTATTGACTTCAGCAGATATCGTAGGGGCCTGGAACAACCAACAAATTCCTACCCACAGAACGGAGACCCCTACGGGGGGCATAGGCAGATAAGCAGTCCCTCAGATACGTAGGACCCAGGCCACATATAGCCTTAAAAGTTAAAACCAAAACCTCTAACTTGATCCGGAAGCAGACAGGTAGCCAGTGTAGTTGTCTCAACGCTGGCTGAATGTGGGCACTCAAGGAGTCCTAATAAGGACCCTGGCAGCCACATTCTGTACCAGCTGGAGTTTCCAGGTGAAAGAAAAGGGTAGGCCCGCATAGAGTGAGTTACAAAAGTCCAGCCTGAAAGTGACCATTGCATGGATCACTGTGGCCAAGTGGCCCACAGACAGGTAGGGCACTAGTAGCTGAGCTTGGCTCAGGTGGAAAAACGCCATACTGGCTACCTTCGTGATCTGAGTTTCCACAGTAAGTGAGGCATCGAAGATCACCTCTAAGTTCTTGGCATTTGGTTCAGGTGTTAGTTGCACCCTGTCCAAGCATTGGAGGGGCACTGCCTGTTCCTGTCCCCTTCTACCCAGCAACAGGACCTCTGTCTTTGAGGGGTTGAGTTTCAGATGACTCTGCTTGAGTCATCCAGCCACTGCTTCCAAACAACTGGAAAATGTTTCCAGGGGAGAGTCTGGCAAGTCTCTTCCCTCCATACCAAGAATCCTCAGTGGAAGAGAGTCCTGGGATCCAACTACAGCTGCCAAGCCTCCAGACATGACAGGGGATCCCCATTCCTCTTCTACAGCAGCTCCGCTATCACATCCAGTAAAAAGAAATGGAAAAGACAAAAGGTAGCTCTAGGAATTCCTGGAAACCCCTAACATTTTAAAACCATTTTCAGTGATTCCTAGAGCTACTTGTGCCACTTTTCTTTTTTACTAGAAGTGATGTGACCCCATAACTGACATTACGTCCCTCTATATCCACATCCAGGCACTACCCAGTGACTCTAGATCCAATACAATAAAAATAAAGAAAACTAGCAGAAATAAAAAGGAGCAGAAATATTACAGTGCAGCCTTCCCAAAACATGCAGCATTGAAACCAATAATAATTGAAGATTGTTAGCCATTCAGTGAAGTCTAACTTTTGGTGATCCTATGGCTCAACTGGCACTATGATTTCCGGTCTTGCACCACTTCTTTGAGTTGCATAATGTTCTGGCCAGTGTCCATTTTGATCATAACCACTGTGTTCTTTGTTGGCCTGGTTTCCTTTTATCACCAATCCTAGCATCATTACTTTCTCCATTGAGTTGGATCGCATGATATGGCCAAAGTAAGCCGGAGTTTCGTGATTTCGCCTACCAGTGATATATCAGGCTTTATGTGCTGTAGTATTTCCTTGTTTGTGACTTTTGATGTCCATGAAATCTACCGAAGCCTTCTCCAACACCAAACGAGCCGCAAGGGAGTGGCGGGATATAAATCTAATAACAATAACAATAACAATAATAATAATAAACAAATTGATTCTCCTGCTAGGGGCCATGAAAAGGGCAAAGGCCACTACTACGCTCCCCATCTCCACTACTGCCCCCCGAGCGGTGGGACATCAGGCAATTGGGTAGGGTGGGGTGCAGGTGGGATCTCTGGGCCATCTACAGGGTTTGGGCCCCAGCCCCCATATCACCAAGCACCAGCCCATGTCACCAAGCCCTACCCCTTGCCCCAGGTGCCCTACCCCTTGCCCCACCAAGCCCTACCCCTTGCCCCAGGTTGCTTACTACCTCCTGGCTAGCAGCCTTCTTATGCATGGGAAGTTGTATTTGAGTAATGTTGTTGCTATTGTTAATAATTTTAACCATAATCACCATATGTGTCTTTTGGCACTTATATGTATTATAAAATATTGGTGGTTAGGATACACAGAAAGTGCAGCAGTAGGATATTCACATAAGAAACATAAGACTGGCTTACTTCATAAAAAAAACCTTAGAATTTTTAGAATTGTTTTGAAGCTCACATGAAACTACCTTGGGGGCTTCTATTGGTCATGCATTGTTTTACCATTATGTGGTGCAAAGGAATTGCAAAGCCTTTAAACGAGATCTTCCTTATACCTTTATATATGTGCAAGGCAAGTATTATTCCACCTCCTCTATAGCTACAAATACCACACAGGAGGTGAGACAATAACAAAACATTC
Source organism: Paroedura picta (assembly GCF_049243985.1). Lineage (NCBI taxonomy): Eukaryota > Metazoa > Chordata > Lepidosauria > Squamata > Gekkonidae > Paroedura > Paroedura picta. The sequence goes on from NC_135371.1 coordinate 30,987,511, forward strand.
CACACAGGTACACAGATCACACAGCAGTGCTGATGTCGCAGCTGCTGAACATCCAGACAAGGGCTCCCAATAGGTAAATAATCATACAGCCAAGAATTGCATTATCATCTTCATGAGTTGCTCTTCATTTGCTTCTACTCCTTCTGTGACTTCTTACGTATTTCTTTTTTTAGCTGCAGCCCAAAGCATTGGATCCAGCCAGCTTTTCAGCTGATAAAAAAAGAATGAGTCATGAAAAATGCTACTCTGGAGATCATGGGACCAGCATAGTTAAAAATCACTTGATAAGCAGGGGAACTGGGGAAAATTGCTGGATCCAACCCACAGACTTGGGGGTGGGGATAGAAGGGGGAAAAAACAAATGTTCTAGGACCAAGAATGGCAGCATGTATTTATGCTGCCTTTTCAGCTAGTTATCTTCATGCTAATCATGCATACCTGAAGCAAGATCCTTCGACAAGTTCTTTGAGAAAGACATTGACAGTGCCATCCTAAGCAGAGTTCTACCCTTCTTTGTCCATTGAAATCAATGGTTGTAACTGGATGTTGTGAAATCTTGGTAATCCTTAATTCACAGTGCAAAAAATTGCTGTTTTGAAGGATGTGAGAAGGTCTGTAAGAAAACCCTATTGGCAAATTATTTCACACCGGTTTTGTGGATATTATTGTCATGGCATGGTCTAATGCTGCCTCAGTGCCTTCTAAACAAAATTACACTGCCTCACTTCTTTCAGCCCCATTTTGATGAGCTAATATTCATGTTGACTAAAAGAACTCCTTTTAAAGCCCCCTTGCTGTGCGCTAACACAAATGCAATGCCGACTTCAAAATCAGTTGCAGAAATAAAATACTACTTTTGAAATCTGTTGCTGTATTTCTGCTGCATCATAAGACTGTTTTGAAACCCTCCTTACTGTTCACTTACCTACAAAAATCTCAAAATTTATTTTAAGGGAACTGGAAATATTCTCATGAGAATTTTCTCACCTTTTTGCCCTCTAAACAGTTATAATATTATGGTTAATCAAAAGAAGATAATAAAACATCTAAAATATTTAATCCAAACTTTTAAAAATGTCTCCAGTCCTTAGATTCCCTGGACCAAGAGAGGTTCACCTGGACTTGACCAGGGCCAGGGCCTTTTCTGTCCTGGCTCTGACCTGGTGGAATGAGCTCTTGGGAGAGCTGAGGGCCTTGACAGAGTTTTTGCAGTTCCACAGGGCCCGTAAAACAGAGCCCTTCTGCCAGGTCCTTGGTTTAGACCAGAGCAAGTTAGATCTGGGGCCCTCTGCGAAGCCAGGTCATCAGGCTCCCCATGTGGCCTGAGGCACCAGTCCGGTGCCTGTGGATGGGGAGAGGGTTACTGTTGCCACCATGGTTTATCTTAGGGGATTTTATTGTGGGTTTTATCTGGATTGTCACCCACCATGAGCCACTGCATGGAAGTGGAGGGCTATAAATGAAACAAATACATAAATAGACTGGCAACTGAGTTTTAAAAGGAAGGAAGGAAAATGAGTGTAGTCATCCAGAGAACCAGAGGGGACTGCCAAAAGGGCCAGTAACAGAATTTTAGTACCCATCGCTAGTCAAAAGCCTGGTGAAACAGCTTCGTTATATAGGCTGTGTAGAATTGAAGCAAGTCCTATAGGTCCCAGATCTTGACCAGATGTCTGTGCCTCCACTGTGCCACCACCATGCTGCCACCGCCGTAGCACGGCAGCCTCAGTGACCTTGGGAAAAGGGTCAATTGACTCCCCCAGGGGTAGCAACCCCCAGGTTGAAAACCGCTGCTCTATACACTCCTACATTTTTGAAAATAGTGTATTCTGTCAGGATGGATATATTGATGTTTTCAGGTGACAATCTACACAAGGGACCTAATAACAGAAAATTTACAAGGTAGAGCAGACTATTAGATTGAGAAATCTAAATTTCTTTGTTTCCCATGTCTCTTTTGCTGATGTATGTCAAGCTGAAGAAATCAAAATCTCTGTACACTCACCTTAAGTCCGCTGGCATAAGCACCCTTTCCATATGAAATGACCCATGTCTTGGCCAAAACACCTAGACCTGTGCATTATCCCCATAATATTGTGCTTCTGTACATCCCTACCAGATGTTCCTGGCAGGTGTCCAGAGTCATCAAGTCTCCTCAGTATAATGATAATGAGACATCAGTATTTGTCAGCACGTTTCTTTTACATTTAAGTGGATAGATGACTAGGACTCCTTTTTTAATCTCATGTTCTATGGGAAGGGTCCCCACCCTGAGGCCCACAAGCCACCTGCAGCCCCCAACTTATCTGTGTGGCCCCCATGCTAATGTGGCCCCCATGTGCCAAAAGGTTGGGGACCCCTCTTCTACGGTTTTGATATATTATTTGTTTTCAAAATCATTCACCATCTGAAATCAGAGGTACTAAAAGCAGCAGAAATAATTATAGCAAAACTATAATTCTCACTATTAAGGAACAGATGAACAAAGTTTAGCAAATGTGTATATTATCTAAAGTGTGAGGTTTTATGATTAAATGATGGAAAATAATAGCTTGCTAAGAGTTGGAGTTTATTTATTAAACATTAAAAGTAAACAATGGATAATATTTGATAGAAATTTATATTATGTTATGACATATTTCTAGTATTATTTGTAAGGTTTATATTGCATTATTTTCATTTTGCATATTATGTAAATAAAACATTACTTTAAAAGGAGAATATCAATATGGATCTCAAGATTTCTGATGCAGAAGGCTATGATCTTACAGATGTTAGAATTCAACAAAGAGATCCACAGCAATGAATCCATCATGGAATATGAGGATCATCAGTGTGAGTATCTCATAATGACTCCTTTTCAAAATATCAACAGAATATAGTCTTCTGATTTTACTCAGCACAGGATGCTAAAACCTATTTAAAAATACTTTTGTCCATGAATTGAAAAAAACTTTCACATCAATTAAGGCAGAGTCTCCTTTCCTTCAACAGGATTATACCCTTTAAAATGTTGTGATCTATCCTAGGACAACCTTCCTGTCCTAGGTTTTGCCGATGCCTGGATTGTGGTTATCATTGTTGAGCTTTGGCTCAATATTCATCTGACGTATTAGCTGTAATGTCAGACCTTGACTTGTATCTGTAGGGGGAGGAGGGGTTTAGCAGACAGTTTGATGTAGTGGTTATAGTGTTAAGCTGGGATCTCTGAGACCAGGCTACAAAACCTCCATGCTGCCCTGAATCTCACTTAATGACCTTGGGCCCGTCACTGTTTCAACCTAACCTTCCTTAATGGGGAATGGATAATGACATACACTGCTCAAAGTTTTTGGGCAGAGGAAAACTGTAAACTTTGGCTGGAACTACTTATAGGAAAACTCCCAAATATTCAATTTGTAAGTGCTCACATTTAGATAAACACCCCTGTTGAACACTCAAAAATTCCTTATGGGCATTGTATTTGTTCAACAGTACACTCAAAATATGCACATCCATCCATGCAAACAAACATATATGCAGGTTCTCATCCCATACAACCTTGTTACTTCCCCCTCTTCAAGTCACAACCCTTATCAGTGTAAGGCAAGGCTAAGTGAAGTTCTATCTTACTTGTAAATTATGGTTCCCAGATTTTCCTAGTGTGATTTCTTACTGGGGTTGATAGGAACTATAGTTTTTGTAGTCACCAACATTGAATTGCAAAGCCATTAAAAATACAAGTCTCATAAATATATCAAATACAATAATCAGATATACTTAAATACAGCTTATGTTAAATTGCAAATAATTTAAGAATATTTGATCCTCAGTTCAAGAGAAAATGGATGCTGAAGCAGGTAAACTTAAATTTTTAATAGGTTATTTGCAAGGTTTGCAGCATCACTAACATCCTATCACTCCATTGGATAGAGTTTGAAATTTTCCATTTATATCCAACATTTGTGCCCAATGGGACCCTAAGCAGATACATCTATATCAATCTATCTATTCAGTAGCTGCATAGATATTCTGTCCATCTTTTTAGAGAACTAACTACAATCTGAGTTCTCTACTTTGTTAATTGCTTGTTGTTCTTTGCATTTAAGGTTATCTTAGTCTCCTCTGATTTGATAAAATTATGTCATAAGTTATGACCTAAATATGTCTTTTTAATATGCATCAACTTAGTTCTTCGCTATATTTATAGACTTGCCATTTAGACATAATGAGTCTCAAAGTGATTTACAAGAAAAATAAATTGAAGCAATCCACAATTTAAATATGATAATAAATGCATCTGTTGAGTCAGCAAAGGAGTTGCCAGGTGACTATATGATGATTGAACCTTTCATTCATTAGATATACCACTGCGTCTATTTTATTGTTTCATGGGGTCCATAATAAGTCCAGGAGAAATAACTTCTCTTTCCCAGAAATGAAATTTGATGCATAAAAGAGCCTCAAGCAGCAATGGACCTTCCAAGGGGTGGGGCCTTTCCTCACCTATTTCCCTTGAATTAGTCAACAGAATTTGTTAAAAGCTAGTCCTGCTGTCAACCCAGAACCACAATGATAAGAAACAACTTATTGCATACCAGTAAGTATGATTTGTTGACTAACTAAAAGATAGTACTATCTGTATTTCTGTATACCAAGTGGGATTCTTCTGATGTGTCAGTGGAAGGAGCTTGTGATAGGGAACATCAGAGAGGGGTTAAAACATGGAATTCATTGGCAAAGGATGGAATGAGGGCCACAGAAATAAACAACTTTAAAAACGGATTAGATTAATTCATGGAAGATAGGTCTATCAGTAGCTGCAAGCCATGATGACTATGGAGAACCTCCACATTCAAAAGCACTAAACATCTGAGTCCCAGAGCCAGGGTCCAGGAGGGAACATCAGGTTTTGGGATCTGCCCTTTTGTTGGCTGTCACAGCAGCAGCATATCTTTGCACACCAAGGACTGGCAACATACAATGGAAGAGGCTCTACAGCATTCATATCCTGCTTATGGACTTCTTAATATTTAAGGCTTGATTCGCATAGCTGTAGTTTGTCAGTTGTTTCTCTGTAAATGCATATACGTGTCTTTTAACAACAACACAATATTGAGATTGGACCCAGACTGCTCCAGCACTATCATTATCATAAAAATTATGTAGCCTCAGTACGTTACAAAGACATACAAATGGCAAGCATGCACGGAGCAAATGTTGCCAGCATATTATAAATATTCTGTACAACTTGCTCCTGCTCAACCCCCATCTTAACATATGAGATTAGTTCTATTGCCACGACACCAGTCTGGGGCTGATAACAAGTTGTGTCTCTGTTTGCCTTCTATCTTGCTCATGTAGTTCACTGATGCATGTCATCGATGCTATCTCTTGGTATAGATTTCTACAGGATATAGCAAAATGGGGATATCAGGGTTTAACTATGACACAAGCAGCAAATCTTAATGTAGATATCTGCCCTTTCCCTTTCATCTTGCTCAAGTTAAAACAGCTTCAGGAAAGCATACATTCCAAGTTTCCAAATTTATTTTAATTTTACTTGCATTTTTGTGGCAAATTTTCCTTCAAAGATTGTCCCTTAGTTGTCTCACTCCTTTAAAAAAATCACAAAAGGGGATGAATAAACAGAATCTGCAAGGTGGAGAGGATACATGTGTGTATTTATATGTATCATAAAATTAAGTCACTGGATTCTAGAACAGTGCACCCTGAGATAGTATACTAAAATGATATTCTTATTGATGTAGAATGATTGTTAATAATCTGGTTTATGATCCTGAAACAAATTACATTTCTGAATTTTCTTTTGGAGCAGCAAATGGATGTCTTTACCTTTAATACAGAAAGGCCTTCAACTATAACCTATCATTACCTGAACAAAGTTTATCTCTTATTCATAAAGCTGCAGAGGAATATTTTCACCAACTCCTTTAAGGTTGTCATTTTCTTTCTGTCCTCATTATTGCAATTGTTTCTTAGAAACAGAATGTTACTTCTTAGCACATTTATGTTATATTCTCCAACTGGAAAATACATATATTTTAATTTGTTTTGGAGACAGTTAATTTCAGTAATTTTATTCTTTTGCTTGGGCAATGTTAGGGGTCTGTTTTCAATCATCTCTGCACAGAACACAGTTTTCAAGGGTTTGTCTGTATTGCTCTGTATCCCATTCCGAAAGCGTTTTGGGATTCTGCTTCTCCCTGTTCTACAAATTTAGGTCTGCTGAGGGGAAGCTGCAATCTTATTCCCTTGCCCTGTTTTATTCCACCCACCCAAGTCAAGAATGGAGAAGAGTATGAGAAAATTCTGTGCTCATGGTTGGTTGAATACAAGTCAAAGATAGGGTTGCAAGATGTTTCCTGGGAAGAATGTGAAGACATGGTCAAATGAATATTTTCTGTTTCTCACAGTTGTACAAATAAACATTTGTTGTTGATGGAAATAGAGGACATGTTGTGAATTTCCTGCATTCTGCAGGGGTTTGGGCTAGATGATCCTGGAGATCCCTTCCAATTCTATGATTCTATAATTTTATGATGGTATGTAAATTAGTAGGCCTACTGCAATCCATGATTATAAACTGTGATGAGCAATTACAGGGATAGGCCCATAACAACTAGCAATTTATGGAACAACTACCATTGCTTCATAATATATTTTAGGAAGTTACATGCAAAGGAGAAAAGTGAGGATCAGTAGAGTGGGAAAGGAAACACAAAGGGGAGAAGACCATGAAGAGTAGCAGGAAGGAAAAGTGGTTGAAAGGCATCAAAAGCAAAGGAGGAGACAAGTACATACATGGTATAAATAGTACAAGTATAGGAAAGAGGAAGAAAACAGACAAAACCAAAATGGGTAATAAGAAAACTGCAGATGGGAGGCAGATAAACTAAACCAGCAATGTTTTCTTAGGGCCTAACAACATGTGAGAGAGGGAATAGCCTGGTCTCATTAGATCTTAGAAGTTATGTAGGGTCCATATTTGGAGGGGAGACAACCAAGGAAGGCAATGGCAAACCACCTCTGTTTCTCATTTGCTTTAGAAGCCCCTTGCTGGGTCACCGTAAGTTGGCTGAGACTTGACAGCACTTCACACACACACAATCAGATGGTACGCTGAGAGATACACAACCAAATATTCCAAGCATTTTTGAAGTCATATAGTATCCACATAGGTGCCCCAAATTTACAGTGGGATTGTGAACATCGATCTGTATCTCATCTTTGTATAATCAGGAATAATTATTTTTAAGCAGCCATTTTAACACGGGCTGCAACTTTGTGTGCAAACATTTTCAGTAGGTAAATACACAGTTTACAGCAGTTGGAATCCATTGAGAGCCGGGCCTCAGTTGTCTACCGACTTTACCATCATCTGAGGGCTGCTGCCAAATAGCTTTGTGGCTGTGGAATAGCTGAGGCAGTACAGGTCTACTGACCTCTGTTCCCCAGTACTTTCTGCTGACACCACTTTTGCATCTACATAGTATATGAAACATACTTCCTCTGGGTGGTAATACTCAGGTTAGGTAATTAAATAATGTGAAAAGAACTGCAGCTCCTATAAGACATGAATATACAAAATAGGGTTGTCAGGTATGGAGTGGGAAATACCAGAAAATTTGAGGGCGGAGCCTGGAGAGCATGGGGCTTGGGAAGGAAAGGAACCTCAGTAAGGTACAATGGCATAGAGTCCATGGTCCAAAGCAGCCATTTTCTCCAAAGAAATTCAACTCTGTAGTCTGGAGATACCACTGCAAAAGCAGGAGATTTCCAGGTCCTGCCTGGAGGCTAATAGCCCTTAATAAATAACATCAGGAATATGTACTTGGATGAAAATTATATGTTAAGCCTGAAAAACAACTTATTTGCTTGTTCTTTATTTGAACAATTGTTTGTGGAGAGATGCACAGTGCAATTGCATCTTTAATACAAGTCAAGTGACCAGGGAAACAAACTACCCAATGAAAAATTGATTCCCTGTTTGTGACTGTCCAATGGCAATCCAACTTGCATAGTCATTATTGCCTCGAGGGACATTGGTCAGCCTATTCAAACAGGCAATCACAGTATTCAGAGTGTTTCTTTTGCAAAATGGAAGCATATAAACATCATGTGTTTTTAAGGAAGCGGTCTCCTTTGGCATTATGCTGTATATTTATTAGTCAATGGTTCGTAGGCATTATTATGAAATGACTGTCACTTTTTCTCATGCTAATCACATGACATTTATAAATGTCAATACGTTATCAGGCCAATACAGGCCTGAGTTTTTGTGTTGCTTGTCTGAACCGTATTTGTTTTTTATATATATAAACAAATATATATATAGTTATGAGTCAGGGAAAAATCTTTATTTGTTTATTAACAAGAAGCCCAATGACATTTAGAGTCCAACAAGAAAGACGAAGGGTTTTTTAAAATTTAATAATGGACTGAATGTGAAAGAAAATAATCTCAAGAATTCATAGCAGATATTTTAAAAGTTATGTTTTAACATGATAACTCAAATACTAGAACATTGAGGTAGATGTCTCTTTGGAATCTTAATCATTTCAGAAAATAATTTACGGCCCTTGAACTATAGAACTTCAGGCCTTTCCTGTACTGTTTTTTAACATTAATTTTTTTATTTAACTTTCTAACCCAAGGTGTTAATTTACAATTATAATTATAAGAGCACCATTTGTGAATTACCTCATTACTTCCATTTTAAAGCCCCCTAATTTCAAAGTATGTTAGTCATATAAAAAATGCTCTAGGCTCAAACACTGTGTAGAGGGTTTAACCCTCAAGCATTTCTTCCTCTAAGGAGGAAAGAAGTTCAGCTGCCTTTAGCACAGCAGCTAAAAACAAATTACTAGTTTTAGATGCTATTTCACACTTCTCAGAATGTGCAAAAGAAAATTTAGTTCTTAACCTTTAGTTCATGGTCAAATCTCACAGTCTTTAATTCAGGCAAAGCTCCTGCTGATTTCAACCATAGTTATGTTAAGATAATGAATAGAGGATCAAAGAATACGTACAAAGCATTTCTGGGAATATCATTTGGCCAGATTCCCAGTTGGAGTAAATGGGTGTAACTCTTTTGATATCCATAGAACAATATACAAGCAACTGGATTTACTTGGCATTATACATCATATTTGCCATGAACTCACTGAACAAGCTAAGTAAATCACTTTCTCTTTGGTTCAGTTCATGATCTACTAAAGGCCAACAGGTTGATCTATTTAATGTTGCTGTAAAGACAAATTTAGACAAATTAAGGGTTGAATTCCATGCAAGAAGAGGAGAGATACACAGCATAAATGACATTTGCCCTGTTTCTGCTGTAGTCTTCTATACCTGCCCTTCCAAGGGGATTTGTTCCAGTTGGTGTTGATAGGATTAAGATCTTTGTGGATTGTTCCTGGCAAGTTGAAAACTCTTGATTTCTTCAGTCAAAAATTTAATATACAGTTACTGTTGGCAGAGTTTGAATATTCAGACAGCAAAGCACCAGGCTGCTTAAAGAATAAAATAGTTTTTTATTCAGAAGAGAAACAACTATGTATAGTGTTACCCAAATTGAGTGGACACATGTCCTAAAAACTCGTATCTTTGAGCTTGTGGGGAAGATTAGCCCAAATGCAGCGAGAGGGGGGTAATGGATTTATGGATCGAAATGCCTATATATACCAGGGTTGATTACACCTGTAGGAACTCAAGGCAAGCACAGATGTAAATGGTAAAATAGTAATATAAGCTTTTATTGAAAGGAAAATAACAAAAAGACACACAAATAGCTAACACACCTACAAGCAGTCATATAGAGAAGGGGGAGGAAGAGTGGAAGGCTTGATAGTTACCTGTCCAAGGAATGGAGGGTCAGAGGAAGAAGCACGAACCAGCGTGGGAGGTCCCGGGTTGGAAGACACTCAAAGTGACGGTCTCGGGCCACTATTTTTATGGGGTCCCAAAGGGGAGGGGACCTAGGACTGGGGCGTGGGCGGTGTGTGTGTGTGGACAGGAGGGGTGCACGTGGGTGTACATGCGGTATGGAGGTGATGGGGTCTTCCCAGGGTCACTGCATTGGGAAATGTCCTTGCCAGGACAGGAGATGGGTGTTAATGGCTCTAGACAAAGAGTTAATGGTTTTAAGCTGGATGGCTACAGGGTGTCAATGGGGCTAGCTGTACGTGTTTGTGGAAGAGATTCCCCTGGCAGACAGGCTTAAGTCAAGAGACAAAGAGATATGTCCAGGGTCCCTGGGGCATACTGGCTAGAACCAAATCACTCTATCAGTAGTACAATGGCGTGGGGGGGGGATCGAGAGTAGGGCATGGAGGCACCTGGATTTCCAAACCTGTAGCTGAGAACAAGCCTGGGCTTGTCCTGGTTCTCAAGATGGAATCTGCTCTGACATTGCCCTGCCAGAGTGACTTGGTCTGTCCTGTGTCTAGCTTGCTCCCAAGTCTAGACTGTCGCGCTGCGCTATTGGTTAAGGAGTACAGTGTGCCAAGGCATAAGGCAGGGATCCTGCCACGCGTAACAATAGAAAGAGGATAAAAGGGATCTAACCATCTAGCTAGCTGTTGTCTGCAGTCATTATTCTGTTCAACAACAGGGAGGGAGTGCACTCAAAAGCAAGGTATCCTGTGGGGGGAATCAGGATACTGGAGAAGATAATTTCCTATCCTATCTATGCCAACAATTATTACCTTAATGTTGAAAAATGAGGAACATTCCCATCTTGTGTAATGATGAGCACACAATAGGGAAACTCTCAGATGAAAATATAAGAATAGCTGAATGTAGAAAAGCAGCAAAAGCTGCAGGCAAAAGGGAGGAAGCAAGGAAATTAAACAATGGATTTTCAATGGGCAGAAAGAATAGACAGTGAAGTTTGCTGGAATCAGAAATGCAAGCAGTTAGATGATTACAAAAAGTGACACACGAGAAATGCTTTCGCACAAGTAAAGAGGTTCCGGATGTCATTTGCTGCTCGCAAAAGCATTATCAAAGATAAACAAGGGAAGGAACTGACTGACCAACAGAGCATCAAGAACAGGTGGCGGGAATACACAGAAGAACAGTACACATGCAGAACAGAGGTTTGCTCTCTTCAAAATGAAAAAGAAATAGAATTAGAACTTGAACTGGCCATTCTTGAGGAGGAATGTGAATGAGCCTTGAGTCAATTGCCAAGCAACAAGTTCCCAGGCATTGACATCATACCCATGGAACTGCTGAGATTTGTACCAATCAAAATCATTACAACTTTGTGCCAGAAAATTTGGGAAACTATTAACTGGATAGAGGAGTAGAAACCATATGTGTTCATCTCTCTGCCAAAAAAGGGTGACTCAAAAAACTGTTCCAATTACTGTACAATAGTCCTCATTTCTCATGCTAGTAACCAACTGCCATTGGTTCAGAATGCCATGGCCAGGATTGAATTCCAGATCAGGCTTAAGGTTTTGGTTCTTAACTTCAAGGCAATACGCTGTTTGGGCCCAGTGTACCTGAGACACCATCTCTCTGCCTACACCCCCATAAAACATATGCTCTGCCACTGCCAACTGGCTGATGATCCCTGGCCCCAAAGCCAAAGAAGCACGTCAGTTCTCAACAAGTGCCAGAGCTTTTTCTGTCCTGGCCCCTACCTGGTGGAACGGATTCCCTGAAGAGATCAGGGCCCTTCCTGAACTCCCACAATTTTGCAGGCCTACAAAAGAGAGCTCCTCCACCAGGCATTTGCCTGAGACTGACTAAACCCAATAACATCCACACATCCCCCTCAGGCATCCCCTCCATGGCCTGAACCAGTCTGACCTCTCTAGGGGCCTTATCTAAATTTCCTTTCCTGTTATATTGTTGTTGATCAAAACCATTGAAATTGTGTTGATTTATAATCACTATTGATGTTACTTTGATTATATATTTAGGTTGTTCCATGTATCACCCCATGACATTATATATAAAAACTGCACTGAGCCGTATGGGAGGGCGGTATAAAAATCAAATAAATAAATAAGATACTGTTCAAAATCATACAAGAATACATAACAACCACAATTCAAAGATAATTACCAGATGTTCAAGCTGGCTTTTGATGGGGCAAGGCACTCATGATCACATAGCAAGCCTGCTCTGGATTTTGGAAAACGTCACAGGAATATCAGAAGGATGTCTACATCTGCTTTATTGACAACAAAATCAGACATGAATCGTTTCATTTGAACTCTGGTGTTCAAGGCTTCTGCAGGTTCCATGGACAGCAAAAGTCACAAACAAGGAAATACTACAGTGCATAAAGTCTATATCATTGGTAAAGGTAAAGGTATCCCCTGTGCAAGCACTGAGTCATGTCTGACCCTTGGGGTGATGCCCTCTAGCGTTTTCATGGCAGACTCAATACAGGGTGGTTTGCCAGTGCCTTCCCCAGTCATTACCATTTACCCCCCAGCAAGCTGGGTACTCATTTTACCGACCTCGGAAGGATGGAAGGCTGAGTCAACCTTGAGCCGGCTGCTGGGATTGAACTCCCAGCCTCATGGGCAAAGCTTTCAGATGGCTGCCTTACCACTCTGCGCCACAAGAGGCTCTTATATCATTGGTAGGCAAACTCATAAAACTCTAGCTTACTTTGGCCATATCATGCAATCCAACTCAATGGAGAAAGCAATTATGCTAGGATTGGTCAATGGAAAAAGGAAACCAGGCTGATAAAGGATGTGGACACTGGTCATTGGGAGGGACACCGATCAGGATGGACACTGGCCAGAAAACTGCATGGCTGAGGGAAGCAGTATGGGATCAGGGATCATTGTGACAGCTGTGCCATGGGATCGCCAGGAGTTGGATGACAATAGCAAAAATGGTTTGGGTTCTAGCGCTGGTTCCCATGTTAGATTTTCATAATCATCATACTTTATCCCAACAATTGACCAGCAAAAAACCCAACCAGATAAAATAGAAAGAAAACAGAAGGGGGAAAAAAGCATAATATTAACAGTTTCACCAGACCCCAGAGAACTCCATAACAATATAATAAAACTCTGCCACTAAGTATGAGATGTTGGAAACTTTATCTTCAGGTTAGAAGGTAACTAATAAGTCATAGGACAATTGGAATAATTGAAATGGTAGATGTTTTAAGATGCATCAGTAGACCAGATAGGTATTGATTCCATTGTTTCTTTCAGGATTTCACTCTCAAGGCTGTCAGTCCAAAACCCTTCACAAGCACTAAATTCACCTTCTAAAAAAATCTGTCTAGATGATTCATTGCCTTAGGAGTTACTGTATTACAGTGGTAGTCTTTCTGGTAAAGACACTGTATCTATAGAAACACCAGCTGTATAGCTCTTCTTTCTTAAGCCAAAAACAGAGAGAAAACAAAAATATACAAAGTGCAAAATTCTATTGAGAAAGTTAAACTCCCAAACTGTCTGCAATGGCAAAGAATTAATCCAAACCATAACACAGTTTTTGTGTAACTCATGCCATTTTCTCAGAAGCTATTTTGTTTTTATTTAAAGGTTTACAGTTTAGGGCCTTGGGATCAAAAGTTCACAGACCATTGGCATTTAGTAAAGTTGCTCCCACATTACCAACTACAAAACCCTGCTCCATTCAGTTTGGCCTTTAGCAGGAGAGGGAAGGTCTAGAACGTTCCCGAACATGGTGTCTATGAGTACTGTGGCACCTGCCAACACCTCTTCTGCGGCCTGTGAAGTATTTTTAGAAAGTAGGAGGGGCCAGGTACTCTTTTGTCCAGTAGGGCTTCTGATTGGCTGAGTCGATTTAAAACACATTGTTTGGGACAAGAGCTGCTATTACAGCACAAAGATCTTGACTATGTGGCTAAAGACAAGCTTTATGTGTAGCATATATGGGTGGGGTTTTAAATGACATTCTGTTAAGCAGAATGCTAGAAATATGAAGCAATTTTACAAGTTATGCATGACTTTGTGACATTTTGTGCTTTGTTCTGTCTTCTGCTGCAAACATTTTGTGGTTGTGCCCCCCACTTCATGTCAGAATTCCAAAGGTGCTCACAGGCGCATCAAAACTGGACACCTTGGCCTACAGGTTGATTGAAGCCTTCCTTGGCCAATTTGGAAGAAAATGTTAATTAGAATTTCCCATATTCAATGTATCTTTGTTCTGGTCACTCCCACCCACCTCCATTCCACTTTCTGATTTGACTGCCATTATCAAAACATTCCATATCCTCTTCCATGTCTTGAAGAGTAGTGATTTCGTTTAAAAAAATACAGCCCTTTATTGGTATACTGTTCTAAAGATGTTTAGCAGGTTCTGTACATTCCCAGATTTCATTTCTTTAAAGTAATCTCTAGCCTCTTTCCTTGAGGAGATAAGCCTTTTGATAACCCAGTGATGGTGTGGGATAGAGGTTTACCTTAAAAAATTAGCTGAGAATTCAAAACCTTAATTGTAACAATAGGTTGATATAACAATATTTTAGTCCCTTAAAAATGAAGCCATCATATCGATGTATCAATTAATATGTGCAAAATAAAAAGGGATGATGACACTAGAGATGACAGCACCCTCATTACTTGGCATGTGTGGAAGACAATAGACTGGCTTCACAACTGTGAAAATGCAGAAGGCAGGCAGACACATAGAAGAACCATGCCCAAACTGATTTTAGTGCTTGTGGATTGACTGCCAAGAAAATCAGCAGTAAATTGAGCAAGTTCCATCTCTGGCAGAAACTCAACATTGGTAAAGCACAGTAGCTCCAAAAGGATACATTGAGGGTAAGGCAGCAACCTTAAACAGAATATGCAAGCAACATCCTGCTAGATTTCTGAAGAAAAAATTAAGTTTGTGTGTGTGTTGATGCTTTTCAAGGGCTCTACTTTAGGGTTTCTGGGTTTTCACTTTCCTACTTGGGTCTTGCTGAAGCTGACCATCTATCTCCAGCTGGATCATATAACATTCTATGAACACACACAAAAAGATAAAGCAACAGTGCTGACAACTGAACATGTTTGTGAGAAAGGTTGGAATGAATATAGAAAGATCAAAAGCTTGGGGTGGTGGTGGAATAACAGCATCTTATTTCCTTCTCTATATACCTTAATACAGACTACAGTGACCTTTTAATAAGTTAAACTCTGTATTAAGTGTGAACCATGTTCCGAAGATGGCCTAAGGGTCCACAATATCATCCAGACTAGCACTTACTGTAGGGCTAGATTCTCTATCCACATATCAACTCTTTTGTAGGCAACGAAGCAGAAGGAAGTAAGGTGCTAATAGTAAGGCCCTTTCCGCACAAGTTAAATGTAACAGGAGTGTGGCAAATTGTAAATGCTACTAATTTGCAGTTATGCATGACGTCGCACACAATCTGCCACACTCCTGAAACAGACCCGCAAAAAGCGATTCGTTGTAGCGCTTCCAGGGAAATCGCCAAAAGTGGATTTACCCTCCACAGAAGTGCTTTAAAGCCCCCCTAAGTCACCAAGCACAACACAGCCCCCTGTTTGCAAGTTCCCTTTATTTTCGGCCGAAAATCGCGCCCGTGCATGGGGGGGATTTTTTTCACTCTGGGGAGCATGGCAATGATGAATCGGCAGCTCACATGCCAGCTGCCAGCTAGATGGGTCTCCACGTTAGGAGGAAGCAAGGAATCAACGAATCAAGGCATATTCGTTGCAACGTGTGTTTTTTTCTTTTTTTAAAAAAACTGTTCTTAAAAGGAAAGGGGCTTTTCCGGAGCATGATAACAACCGCCCATTGGCTGTTCGTTTGATTGACGGCTAGGGGCGGGACAAAGCACGGAAAAAATCGCTTCCTTTCTAGTGATTTTTTGCGAGACCAGAAACCTGTGGGAAACGATTGAAACGCTACTGGATTCCACTACAAAGGCAGGTATGCGTTACGCCGAATTCCACTATTTTAAATTCCGTTATTTCTTTCTGCAAGCAATTTGCCACATTGAACCTTGTGCGGAATGGGCCTAAGGATCTGCTGTTAAAAACCCAAACTCAAGGAAGGAGAAGCTCTGAAACCAGCTGCTGTAGTTTATTCAAGAACTGTAAATATTGTCTTTCTCTAGGCACTGTTTTAAAAATTCTGCAATAATCTCTTTTTATGTAAACATTCTCAAATAATGAGTTAGAGGCTAAGAACTGTTTGGGAGTCTTTTACCAATATATCATTTAAAGCAATATATAAAATAATACCAACAGAGATGGCTAACTACACATTTTTCATTTGCTTGTTTGTTCATATGGTGTTCATTCAATTTTATAAGAGCCTCACAAGTGTCATCAAGCATTAAAATGTGGTGAACCCTAAAGCAGGGTTGGGGTAAACCCAAAAATAAACAAGTGAGATTAAACAATAAATGCTATTCATCTGCTATTACTGACCATTCTTTTGTACTCTGCAAAAAGAATAGGCTAGATCTATCTCTTCTAATCTTACAAAGAACAGGACCTCTGTTCATTATCCAAACCGAATTGAGCTATTTTAATTTTAATAATTTAGGGCTTTATAGGTCAAAAGCAATGCTGTTGATTGGGTCTTGGAATCAACAATTTCATTGATGCAATAAAAAAAATAATACATTGCATATGTCAAGTATCTTTTAAAACCTTTGCTGCCACATTCTGGACACTCTGTAACTTTAACACTTTACAAAGACAGTGTCATATATAGAATATCTTAAGATTCTAATGTAGAGGTGATAACAGAATGGACAACAATCCTTTTTACCCATGAGACAGAATCACAGAGAGAGTTGGAAGGGACCATATAGGCCATGTAGTCCATCTCCAGCTCAATGCAGGATCAGCCTAAAACATTCAGGATAATTGATTGTTCAGACACTGCTTGAAGACTGCCAATGAGGAGGGGCTTACCACCTCCTTAATCAGCCTGGTCCACTGCTGAATTACTCTGACTCCCCCCCCCCCGATATCCAACCAATACTATTCTACATATAGTTTAAACCCACTACTGTGGGTCCTTTTCTTTTCTGCCAACAGGAACTGCTCCCTCTCCTCCAAGTAACAACCTTTCAAATACATAAAGGGAGCAATAATCTCATACTACTCTTCTCCAGACTGAACATTCCCATGCCCCTCAGGCTTTCCTCATAGGGTGTGGTCCCCAGGCTCCAGATCATCCTTGTCACTCTCCTCTGAACCCTCTCAATTTTGTCCAAATTATTTTTGAAGTGAAGCCTCCAGAGCTGCAAACAGTTCTCTAGGTGCAGTCTGACCAATGCAGTATTCATTGGGGCTATGATATCTTGCAATTTTGATATAATGCCTCTGTTGATACAGCTCAAGACATGCTGCATCACACTGTCTACTCATATTTAGCTTATAGTCCACAAGTACTCCAGGATCTCATTCACATACAGACCAGTACCCAGAAGCATATCTCCCATCCAGTACGCACGCTCATTTTTGTGACCCATATGTAGAACTCTGCACTTCATATTGAACCCCTCAGAACCTCCACTGCCACACCTGGAGAATGAGAAAAGGAACAATAAAACAGAATTGGATATAATCACTGTATTCATGATACTACATCCTAAACTTCTGCATGACTTCATGGATCATTTCATGTACAGAGAAAAGTGGCTTAATTACCTCTTCCTTCTCCATCAAAACCCATCTTTTCTCACAGAGACATTTACCACTGTCCCCACTTATCAGCTCAGTCTTCCTACAGCTGCTTCAATCAGCAGGTGTGGATATGCTTTGTGTGTGTGTGTTACTTCTCTAAGTAACACCTGTCCACATCTTCAAGATGGGGGACAAGTACCCTGTCCACATCTTCAAGATGGGGGGGGGGTTGCGGTGGGGGCAGAACTAGACTATGACATTTTTTTTTTGCATGAATCAGTTTTCTACTAATTATATTAATATTGGTTATGTTAACAATAAACAATTTTGTTGTAGTTATGTTCTGAATTTTGTTTTTAAAATGAAATAAGTAATCAGGATGATTTGCATCCCAATAAAAAGGGAAGCTATGTAAATACAGAGTTTATATGAAACCTTTAACTAGATTTTTAATTTTTGGAGGTCAGTTGTATCTGGAACTTAAAATATGACCCCAGTATTCTTGAAGGACTCCCATCCAAATATAAGCCGGGGCTGACCTTGCTTAACTGCCAACACCAAGCTTATCTTGGCTATCCAAGTCAGGGTTAGAACTTAAAGTAAAACTCATACACTATTAACCCATAAGGATTAAAAATATCCCAATCCTTCTGCCTAGAAAGCACAAGGGCATACACATAGCCTTAAATTTCAAACAATTCCCCAAGGGACCAGCAAATGCCCTTCTTCTAGTAAAGATGGTCTTGGTATTTAATAAAAGGTCGAACAAAATTGTACTGCATACCCTAGGGATAGTTTAGCAAAGTTAATTAAGACAGGGTTGCCTAATGAAGATTTCACTGTACTTGTAAAGTGGCTAAGTTCATGATTGCAGCACAGATTTCCAAAGGATATCCAATGCAAGGCTAAAACGAGGTATGTCTTAAATGTGGAAATGGTCCTTCTCTCTACTGACTTCTGTTTCCTAGTACCCTGAGCAGGATCATGTACAACATCACTGGCCTGGTTCTAGATCTATTTTAAATACCCAGTGGGATGCCATGCCATTTCCACTTTATCCACGTGACCTGGAAGTCCTGGCATTGGAGAAAAGATCTCATTGGCATGAGCAGGTTCCTCCCACCCCCATCTATCTGACACTCTGCTACATGTATTTCCCCACAAGCCGTGTGTAAGCTTGCTGCTAGACTGCTTTTCTCATGAGTCAGCCCTGCAGCCCACACCCTGCCCCATCTTCCCAAAAGCTCACTCTGGTTGTGCTATGGTTGGGCGGAGGGAAACTCTGGATCAGCCTCACACATGAACCATCACTTTACCAATGCAGCACTGCTTGGCCAGAGTCACAGGAGAGACAACATGCCTGTTTCCACTGTGGAAGAACAAGGGGAAACTTGTGCTGCTACCACCACTTTCCTGCTGGTACGTTCAGTTGGAGTCCTGCCACCCAACAAGGGAGGACAGGAGATTTAGAGCTCCTTGAAGGAAGGGGGGGATAAAAATGTCTTGTTGTTTTGCAGTTGAGTCACAGCTGACTTAGGGTGACGCTGCAGGGTTTTCAAGTCAAAAGTTGTTCAGAGGTAGTTTGCCATTGCCAGCCTCTGTGTCAAAACTCCTGCATTCTGCAAAGGTCTCCCATCCAAATACTAACCAGCACCAGCTTCTGAGATCTGATGAGGTTGGGTTTACTTGGGCTACCCAGGTCAGCAGGATAAAAGTGTACCAAATAAAGAAAGATGGTGCACATTATTAGTTTTTTGTTCATTGTGACTTCACAACAACCCCCGGAGGGAGGGCACCACATTGGCATTCAGATGAATAGTCCTACATGTACTTGCATAACAAGAAGTCCAAACCCAGGCTACTTTGCTAGTCTTTGCAACATCTTCAAAATACATATAGCCGTAACATTTACTGTATTGGTTTCTTTGCTATTTTCTTACAACCCATAGGACAATTTAACAGTATCAGTACCTTTAATTAATGTTCTCCTACAAGGTAATACCAGTATATTTTCTTAAAGCGGATATCTCAGTTGTCAGCTATGTAGTACAATTACACAGAATACACACATTTGAAGGTCAGTATGCTGGGAGACCTTGTCCAAAGTGTCAGCTTTATTATTACAGCTGATCTTAAAACAGTCTGCAAGATGGTTTTAGAGCTGGATTTATTGCTCTGACTGTGAATTATTTTAAGTTCCACCACCTCCCTCAATTGCCCAGCACCAATTTCTTTTTATCAGGATCCCTTGATTTCCTTTTCTCCCTTTGCTTTTCGACGGGACTACTGGTAAGTTCGGGGGGAGGGTGGGTGGGCTTGTTAAAAACATATGTTATACTGGTTTTTGTTCTTTGTTGGGTGGTAGACTATGGAATGAGATATGCTGTCAAAAGTAATGCAGTTCAAGCTCTAGCCTGAAGGATTTTTTATGAAAATTCTCATGGAGAGGTGTCCTTGACTTTTTGCCTTTGCAATCCACTCAGAAGCACTCCAGATCAGTTTCTGAGACCTTCACCCTTTCCCATGGTGGTTGCTATGATTTCTTAGGAGTAGCCACTCTAGCCTGCAATCCAATGTGTTGTGAAATTCTACCTATAAATTCTGCATCCTATTTCCCCAGTTTTGAATATTGCTTCTCCTGCCATGGAAGTTGTCGTTGCTGTTGTTTACACAGAAAGTCAGACATTTGTGATGGACTTTCCACATCCACAGTCTCATCCTTACATATGCAACAACTGTATTGGAAATGGTTTTAAGGCAGGCAATTGTATTATTATTTTATTGTGGGGTTTTTATTATTGTAACTTGCTGAGAGCCAGCTTGCTGGGAGCAGTGAGTAATAAGTCAAACAAACAAACAAATGGGAATTACATTTGGGTATTGCAATTCAGCACTCTACTTCTGATGAACAGCATGTTGAAATATGTTTTTAAAAAATTAATACTGGTGGCACCATGCAGCATGTGGTCTACTGGACTCAACTGTTATTTGGAGCAGCTTTCCTTAATTTCCTACTTCATTAATCCCCAATGTATGCTCATGGGCACCAAGGCACCAGTTTTTTTTCCTTGCATCTATTTAGTTGTCCTCAAATAGCCATTCTTGGTTTTCCTCCACTTTATTGGAACAGGAAGTACCTATAACTCTTGTATCTGCAGAAATACATAAGCAGCTGCCTTCACTGTAGAGGCTACTTGGCATGCACCTCTCAACAGCACACCCCATGGCTTATGTTCTGTGATTGATCTCAGCCTCTGTTGCAGTCATTTTCTGGTGGTGTTTACTCCCCATTCTCAAAGTTCCCAAGCTTTCCCCAGATTAAACTACAATGGGAGTCCCTATTCCAATTGATCCATTCCTGGTTTTTTTTATGCATGCACATCTAAAGTTGTGGAAATAACTGCCCCTTTATATATATATTTTTTGTGCTTACTATAGGCAACAAGGATGGATGTTCACATTATATACAAGACTGTTTCTATTTCATCAGGATCAGAATAGAAACCTTAGGCTATTTCTCTGCCTCTTCTTCCAGACTCCTGGCTGATCAGAATTAATCAGGTAGACAGACTTCTTCACTGTTTTTCTTCTGTATGACCTGTCTGCTGCATTAAGCTGCCTCTTTTCCACAGAGCTTATGTCTCAGCTCTATGGCAGCCCTCCAATCCTAACCAGCATCCTTTATTTAATTGCCACCATCTGGAATACAGCTAGCATCAAGTCAAATGGTTAGGCTAGCACTTCTGCAGTACTCCAGTTGACATTGTTGAGGAAGATCTCTTCTACAGATTCATTTCCCATGAGTATCGAGGATTGGTGTCACACTTCTAATATTCTTGGTTGTAAGCAAATTGGAGAGGGGATGCTCTAACTGGAAATAAAATCACTATAGTGATGTAATGTGGATATTTATGGCTATCAATAAAAATGGATTAGGTTCCTGTGCACGTTACGCCAGGGTCACTATCCTTCCACCAGGAAATGGAGTGTCTTGAGGATGCTTAGGATTTGATCAGAGAGCCCATATCTCACTTCATAAACCTTAAATTCACAGAACACCCTGGGAAAAAGGAATAACAAATTATTTTCAATCTATGCTACAGATGTGTCCAATCACTCTACAATGACTTAGAACAGGATTTGAGTCAGGAATTCAGTTGTCTTTAAAGGTTCAGGTATGGATAGAGGTCTGGATGGTATTTGGCAATATTTTAATTCTTTGTTTTGATGCTCGGTGATCCTTTTATCCTTACATAAAACCACCTTGGACAAAGACTTGCATGAAGAAAAATAGTAGATCTTTCTCTGTCTCAGCACTGGATATAAAGAAGGCATCTCACATAAAACATTTCTCTTGTGTGACAGTAATGAGGATAACCACACATACAGACCTTCTTGTCCCACAGCAACACAGAACTTCTTTCAAAAGTACTTCTGATGCCCATGTACTCATAATTGCACACTTACTTCATATGCTTGGTGGTATCTTCAACAATCTAAGTCCGGCCCCCGGAACAACCATCTCCTCTACTTGCCGCCATTTCAAGCCGACCGCTGCCATACTACACCTCCAGTACGTCCCGTGCCTCGCCCTAACATGAGGGAGCCAGCAGACGCCGGGGGAGCGACACAGGCCGCCCCATCCCCAGCCTCCGGTGCACCGCCTCACCGCCCCCAACTCGCACAGCCACCCCGCCAAATTCTATAGGCTCCCTAGCGCTCGCTGCATTTAAACTGCAGCGGGCTTAGTTTCTAGTCCTATAATATATGTGTATAGACTGAGATATTACATTGTGTGTTTCTTTCCTTTAAACCTGCAGCCAAGAGGATTACTTAAAACAAGAAACTTTTATTTATGGGAACAAAACATTGAAGAAAGTAAAGTCTAAGGCCCCTTTCACATTACCAGTCTAATGTAGAAGTTATTTGTTGTTGGGTTGGTTCCAAGTGAAGTGACACAAGGATAGAAATTTCCTACAATGAATTTCATTCCATTAATAAACCATCTCTGAAGTGATCTGGCCATTTCAAACAGTGTCATGCTTTCTCCTTGTGTAATTTACCTCAATGGTGCCACCGTTGCACTGAAGTGCTATATTGGTCTAGCACTATAGCGCTCAACTTAGAATGTTTGAGGAAGATTTTGCAGCAAAAAGGTGTGTATGGGAGGGAAATGTGGTGCTATTGGAAGTAATACAGACATTTTAAATAGCACATTGCAACTATCCAGAAACATAAAGAAGTGAAAATGGGAGAAAGCACTTTATCTCAAGAACAGCTCAACCATGCTTTGTATGAAAAGGTGTCTGTTAGCAGCTGATTGCTCCACTGGCTATGTCTGAAATGACGCCAAAAAAATCTGTTAGCATCTGGCTACCAAAACAGATTAGAAAGGCCATCTGAAAGGGGTCTAAGAAACGTTTTACTTCCATTGAACTTTTGAACTAAGGTCCTACAGCTTTTGTTACAAATGTACTATCTTATCCTGTTCTGAGTAGCTTTTCTATATAGTTCCCCTCATTCAGAAGACCCTCTTCATCTCAGCACTTAAGCTTAAGCTGTCTAATTGTCTACTACTAACCACGAACTATCATTTTTCAACTCCTGTTTTTCCAAGTCTCCTTCTTTGAATATTCTTTCCACTCTCCTTGGCTGTTCTTAGGAGAACTGAATCTAGTCTCTAACCCCCATCTCTCAATGCTCCTCTTCCAGGAATTTCATTGATGAGTTCAAGGAGCCAGTCGCCATTTAAGGGTGTGTGCAATTTAAACTTTGCCCTTTTAAATCTCCTTGGAAAGCTATATAGTGGTTTCCTCCCTTCGCTCAGAAGTGACTGCACTGTTGTCAGGATGCATTATCTTTTTTTATTTGCTGTTTGGGGAAAAGGCATTGATTTGTTCCTAACACCAGGAGCTGCTCTAATAAGGAGGTGCTGATATGTGAAATGATACCATAGAGCGCGAGCACGTAGAGCGCAAACCTGTGAGTCACATTAAATGCAAACTCAACCTGCACTAATGTTAATTCCATTCAGTTTACATCAACGTGAAGTTTATTAAACCATAAAGTGAGGCATCTAGCACCAAGAGTGGCACTGGAAACAATTAAGGGTAATAAGTGTTTCTCTTAATCCCCCCAAACCCAGGAGATACACCAGTTACAGATGAACATCCTGTTTGCACTAAAGGCAACGCTTGCATGGCTACTGAGCACACACACTGAGTTGAGAGATCCCTATTCAGATATAAAAGCAATTCTTCCCTGAAGCTTGAAATACAAATTCCTTTCCCTGTGTATTATTCCTTTCCCTGTGGCTTATTCAGTCACCCTTCTTTTCCTTGTTCACAACTTTAATTTCTGAGGTAGCTGTTCCAATACTGACTACTACTTATTATTTGGAGTAGTGCTGACTTTTCAGTATTGAGATGCCCAATTCCCAGGGTGTAGCAAAATGAAGGACCTGTGGGGAAGATTAAACTTATTTCAGCTACTTAGCTGCCTGGTCCTTCTACTGTACTATGAAAATGAGAATATGCATCAGAAATGAGAATGATGGAAGTCTAAGAATCAGAGGAGATTAATGTGGGCAGCAAAGTGCAGCGATAGTTCTATTTCTGAGGTATGTCTGTGCATCATGCTAGAAAGAGCAAATGTGGAGATTTGTTGCATGACCCCTAGGAGGAATTCTTTATATACAGTCAGTCCAAACCATATATTTCTCTGTCAAAAATTCATATTTTGCATTTAGGTGTCGCGGCAACTCCACAATGAGGACTGACAGCTGTCAACCTGAAGATCCCAAATGTCCCTCCAAAAGCTCTGATGCACTGAGAGATGATTCAGCTGATACATTCCCCTCTCTGCTCCTTCACCAAGCTTCCTCCTTCATCCAAGAGCTGTAAAGAATGGGCGGTATAAAAATACAAACAGACCTTCAATTGTAAGCAGGGCTTTAGTAAGTGGACAGGAGGAAATACAGATGGAAAGAGGAATTTCTGGAAGAATGGGGTGAGAAGTGCAACAACTGAATCCTTTCTTGTTGCTTTGATGCTCCCAAAGGAACAGGTGGCATCTCAGGTTTGGCAGCTGTCGACCCAAGCCACAACACACCTCATTCTCCAAACATAAAAATGTTCAAGCGTGTCAAGATTAGCCACACCACGGCATGGTTTTGAACTCTGGTTCCTACACAAGTCAGACAGTATTTTGCAGTGCTGTGCCAATCAAAATAAGTAGAGTTAGCAGGTCATTCTCCATGTAGGCACAAATGCATTTCACATCAGCAATCTGTGTGCATCTGAAGAAAAAAGGTTGGTCTTATAAAAACAGTCATTCTGGTAGGCTCCTATGGGAATATATATATTAAAAAAATAAGTATAGGCAAGTGCTACGTGACTGAATTAAAATTGTTTTTATGAAGGTACAGAAATACTCTTGGGTAGCATAATGACTCAGGTCATGTAAGCGTTTCCTATACCCCTAAGCCCAAAAAAGCACTGGCCATTTAGGCTAGATACTTCTGGACTACATGAACCACTAATTGAACTGTGGAGGGACAGTGACTCCAAGTAGGGACCTAAATGTTCTACTACTGGTTGACAATTGGGCAGGACAATAAAATCAGATTCCAGTAGCACCTTTAAGACCAACAAAGATTTATTCAAGTCGTGAGCTTTCAAGTGCAAGCACTCTTCCTCAGTTTGGGCAATTCCAAGGAAATAACAGAAACCTGCAGCCTTAAGCTGTTTATTTACTCAAAATGAAATGAAATTAACCTCAATTAAGCCTATTTCCAAGCAACTGTAGGTTAGATGGCTGCTCCAGGACAGATGTCAGTGTTAGGTTACCAGGATAAAAGTTGGTCTCTTTTCTCATTACTTACTAAGTTTGCAACAGTAAATCTTGTGACTTCCAAGCAAGCATCAGGAATGGACCTCTTCTAAACATCTGCACTGCTGGCTACAGGTGTTATTTAAGTGTACGCACTCAGGCCTCACCAGGGCTCCAGACTTGGCATTCAGCCTCAGGGTCCCGGAAACAGGTGTGAAGTAATGATAGCAATTTTAGAAGAGAGAATGGGCTAATGTCCTAGGATCTGGGAAACTCCGGCTCCAACTCCTGCTCTGTTCTGGAAGCTTGGGAGAACAGTGGGCCAGTCACACATTCTCAGTCTTTACTACCTCACACAGCTGTCGTGAGGATAAAACAGAAGAGAAGAGACACTTTGGGTCCCCACTGGGCTGGGGGAAAAGGCGGGATAGAAAGTAAGTCAATAAAAGCTTCCCTGGAAATGTGCAGTGTGTTTTTCTCTCACCACTGACTACTAGTAATGAGGTTCAGTGCGCAGAGCTACCTGGGCAGATGGCACCGCTTCCAAACGAGTTTGAGTCCTAGCAGCCTTTCGCTTGTTATTCACTACTGGTGATCCGGGCGGGGGGGGGGGGGGCTAGACCGACGGCCCCAAAGAGCCAAGTTAACTCGGTTGAAGGAAGCAAACCATCCGTCGCGGCAATTGGCGCCCGAAAACGAGCGAGCAAGCGAGCGCCCGCCTGCTTCTTGCCAAGCAGACTCCCGGCACACAAACCCGAGGGAGATCGATGGGCCTCTTTCTTTTTCCCCGACGCCAATCTCCCCCCCGCCCCCGACGTCCAAGGGCCGCAGCCTAGTGCCTGCACGTGCCCATACACACTCCAAGCCACGCCCCGAGGAATCCCTCCTCGCTCAACAAGAACCTGTGCAGCCTCCCCCCCCCTTCTTCCCTTCGCTTCCCACCAAATCTCTATTGCAGGGCAAGCGAAGGAGAAAAAGAGAGGGAGCCGGAGAGAGGCGGAGGAAGAAGGGTTTCACACGCCGAAGCGGCAGAGCCGGCGACGTTTCTCTCTCACTCCCTCTTTCTCAGTTCTTTTAATTGACTCTCCCTCTCCACCCTCCTAGCTCTTCCCCCCCCCCCGGGCATCGGAGGCGTCGATTTGAGAGGGTGGGGTCTCCTCAGTGACCACCGCTCCGTTTCCCAAATCTCTCCGGCGCTCGGCGTTCCGGCTTGGCTTCGTGCGCTCAGCCCTCAAGGCTACGCGGCATAAACCGGGAAAGGAAGACTCGAGTGCGGGTTTTTTTTTTGTTTTGTTTTGTAAGAGAAGAGCAGCTGAGGCGCCTCAGCAAAACCGAAGCGGCGGCGGCGGCTGTCTGCTTAGGTGGCTGGCTGGCTTGCTTGCCTGCCCTAAGTCCTGGGAATCTGCGTGCACCAGCTCGGAGGAGTCTCTCGTCCTTCGCTAGCATCTCCTGCCGCGGTAAGGCTCCGCTTTGGCTGCACGTTCCGGAGTGCACGGTCCCTTGCGCGGAGAACGGGGGTGGGGGGGGAGAGGGAGGGGGTGAAGAAAAGAGCGGGAAAAAGAAAGGGAGCTTGTGGTGTGCGTGTATATGTGTGTGTGTGTGTGTGTGTGTCTGCGAGTGCACCTCTCCCAGGGCGAGTCGGGGCTGCCCTTGCAGAGAGGGAGCGAGCAGTCTCCAGGCTGGGGAGCAGAGCGAAGGTGCCTGCCAGGCAACTGAAAGCAGCCCCTGCGCCAGCTCGTTCCCAACCCAGGCTCTTTTTCCCTACACAGCCTTCCTCTCTCTCTTCACGTAGTCATGACTCCCCCCCCCCCTTTGCATGCTTTGGGTTTCGAATGGTGGATTCTCTTGCCCGAGTCGATAAGTGCCCGGGTAGCAGAAACGACCCGGGTGGTGGTGCTTTTATCCGCCGGGCTCTGGGGCTTTTCAAACTATGCGCTGCTCTGCAGTTTTGCCTGCGGCGCTTGGTGCGGTGGTCCGTCACGTTCTCCAGTCCGAATAGTCTGGTCTCTGGCTCAGAGGCGCAAACTTCCCAGGAGCTTACTCCGGATTCAAACCGCTTCGCGTCTCCAAAACGTTGTCTTGCAGGGAAACGGCGGAGCACGCTCGCTTCGGCAAAAGCAGCTCCCTCTGAACTCAAGGGGGCTTCGGAGTAAAGGGGTCACACTGATCTGGGATCTGGGAATCGCGCGGAGGCAGGGATGGGGGGAGTTTTGCGCAGGTGACGAGGACGTTTTGGTACGATGCCACGGGCTGAATCCAAATAGTGTTTCGCGGCGAAATGGGAAAAAAGGGGGGTATGGTGTGTAAAATTGCTGTTTTCCCCACATGTTAAGAAAAATGGAAGGGGCAGTGAACAAAGTAAGAGAGTTCTGACTCGCTGCTTCTTCCTATGCGACTCTGTCTTCTGTACAATTCCCACTCAAGCTATACCCGGAGGAGTCCAGATTTCGAGATTAACTTTGCGAGATCGCCGTTATCTTTCCCAGTCACCTTCGCAATAAAGCCAAGACAGTAGGAGAAAGGCGATATGTATCAGCCCCTCTCATCTCTTCTAACAGATGGGATGAGAGAAAAGGAGAGGCTGGACAGCAGTGTGGTCGATCCATTGTATAAACAGACGCTTGGAAGATAAACCCTGAAGGAGTATTGTATGATCTCTTATTAATACTAAAGGGCTTGGTGCAGAGATGTTTGTCTGTGTAGCTGGGAGCAAAAATGTTCACTGACATTTGCAGTACTGTTAAGGAAAACTGGGCTGTAAGGTGCATGTGTTTAAAAAAACACATAATGACAAAGGCAAGGAGTTTGCATCCTTTCCCCTTAACTTTGTCATTTTTATTTGCACAGCTAAGTAAAACCACTGTTCTAGCCTGGTCCTGTTGAATGCAGAGTGAAACTAGTCAAGAAGAGGAAGAACATACACCATACTGCTGTCTTGTCAGTGGGAGACAGAAGCTTTTTGGTTAATGGCTGGGCAACTTTTGCTGTATGCAAACAAGCATGTGTGTGTGTGTGTGTGTGTGTGTGTGTGTTTTCTTTTGCTACTAATACCTTCTCTTCCAGAGAGGTTAGTGGTGGTTAGATGTGTTGCAAACACCATAATGCAGCATATTGTGTCACTTATCCCAGACAGGAATGGCTTGCTCACTAAACTACAAATGAAACTGTGCTGCTTGCATAACAAGTGGGCATAGCATCTTACATACCGATTTTCATGTATGCCAAATGAAAGCAGGCGTGGGGTTGCTTCAACTCATTAGATGAAGCAGGCAAGGATGCATTACAGTCATGATGACATTTCATTTTGCAGGCATATGAAAGTATAGTTGCAAATTTTGTTAGGACATCTGCAGTGCTTAATTTAAGTCATTACTTTTAATAACACAAACCTTGCTGTCCCAAGTATCATTCTGGAGTGTGCAGAAGAAACAGTGAACATTTTACCTGTGGGGATTATGACCCTAGAAAGATTTGTTGGTCTCATTGATTTTTAGGGGGTCATACTTTCAGGTAAGGGTGAAGAGTCAGTATCCATTATAAACTGTGGTGTGAGTGGTGTTTCCTCCACAGAATGTCAGAAAAACATTCACCGGAATTTAATTTCAATCATAATTTGGAGAGTAACGTTAATCGGACCTGGATACATACTGTCAGGTCTTATAGATGAAAATGTTTTGGAATAGTTCTTGAAATGGTACCTTTGAAACTACTGTCACGAGAGTTTACATGATAAACCATTACCTTAGGGTTTTAGTATTATTTTTGGGGCTGCTATGGTGCATGAGAGGGTATTTCCATGACTGAAACTGGTTGCACACCACACCTGGTAAGGGGCTAATACAAAATAATTGTTACCTCAAAATGGTGTTAAAGCTACTATGGCTGCAGTGGTGCTCCTTCAAATTACTCCCCTTTTTACCTGTTACACTTGTAACTGACCCTTCAGACCCAATCTGAAAACACCGCTGTGAAACTTTGACACAACCCCATGGTCTTGTTCTTATGCTGACTTGAATCCTAAGCATGTGAGATAGCCTTCCTGTATTTAACGTAATCACACTGTCTCCATTATTCATATTTCATGCCAGTTGTTACACTGTAAGCTCCTTGAGGCAGGGATCTTTTTTCCTGCACTCTGAAAATCACCATGTACATTGATAACACTACATAAATAATTATTAACCTCCCCCCCAGTTCCTTTAAAATCAGTGGAACTTTGCAAAAACTGAATCTAGTGTACTAGTAGGGACAGCAACTTGTGGAAGCAAAAAATAACTTCTGTGTACCTGCATTTCACTAAGACACAGGCAATAGAATTAGGTCAAGTATGAAATGAAAACATTTAGTTGCAGGGCTTAGATATAAGCGGCTGAAGCAATATAAATTGGTTAAAAATAAGGCTGCTCAGGGGGATGAGTAACACACAAATGAGCCAGCACACCATGCTTTGAGAACTGTGCTATCAAACTTCTGTATTAGGCATATGTTCACTTCATACTACAAATGGCAGTTAGCCATTCATCTACAGTATGGGATCTTGACTGTGTCCACTTTTCTGAAAGTGGTATTAATATCACAGACCATTAGCAGAGTAATGGTACAATCCTATATATGCTCATCTGGAATCAAACCATGCTGCGTGTTGTGCGACTTTTGCTTCAGAGTATACCTACATAGGATTGCACTGCAATGGGCAGGCCTGTAGTTTCCCGTTGCAAACCTTTTTGAACGTTAATAAAGAATGGCTTAAACATCTTGTTTGTTTTTCCAAGAATATTATAATGATATAATATATTGCCCTGTGGAAGAGTATATTCTGTATTTATCAACATTTTTCTTAGTACAAGTTGTTTCAGCTATTCAAAATGCACACAGTTGAAGTCTCCAGCAGTCTTTGGCTACAATGATCTACTTTCAAGAGACAATAATCCTCTTCTTTCATTATGTGGCGTCTGTCTGAGAATGTGCTAATATTCTACTTGTACTCCTTAAGCATTTTATGGGGTAATGGAAGACCTGATCCTAAGCCAATTAAAAGGCTCCCATTGACTCTGCAATTGCCTGAGTACTGAAGAACTATTCATATGAAGCCTTCTTGTACAACTTTTGCAAGGTGGACAGAATTATGTTCTAGTTAGCTTGATGTTGGTAAATAATGTATTGCTGATGCCTTAAAATAGTCTGAATGGAAGAAGTGCTTGCTAGTGCTCTCCAGCCTTTGCAGGCCTGTGGCCAACAATACTGAGTTCGGCCCTTTGGACCTTTGAGCAAGGATATTGAGCCAAAGTTTCCTAGTAGCAGCAGTAGTATGTTAGTTTGTTTACAAGATCAGTCAAATAATTTTATTCCTGCAAGTCAAAGAAAAGCAATCACCAAAGGAAAATATAAGCCAGTTCTCAGGACCGCACCCCCCCCTTACCAAGTCCATAAAACCAAAATAGTATCCCTTCCTGTAAAGTAATAGGGCACTCTTTGTTTACTTAAAAATTCAACTTTTAGAATTTAGTTTTTAATTCAAAATAATTTCATTGGTGGTATATCATCATAATGTTAACCATAATTTGCTGAACTGGTTTGCAGGTTTTTACTTTAGGAATTTTATCTCTTCTTAGCTTGTATATCTCCTGTTAGGGGGCTTTACACAAATGACTATATGTATGTTGGGGTGTGGCATGAATGACTTTAAACCCTTCATTCATTAGGCCTTATGATAGGAACTCAGAAGTTGAGCTGTACAATAAAATAATGTAAAACTTGTTAATTATTATAGTACACAATTAAAAACAGAATAAAAACTTCATAAAAAACTATACAGAACTAACAGCACATAAGACCAAATGTGTTTCGACCCTACTGGGTCTTCATCAGTGGTCAGAACTGTGATAATACACTCTATATAAAAAATATCTGTATTAAACTCTTTATAAAGTGTAGCTGAGTGGTTGAATAGAATCTGTAAATTGTGGCTCCAACCAATATATGTAAATTTTATCCTTTTTGGAGACCACCTCCTATGATATATGCCTTATGATAGATGCAATCATTCTGCAACATTATACCCTGCAGTTATTGAATGATCTCATTTTCTGAGAGCAAGTTGACTGATTATGTGCAATGGCTTCTGCTGGTTTCTTGTGGTGGTGTAGTGTGCTTCGCCG
This sequence comes from Paroedura picta, assembly GCF_049243985.1. NCBI lineage: Eukaryota > Metazoa > Chordata > Lepidosauria > Squamata > Gekkonidae > Paroedura > Paroedura picta. Next base: position 31,019,111 of record NC_135371.1, read on the forward strand.
TTTCCCAGGTACGCACGGGGGACGAAATCCCACGGTGCACATGGTCCCCCCTGGAGTTGTGCATGTGAATAGACAACTTGAGGGCTGGAAGGTTCTGCTGCACCTTGTGGCAGCGGTGGCAGTAGGGGGCACAGGGGTCCCACCACACGATGGTGGGATAGTGGCATGCCATTGCAGAGGGTGTAGATATGCCCTATTTGGTTCTGCACCACTGTGCAGCTAAACACAGCATGTCGTCTCCCTGCGGGGACAGTGTAAGAGGAGCAGGGCCTAGATGGCCTTTCCATCCTGTGCATAATCGGTCTATTCCAGTGTCTGAATTTGAATGTTAGATTTGTTTTCAGTCTGTGGAAATACATACATAATATATAAGTGTTAAAAGTGTGTAAAGGATAGAATTGTATAGTCTTCTGACCACTAGGTGGCAAGTAACTTTTTCTATTCCTTTAATTTTTTTTCTAACAGTAACACTTATGACATAGGTTGCTGTATTTCCAATTTACACATGGGCAACTAAGGCTGAAAAATAATTTGCCAGAAGCAGAGATGTAATTTAAGCTCCAAACCCAGTGTTGAATCTAGCACCCTACTCTGGCTTAATTTACTGCTGATCTGTTTATGCTGTTGTGAAACTCTCTTAATTTGCTCTTTATACGTGCACATCTAAGATACAGATATATTATCTGAGAGCAAAAAATAGTTATAGTGAAGGCTGTTTTAAAACCTGTGTTGTCCTAAATGCAACTTCAAGATAGAAGGTGCTCTGTGTAATGAATACATGTTTAAAAATGTGGAGATATATTCTTGTTGGGAATAAACAAATTGACAATAAGGTTTTGTGTTCCACAGAACTGTGTATCAATCTGAAAACTCAGTTTAAAAAGACATTTGGGCTTTTCCATCATACCTTGAAATTAGGTCCTCTTCCCTTTATTTAATTATTTAAAACATATTACATAGCTCTTGTTTTTTAGAAGCTCTCAGAGATATTAGCTGCAAGTTTCTCTTTTGGTGATAATTTAGGGCAGCCTTTCTCAATCTTTTTATCATTGAGAACCCCCTGAAACATCCTCCAGGGTTTGAGAAACCGCAGACGTGGCATAATCATGCCGAATCTGGTAGGGAAGTATATCTGTGTACATGCCTTCCGGGGGTCCCTTCCTGGGGGTGGGGTCGACATGACCATATATGGTCATATCACCTGATAAATGTTTAACAAATTTTAAAAATATATAAAATAATTAACTCTCCCCCATTCAGGAATCCCTTCCAGGGCTGTCAAGAAACCCCAGGGTTTTATGAAACCCTGGTTTGAGAACGCCTGATTTAGAGTTTAGCTATCCAAAAGCAACTGGAGTGCCAAATTCAGTAGCTTCTTACTCTATTGTAATTAGTTTTGGGTAAAGCTAGCCTTTCTGCTAGAGTTAATCTTAATCTGTATCTGTTTTGTATTCCCTTGTCATCATGTTATATAAATAAACAAAGTGATGTTGATAACTAATTTAAAATGTGTTTTGATTTAGATTTATGGTTGTCTCTTTTTAGGAAGGCGTGTTTTTTGTACATCTCTGCCACAACCCATTCATATGATTGTTCGTGCAGCTTTGTTTGTGAGGAAAGTCTCTTATCTAATGTTGTTGGATACAGAATAACATGGAGAAAAGATAGTGACGAAGTGAGCACATTTCACAGCACTATCAGGAAGTTGATGAATTGAGGTTATTTAACCAGGACAGGATATTTGAGCTACATGTTAGACTCTAGTTTGAACATAATTGTCTATGAGTCTTGTAATTCTATTTGGTATGTCTGCAGAGTAGTCTACCTATGTGTGCTGTGTGGATAACAGCCAATCTTTGATCCCTGCAGTGATATGCAGGGCAGAACAGCCCAGATTCTATGTTGAAAAGCAGTTCCCCATGGAAAACATGATAGAAGGAACACTGGAACTTCTCAGGGTGCCTCTCTTCCAAAATGTGTGTGTTGTTTTTGTGCATGCTTAATAGCTCTAATGTGGAGTCATAATATTTTGTATCTGGCTATTTGTGGGATATAAAGGACAGTTGAGCATTTGTGAAAAATCCTGACACTTCATTGTTAAATAAGTTGCTGCTTAAGTACTGGCTTTGACTATTACACTGAAACTTGCCATACCTGTCTGTAAGCAATCTCCCACACCATTTAAAGGTCTCATAGAAAGGGAAACATCACTAGATCCCCTGTTTCCTATTTAAAGAGCAACCCAGTAGTCTACCTGAAGGGTGGTCACTATTGTTGCAGTATTTGCATTGCTGCAATTGTGATGGTATCGTTCTTCTTTAATAGAAAGACCTGAATATCCCAAGCTAGCCCAGTTTTGTTAAGATCTTGTTGAAAACTAAGTAGGGTAGGCCCTATCTCCTATGCCATTCTGCAGGGGCTGTAAGAACTCCTTAAAGGATCCTTTGGAGTCTTGGGTGCGGTTTCTGTGATCTGTTGGTTTGTAATGACAGAGTTCATTTAGAACAGGGGTAGTCAACCTGTGGTCCTCCAGATGTCCATGGATTACAATTCCCATGAGCAAATGCTGGCAGTCCATGAACATCTGGAGGACCACAGGTTGACTACCCCTGATTTAGCAGGTCTCTGCTGGCTGTTTTAAACTTCTTATGTTTGTGTGGTCTTACCAGCCTTGTACCCTGCTTTGTGAGAGAACAAATAGTTACACAAATCAGTGTCTATCTGTGGGGCTTCATGGACCACAGATTGCTGCACAGTTTATAAATATCAGGATTGTTACGGTAAGTATCATCCCTTTGTGGGAGACACTGCTAGCAGTTATGGGGGAAAAGAAGGGTTGTTAAACCGGTGTCTGTATCAACACCATAGTGTGTGTGTGTGTGTGTGTGTGTGTGTGTGTGTGTGTGGGGAAACATTGGAAGAAGTATTTGCACCAGTCAAACTTAGTGGAAAGGCCTTACTTAAAAAAAAAATTGGGACGTGTTATAATTTTGTCTCCAGTTGGAAGGATTTATGGAAATGATTTAAGCCCTGGAGGAGAGTAACTTTCTCTTTTTCAATTAGTTTTTTGAATTAGGACTGCTTTCTGTTTCAGGTCAGAAAAAAATATAAGAAGTTCTTGGGCCTAGCGTGGCTCCTTTGAAGAGAAAGTTTGTGTGTTTTTCCAGCAGTATGGAACTGGGCTCCTTTTATTTATTTATCTGTGCATTTTTCATCTATAGGTCAGATGATAGTAATATTAACAGAGTCTGCATGGTTGCTTGGAACACAATGAGTACAAAATACAACAGCAGATCTTTTGGTGGGCCACACTACTGGTTTTCAGTGGTGTTCTCAATTCAATTCAACATGCTGGTTCTTAGCTGTAAAACCTTGCATGGACTAGGGCCCATGTATCTGAAATACCCACTCTCCCTCTGTCCTCCTGCTCACCAGCTTCAGCTATGCTGACACCTAAACATTTAATTTGTAAGTTCATTTCTGTTCAATCAGGCTTGTTCCTTTTCAGTTGCAGCTGCTGCACTTTGGGATGTATGTGTTGAAAATCTTTCAAAATGGTGCTCTTGAGGGCGTGTGAAGATTAAACACTGGAGGTCTTGTACATTTGCTGATATTTTAATTAGATTTGTCATTAATTAATATGGCAGGCTTTAATTTGGTAGCTGCTTTAAATGTTGGAGAATAAAAATAACGCTACAGCATTGCGTGTCCTGAGGTGTAAGGGTTGTAAGATGTATTAGCAATATGCTCTTATCTTTATTAGGAGCTGTTTATGAAAAATGTCCCTTTCCCAGAATTCTGTACTTGCAGCTGGTTGGAGGGAAAGAAGTCCTGTCCCTTTAATAGAGATTTGATAGGTTATTGCCACAAAAAGCTTCAGCTGCCCATTTCCACAGATGATGATGATTATAATTATTATTTATTATTATATATCCATAAAAGGGACAGGATATTCTCCTTCCCCTGGCTGTTGGAAACCATAAAGAATTCCTATTACTAAAATTCGTACAGGAGGTTGAAGCCAAGGCAGCACTTTAACATCTAATAGGGATCCCTGCCTAATTTCCATCTAGGCCTTCGCCTGGGTCATTCCACCTCCATCCAAGTTGGGCCCAACCAGCTTTATGTTGTATGTATTAACTTTGAACTTGGGAGATTTTAATGGCCAGAGCAATTGCAGGATTGGAAACTGTTTTATTAGTTCAATTTTTAGACTTGATTGTTTTTATTGTATGAACTTTTACTCCTTCACCTTATGGAGAGGGGCGGCATAGAAATCCATCCAATCCAATAAATAAATGAGTTTTTCATTTGCTCAACAGGAACATAGAGTGGTAGAACCCCATAGAGCATACCTGTAATTTGCACCTCTTCCGTTGGAATGATGTTTATGCTTCTCAGTGGTGGAAATCTGTGCATCCCCCTCCCAATTCCTGGATGGCACAGTTCTGGTTCCTGTGCCTCTAGCAGCATGACGATTATATTGATTGAACCAGTGTAATATTATGCATGTGTAATACTTGTCTACCTGACACTAGGGCTGCATCAAGTTTGGTGGGAAAATATCCTATCCCTTGAACACTAAGGTGAAAGTTGGAAGTTGATCTTTTAATGGCATTGAGATGAATAATACCACCTAAAAGAACTGGGCATTTTTGTTATTCAGAAAGATGGTAACCATATCCAACATTTGCATATCTTCAACATCCTTCCTTGAGTCACTTATGAGGGCAGAATATATGTTTAAGAAATAAATATTCCCTAACATAAGACTTTTTTTAGAAAATAGGGATTCTTTAGCTAGCATTATTAAGAGCACAGGATTGCATTTACTGAAGAAGCTGCATGTGCTAACTTATTTTTCCTTTTCTAGACTTACAGTGCAATCCTAAACAGTCTTTCTAAGACCACTGAAGTAATGGAATCAGGAATTCAGGTTTGGGCCTTGAAATCCAATTTCAGGCTGCTTTTTTGTTTGTAGAAATGTCATGACATTCCCACGCTACCTTTCAATTACTACATAGCTCTTATCATACCAATCCCTTTCTGTTGTTTTGCAGTAGCTGAGATATATATGTTAAGAGCATGTTTTCTGTTTCTAGAAAGCTGAGCTGATTGCGATACCTTTTTACACTGCATTTTTGAATTTGAGCTTTGATAAACTTCTAATTTACGTTACTATATTCCTATGACAGGCTATGATGTATTTCCTTGGCCTTGGCAGTGCAGTTAATTTAGATAGGTCTATCAGTGTATGCTTGATTGTGTGCTTTATAAAACTCACAATAATCCTTGAAAACTTATCCTGCAAGTGCTGCTTTTATGTCTTGGTTGAGTATACTTCATACAGCAGATGTCTCTATTATAATAATCACCAGCATATAGCAGGAAGCATATAACATTCACCAGTGTCAAGCTTTGATTGTAAGTGAGGCAAATTGCAAGGCGTATACACTTTGGGTATTATTGCTGTTGTCTGCTGTGTTAAATAGGAATATAAACATAAATATCCTGCTGCTCTTGGCTCATTGATTTGATTATGAGCTCAGCAATTCCAAGCTATATATGTAACTCACCTAAATGTTCAATGGACTGATATTCTTACTATCTACATACATTTCGTGTTACATTCCTTAGTGATCATTTCAAGTACTTTCTTCAGTTAATTGATTGATCGTTGTATACATATTGCTTGAAATAACTAATAATAAGAATGGGCTATACTTCAGGCCCACAAAAATGATGCTGCTGTAACTCAGTATTGATTGCTTACATTCTAGTGCCATTCCCTGTGACTGGCAGGTTAGCTTTCATTGGTTAAAGAGGTCCACTTACCAGCCAATCATAATTTTGGGCTTCAGTCCACCTGAAACATGCATGTCCGGTTCTCTGGTTAGGAGAAGGAGTATGTCTGAAATTAAGCTGGTTGCTGGGATCTATGCTAGAACGTTTAGTTACTATAGAAATGTATAATGTTCTCTGTGGAGGCAGCTGATATTGCTGAATCCCTCCAAGTTGGAGAAAACATGTTTCGTGGCAAGAACTAAGAATAAAAAACTATGTGTGAGTATAAAGGCAGATCCATAGGAAGCTCTCAGTTCTGGCTCCTGGTTGTTAAAATATGGTTGGCAGTACCAGTTAGGGTCAGAGTCTGGGGAAAGGAACAGCTCAGTGGAAAAGATATGGGCATGTTAAATTTGACAAGCTGGCATGGACAGTTTGCCCCTTAAAAGAATATGTAAGGAGCAGTGGAGGACAGAAAAGAAGGTGGCAGAGCAAAAGGGGATATGGTAGCAAAGGCACCAGGGTGGAAATGTATAACAAATTGAGAAAAGAACAAGGAGAAAGGTGCTCATGAGGAGATTGTGGACTGAATGACCAGCTGTGCAATCCTCAAGGGGCAAAGTTATATTCTTCTGAGCCTGTTGATTTCAGTTGACTTTGTGGTCGGCATTTGACTTCATTGGATTCCATGGTCCCCATGCCTACATCTGTGTTGGTTCTCCTTTGTTCTCATTGGTTGTACTTATTACCCTAGGAATCACTATTTCTCTTCAGCTTGGAATAGAGGCTGGTGCTTTCTTTTGGCCAGGCTATGTGTAATAAAGGGGCAATTTGAAAACTTTTCCACATGCGAGGAATGTAGCAGTACAGGCTCCAAAGGAAGGCGGCATATTCCAGCCCCTCCACATGACGTTGCCTACCTCTGGAGGCTTGGTCACAGTTTCCCCCATTTTAACCTGTGACTTCGGGAATCGCAAAACGTGGACACCACCCTAAAATGTGCCTTCCACAGGCAAGCAATCAGCAGGCAACCAGCCAAAAGAACATTTGGAGGGTGAAACGTGCTATAGTCCAGCCAGCTAGGTCCTGCCCTCACACCCACCTGCCTCTTTCACGCTCCTGGGCACATCTGGGAACAACATTGACCTATACGGAGTTTTGGGATGCATTTACAAAACACCATGTCTATGATTCTGTGCATATGCATTGCAACAATTAACTAGTAATTCTGTAAAAAAAAAAATATGGCCATTGTGGGACCTTTAAACCACCCTACCACATATGCCAGGAGGGAATTGGCTGCCTACAGTGATTGACAGGCCAATGTGAGGCATTTCTAAGGTGCCTTGCTCTCTTTTCTGCCTTTTCCACCACTACTGAGGAGTGTTAAACACGCAGAAAGGTGGCTGGAAAAGGCAAGATGGCTTGAAGGTGGTGAGGGCCGGTGAGGTGTGATATACTATCACGCATTTGAGTTCAGGATATATGCCGCTATTTTGACCAAGCCCTGAGTTTAACCTCTGAGCATGCAAACAATGTAAACCCATCTTTCAGGTTTCAGAATGGCAAACATTTACACAAATATCTGGTGTGTTGTCACCTGTGCACCCTGTGGAGAACCTTTAGTCAGGATTACTGTGAATAAGCTTTCAGTCCTGTTTGTTGATGGATCTGACACTCAGCAGTATAGACATCTTAGTATTATCTCTTTTTACCATGCTCTGCCCTGTCATTGGTTTTAATTTAGGCTTTTTTAATCTTTCTTTGCAGGCTGGGCTGGGGATTTGCTAGGGCTCTAGTTCAGTTGATGACAGAAATAGGGATCACAATTAGTGATTGCAGTGTAGGTAAAGCAGTTATTATAAATACATTGTGTTTGACCACCTTGAAACATCATTTCAAAGACTTATCAGACCAGAATGTCAGGGTTTTAATGGATGTGTACTGAGATAGAAAAGTCCCTTGGACTTTTCACAGGCCTTGAACTGAAGAACTCATGGTGACAGTGAAGGCATCTCAGACACTTGTTAGTGATGGCATGGAGGAGAGTGAATATTCCTGAAGACCATTCTGGGATTTGGAGTTAGGATGGACTTGTCCAGGTGTTCAGAGATCCTTACATAGAGGACACCTGACTCCAACTTAGTTACTATCCACACTGTGTTAGAGTTCAAAGGATAATTATTTTGTAGATTCCTCAAATTCAATAAAGTTGTGACCTCTTTATCATCCAAGAACTTGTTTCGGTTCCCTTTATTCAGTACCTATTTGCAGTGCACACATCAGCAGGTATAAACTAGATTCCAATTAGGGATGATTAAAAGTCACATGATCCCCTTTGGGATCACAGAAGTCTGACCCATTTTAAGCTTGATTAAATCTGCATATTCAGAACTTTTTCTGTCTTCCTTTCTGTCTCTTGAGGATTAAAGCTGTTCTACTACTTAGCTTTACAGTAGTGGATTCTAGCTTTCCACCTTTTGAAGTCTAGGTGAAGTCATGCTAACTGCCGTTGTACCTAAACTTCTGTGCTGTTGTAGAGATATGAAGCTGTAGGTTGTTGAAGAGCACATTTCAGATCATTGGATAACTGTTAGCAAATAATGACTGATTTTCTACAAACTTTTTCTGTCATCTGCCAATTTAGAAGTCAAAAACTTAATCACACTAAGCCATCAAAGCACATTTTCAATAATCACCTGCTAGCTTTGAATACTAGTCAACTGTTTAATGGGGGTGAACCCACATTTCATATAGAAGGAAACATGTTTCATATTAATAGTTAAGTGACCTCTTATCTTATATGAGTGTTGTTGTTTAATTGTGCAGCTACATAATGCCCTCTACTGCACACATAAGCAAGGAAAGGAGTAAGAATCTCATAGTAGGAAAGAAAACACATTAGCATCTGTTCCTGTTTTTTTTTTAGGATTAACAAGATTTCAGATCAAATTGTGATGTATGCAAGGATTTTTTTAACATTTTTATAGATACAAGAGATTGGTAATTTCAACATGCAAATCACTATGAATTACAATATTTTTCATTATTTTTAGCATATCTGAATGGCCACTCATTTTTTTTCTTAGTAGTTTTTCTATCCAGGAAAATTTTGTTCTGCTTTCTAATTAACTAGACACAGTTATTCAGTTTATTTTTAAAACATTTGTTTTGCTTTTGTTTTTAATTTGGAACACACAAAGCCAATTTTTGTGATTATATGTGATGCTTGAGTTCGCATGGATATGTGGCTGCAATTTCATTTCCACTAGAGGGGAGTATTGGACTAGAGGGCTCATATATCCATTTCCTCCCCTCCATTTTCTGCCTTTCAGGCTTAACTACATGTTACACATTAGAGCCCCTAAACTCTTTTTTTCTTTAGAAAAGCAACTTTTCAAGAGTGTGATTGAATGCTTTTCTGACACTTTTTGTGTGTATGTCATTTTATGTGTATATTGGCCTCTTCAGAAGCTCAGTGACTACTTGCTATGGCAGCTACACTATGGTGAAGTGGTTAGAGCATTGACCTAGTACTGATAGGCCCATGTTTAAATCCCTACTCAGTGAATGTTCCAGTCACACACTCTTAGCATAACCTGCTTTATCATGAGAATGAAACAAGTGAGAGAACCATAAATGCCACTGAGGAAAGGTTGGACAAAATTGTGGCAGACAAATTGGCTTGTGGCAATCCTAAAAATATGCCATAGGGCAGTGGTCCCCAACCTTTTTATCACCGGGGACCGGTCAATGCCTGACAATTTTACTGAGGCCGGGGGGGGGGTAGTCTTTTGCCGAGGGATGTCATTGCTGCTGCCTGAGCCCCTGCTCCACTTGCTTTCCTGCCGGCGCCCCTGACTTCCCGCTGCCCACTGGAGGGCGCTGCCAGCAGCAGCTGCGCAGTGCCATACCGAGGGGGAACCCCAGCTATGGCGGCCGTCTGAGAGCACCAAAGGTGAGCCGGCAGCAGAGTGGCAGGGCAGCTCCCGAGGCAGCAGCCGGGGAGGAGGACGAAGAGGAGAGCGGCCCAGTACTGATCCACGGACCGGGACTGGTCTCTGGACCTGGGGCTGGGGACTGCTGCCATAGGGCACGGTTTAAGAATTGCTTCTCTCTATAGGAAATAGCCCAGTATTTGTTGTTGCAACATTTTCTTCCTTTGCTAATTTAAACATGGTGTCCATAGCTTTGTTCTGGTTCCCACCCGAAGTTAATAGTTAGGCATGAGTTACGGGGTCTCTATTTCTATATGTATTTTGCCTGATTTGTTTTGTAACTAGAACATGTATTAACAAAGGGGATTCAGCCTCCTCCAACCCTGTACCATTTTTCTTATTTGAAATGGTCTGGAGGGGCTATTAGGCTCTTTGGAGAAACCCACAAATATGCAAAGGGTTTCCCAAGTGGGCCAAGTAATATTCCATAGACCAGTGGTCCCCAACCTTTTTATCACTGGGGACTGGTCAACACTTTACAATGTTACTGAGGCCCGGGGGGTAGTCTTTTCCCAAGGGACGCCACCGCCTGAGCCCCTGCTCCATTTGCTTTCCTGCTGGCACCCCTGCCAGCAGCAGCTGCGCAGTGCTACGCCGAGGGGGAGCCCCAGCCATGGTGCCCGCTGGAGAGCACCAAAGGTGAGCCGGTGGTAGAGTGGCAGGGCAGGTGCTGAGGCAGCAGCTGGAGAGGAGGACGAGGAGGAGCTGCGGCCCGGTACCGACTGATCCACGGACCGGCACTGGTCCACGGACTGGGCGTTGGGGACCACTGCCATAGACCCATTCCTGGTCAGACTAAATTGCCTTCTTCATGTATGACATAGTCATGATCTGAATTCGGTGCCACATGAAAAGGAATTGAGAGGAACCTGCAACTTAGACCTGTTACACAGGTCTATGATGGGGCCTTGGAACCAGTCTATGTATTCCATAATGTACAAATGATTCATTAGACCCTTGAACCTATGTTGCATTTTTAACCATTCTTGTCAGTGCTGGTTTTTTAGTGGCTAAAGTGGGCTGCAGGTGTCAAGATAGCAAGCTGTCTATCACTTCTGCCTGAAATTTCTGTCCTCTCCAACAGCTGTGCATTGTCATCAGACGACTGAATTTCTTTTGTTTGTTTGTATTTCTGTGACCCTGGTCTTTGTTTGCATTGACTGGTTTTCCCTCTTTTTCTTTAAATTTAGTGATTAACCCCCCTATACATCTGTGTGTTTCCCATCTCTATCCTTATTTCTTCCCTATAAGGGAGTTCCAACTGATAGGTTGGGGATGGGGTTCAGGAATACTTGGACTCCACATGGACACAGATAACATCAGAGTCAGCCAAGAAGATGACTATTTGCTGGTCAGGTCAACCTTACATTTCATGAGCGTTTTATTTTGTTTTTCTTTTCCTTTTCCTGCCACTATAAATCTGCAAGCTCTTAGTTCATTCTCCCCTGGTTCTAGGACTCCATCCTTGATGGGTGGTTCTCACCGCTGGTGCTAGGGAGGCAGGCCTTAAATTTACTTCCTCTTCCTGTCTCCCTGGTAGAACCGCCCTCATCTTCAGTTTTTCTCCTGCCTGCAGGGAGTGCGGTTGTGTGAGCATTAGCTCTTCACCTTTTTTTTATAGAAGCTAGATTAAGACTGTTAGTTGGAATTTCTATACTAAAATCCTTCTATTTCTTTTCCTCTGTATCTTTCCCTCCCAGTTCATAGTTAATGTTGCCAGGTTAGAGTTTAAAGTTTAAAAGTTAGATTAATAGGAAATTTACTTACTGTTCAGAATGGCAACAAGTGTTTTTCAAGATGATTATTTGTTGGAGTCTGATCTCCCAGGCACGCATGGAGCTGCCGGTGGAGCTACGGGCCCGGCAGATTGCGTTCCATCGGGAACCTTACTGACCGTGGCAGCCCAGCAGCAGCCCGATATGCCTAGGAAGGCTATTTGCAAACCAGCCAAAAGGCTGCGTGGAGAGAAGTGTGAACGGGCTAGCAGAGGCGTTCTGCCTAAACAAACAAGCTCCGGAGGCAATTCTGACTGCGTCATGATTAGCTCTGCAGGGAGCTTTGGCCTTGAGGGCAGCCATGTGCCGAGCTCTGAGTTGCACGTGGGGGAAGGAGTCCCCCTAGTGGCTGAATGCCAAAATGACTGCACGAGCTCTATAATACAAGGTGAATCCCAAACCTCTGTTGGCTCTCTGGGACACCCATGGCCTGGCACTTCTTCTGGAGACAGACCTGCAAATGTGAGTGAAGGGCTGCCTGCTGGCATGTCCTCTGAAATGTTCAATTTTATGAAGTGTATGTTAAGAAACGAAATGAATTCGTTTTATCAGCAGAGGTCTGCTTTAAATGTGCCTTCTTTACCGCCTAGGATGCTGCATCCTCCTGTTCAATATTATTCCCCATCGCATTCTGTTCACTATGAGCAGGTTCCTCAGTCCATTCCCACCAAGGCGGCTAGAAAGATATGCCATAATTTACCTATGTCCTCAGGATCGTCTGTGAGCGATCCAGAAGGTGAGTTTTTGATGGATGAAGAACAGGGGACACAGGCGATGGAGGAAGATATTCAGGTCCCTGAGTCAACTCAGAGATTTTGTAAAGAGGAGGATTTTCAAGATTTATTACAGAAATGTATTGTGGCTTTAGCCCTTATTACAGAAATGTATTGTGGCTTTAGCCCTTATTCAGCCAGAGGCAGCTGAGGCACCGCCAGAAAAAGATATGAAGCCTAGAGTGAAAGGTAAGGAAGAATTTTTTCCTCCTGTGGAGGTCGTACAAAAGGTGTTTCCTATGCTTGAGTTTTTTGAAAAAAAAAAAAAAAAAAAAGATTAAGGCAGAATGGCAAAAACCTATGGCTAACAAGCAATTTCTGGCATTTATATATATATATATATATATATAAAAAAAAAAAAAAATTACAAACTCTCAGACTATGTGGAAGAGTTTTACAGACATTTCTGGTCGATGCACCAGTCACGGCCTTGCAGTCACAGGGTCTGGTTTCTCAGAAGGGTGAGGGTCACCTTAGAGACCAGATGGATAAAAAGGAGATTTTTCTCTCAAAAAGGCACATGAGGCTGTAGCTATGGCCATTAGAGCCTCGTCCACAGCTTCCATAACGGCTAGGGCTTCGATAGTCTGGACTGGAAAGCTGGTAAGATTAATTCCTGAAGCAGACAAGAAGTCTACTGAAGGTGTATCATGACTGTTAAAGGCAGTTTGTTATTTAGCAGATACTACTTTGGATGCAGTTATTCTTGCAGCCAGGGGACTTGCGTCCTTGGCAGCTGCTAGGCGTGGTCTTTGGCTGAGGGCCTGGCCTGCAGACAATCATTCCAAATCCATTGTTATTGCCTACCCCTTTCAGGGAGATAAATTGTTCGGGGATGCATTGAATAGAATTTTGATCGAAACCCGAGATAAAAAGCAAATGATGCCAAAGTTTGTTAGACGTGGTAATGATAGAAAGTTTCAAGGCTTTTCTTTCAGATCACAGAACACCCTACCAAGATTTCGGGAGAACAGGAGAGGATCCTGGGGGAATAGTCGATATTCCCTTCGTAGGGGACGTTACTCCCGATATAGCAGACAAGGCTTCAACAGACAGGAGAAGCCGGACAGGGACTCCTCCCAGAATAAAGCATGACTCCCTAGAAGACAGGGAGATTCCGGTAGGGGGTCGTTTATCATTGTTCCCTTACAGATGGTTGAAGCGCAGTCCGTCTAATGGGCTGCAGAGATAGTTCAGGTTGGTTACAAAATAGAATTTTTTGCAATTCACCCCAACAGGTGTCTGGTGTCCCCATTAAGCGCAAATCGGCTCAAGAGAGATGCTCTGCTAAAAGCAGTCCAACATCTACTAAACATAAGAGCAATAGAAATAGTTCCTGCAGAGGAACAGAGAAAATTCTGTTTACAGTGCCAAAATCAAACGGGGATTGGCGTCCAATTCCATTTGTGGCATTACGCCAGTCAGGCGTGTTAATACATCATTTTCGGACGACCTCTTGATCCGAGCGTCATCAGCTCAGGAATCAACATCACACACAGAGAGAGTGATTACCACTCTGAAGGAATTCGGATTTCTAGTCAATCTAGAAGAGAGTTCCATGGTTCCTACCCAGTGCTTGGAGCATCTGGGAGTTTTGTTGAACACGGAAAAAAAAAAAAAAAAAAAAAAAAAAGAAAAAAAAAAAAAGAAAAAAGAAAAAAGGAAAATTGGTTTTGCCAAACAAAAAGATCAAAAAGACCAGAGATCTGGTGGGGGCTGTGATACGAGAAAAATCAACTTCACTTATGACACTGGCAAAACTCATGGGAGTTCTGGTAGAAACACGGAAGCATTACAATGGGGGCATTTCCACCTGCGTCCTTTACAGTCCCTTCTAAGGCCATTTCAGGAGAAAATAACAGCCAAGTCAAACATCAGAATCAGGTTGACTCCTGCCGTAAGGAACAGCCTCTTGTGGTGGCTGAAGCCGGTGAATCTTGGTCAGGGACGCTTTTTCGTGAACAAGAATTAGTCCTATTCACAGATGCCAGTCTGTCGGGGTGGGGAGCCACTCTGGAGACTAGGCATGTTCTAGGGAAATGGTCAGCACAAGAGAGGGAGTTTCCAATAAACCTATTGGAAATCAGAGCAATTCGACTGGCCTTGGTACACTTCCAAATCAAATTACAGCAAAAGCATGTCCTGGTAAGAACGGACAATGTTGCAGCCAAGGCTTATTTAAACAAGCAAGGGGGGACGAAATCTCCCTCAATTCACAAGGAAGCGTCACTGATTTTACAATGGGCAGAGAAGACTCTTCTGTCCCTGAGAGCAGAACATATCAAAGGGATCCTGAATGTACAGGCCGACTGGCTCAGTAGACAGGAGATTTCCGAAGACAGAATGGTCCTTGAATTGGGGTGTATTCAAAATGATTGTGGATCACTTTGGCAATCCAGTGGTAGATCTATTTGCCAGTCAGGAGAATGCGCTCTTACCTCGGTTTTTCACCAGGTTTGCTCAACTCAGAGCAGAACAGATAGATGCCCTGATGGCTCAATGGCCGCAGGGTCTGTTATATGCATTTCCTCCAGTCCCAATCATTCCCAAGGTACTCAGAAGGGTCAGACAGCAAGGGGCACAGGTAATCCTGGTGGCTCCTTATTGGCCACGCAGACCATGGTTCGCAACAATCCTGCGTCTAGCGGTGGGGAAACACCTGTCATTACCGGTAATACCAGATCTCTTGACACAGGGGCCAGTTTGGCATTACGAGCCAGGCTGGCTACAGCTGACCGCGCGGAGACTGAACGGTCAGCTCTGCTAAAATGCAGCCTTAGTGAAAAGGTGACTAGCACCATACTGGCGGCCAGAAAACCTTCTACTGTTAGGATATATAATTATTCTTGGAAGGTATTTGTCAGGTGGTGCAGACAAAAAAAAAAAAAAAAAAAAGGACCCTTTAAAGACTGGGTTATGGGTCATCTTGGAATTTTTACAAGGATTGGATAAGGGTTTGAAACCATCCACATTACGTAGACAGGTGGCAGCCTTGGCGACAGTTATTCCAAAGGTTCAAGGGTTTCCCTTAGCCAAGCATCCTCACGTTACTAGGTTTCTGAGGGGAGCCACGGTAGTTTCTCCCCCAGCCGTGCATCGTTTCCCAACTTGGAGCCTGAGTGTGGTACTATCAGCGTTGCTGAGACAACCTTTTGAACCTTTACAGGATATTTCATTGAGACATTTGCGACTCAAGGTTATTTTCTTAGTTGCAGTAACGTTTGCTAGACGAATTTCAGAATTAGGAGCTTTATCCATTAGGAAAGATCTTTGGGTGTTCTACAAAGATAAGGTGGTTTTGTGGACAGATCCTATATTTAGGCCCAAGGTGGAATCTAGATTCCACAGGTTGCGGGAAATCAATTTGCCTACATTCTTTCCTGACCCTAAACATCCTAAAGAAGTTTTGTGGCATAGATTAGATGTACGAAGGGCCCTCAAGGCATTCCTTATATGTACAGAGCCATTTAGGAGATCAGAGTCAATGTTCATAAGCATTTCTCCGCCTAATAAAGGGGAAAGGATGTCTACTGTGGCTATTGGAACGTGTCTCAGGGATTGTATTGCTGAAACATACAGTTCATTGGGTAGGCCTGTGCCCTCTGGCATTACAGCGCATTCAGTTAGGGGGGCTGCAACAAATGCTGCCATGATAAATTCTGCCTCTGTAGAACAGATCTGCAAGGCGGCTACCTGGTCTTCAATTTCCACCTTTATTAGGCACTATAAGCTTAGTATTCAATACAATACAATACGTTTATTGGCATAAAGCAGATTAGGAGGCTATACAAAGATAGTCAAGATGCATCGGACAGTTTAAGTTTAAAAGACTGAGGACAGAAATTTAGCCATATAAGCTTAGTGATTACAGTGCAGCGGAGGCTGCCTTTGGCAGAAGTGTTCTTTTACAAGGCTTAGATTCAGACGACACAATCCCGCCCGGGACAAAGTAAGCTCTTGCATATCCCATCAAGGATGGAGTCCTAGAACCAGGGGAGAATGCCCATTGGCACTTACCGTGAAGGGTACTTCTCCCTGGGTTCTAGGACTCCATCCAGCCCTCCCTGGGCGTCGTCTGAAATTTAGTCCAGTTATAGTCATTATGGGACAGGAAAAGGGGGAATATTGGAATTTAGTTGTTCGGAACTGTTTTTTCTGCTTCCTCTTCCACTATTTCATGTTCTTATTATAAAAAAAAAAAGAAAAAAAAAGAAAGAAAGAAAAGAAAAATTATTACAGAGTTATGGTTACGGTAGTTTGGAGTATTGTTTCTCTGAGCTTTGGAAGGATCACAACTGAAGATGAGGGCGGTTCTACCAGGGAGACAGGAAGAGGAAGTAAATTTAAGGCCTGCCTCCCTAGCACCAGCGGTGAGAACCACCCATCAAGGATGGAGTCCTAGAACCCAGGGAGAAGTACCCTTCACGGTAAGTGCCAATGGGCATTTCTAAAGATCTGTCTTGGAACTGTATTTTGGAAGGCTGGCAGACTTCCAGGAACATTTGATCTCTCTGTTTAGAAAGTTTTGGAAAGTTTATGGATTGTGGACTTCAGACTGAGTTGTAGGGGAGTTTTTATTCCCCCATCCACCCCCTTTCCCCCCAAATCCCCTTTCCCTATTAATTCTCACCTCCACTCCTTCCTTATCACATTTACATTTAATAAATATAAAATGTTGATAACATTTTTAGTTACAGAACAGCTGCGGAATTAGTGGTTACAGATTTTGTCTGTTGGGGCACAAAGTTTTAAGTTTGCAAACGGGTGGCTGGCAAATTTCTCAAATGGGAATCCTTCAGAATTGCTTACTACTGGTGCCTGATTCATTTCCTGGTTATTTGCTACTCGTTTGGGTTGAGCTTTCTTTTACACTCTTTGTCCCACTTGTCTTTTCATATGTTCTGGTTCACTGCTGTAATATAGTGACTCCTCACTTTGCTTTGTCAGTTATCTATGGTTTGACTTTCTTGAAGACTTAGCATCACTCAGAGTAAATTCATTTCATTCAACTGAAAACAGTTTGGCTGATTAGATTCTCAGGCTTCTCTGGCACATATGCAGTTTTCTGTTATTGCTATCTATGGTTTGGCTTTTTTGAAGACTTATTATCACCCAAAGCATGCTCACTGTATTCCACTTTGGCTGATTAGACTTAGTGTAATCTGGCACATATGCAGTTTTCTTTTACTCTTATTCACAAATTAAAAATTATAGGGTGCATTAATTCAAATAATTTTATAGGAGTAATGGTGTTGATGTCATGGTAAATAAAGGGACTCAAACTCATTTTATTTAAAATTATGATAATTATTATATTTTGGGATTGGGATGATCAAGGACAAAGACACCTGAAATGTACTAGTTGTGATAAAAAGAATTGGTGAGGTGGGCTTTTTGTTTGTTATGTCACTAGTAATTGTAGAAGCAGTAATCAAATGCATCTAAGAATGAGTAGTATATTTTGACTGACTTCAATGTATTCTCAAGTCAAGTGATAAAGCACAGGCCTGGAATCTTGCAAAGGTCAAACTAATTTTCAGTTGTATGACAATAGGTAATTTTGCTGGCATTGGTAAGATGATTGCAAAGCCTGTCTGGATTTCTTCCTTTACTTCCAAGCTTTATTTGATGGTAATTTAGAAGACTTCAAACATCATTTTGCCATTTAATTTAGTTTTGTAGAGTTTTTTGAGCTGTAGATACTTGAAGCTTAGAATTATTTTTTGATTGTTTTCTTTTATCGCAGAATATACTGTAGTCCATAATGTTAGCTGAAATATTAATTATTCATGGCCAAGTTGGATAGTAAAGAAAACATCAGGACATTTTGGCTACTGTTTCCTGTCATCTAGCATTTTATCTACCACATGTCCCTAAAAAATCATGCTTTTGTTCATATATACCACTTATTGTAATTGGATAAGCTTAAGTATCGCTCAGAACACACAGATTCAAGGGAATGCTACTTCATTGGCAGTAGCATGAATGACCTGTCATGCCTTATTTTGGAGGGCGGGGGGGTTTCAGTTTTGTTTATAAAGTAAATTGTGAAGAAGTTGCCAATTTTCTTTGTTTTAGATTGAGGGAAATCAATAGTATTATAAACAGATGTTATTTCTTCGGTGCTTTTACTAAATTCCCTCCTGTAGCAATATAAAATACAACTTACTGTGAAGACCACCATACTCAAGGAAACAATGCCAGTTTCCTACTTTGGGCTCTCTCAAAGTTCATGATATGTCATGCAGTAGGAATTCTAGTGAAATTCCATGCAGCCTAAAGGGATAAAGAGAACCAGTGAAATGTAGTGGTTAAAGGATAAGACTGGGACTATTTTTCTAAATAAATAGTTAAAATTTGATTTTGTTTTCTGCATGTTTATTTCTGGGAGTCTCTGCTTCTTCATGGTGAAGTGCTTCTCCAAATTTGGGATCTTAGTATACATAGGCACTGGTCCCTTAATATAATTTTATATCATAATACCCATGTATGCACGTGCATGTGTTTGGTAACACTCTTTCACCTGTTTTGACTGAAAGCTAATTGTGTTTACATCTGTTTTTAACTGTTCTTGGAAGTATCTGTAGCAGGCTTTCTTTAGCAGGATTTTGTGAAACCCTGGGGTTTCTTGATGGCCCTGAAATGGGTTTCCCAAATGGGAGGAAGTTAATTAATTTTAATATATTTTAAACAATTTATTAAACATTGATTAGGTGATATGACCATATGTTGACCCACCCCCTTCAAAAACGACCAGTGATTGGCCTGGAGGGGGTGGGAAGGGGGAGGGTCCCTGGGTCGGCACATACACAGCTATGTTTTCCAACCATATTCTTCATGATCACACCACTTCTGGGGTTTCTCAAAGCCTGAAGAATGCTTCAGGGGTTTCTCAGTGGTAAGAAATGTTGAGAAAGGTTGATCTATTGGAATTAAAATAAGTATTTTGCATTTAGGGTAAGGTGAAAAAAATGAAATGTGGGGAAAATGAAGTCATTATAAATGGTCCTGGTTTGCTGTTTTCTGCTTTATTTGGGGTATTACATAGGTTGTCTGATATTATTGTTTTTGTCTTTCAAGCCTCATCCAGGTAGTAAAATTAAAGTACAGTATAGTCTCCAGTAGGGTGACTTTATAAAGAATGAGTTGCTGCGTTATGATGTCACAATAAACTGGGTTGTAAATCACAGCTTTTTACACAGATCCTCTTTAGTCAGATATACATAATGTAAAACTGCCTCATTCTGAGTCACACCATTGTGGGGTCTTTAAAGGTTAGTATTGCCTACTCTGACTTAACGGCTCTCCAGACAGGTTGAATCTTGCATGTAACATACTGCTTGATCCATTTCTAACTGATGTTGGCAACTGAACCTGGGACCTTATACTTGCAAAGCAAATCCTCTGCGCCTGATCCATGGCACTATAGTTGCAATGCTTTTGGCTTCTTTCACCATGCAGAATCCTTTGAAACTATCCCAGTCTTCCTTATGCTCAGGTTTCTGGCCAAACCTTCCCATACTTATCAGACAGACAGACAGATATTCTTATTTGTCAGTCATAGTAAATAGGCAGGGCTGGGGAAACAAATCTAGAAGTTCAGTTTTCTCCAGATTTAAGTATCTGCCTTTCATTTGCTCTACCAGTTTAGTGGCTTCACTGAATTCCTGCAGTGTCATGCTGGAAGAATTTTTGAAGCCACCGCTTTCAACCACTACACCAACCTCACCAAGGAGTGAAGTTATGCATAATTCTAATGTTAACTCTCTAACTTTTCAGGCAGAAGCTCTGATTAACACAATGCATTTTAAAACGAGCATTCATTTTTTTGTTATTGTTGTGTACAAGTACCTTACAATCAGTAATTCTGTGAAGATCTTTGTGCTGTGGTGATGGCTGCTCCCAAAGGAACTCTGGAAAAATTTGCACAGCCAATCAAATCTCAATGGCCAGGTGCTGGCCAAAAGCACCTCCTTTCACTGCCCACTGTCTAAAAACACTTGGTGGGTATCAGAAAAGGTGTCAGAAGGTGCCATGGCACCCATGATCAACACCCTGGGGAATTTCTATAATAATTCTCCAAATGGGAATATTAGGTGCAGTAGAGGAAGGCAGTATAATGAGACCAACTGCTGATATGTTTGGGGGAACTTCTTACATAATACTGCTTAAATTTATTGAAATAAAAGAACCTGAAATTCAGTTGATGAAGGCTAAACATGATCTTGGCTGTGAAAGTTGGACCATAAGGACGGCCGAGCGTCAAAGAATTGAGGCTTTTGAACTCTGGTGCTGGAGAAGGCTCTTGTGAGTCCCTTGGACTGCAAGGCGAACAAACTGGTCAGTCCTAGAGGAGATCAGCCCTGACTGCTCTTTAGAAGGCCAGATCCTGAAGATGAAACTCAAATATTTTGGCCACCTCATGAGAAGGAAGGACTCCCTGGAGAAGAGCCTAATGCTGGGAGCGATTGAGGGCAAAAAAAGAAGGGGACGACAGAGAATGAGGTGGCCGGATGGAGTCACTGAAGCAATTGGTGTGAGCTCCAGGGAATGGTAGAGGACAGGAAGGCCTGGAGGATCATTGTCCATGGAGTCACGATGGGTTGGACATGACTTCACAACAACAACAAAATATGATCTTGAAATAATGGAATATTGAGAACAGCTCCGAAGTTCTCAGAAGGCATTGAACCTGTCTCCGTCTTTCAGTGTTTATTGGAATAATGTCACTTGGTTGTTGTTTCTTTAATTTAGGGTTCCACGCTGTACATAGTATTTTATTACAGTAACTGCTCCTCCCTGCCCCCAATCTTTAACTCCTTTCAGTGCAAAATTCTGGCTATGAACCTAAGAGATTTCTTAATATTTTGGGATAAAATGATTAACCAATAATATTTTCCTGATCATATGAAGGGCCTTGTGGGGTATTCCTCTGTTGTCAAGCCTTGTGAATTGCTTTGATCCAGGCTACTTCTGTTGTAGTTGCTACTTGTGTTGCTGCATTTGCTGAGTCAATTTTCAGAGAAAATACGTTCACATTACCTGGTCACATGTTCCTTGTTAGTGAAACATATCAGGGAAAGTACAGTTTGTGGGCTATACTGGAAATCATTTGCTAGGTAACTGTTTAGCTACTTATTATCAGGAATTCTTTACTGTGGATATTCTGGACTTTTGGGTTAAATGTAGCTTCATCCATCACTGTTGTAGAACCCTAGTAATCAAAGTGTGCTGCAAGGAAAGATAACTCATGCAACAAATTAAGAAATTCCAAGCTTCATTTGTTTAGTTAAAAAGAACTTGAAGAGGTACATAATATTATATGAAACTAATACTATGCTGTGTTCAGGAAAATAATTTTTCTGGAATAATATGCAATAATAAGTAGCTGACCTTGAAAGTGTGTTTATGCTGCTTATTTCAAAGTCATTTCTGGGAGCAAATGGTACTTATGACCCCTCTAAGGGTTTTTTCTTAACTTCTTGTAGTCTACCCATGGAAACTAAAATCTTTACAAAGCTTTACAGTCGGGCTTTTAACAATAAATATTAGATCTGTTTAATCTAGATAAAGATGCAGTGCTCTTTTCCATAAAGACAACTGGTTCTGTGCTAATAGGCAGATATTGCAAAGGTGATAATGTTTGCAAATTTCCATCTCATATACTAAATTTTATACAGAAACTCATGTGCAATTCAGAAGGAATAAACAGTTTTGTGTTTTTATCTCCAGGAAAATCTTCATTCTTTGTAGAATTTAACACAGTGTTGACTCTTCCTTGCGTCTCTTATTGAACTTCTAGCAGTGTGTGGTACTGCTATCCTTACGGGCAGCGTGGTGTGTGTGACATGCCTTGTACCTTCATTCTAATAAAAGAAAATAACTCTAGAATAACAGAAACAAAATGGAATCCAATTAATAACATCCTCTGAATGAGATTTGTGATGTGAGGAGTTAGTTATACATCTTGGAGGAATCAGAACTAGTGTTAGGTTAGTTACAAAGATGAATATGAGGACCTAGTAAAAAGAAATAGAGTGCAGTTATTAGCCTAAAAGGACAGAAGTACAATATATGTACTTGTCTTTGGTTTCCTTGATGATATACAACCAAAACTGTCTGGCTCTCTACTGCTTTTATTTTTTATTTTATTATTTGTTAACTGCACACTCTTACAACAGTAAAATGACATTAAAACCATATATAAAAACAACATAATAGTCCCACTGTAGTCCCCTATAACTCAGCACCTCCAGAGGGTAGGTGGATATGGAAGAAAAGGAAGAGGGGCCCCAAGATCTTCTTAAACTATAAGCAGAATAAAGAATCTTAAGGCTATGCAAAAGTAAAATGAAGCATCTGGTGAAATTACTGATATATACTCAGAGAGCTTGAAGAAACGGGCAGAAAAGAAAAGTGAAGAGCCTTTCAGGGCAATGGAAATCTGCATGAGAGGCATATTTGACAATGGCGCTATATGGGTTCATAGGAGTACTGATATGAAGAACATCTGACATGTTAAAATGCGGACTGCAATGTTTATATGTTTTAGCATGTGCCACATGATTGAATGACGATACATCATCAGTTTGCAAGTGGCAGGATCCAAAATGGAGGTACCCTGTGAGGGGTAGTCCCGTAGCATCAACACTGTGATGAGGTGCAGACTTACATAGATGACCTCTGACATACTGGCAACTATGTATCGTAGCTTCTATATGAACTGACATTGGTTTATGATTTAACAGTGTCTATCCTCTGTACATGCAGCTGAGATAGATGAAGAATGCTGAATGTGAATTTGTGCATGCTATAAGAATAGGAGGACAACATTATAAGTGTGGTGGGAATTTAGTAATTGAAGGCAATGGTAGTTACTCTGAGCTGCTTTACAAAGAGTATGGCTCCTGTTACTGAGTTTCTTGCAAGCACTTTCCACTTTTATACACTACCATGAATGTGTCTGACCATTCTCAGGCTTTTACTTGCAAGGAGAAGATGACACTAGATTGTACTACAGGTGACGGTGGAAGAATGTGTAAATATGATATAATTAAAATAAATGAACTTGCTTAGGAAGGGAGGCAAAAAGGTTACGACTGAAATGAAAGAAAGGTTAGCCATGCAGCTTTATTATACCTGGCCTAAAGATCAAGCGAATTAAGTTGTGTAGGTCTTTGATACACTAATAGCAGTTTTAGCAGTATTAATGTAATTAAGGGAATTATGGGGTTTTATTGTGCTTTTATCCTTTTATTGTTGTAAACCGCCGTGAGCCCAACTGGGAATGGCAGTATAGAAATCTAAGTATAAATATAAATAATACTATTTTCTGCTCAGTGGGAGGATGGAGAGAGAGGGGAGAAATATAGGTAAAGCACTGTGAGAGTACACATGCACAAACTATTTGCAGTTGTCCATTGAAGCACAGTGCCAGCTGTCAAAATGTGAATAGCTGGAGACCAACACTGTGGACCTTTCCCAGCCTCATCAGGAAGACTAAAATTCCTAAGTAAATACATGTTTTCGCCATTGTTATAAAGATGGAGGATGGGAACAACAATGGGATTGTGTAGGGAATTAGCAAATCAATCTAAAACATTTTTGGGAAAACATTGTTTTTGAGAGCATTGCTTCTGCTTTGTGAACTACACGTGAACCGAAGTGAAGAGTGATAAGGCATCCCTGCCAGCACAGAATTTGACTCTATCTGCTTTGAGTCCTACTGTTGTTCTTCCTTTATTTGTCATGTTTATGATTGTACCTTGTGAAGTGTTTTATCAGGTAGATCCTAGCATAGGTGAATGCAGAAATTTGGATTCACAGGGTCAGAATTTCCAGGGCTAAGATAGCACAGTGGTATGTGGAGATGCTTGGGATGGCAGTGTTTTGTGTCATCAGAGTTTAGTAAACATAAACAGATTACACACATTTGCTTGATAAAAATATGACATCTGTCATACTAGTGCCTAGAGTGCATTTTAATTTAGACATTAAAAGTTGCAAAATTTCTGTTTTGTTTGTTTTTAGTACTGGCTAATACTCACAAGGACTGCACTGACAATATGTCCTATATTCAATGACTTTTCCTTTGTTGTCACTCATTGCCATGTCACTCATTTCCTTCCTTTTCACGCAATATAATTGTGTATTCTATGTACAGATATGATCCATCCTTCAGCTGTCAATGTCTTGGCAGAGGTTTCAGGTTATTTTCTGTGCAGCTCTAAGAAAATGAAGGAGAAGGTTAAACCAATTTTTGTGCCAAAAACCAAAGGTCTTTATAATTCAGAACAATTTACCCACAACTCCTTTGCTGAATTTGTAAAATATTTGGTGTATTAACTTTTAAATCCTGATAAATAGTTGTAGGAGCTTCATTGAAGTGCTGAAAATATAACTTTGTATATAAAGCAAACTATGAATATTTTTCAACGTTTTTAGCATTTCAATTCTGTTTCACACTTGTATATCTTAGGGTTTTTTTCAAGGGCTAAACCTTGAAGTATGAAAAAGTGAGCAAACAGGTATACTTATCAGGAAGCCAGATTGGATGCAGCTCCATGTTGGCTGTAAATTTAAGTTTTCTACAATGTACTATGTCAACTGGCCTATAGTTTACTGCTGTGCTGACACACTAGTTAACTATTTGCAGATTCAAATATTCATGGAACCTTTTTTGTAACTTGCTGGGGGTTTACAAGATTTGAATCTGAATTTTTTTCAGGGTAGTCTCTTTTATTGCTTAATTGCATTTGTCATTATTGATTTTGGTATGTGATTTAATATTTCTATGAAAAAGCATTGTTCTTGCTATGCCCGAACTTCCACTGTTCCGCAGGGCCTGCAAGAGGGAGCTCTTCCACCAGGCATTTGCTTGAGGCCGACCGACTCAGAACACCTGCTGGTCCCCCCAGACGCCTGCCCACGACTCTCCCAAAGTTACTGTTAATTGTTATTATATTATAATTGTGGTTTTGTAATCTTTTGATGTTTTATTGAAAGTTTTGATGTTATAGTCTACATAATGTTTCATGTAAATTATAATGTTCTGTGTAAACTGCACAGAGCTGCAAAGAAATGGGTAGTATAGAAATCTAAATAAATAAAATGTCAACATAAATGCTGTTCATAGCTGCAAGTATCTGTGCAGTGTGTATGTGTTTAAATAAATGCATGCCAGATTAGTTGCTCAATTTACTTTTCCCAGTCCTCAATTGTTTGGAATTGAGAAGCATAGTGTGCACATGTGACCTCCCATCTCATGGCTTGATATTTGAGCTAGGGG
Organism: Paroedura picta; assembly: GCF_049243985.1. Classification (NCBI taxonomy): domain Eukaryota; kingdom Metazoa; phylum Chordata; class Lepidosauria; order Squamata; family Gekkonidae; genus Paroedura; species Paroedura picta. The sequence continues at coordinate 31,044,729 of NC_135371.1, forward strand.
CAAAGCCTGTTGTATTCAGGAATACAAAGGGGTGCTAGAGCTTGGCGGTGGGAAGAGGAAGGAGAGGAGTTGTCTAATCTGTAAGGGCATGGGGTTGAATGGATGTGCTGTGTGAGAGGTTGTGGTGGTGTGGAGACAAATGAGGGCATGGGTGTCAAGAACCTGTGGTTTGGAATGCTCGTTGAGTATGGGCGAGGACTGACCTTTAGGAATTGTGGCATAGTGGTTACAGATGAGCTTTCCAGAGCCGTGTCTTCAGGTATGTGAAGGGAAAATCAGACTGGAGACTCTTCTTAGGGGGAGATTAAATGACAACCAATTCCTCCTGCATTCAACATAATTTCCCTTCTTGTCCTCCTGCCCTAATACACATGGGGTAGTCACAGTACACAGGTGTCCATCCTGCTTCTTCTGTCTCCATTTTTTTTTACTGTTGATAAAACGTTATGTGCCCAAATGCTTTCATGGTTGCTCCTTAGAAGAAGAGCTGGATTTTTGTACCCTGCTGTTTACTACCCAAAAGGAGTCTCAAAGTGGTTTACAAACATCTTTTTCCCTTCATCTTCCCACAATAGACAACCTGTGAGGGATGTGGGGCTGTGAGAGGTCTGAGAGAACTGGGAATGTCTCAGGTGTCTCAAAGCAGTTTCCAGTCGCCTTCCCTTCCTCTCCCCATAGCAGACTCTCTGTGAGGGAGGTGGGGTAGAGTGCCTCACTTGGAAGATGGCAACCCTAAGAGGAGGTCCCTGTGTGCACAGCAGTCTTGACCTTAGTCAGGTTTGTGCACTCCTAGGTAGTGTGGAAATCCAGAAGATGAACCTACACTAATCTGTCAACCACAGTTTGTGAGCTTCTAGTCTCTGCAATGTTTTCTTGACCTGAAATAAGTCAGGGGGTGCTATGTAGCTGCTGGGGCATTACACCCCAACCACAGTTTGGGAGCCTCTACCTTCCTCTCTAGATCACTGCTCATCTCTAGATTGTAACGATCAGCTCTGCAGGCAAAAATGGCTACTTTGGAGGCCATACTCTGAGGCATTGTACGATTTTAAGCCCTCCTCCGAACCTCCAGGAATATCTCCAACCCACGAGTAGCCAACCTCCAGGTGGGACCTGGAGACCTCCTAGAATTACAGCTCATTTGCAGAGTATAAAGATCAGCTGCCCAGGCAGAAAGGGCTCCTGTGGAGTTTAGACAGGGTTGAGGAGAAGAAACATTTAAGGTCTCCCACGCAGGTTGTTGAGTTGAAATACATGAGGCCTACTGCACAAGGTTGTAGTGCAGATGAAACAGGAGGCAAAAGAACCTTTGCAACTGCTTCCAGTTTCACCTGCACAACAACCCTTTGTGCTAGGTCTCAAATCTGCAGAGAGTTGCTTGGCTGTTTCTTCCCTCCAGCAGCATGGCTGGCCACAGCAGTATTTTAAGTGAGAAGAGGCTTTTCTGTGGCCTCCCTGTCAGCCAACTGTTTGGCAGAAGGGGAAAGCTTCCCTCCCTTAAAAGGAGTGCCCACATACATGCCCTCTGACTCCCCCACGTTGCTCTCGGAAATACATCTCTCACCTCAGTTGGGGGCTGTCAGAGGGTCCTTCACAGCAGGCCTGAAGGGAGGGGGAGGGAGGGCACTCACCAGCTTCCTGCCAGCTTGGTCAGTGTTCTGAGGCAAAGTGAGGGAAGTTACAGTTGGACATGTTAGTTACGGCAGCCTTGGGCCAAAAAGGGCTGGCACAGCCTGTCCAAGGGTCTGTTCTCATCCCCCTTGGCAGCCCTACTAACCTGCGGTGGTCAGGGGCAGACTGACAGCAATGTCTCCAGATTGTGCCTGGCTGGGTGGGTGCGCTGTATCAGAACTTTGGCCCAATGACTGGGCCAAAGTCCTGAGTGGGAGTGACCTGTCAGGGGCAGGGCACATCCCGATTGGGCCCTGCCTCTGACAGGCCACGCCCACTCTCCGCCCACTTAGCCCTTCGCAATATATATATTTAACAGCTCCTGCTGTTAAAGACTAGAGGCAAATCCCATTGTACCTAGAAATACAACGGACGCTAGAATGCACACCTGCACTGTAGCCTTCTGGGCGCTGGCTACTTAATGGAAGAATACTTATGTCTTTCTATTGAGATTTCAGATCTGCTTGTCTGCATGATGCCTTGGTCATTTTCACCAGCTATTTATTTTATAAATATTTAGGGAGAAACCCAGTAGTTGTGAGTGGCATTTAGAATTGTGCATACAGTATTCACATATATATGCCATTATGTACCAATGGAGATAATTTTGGCAATCTGCACAGTGTTTTTGTTTTTGCTTTATAATCAGATTGTGTCATTGTAATTTGGTATGGTCATTTATAACAAAGAAATTATAGAATTGTTCCAACTGGAGCTCTAAGCTGTTCTATTTTGAATGGACAAAATAGTCTCCAAAAGTGTAAGCTACAAGTGGGGTATCTGCAAGGACTTGGGGGTGCACCTCATTTACCCTTGTATACACCCTCATACTGTTTTTCTTTCCCACCTGACAGCTCCCACATCTCTTCTACTTTCACTGCTTTCTTACTTCCTACTTACCTACCTACCTACCCAACTTGTATTTTTCTCTCCACTGCTTAGCTTTATTTACTTTTTTACCCTAACTTTTCCCATAGTTCAAATGCAACAGAGTTTACATTTTTCTTTTCTCTTGTACTGTATCCTCACAACCACCCTGTAAGAAGAAGAGTTGGTTCTTATATGCCGCTTTTCTCTACCCAAAGAAGTCTCAAAGGGGCTTACATTCATCTTCCCTTCTGCCCACAACAAACACCCTGTGAGGTGGGTGAGGCTGAAAGAGCCCTGATATTACTGCTCGGTCAGAACAGCTTTATTAGTGCTGTGGTGAGCCCAAGGTCACCAGCTGGCTGCATGTGGGGGAGTGCAGAGTCGAACCCAGCTCATCAAACTAGAAGTCTGCACTCTTAACCACTACACCAAGCTGTCTGTGAAATAGATGAGGCCAAGGCTACTCAGCAAAATATCATGGCTGAGTAGGGATTTCAAAAGGGGTCTTCCACATCATAGTTTGACAGGGTACAACATACTGGCTGACCACTTTCCTCCTGGCAGGCTCACTGGGACAAGTGCAGATACATTGCAAAATCAGTTGCAGACTGTTCAAGTGAATTGTATAGCCTGGCCAAGTCACATAAGTTAAACAGTGACTACTGTTAAGCCCAGGTGAATCGTGTGGCATCAAATTATCTGGAAGCCACAGTGGAGGAATTCTGTGAATTGCTTGGTAGTGAGTTGCCCAGCTGAGTTGAGTGGTAGATGGGGCCGCATAGTTGCAAGTCGCCAGGGAGTTGTGCAAGTTTCATTGTAGGAAGTTGACCAGTGGCTGTTGCAGGCCCTGATGTGGCCTTCCTCCAGGGCAGTGGGAAAAGGAACAGAAGTGGAGTTGAAGTTTACAATTGCCCTGGGGGTGGGATACTGTCCTTCTTTCCACATTTTACTGATAGAAACCAGTGCATGAGAGCTGTTTGCCTAGCAGTTCTCAAAATGGCCACTGAGATATCACAGAGCATTGACTTCTTAAAACTACAGGTGTTACTTCTATTGGAGTGGAGTAGGAGGTTAGCAGCACCCATTGCATTTCTTTTTCAGGTTCCAGGATGGATTAGTTCTGCATAGGATTGCATAGCCAGGAGTCCATATAACAATAAAGGTAAAGGTATCCCCTGTGCAAGCACCGAGTCATGTCTGACCCTTGGGGTGACGCCCTCTAGCGTTTTCATGGCAGACTCAATACGGGGTGGTTTGCCAGTGCCTTCCTCAGTCATTACCATTTACCCCCCAGCAAGCTGGGTACTCATTTTACCGACCTTTTACCGGCTGCTGGGATTGAACTCCCAGCCTCATGGGCAGAGCTTCCAGACTGCATGTCTGCTGCCTTACCACCCTGCGCCACAAGAGGCTCATCCATATAACAATACAACACTGCTAATGGGTACTTGGTTGAGAGAGATTAGTTCAGAAAAAAAAAATCAGCCCAAATAAGATCTTGTAACATTTTCTGAAAGAATCAAGCTTTGACTTTCCATAGTAATAGGAAGGCTTCCAGGATAGTCAGTGGGTGCATGTGTGTGTCCTTTTGAACAGGTTATTTGTATAATTGGAACAGAAGGTTGCTCTTTTTTTACAATATATTTGTGTTTGAAAGCCTAAGAATATGTTGACTGGTGCAGTGTGGTCATGTTCAAAAAGAAGCCGTTAATTACTATGTTAGTTGGTTTCTGCTGAATTGTCTAGTTAGGCCGTTAAATGCTAAATGAGTCAGTAAATGTTAATGGTGTTTATTTTCCATAGAGTTAACAAGGTGCTCTTGGGTGAATATCAGTAAGTTGCATTTATATGGCATTATGGCTGCATTTATTTGTGTAAGCAAAATAATAACCTAGCAAAGGTCAAGGTTGACAACACTTCCTTTTAAAAGGAACAGAGTCCATTAACATATTAAAAATCTCATGTTGAGTTGACACTTGTACCTAGACAGAAGTGTCCAGTTGCCCTAGTTATATTCCGCAATGCTTTTATGTCAAGGTAGAGCAGTGTTATAACCTGCTTAACTTGACTGAGAAACGGTCTACTCTCCTATTAAATATACTTTGTTGTATGCCATTTTCATGATGAAAGGTGATAATGGATGATAGCACATTTTTATTAAGGTTAATCAGTGTTTAATTCAGTTTTAATCAAATTTATTAATCTCAAGGGTTTGTAGTCTGTTGGCTTTTTTAAAAACTCTGTATTACTATAAAGGATTATTTGTGCATGTAATTTTGGAAACATAAATATCTTTCACTGTTTTTCTCTAAACTGCATACCATCATTTCTTTAAATTACATACTTCCAAAGCCAGAGCCCCCTTACAGTTGTTATCTGTTTTCTGAAAGATGGCCAGCTGCAGTTAACTGTAAAAAGATAGGAAATTGGAACTAGATATTTGTGCAAGATTTGTCCACAATGGGAGGGTGTGTCTGGGGAGACATAGCCACCCACAAGCATGTGGATGGCTTTCAGGCCCCAAGAGAGGGTAGGAGGGTTTGTTTTGCCCTGTAATTACATCTATCTGCAGAGGTATGGTGGGACCGGGGAGATGCAGCCACCCGCACCCATGCAGGTGGTTCCTATGCCGTGGTAGGGTGGGAAGAGTGGTTGTGCCCTACGGTCACCTTCACCATGGTGGAATAATGAGCGTGGGGACATGCAGACACCTGGGGACATGCAGACACCCTAAACCAGGGGTAGTCAAACTGCGGCCCTCCAGATGTCCATGGACTACAATTCCCATGAGCCCCTGCCAGTGTTTGCTACAATAGCTGGAATTGTTTACTACAATGGAATTGTTTACTACAATGGCTGGAATTGTAGTCCATGGACATCTGGAGGGCCGCAGTTTAACTACCACTGCCCTAAACCATACCATGGAATGACATTGACCATGGTGGGAGAGTGGCCCCAGCTACATGCAGCTACCCACTGTGAGGTTGGCTTCCAGGCCCTGGGCAGGGCAGACAGGTTGGTCCTGCCCCATAATCATGTTGTCTATCCACAGAGGGAAGGTGATCTTGGGAAAATGTAGCCATGTGTGTGGCTTCCCGGTGGGACTAAAGGATTGGACATACCCTACCCTGCAGCCATCGACTATATCTACATGGTTGGCCATGAATTTATCTGGTCAGTGGAGAGAGGATGAGACCAGAAAGGGACAGGTCCATGTGCAACAGTGCAGACAACAGTGGCCTCCTGCATGCTTCTGAAGGAAGGTTTCTGTCCTGGAGCTCTCTATGGGGCATCCCAGGGAGGTCCAGTGCAAGTCTCTTTATTCTCCAGGGCCCAGGCCTGACATCTCACTGAAAATCACTTTTCTAGAATCCCAAAAGTCTACTCTTCACCAAACTTGTTGGGCTGGTAGCAGAGAGTTAGCTGAAGACACTCTTCAGTTTTGGATTCTCTAGGGCCCTGTCCTGAACTTCCTGAAGCGATTCAGTTTGGTAGAATGGCTGGGTTTGAGTTCAGGACATAACCTGAACTTGATTTTCCCAGGGCCCATCCCTAATATATAATCTCTGAGTCTCAAGTGTTTGACTCCTTAGAATTCTTGATAAGTGCTGTTGTAAGCATTGTCACAGTTACCTTTGTTGAGCATCCTAGTTGTTAAAGTCTCTTGAAATTTCTGTTGACATTTCATTGTATTCTGACTGCCCCAAAAGACTCTAAATGTTGTCTAAAAGTGTAAGGCTTGAAAACCTAATTGGCTGGTTTTATCTTGCTTAAGCAGTAAGTGGCATATCAATTAGAACTTCATAGCATACTACTGTTTTAATTTTTTATTTTAAAATAAAACACAAGCATACCCATGGCAGTATTTAGGCATATTTGCTTTTAAGTGTGTTACTTATGAAAAAAAGAAAGAACATTGTTGTACTGTCCTGATGGACTGACACGTTGAGGGGTTTGGTGTTTCTCTCAGTTGCCTCAAGGCTTGCTAAAATAGTAGGGCAAATCAGTAAACATCTGAAAGTTGGTATGCTGCTAGGCTGCTCAAGGTAAGTGTGAAATTAAGACTTCTTTTGAGTCTCCAGGGACTTGTTAATCTGTTGTCAAGAAGCATATTGCCTCCTAACAAGACAATGATCATACATGAAATATTCATAGTCTGTCATGAGTTGTGCAACTCTAAATATCTGAATTGACTAGCCTGAAATTTTATTAGTATTATATTATCTGTCTGACTTCCTGTTTGTCAGCTTTGGGCAGGTGCTAAATACATTGGCTTGAGAGAACATGCATTTGGATATTGCTTTTCATGGTCATGGTAAAAATAACCTCATACATAAGCTTACTAATGTGGAGCTTCGAACATATGTTTCTGCTTAAATGATAGCTTATTTTTAAATGTTTATGCAAACGAATGTAGTGTTTTAAGAGTCAACACCATCACCACCTTGAATTGTTCCCAGGAACATATTTGGGAGCCTGTGTAGATGGGCTCAGACTGGAGTGATAAGATCTCTACTACCCATCCCACTAAACATTTTGATGGCAACATTATGCAATAAACTGAAGTTTGCATAGCATTAATTTAATTTAGATATAACTAGGGCATGGATCATGGTAGCCAGATCTTTACTGCCCAGCTGGGAAAGCTGGGAAAACTCACACCTGGCTGGAGCTACCACCTTTATTTGAGAAGTTGAGGTTCTGACAAGGTGAATAAAAGCAAGGGTAAAATTATAAATAAAGCCTAAAATAATTTAAAATGATTTATCACAAATAATGCATGTAATGAGGTATATGTATAGAAAATGTGTGTGTGTGTGTGTTTTTTTTTTTGAGAAACTACCCAGAGCCATAGGGAAGGGCGGTATAAAAATCTAAATTAATTAATTAATTAATTAATTAAAATCTTGAATACAGTAGATGTAGGAAAGAATCAGGATTTTTATAGCTTAATACATTTATCTGAATTCATTATTTTTCTTTCATATGATTGTGGAAGATCAGTGTCGTAACCATTTAATAAGTTATAGTACGTACTTTGTTCAACTTCAGAGAAAATATAGAACGTGTAGAAGGTTGTGTTATCTGCTGCATCCCTCTACTCTATTAAACAACTCTTTTACAGGATTTGATGGATTTTATTCGTCCTTAGTTAAATTACGTTGAGTGATAGTAACGAGTTCTTAATATTCGTGTATAGGACATTTTGTATGGTGATATTACCGTTTAGGGTATCCTTGATATGTTTCTCTTTCAAGAAGGGTACTGTATTACTGCTTCTCTCAAATCTATTAGTTTTTTTCTGCATGGTTTAGAAACTCCATCACAGTGGCCAGCAAGCTCTAATTACTGATTTCTGAGTACTGAATCAGTAGGTGTTAGCCCTCCTTTTTATCTTGGCTCAGTAGTTCCCGTGGGCATTGATGGACATTGAATCTACTGTGACCCTACCCTAAAAAAGGGTACTCAACATATAATTGATCTAATTGATCTCATACATCTGGCAATGACATTCTTTAACTCAAATTATGTTCAGTCAAGGAACTGCTACCTGTTCCAGGAAGTGTATGACTACTTTGAGATAGACCCAGAATGTTGTCCATCCATAGTGTATAAAAATAAGTGGAAACAGGAGGAACTGGAAACTATGAGAACTATTCTGAACTAAGGTACCTATATATGTTGCATATAAGTTTGTCATCAAAAATAACTGTCTAAGGCAGGCTTTCTCAACCAGGGTACTTCTTAAGGAGATTCAGCAAGTGTCAAAAGCCTCTTTCTGACCTGCTGTCTTTAAAGACAAGGGCTGTAGTCCTAGTTCTACTGCCAAGCTCCATAGTCTTCCAATGTGGGACTGCACAGAAGACTGAAGATGAAAACAGTCTTGCACTTACCTGTGACTGTTGTTTATTGAGTTGTTTTCTGCGCAGATAAATTTTGCTTCCCTCCTACTCCACTGTGAGTTCATAGGATAAAGTTATGTCTGTAACATGGTTGCTCAGGTGGACTGAGGGAAGGGTGGGCAGCCCCCTCCCTCCCTGCAGAGCGTTGGGTAGGAAAATGGCCTCTAATGAGCCCTGCAGGGGATGTACTCCCTCTTGTGTTTAATAAACACTAGAATACCTGTATATTATAGATGTGTGTTTATACTTTAACTTTATCTAAACCTATGGCAACAGTCTATTCAGTATGTGATGGTTACAAGGCAATTTGTAGAGAAATAGCATCAGTGTGTTGTGCAGAGGAGACGTGTTCAGGGAAGATTTTGCTTGAATGAAAGTCTTCTATAATGCTTGTATTATACACTGGAACAGTTCTGTAAAAATTGAGGAAGAGATTAAAATCAGTGATGCAGCGAACTCTGCAAAAATTGCTTAACTTGTTTAAAATACCCTTCTTTTGTTGAGTAGAGCTTCTTTTGACTACCTTGAAAATGTGTTTGCTCGTAGTTCAGTGCTATGCAATAGCAGCATTAGGAATAGTTACTGGGTAATTGCTGATCACTTTATTGTTTTTATTAAGCATATTCTCATTTTCTTTCACCTGCTGCCCAGCTCACCTGCTTGGTAGGGGTAACTATGGAGTTATAATCCTGTGGGGGGCTTATGAGCAGTGGCCTGTGCATGGTTCCCTTGCTGCCTGTTAATGAAAGTCGGCCAGCAACCCTTAAGTTGGGCATGCCACAAGACCCCTTAAGGTGTCCCCAGCAGGGGAGGTGGACACACAGACCAGCCTCCTCACAAAACAGTCCATGCTGAAGCTGTGACAAAGATTACAAAACCAACAGACACAGCGTCCTGTAATAACTGAAATGCCGGTGGGAAAACTGGAACCTAACTGAATGGAGACCCCAGCAACAGCCATTTAAATAGAGGAAAGGCGGGCCTGATGTGGATCCCATGTCAGGTGCCTACCCCATTTAGTCTCCAAGGCTGGCCCCAGGAGGATGGATGGCTGGTCTTCTCCTCTTCCATGTGTTCTGCAAGGCCAGTGGGCACCCGGCAGCTCCCTTCCTCTGCTCCCCCGCTGGCCAAAGCCACAAACACAGTCCCCAGTAAGTTGGAATCAATGCATATAATCTATTGCAATGTTTGCTGTATTTATCAACTTTGCTTTTACTGCATTGTTTTGTTCCTTTGCAATCCTTTCTGCACTGTCGTATTTCATTTCTTGGACAGATTGGTTTTGTGTTTTAAACATGCTGTAATCCTATTAATATTGTAATGTTAATTGGGTTTCTTATGCTGCCTGAGTTGTTTTGTCTATTTTGTAATCCACCTTGAGATACATTGAGAAAGGCAGGCTATAAATGAAGTCAACATTACTTGAAACAAAACATTCTATTTATGCTTTATATTCTTCACATTTAAATATTTCTATATCAGCTGACATATAGCTATAAGAAACCCTAGAACATCTACTTTTTAATCTGTAGATCTTTACATTTACAGACTGGTGCAAAACTCATTCCTATAGTTCTATTTGTGTACTTCGCTCATTACTTGAAAGGTTTTTATTTATCAAGACTCTTATTTAAAGCTTTTATTTAATCACATTTTTATAGTGTCCTTAAAGGGCAGTGGCCATGAATTTCCTCTCCACTCAACAACCCTTTGGGGTAGTTTAGGCTGAAAAGTAAATAGCTCAAGGTCATTCTAGTGAGCTTTTTTTGTGTGTGGGAGGCAGATGAGGCTTTGAAAGCAGCTACAAATGTAAATTGTTTCCTTCTTGCAATTTTCATTGCACACTTTATTCTCTGTTTTTAGTGCAGAATACATCAATATGAGATTATTTCCTGAGGGAAACAGCACTCATGGTGTTATCACATAATACTGTTTTAATTACAAGCAATATGCTTCATGAAATCACGCAGCATACCACTTGTTAATATTTGTTTCAATTATAGTAGATGTGCTCAAGTACGGTTTAAATATACAATACACACACTCAGCTAAGGCAATTCCTTTCCTGCTTAAATTGGAGATGGTACAGCCAATACTAATAATATGCTAGCCCATCATACAGGAGAGAGACTTAACGCTCTGCTCACGACAGATTACTCTTTTGACACTCAGCAATTCGTTCATGAACCTAAACCACATTTTTAAAAATCAGATTCCTGTGCTTTCTGTTAAACATTTGAACAATAATTATGTATGGTTTTACAGTGTTACTGCACCACTTATCAAATGTGTGAACAAGGAAGCTGGCCATTGACTATGATATGGAGTGGCATACAATTAAACTGTTTTGTGATCTCAGTGGCTACTGACTAGTTGGTGCTACAGCTCCTAGGAGAAACATTGTTGCATTGTATTTACATTTTTCACTCTATCTTTTCATAGTCTTTATTCTGCTAAGCTTTGCACTTTGTGGTCCATATGTGCAAGATCAGCAGTAGAACAATGAGGTACAAATGTGCCTTTTCAGGCAGCATGTTGATATATTTACTTTCCACTTAAAATGTCAGTCTGAATATCAACTAAAATAAATCGGTTTGAAGATACCAAGAATTGAAGTCCTATTCAAAGATGCTTCCCAGACAGAGATCGGGATTGTACTGGGACATGTACTATACAGGATAAATATATCTGTCAGGTGATATCAGAGTAGGGTGCATATAGAATAAATACCTTCCCACCAGTAACCTGCTACGTACTTGCTGTATGACAGATCTCATGTGGTTCATTGTGTAGAATCTCAAGACTGCATTTGCATAGGCCTGTTTTTAATTGGTAAATGTGATAGAACAATATTTTCCTATTTGAGTATGAGTGATCTGCAAAATCAAAAGCTAACTTAAATGCACATTTTGGTAGTATGGATGTTAAGGAGTGCAAACATTTAAGCTGATAAGAATTTTATATGCTCCTTTTTTGCTTTCTAGGCTGCAGAACCTCTTTTACTGCTTTAGTATCTCTTAGGGTCTCCTCTGGCGCCACATGTGAGCCACTGATATGTGCCATCTTCCCTCATCACTCTAATAATGCTAGAAGGCTTGGGACACATGGGAAAAGACTATGACACTGTTTCTTCCTACTCTAAATTCTCCCCTTCAGCAGTAGCTGTCATGCTGCTAAGGGGCCATTGACTTGAGTCTCTCTCCCTCCCTTTACCTCTCCCTCTCCCTCTCCCCAAGATACACAGTTTATAATGGGACCTTGCCACACACTCACTTTGTTTTCAACCATCTGCTTTAAGACAAAGATCTAGTATGTAAGATTCTAACCATGTAAGAAGGATCAAAATCCCCCAGTTCTTCAATAGAAACGACATTGATGATGACGATGTTAGCCATTCAGTTGAGTCTAACTCTTGGCTCAACTCTCGTCATAATTTCCAATCTTGCACTGCTTCTTTTAGTTGTGTAATGTTCTGGCTGGTGTCCATTTTGATCGTATCAAACCACCTCATTCTTTGTCGGCCTAGTTTAGTTTTTCTACTGACCAATCCTAGCACAATTGCTTTTTCCAATGAGTTGGATCACATGATATGGCCAAAGTAAGTGGGATGGAGTTTTGTGATTTTGCCTACCAGTGATATATCACATCTCTTAATCTCTTCCTCACCTCCAGTACAGTGGTGTCTGCAGAGATTTTAAATAACAGTTTTGCTGATAACTGGCAAAGTCTAGATCTATGTCAGAAGTAGAAGTTCCACTTCTGTTTATATTAGGAATCAGTGACAATCTTAAATGTTTTAGAGAGTTATCTTGGTATGCAGATTGGTTATCACTATAGTATTATAAGTATAATATTGTTGTGGCAGGGAGAAGAAAAATAGATTTTTGCCTCATATTTTATATCTATGAAATGAAATGGAAGATAAAATGTATGTTTGCTAATTGTCTTTTGCCTGCATCTATGTATTTAGCTACAACTGCGATAGATGCATGTTGGTCTGTTACCTATTGAGTTTTTACCAAATGAGGGACCGGAATTTAAAATATTCTAATCACTGCCGTATGGAGCATATGCATAATCTCTATGGTGTCACATCTTTGGTTTAGTATTGTTCTAGACTGTCTACTTAGCACCCTCGGAGAGAAAATAAATCCCCACCAACTACCTGAAATTCTTTACATTGAATGCCAGCGACTTTCTGCATAGGATATGCACCAGGAAGAAATTTGGCACTTCTCCCCAAGCGATGGAAGACATCTTGGATGTTGCTCACCCCTTGACTAAATGAGGTAGGACATTTTTCTCCCTCCTGTTTCCCATGTGGGCATGCCAGAATCCCCAGTTCTTTCCAGCTTCTGTAACAGGGAGCCACACAGTTTAAGTCTATATTTAATTCTAAATTACCTCTATTCTTAATTCTAATTCTATCTTCATACTAATCTTCTACTAGCACTTATAGTGGAAATAATTTTTTTCTAATTCTACCCTTGGAAAACTCATTAATTTCCACTCCTTAAGTGGACCTCCCTTAGATCGCATTTTACCTAGCCACAGATCTTGAAGTGTGGTTTCCCACAACAGCATCCAAGTGGGCTGATGAATTTCTCTCCGAGGACAATGTTGCTGTCTTGGAAATTGAGGGCAACCAACAGCTGCCGTAGCCGGAGGGTGCACCTTCTCAGGCCATCCTACATCTTGTCGGAGCCTACAAGGTAATGTGTGAAAAGAAGGGTGCCAAATATTCCACATTCTCAAGCCGTCCCACATCTGGTCAGTGCCTACAAAGGTCTGCATGAAAAGAAGGGCGCCAAATCTTCCGCCTCCACTGAGGCTGAGCGTCATTCCTCTGAGGCAGCTGAAAGACCTGGTGGCCATTTTGTCTCAGTGGAGATGCACGATCTGCCTGTCAAGGAGACCCAAATGGCTTCAACAAGATCAGCACAACTGTCTTCTTCTCCTAATAGTAAGGGTGTTCTTTTTCTTCTGATTAGTTGATGTCAGTGATTAATAAGTCCATTGCTGACCAAATGAAACCTATTTGGCAGGCATTGGGCCATAGACATAGGAGTAGGGGACATTCGGATTCCTCACCCTCTACCCCTCCATCAAGGGCTTATGACTGACTATTCCCAGCCCAGACCCTCCTTCCTAATTAAGGCAGCCAGAAAAAGGCATTACAGTTCAGAGAAGGGAGAGATAAGTTTTTATGAATGAAGATACTTTCCCTAGTTGCCATCACATCTGCAAGATGAATCTCTGAGTTGAGAGCTTTCTCCTCAAATCTGAAATTATACATCTTCCACAAGGGATCACCTTGTTAGATGCTGTCACTGTGAAGATATATTCTGTCTTCCTAAAGTTGGCCATCTTGTTAAGAAAAGCTTTGAGGGCCCTTCTAACATGTAGATTGTGCTAGGCTCTCTCAAGGGTATTCTTAGGATTAGGGCAGAAGGTGGACAGATATATCTCCTGCGCTCTATGGAAGTTGACATTTATATTAGGGATGAATGATGTATTGGAATGTAAAAACTATCCCTTTCTCCCACTTCTTCATCCTGGTCTCATGGTGTCTAAGGTGTTCTCCTGGGTTTGAAGCCCCCCCCCCCTTTCAGTTATGGTGCTAAAAGTAATCTTCCTGGCAATGGGACAGATATCCTCATCTATCACCATCAATGGGAGGCCCTTTCCTTCTTGCAGGTAACAAGAAGCTTTTTTGGCTTCCTGCCCATACAATGTGTAAAGCAAGCGTGGGGCATCATGTATTCTTTTGTCATAACAGTCTCCACCAAAACTACCATCAATTCAAGCTAAATATGCAGACATGTCTTTCATTTAAGTTTCCTACACAAACAAATTTCATGGAAAATGTTTGCTAAAAAATTCGGGCAAGGGCTATGCAGTACCTGTCATAATTTCTGTTTCCAAACTAACACAATTCAGTAGTGCTGTTCTATGCCACATTTTCTAAATTCCCTTGCCAAAATATGGTGATTCTTATGGGAGAATGTGTTGATTCTTTTCCTTAAAACTGGGCCATCAAGATAACATTCCTCTATAGAGGCTTGCTGCATGGCCTTATTTTTGAATTGATTTTATTTTCAGTCGCTTGCATCCCAACTCTCATTTTAGTTATTTTTATGTATGTATCATAAAAATGCCAGCTTGGTGTAGTGGTTAGGAGTGCAGACTTCTAATCTGGCCTGCCGCAGCTAAATCTGCGCTCCCCCACATGCAACTAGCTGGGTGACCTTGGGCTCGCCACAGCACTGAGAAAACTGACCGAGCAGGATTATCAGGGCTCTCTCAGCCTCACCCAACGCCGCCTCCTCCTCCTCCTCCTCCTCTTTCTTTCTTTCTTTCTTTCTGCAAGTTCTTTTTGTAACTTGAATATATTTCACTTCTGCAAGCCTTTTGTCTTTGTCCTGGATTAGTTCCAGTCTAATGCAGTTCACGATCCTGCCAAGATAGGAATGTGAAGCAAGAGTTCTGTTGTCTTAATGCTTTCCTGTAGGTTTGTTGCTTCTTCACCCTGTGTGTACAAATTATGACTGTTTCCAAACTTCCAATTATACTGGTATAAGATTCCCATGTTATTGTCTGTTAAACTATACTTAAAATGTGTGGACAGAACTTGTGAAGTGAAAAAGATCAATTTCACATTTCCAAAATCAGCCTACATATGTATTCATTTTTGACTGCTTTTTAAGTTTGATTGTCATCACCAAATCTGTCTTGTATGCTCTTAAATCTGTTCTACTTCTTAATAATGGAGGGAAAAAACTGCTGTGTACACAAATGAAGGAAATAGGCGAGCTAAAATAGGCGAGCTAAAAAGCTGCAAGGGAGAGACATGGATGGAGTAATAAAAAGTATGCTCAACATGGACACTAATAAAAGAAGAACTAAGCATCTTTATAAGGTCAATGTAACTAAACTGGTATCTTCACTGTATTATAAGAAAGTAATGAGAAACACCTTCAGTCTCAAACAGAACTCAATAAAAAGTCAACAAACAGCTACTGCAGACTTCCTTTATCTAGCAGGAATCAGAGTCGACATGCAAGGATTCTGGAATGGCACACAAAAAGCTTTTCAAAAGAGGACAAACAACTTCCAGCACACAGCATAAGCAACAGTACCCATTATTTTATCTTTCTGCACCATGTTGGTGAAATAATGAAAGAAATACAGGTCAAACAAGCATTTTTTCAGGCATAAAATTGCACACAATTTAGGTTTATAGCAGCAGATGGCCACAGAAGTGAAAACTAAATTGAGTGCTGTACAAGGCAGGGAAAGGGGGGAAAGGGAATCTAAAATTCAAGTTAAATGTAAGGTGTCTCTAGACATAATCACAGTGAAGCACCCTATTATCAGTGGCATTAGGAACTTTTTGAGGTAACACATAATAATTGAAATGATGCCAAGGATAATTGTGGTAGAACTGATTATCCAAAGAATGTGATCCGCACTATTTCAGAAAGGTGAGTTCTGGTACCTAATGCAGGACTTGAATTGCTATTTTAGCACACTCTGTAGTGAAATAATAGATAAGTGATTAACTATGCCTTGCATTTAACATCTAACATAGCACTCAAAGTGTAATCACCCTAATTTGCAATTGTAAATCTCTTGTTATCAATTAATTTACACTGCACAAGTAACCATCTGATTATCTTCTTGCATAGCAGTATTTACACAGTAATTAAATTGTAACTAATTAACATGTAATTGCACATACTTATTTGTACCTTGTAATGTGAATGATGTATTTAAACATAACCTGCAATACTTGCAATTAAGAAAATGTGGATGCTTTTCATGTCAGATAATGTATGCATGACTGAAATTATATTACATGACAGGTATAGGTGGTTACATGCTGGAGGGGTGCATTGTCTGTTGTTCCTATGAATATAGTTGTTTTTACTTCTAGAAAAAATGTTGCTTACACTTATGAATTGCATTAGGTTTACCCCAAAATGATATCTCTTTTAAGAAACCTCCTGTTCATATTCCGTCTTCTCATGCAGCCCCACATTGAGACTGCTGTATGCAGGCTAGCTGTGGCCATTTTCTTTCTAGTTAAAAACTCCAAAGAGTAGGTGCCCTGCTCATTTTGGAGCTGGTGCTTGCACAGGATTTTCACTGGATGACGTGTGTGTACGCAACAATTTCCATGGCTCCGCCACCGCTGCCTGCCACTGTGGTGGCAGTGGGTAACTTGGCAACCCCAAATGGAGTCACGACCCACAGGCTGAGAACCACTGCTCTACACAGAAATTAGAGTCCAGTTTAGGGAACTTCTGCAGAAAAGCGCAGCAGAACATATTCAAGATAGATTATGTTTCTGGTTTTCATTCATAGTTTTTTCTATTCAATAAAAAGGATGGTGGGTGCAGGTCAGTCGAATCTTAGAAAATTAAACTTCTTGAAACTGTCAATGTACAGAATGCTCTCACATTCTTCCATGATCAAGTTGATTACATCAGGTATATGGTTGGTGGTCCTTGATTTAACAGATGCCTATTTTCATATTTTAGTACAACAGTCCCATAGGAAGTATTTATGGTTTAGGCAGAGCTCTGTGGTGTTCCAGTACAGGTCCCTCTCATTTGGTCTGGCTACTACAAAAATACTATTCACCAACTTTATAGCTATGGTGGTAGTGCACATCTGCCCACAGGATTGGTCTATTTTTCTGTAACTTGATGACTGGCTTATTCTGGCCACTAGTCATGACTTACTGAATGACCATGTTTGCCTTCTCATTGCCACCTGTACCAAGTTGGGCCTAATGGTGAATTGGTGAAAGTCTTGCCTTGAACCTTCTCAGTCAGTTCAGTTCATTGGTGCCGTACTCAGTGTGGTTACAGGGAGAGCCTGTTTATCTGCAGGTAGAGCTTTCCGTATGAAGATAATGGTGCTATCCTGTATGTGAAAGTATTGGCAGCTGGTGAAAGCAATTCAACAGCTATTAATGCTTGAGTAATGCAGGGTTACCATTAGCAAGGCTGCTCATGCAGAACTTGCCAATGTAGTTTGTCAAATGTATGACCTTAACAAATGCTCCATGAAATGCTATTTTTGAATGCCCAAGATGATGGTTAAGTCTGTATGGTGGTAGCTAAAAGATGCAAATTTGTTATCAGACCCCAATTTGGTTTCTGGGTTCCACCGGTCACTCTGACCATGGATGCTTCATTGTTGGAACCATGCAGTGGTTTGTGCAAGGTCAGTGGCCCTTAGCACAGACAAAACCACATATTAATCTCTTGAAACTTTGCATAATGAGGTTTGCTGTTACCTCACTTTCCGATATTTTCAAGAGTAAGGTGGTATTGATCCAAATGGTAGGTATGGGGTTCTGGAGGCTTTCCCTAGAGACAATTGCAGCTTCGGAAATCACTGTGGACATGGGAACCCTTCCCGGAGCCATCCACGTAGCAAGGATTTCAAATACATCAGCAGACAAGCTGAGCAGTGTCTATCAAACTAATGCTTTGGGCTGATCCTGCGTTGAGCAGGGGGTTGGACTAGATGGCCTGTATGGCCCCTTCCAACTCTATGATTCTATGATTCTATTGCAAATGGTCTATCCAGTGCAGATATATCAGGCCAATTTTTAACACATGGGGGTATCCTCAGGTGGACCTACTTGCTATGTCTGAAACCAAGAAGGCTATGACCTCACTTCCCTGGGGGATGATTTCCTGAACCCTTGGACAAGTGCACTCTTTTATGTATTTCCTTCCTTCCATCTCCTAAGCAGGGTAACGGGAATGATGATCGGTGAGCAGCTGGATGGCATCCTAAAAGCTACTTTCTGGCTTTGCCAGATCTAGTTTTCAGATCTGTTCTGCTTGGTGCATGTACATTGCATACCATTTTGTCTTCCTCTAGATCTCCTGATATATGGTCTATTGGTAGACCTCAATGTAGCATGGCTACAGTTGACAGCATGGAGGATTTGGATGTAGAGCACTCTTTCTCCCAAGAGTCAGAGATATCTTGCTTCAGATCTGTAAACTCTCAACCAGATATTCGTATGACAGGAAATTGACTTATTTTGATTCCTGGGCATCTTCTAGAAGTGAATGCACCTTTACCTGCCCATTAGCATTGGTGCCAGAATACACATTGACATTGGTACATGCTGGTTTGGCAATATCAGTAAATACTGACCTGGGGAACATTGTGGCTATCCATGAGGAGGTTCAGGGAAGTACTGTATTTGCCTGTAAAGGAGCTCAGCATTTTTTAAAGGGACTGACCAGTGTTTTTCTTCTACACCTCAGTGGTCATTGCTATTAAGAGCCAGTTTGGTGTAGTGGTTAGGAGTGTGGACTTCTAATCTGGCATGCCAGGTTCGATTCTGCGCTCCCCCACATGCAACCAGCTGGGTGACCTTGGGCTCGCCACGGCACTGATAAAACTGTTCTGACCGAGCAGGAATATCAGGGCTCTCTCAGCCTCACCCATCTCACAGGGTGTCTGTTGTGAGGAGAGGAATGGGAAGGCGACTGTAAGCCGCTTTGAGCCTCCTTCGGGTAGGGAAAAGTGGCATATAAGAACCAACTCTTCTTCTTCTTCTTAATATTAGCTAGGTTGATTAAATCACTCTTTGAGCCTGTAGCCTCCTCTTCTTTAGCTTTGCTTTAAAAGAAGATAATGTTCTTAGTGACCATTACATCAGCCAGGTCAGTGAACTGGCAGTTCTGAAGATTAATCTGTCATTTCTCAAGATATTTAGTGAATGTGTTGTATTATACCTGAATTCAGACTTTCTGCCTAAGGTAGTTTTCAAGTTCCATCGAGGACAGGAAATTGTTCTACCAATATTTTTCCACCTCCAAGCTCAGAAGCGAAAAAGGCCCTACATACTCTTGACCTTAGGAGGCCCTTCTGTTATTACTATATAAATAGAACTAAACCATATGTAAAACCAAAGTGTTGATTTGTTACTGGGGCATCTGCTTTAGCCCAGATGGATAGTTGCTTCCATCTGTTTCTGCTAAATAGTGTTCAGAAAACTGTCCACTTACACTCCACTAGAGGTCATGTATTGTCAGTTGCTTCTCATTGGCAAGTTCCCCTGCTGGACATTTGCAGGGCAGCAACCCTGTTGATAGAGGACACATTTGTGAAGCTCTGTGCTTTATACCTACAGGTGAGGAGGGAGGGAGATATGGGCAAGGCTGGTGAATGGTTTGCTAACGGTCCCAATATGATACTGCATGATAAAACAGAAAATGAAAACAGAGTTGCATTTACCAGTAACCGTGTATTCTGTACGGACACACATTCCCTCCCTTCTGACACTCTGAGCTCTCACAGAGCCTACTATACCATGGAAGAGGGTTCACAATGTCTTAGCAGAAACTAAGGGAAAGGGGCACCTGCCCATGGAGCATGTGCCCATTGGGGTGGGAATCCAGAACCTGTGCTGGTTATGAACTGGGTGGGGTGCCCCCTCTTTAGAGTTTTAAGTTAAAAAGAAAATGTCCATGGCCATCTTGTGCAAGCACAGTCTCAGTATGTTTCTGTACAGAAGATGTTGATGAACAATAACTATAGGTAAGCTGAATTCTATTTTCATGCTGCTTTAAAAGCATATTCCTCCAAGCACCTTTTTCTGTAAAAAGAATACTTGGATTGGGATAATCACGAAACTGGTCATAAGTAAAGTAGTGAAGTGATAACCTCAACACATGGCACAGACAGATGGGTTCTGTGGGGTCACTGTAACAAAAATATTACCCTATTAAAATAATGGTTACTAAGGATATGCTGAATAAATGTCATCAAGAGCAAGGGCAACTTTCATGCCATAGATTTGTAATCAAACTTTATTTCTCACATTTCTCTTTCTTCTCCCTCATTAAATTATTATTTAGTAAGGTTTTAAGATAACACTCTTTCCTGTCATTTCATCAGTCTGCTTTTGTAATCATTATATGCAGTAGGTCTCGTTCATTTTTGCTACTAGCACCTAAAGCTGACTTAGCAGTATACGTTAAGTAGACAGTATTACAGAACACAGAAGTGACACAGTTGTTAGCTAATAATAGTCAATGATGCCATCTGGCCACAAAAATTTAACTGTTGGGGATGCCTAGCAATTGCTGCTAACTTTTTGAATTGGCTGCCATCCTTTTCACATGCTGGCAGTTTTGCAGTACTTTTAAATGAAAGCATGCCTTTTAGCATATGCATAGAGCCATGATAGTCTTCCACACATTGCAGCTGGTGCTGTCGAACATGCACAAATGGATATGCTTAGAATAGAAAACAACAATTTGTGCCAGTTGGAAGATGGGAAGGAAAAGTAGTATTCTTCTGGACAATCATGCACAGCATTGGTTATGTTGTTTTCTGTAGCCTTCCCCCTATTTTTTTGGTCAGCTGCATAGTTTGGGGGTGCTGCTTGTATGATTCATCCAGGTTCAACAACAGCTACCTCACAAGGATTGTTTAGTGGTTAGAGTTGGGAGGCCCAGTTTTAACCCTGTTAAGTTTATTACCATTTTGTACAGCTTTTCTTCTGAAGCTCAAACAGGGCTGTTCTCTCTTAGCTTCCAAAGAATTATAAAGAATTATTTCCATTGTTATACTGCCATACATTTATACCCATATCTAATATGGAGATATCTCTGCCAATCTGCTGCAGTGAGGAAGTAACTGTAAAAAAGAAAAATAAACTTTTCCCCATAGTTTGTAGTTTTCTTCTCAGCAGAACATTGTTGTATAAAATGCAACCATTTTGTAACCTTAGTAGGTTTCCAGGACTTACCTGATACATAGATGTTAACTTCCAAATCTATAGTTAAAATTCCCTCAAGATTATTTATTAATGTGATGCTAAACCTGATTACCCTGAAATTGCATCAATTGTTCAGCATTTTCAATCTTGGTTAGATTTTGCCTCCTGACGAGGCTGCAAGTGAAAACAAAATTAACTTCTCCCCTATCTCCTTGGCTTGTCAATCACAGCAAGCCACCAATCACTGTTATCTTGTGGACTAAAAATTTCTTTCCCCCTTCACAAAGTTATTATTTTTTTAAAGGCAATTCTGTGTTGCTATGCAGTAATGCCACAACACAGATGCATTTTTAATTTAAAAACCCCTAACATTTCTGCATTGCTATGGAGAAACACCAGAACAATACAGCACCACCACCCCCTTTTGGGATTTGTGGTGTTTTGGACTCTCTGTCTTGGTGGATTTGTGAGAGGCTGGAAATTTTAACTGGAGCTCAAAGACTGCTTGTATTTATTTATTTATTTATAATTATATTTGTATACTGCCCTCCCCAAAGGCTCAGGGCGTTTCACATTGAACAGAACAGAAGCAGTACATATAACTTAGATTAACAATGATGAATGAAATGAAACAACAAGCAACATGGAACCGAAGAAAAAATTAGCATTAAAGTAACTAATACTGATAGCCCAGTGGGTTGGGCAGAACTGCAGTGGGTGCCATAGGAGGGAGCTCAGGAGTAGGGCCCTTGGGAAGTGATGGTAAAGGTCGACCTCAACCAAAAGACTGGTGGAGGAGCTCCCTTTTGCAGGCCCTGCGGAACTGTTCAAGGGCCCTGTTCACCTCTGGCAGCTTGTTCCACCAGTTGGGGGCCAGGATGGAGAAAGCTCTGGCCCTGCATGAGGCCAAGCGAGCTTTCCTGGAGCCAGGGATCACCAGGAAGTTGGAATTGCTAGAGCTTTGGGGGGTGTAAACAGAGAGGATATCCCTCAGGTACATATGGCCCAGACCGCGTATGGCCTTGAAGGTAATCATTAGAACCTTAAGTCTGATCTGGAATTGTGTGTGGATGGTGGGCTTACAAACAAGGACCTTGCACGCCTGGATGATCAGGAGAAGGCTGCTCCATCCCGCCGCCTCCCTGCTTTCCCCGTTCATTCCCCTCCTCCAGAAAACACAAAGGGGACTGTGTTTTGCCTGCCTGGTCCCAAAAAGAGTGTGGACGCTTTAAAGAAGATTTTATTTTATCTTTGAGAGTGTAGCTTTGCAGTGGCACTGTAACGCAGACTGTGCCATTTTTAAAAAAAATAGAGCACCTCCTCTGCTGAAGGTGGGATAACGCTGCAGAGACTGTCATGCCTTTTATTCCTCCATACGAGCTTTCCTCAGGTTACTCACTGATGCAATGCAAGATAAAAAGTGGCAAATCCACTTTTTGTGATTTCCCTCATCTTGGGGCAAATCTGGGTAAAACTTGAGCCAGCCCATGGATAGCCTTAGGATGCAGGGGACATCATGTAGAGGGGGCTCTAAAACCCGCCAGTAACCTGCGGCTGTCAAGGGGCAGAACACTTGTGCGGAGACAGTCATAGATTTTAACCCAGTAGCTGTGTGCCCTCTGAACCATAGTGTCAAAGGCAATACTGCTGACAAAATTGTTGAGGAGTTTTGTATATACAGCAGCCATAAAGGTAAAGGACCCTTGGGGTGATGCCCTCCAGCGTTTTCATGGCAGACTCAATACAGGGTGGCCTTGCCAGTGTCTTCCCCAGTCATTACCGTTTACCCCCCAGCAAGCTGGGTACTCATTTTACCGACCTCGGAAGGATGGAAGGCTGAGTCAACCTTGAGCCGGCTGCTGGGATTGAACTCCCAGCCTCATGGGCAGAGCTTTCAGACTGCATGTCTGCTGCCTTACCACTCTGCGCCACAAGAGGCTCATACAGCAGCCATACAATTTTGTAAAAGGAGTTTTCTTATTTTGCAGCTTGAATGTTTAACGACATTGATGATTTCTTAAACACACATATAAATTATTTTGTTGGATTACAACTATCAATATATAAATAAGAGATATGTTTAGATTATAGGTATGGATACTTCTGCATTTTGTTACTTGGATAAAAACTTTGAAACTCAATATGAAGAAAGACTTTGACAAAGTAATGATTCTTCAATCCAATTTATGTGTTTAGTGATATAATTGTCCCAAACTATCTTGGGCTTCCTCCTCAGTGTGTGTGGCCTTAGAAAATGCTTAATTTTTGCTGGACTTTGCCTTTTTTAAAAACAACTAAGATCAAATAAATTGATCTACCTTATTTTAAAATGTAAAAGCAACATTGATCAGAATGCTATCCATAATCAACTGAAGTGAACCTGTCTCACCATACATTACTATTCATAATATAATGAATTTAAAATGTCAATATACACACATACACACACACATCTATATATATACATCCCCTCCCCACATACATCCCCTCCCCACCTTATCACTTAATGCAGAACCTTCTTGTCATTGAAGAAATAGTCACAAGAAGAAAACAATTGATTATCTAGAAAGCAAATTTAACGTGGACTCTTCACTTAAAAACCAACCGCAACCTAAGACTGGCATATCACATTAATTATGCATTGTAGAAAGTGGTGAAGTTGATTTATTCTATGCAAATAAGGAAAGAATCGCTTAATCAGCAGTTCAAACACAGCATAAGTATCATTTGGAAACCAAGCAAATTGCAGCGTTTCATTTGAAATACAAAGGTAGTGAATATGCCTGAATGTCATAGTATATGTACTGTATTTTCCAGGAATCATTTATTTTTGCTGACAATTATGTTCTTCCTGTATTTGAATATTTCCCCATTTTGAATATGTACACATTTTTATTTTTAGTACATTGGAGTGCACAGATGGATAGTCCCATGCGTATGAAGAAACCTGTGCTAAAGAGAAAAGCAGACCTTGAATATCTTTGGCTAGGGAAAAAACCCTCTAAATTTTGTTCTCTTACATCAGAGAGTCTGTGTGTTTAAGGATAATGCTGTGAACTGAATCAGGAAGGTCAGTGTTCATTTCCCTTGTGAAACTAATTAATTACACCAACAAATTTCATTTTTAAACCTCCCAAATCAATATACATGTGTAATCCTGTTCCTTAACGTGACTTCAGAGTTAGAAATGTTATAATCACAGATGTTCAGCGTAGCTACTTTAAGGAACATGAGTGCTGAAGAGAGATCTGACAGATCAAAAATCATGATGCTGGCAGGGGAACTGCTCACTTAGCAATTCCATTGCACGAGTGCTTAGTAACTGCATCTGATGAGTTAGGTACCTGTTAGGGTAAACCGTCCTGAAATAGATTAGGCTTACTTCCAAGTAGTGTACATGTGGTTAGCATCTTAATGTTATGAATTCTATTACTTATCTTATAGAATAAATTACTGCCAACCGCCTGTCTTTTTAACCATGGAAAATTAACTTGCCCATACGGCTGAAAAAAGAGTAGTGCCTGTCGATGATGTGAATATTTTTGTAAATACAGTATGAAAATATCTTTTTGAACATTTTATTCTTGTGAAACACCTTTTTCTGCCAGATAGATTTCATTTATCATGGTTAGACTGACTTCTCCTGAATCTTAAAGGATAGTGAAGTGAATGTTCCTAAAATGCATCCAGAAAAGCAGGAACTTAAATATATTCAAGTATATGTCTCTCCACTCTGGCTGCCATCACCAATCTCTTATGCTAATGATGATATATGAATTCATGATGAGGAGCAGAGGTTATGATAACAGTCATTATATGACCAAATGCTCTAATATATTCTGAACTGGGAAAAGAGGAAAATAGTATTCCTTTTTTTTTCTCAATACTCTAGGAAAATGGCTGGGAGCAGGCCTGAAATAATCTTAAGTTGTCATGGGGAAGGTTAAACAATGAAATCCTTGTCCCACTGCTCAGTTATTTTCCTTGGTAGAAACAGTTTTTTTTTCAATTTCTTCAGCTGAAACATGGAGTTCATTATCCTTCAGAACTTAGGAAGAAGAAACCTGTTCAGGAGGTCGGCAGTCCTTTTACTTACATTTGCTAAAACACCATCTCCAGTTGATGTGCTAGGCCAGTGGTCCCCAACCTGCGGGCCATGGCGCCGGGCCGCGGCTCCCTCTCCCCGCCCCCCCGCAGTAAAAAGCTTGCGGCCTGGGAAGCTTCTTACTGCGGGAGGGCGGGGAGAGGGAATCAGGGCCGTTGCGCACACATGCGCCATGCGTGACTGAAATCGCGCATGTGTGGCTCGCGCATGTGTGATGCACGGGCGGGGCAGTTGCCCTGCCGGTTCCCAGCCTCAGAAAGGTTGGGGACCACTGTGCTAGGCTGCGGGTGTTCCAGAGAGCCAGAATTGGTTTGGAGTTCGCCCTGCATCACAGTTATTGCACTTTCATTTTTAAACCCGGGTGGGGCATCAACATCAGCCTGAAGTACATGCTGCAGAACTGCAGAACTGTCCTACCAAAGGCCACGTCAGCAGAGCTATATGCATCTAACTTGTAATGACATATAAAGGTAGATATAGACGACCAAGTGGCCACCTTGCATATGTCTTCAACTGAAGCCCTCGTGGTGAAGGCTGCATTAGTAGCTGCTGATCTTACTGAATGTACAATGACACCATGAGGGGCAGGGATATCCTGTGCCTTATAAGCTTACATGCCCTTAAATACGAGTCTATTGCTGGTCTTGACATACCTTGACCTAGTCTAGGAGTTGTGACAAAGATAAACATGGATTCTGACTTTTTAATCTCCTCAGTTCTAATGAGGAAGGCTTTAAGCATGTGCCACTCTCGTTCCTTTGGGTGTTGAGGATTCGCACAGAAGGAAGGTAAATGGATTTTCTATTTGTGATGGAAGGTAAAATTTACCTTAGGGAGAATGGAAAGATCAGTCCTTAAAACTATTTTGTATTTGTGGAAGGTACAAAATTCTGACTTAACAGACAATAACTCCAGCTCAGACACCTTGCGAGCAGAGGTGATTATCACCAAAAATAGTGTCTTAATCCCAAGAAAGGAGAGTGAAATAGATTGGATGGGCTCAAATGGAGACCTAGTCAGGGTTGCCAATACAGTATGTAATCTCCACAATGGAAAATGGAGGATCCCTGGGAATCTCTGCAGAGTGGGTATCACTGTGGCCAAGGCTGCCATCTGTCTACTCAGGGCAGCAGACCTAAGTCCTCTGTTGTGACACTCAACTAAAAAATCTAAAATGATAACTAAAGAAATAAACTGCAAGTGTTTATACTTCCGCCTACACCAACGTGTAAAGAACTTACCGTTAACTGTTGTGTAGAGTCTAACATAATATTAACCACTTCAGAGCTGTAACCTGAACTTAGGAGACCCTCTCATAGGCCCATTATGCATGGCCGCCGAAACGGCGATTTCTGGTCACATGGAAAACGTGGAGGGGGAAGAAGCGAAACAAACCGCTTATGCACAGGATGGGACACAACTGTGGCAAAACCCAGAGTAACCAATTATGCACACAGTGACCCCGGCGCCGCTTCTGGTTGCGCCCCGGTCACCCGGAAGCTGCACTTTCTTCCGCGTTTAGTTGCCACCATTCCACCCCGAATGTGCGCTATTCACCCCGTGCATAATGGGCCATACAGGGGCCAAGCAGTCAGCTCTTAACACTGTGGTTTGGGGTGCCAAATCAGTCCCTGGACTAAAAGATCCAGTGTGACTGGCAGTGTTAGGGGGGTTCCTGACAGAAATTGAATGACTGTGGAGTACCAAGGTCTGCATGGCCACTGAGGTGCAATCAATACAACCTTGGCCTGTAGCTGTTGAATCCATTTTGAGAACCTGGGGGTGAATAGGTATGGGCAGAAAGGCACATAGCAGGCCCTGTGGCCAATTTCAGATTGAGACTCAGTCACTTCTGGTTCAGCCGCTTTCCAAATTAGTTTGGACAAGGCTCCAACTCCAACATTGAGTGCCAGCTCCAGCTTTGCTCCATTTCTTTGTCTCTGGCAGATCAATTGACAAGAGATCATTCTCCTGTAAAAGCTTCCAAGGCATACATTTTACTTTCATTCTGATGGTAGGAATTTTGTTTAAAACTAAGAATTGTAACCATTCACTTTAGTTGACTTCTGCAGACCCTAGTTTATGATCTCTATCTGATTCTGGAATTTTTGTCCACTGTGCTGAATGCCAATTCAGCATGAGGTTGAAGTCTTCATTCATATAGATTTATGACAATGATGGAAATATGGCTTAGTTGTACCTGTCATGTGTAAAAAGTAGAAACCTGTCTGAAACTTAAGAATTTAGCTGTGACAAAGTGCAATTTCACATCCCCCCCCCAGACAATAGATAAGGTGAAGTGTTATGTTTGGAATGTATTGTACAGATTACTGTTGGTGTTACTAGAAAGTTGGTGACACTAGGGGAGAAGAAGATTCCCTCCCCTCCAGTTATGCAAGATATGTGAAATGAAGTGAACACCATTTTTTAAATCTTAAGATGGTTTCCACTGAATGTTCCTTCTGTTTTTTCATGTATAATAGGAATCAGTTTTAAAAAATCTTTTGTTTGGGAAAATACACCTGAGGGAAGAAAACTCAGCAGCAGTGGGGGGAATCACATTAAAAATGTTATTGCCTGTACTTTTGAAACCAGTGTCCTCCTGGCACTTTGATGCTCTTTCCTGCTATTTACAGAAGAATGGCTATAGAAAATTTCTGAACAGTTTTATAGTTTCACTCAGCTTTACTGTAATGCATAATATATATAGAATCATTTATAGAAGATTATCAGGTTTGTTTCATTGTAATTTCATAGTTAAACTTCCTACTGTGAGTTTTACCTATGCAAGCATATCAGTTGACTAGAAGCTAACTGATACTTTAAAGTGAAATTGCTGGGGGTTTGCTGAGTGTTGTTTAAATACATTCACTTTTATGTGTAGAATTAGGACTTCAGAGTAACCTGTGAGGACACAAGCAAGCTTAGTAATCATGGGATGGGATAAGAGGATAAGTTCTTTTATGAGCTAAAAATAGGTTGGATGGTAGGAGTAAAGGTAAAGGTAAAGGTATCCCCTGTGCAAGCACCGAGTCATGTCTGACCCTTGGGGTGACGCCCTCTAGCGTTTTCATGGCAGACTCAATACGGGGTGGTTTGCCAGTGCCTTCCCCAGTCATTACCGTTTACCCCCCAGCAAGCTGGGTACTCATTTTACCGACCTCGGAAGGATGGAAGGCTGAGTCAACCTTGAGCCGGCTGCTGGGATTGAACTCCCAACCTCATGGGCAGACAGATTCAGACAGCATGTCGCTGCCTTACCACTCTGCGCCACACGAGGCTCTGTATGGTAGGAGTAGGAATAGTTAATTTTTGAAATGGACAGAAGCAGTGTGGTCCCATAAGGATTAATTTTGGGACCAGTGTTATGAAGTTTTTATTAAATTGTTTGGAATATGGATGGATATGAACTGGGAAAAAGTGTTTCAGTTAGTCGTGTGTCTAGTTTGTGAACCATGAACCAGAAGCAAATGGACCATTTTGTTTTGTAAAGTTCCTGATATAGTGGAACATCCCATTCAGCAGATTCCAAACTTGCAGGAAATCTCTGGCTTGACTCTCTTCTACCTGTCTTTTATGTTTGGTGACTAGTAAAAGAGCCCATTGTAAACAAAATACAATGGGCGCTAGAATGTGGGGGATAGGGAGGGACACGCCAGCGCGTGGCAAGGAAGCTGACCTTAGAGAGGGCGGGCGGCGGCGGCGGGGCATCCTCGGCTGCTCGGCGGGCCTTTGGCGGCCATCTTTGATTCCGGCGGGGTCTTGCGAAGGTCCGTTTTGCCCCGTTGATTAAGCCAGGTTTTTAAACGGGAGTCCCTGGCAGCGGCGCGCAGGGCGGCTGG
Source organism: Paroedura picta (assembly GCF_049243985.1). Classification (NCBI taxonomy): domain Eukaryota; kingdom Metazoa; phylum Chordata; class Lepidosauria; order Squamata; family Gekkonidae; genus Paroedura; species Paroedura picta. The sequence continues at coordinate 31,073,883 of NC_135371.1, forward strand.
CGGGGGCTCCCTGCCCGGCGGTCTGACGTGGCGGGAGGCGCTTCGCGTTTTGCTTCGCGCCTCTCGCCGCGTCAGACCCCCGGGCAGGGAGCCCCCGCCAGCCGCCCTGCGTGCCGCTGCCAGGGACTCCCTCGGGCGGTGGCCTGACGCGGTGAGAGGCGCTTTGCGCCTCTCGCCGCGTCAGGCCGCCGGGCAGGGAGCCCCCGGCAGCCGCGCTCCGCGCGATTGCTGGGGGCTCCATCGGGCGGCGGCCTGACGCAGCGAGAGGCGCAAAGCGCCTCTCGCCACGTCAGGCGCAAAGCGCCTCTCGCCACGTCAGGCTGGGAGCAACTGCGAGCCGCGCTGTGCGCGGCTCGCAGTTGCTGCGGCTGGGAATCGGAGGGACCAATTGGCAGGTGCTTTGCGCCTGCCGATTGGTCCCTCCGATTGTCTGTCATGAGGAAGGGTCCAATCCGGACCCTTCCTCATCCCGGACACAGCCCGCCCCAGGAGGGCTTACTGTTTTATTTAGTCCGTGGCGCCACGGGCGGTGTACAGATGATGGGGGCATTTTTACGAGCCCAGCATAACCAGTGCAATGTATTAGTGCCTAGCAAAAACAAGTGTCAATGTGGCAATGCTAACTCAATTATAATCCAAGCAAGGGGGACATTTTTACAAGCCCCGAAGAACCAGTGCAATGTTCATAGCTTCTAGCAGTATGAGTACAATCACAGAGTGCCTAGCAGAACCCAGTGCCAATGTGGCAGTGCCAATTCAACAGGACTGTTGTTAAGCACAGGATCACAACCCGAGGTGGGGCAGGTTGGAAGCCCAACAAAACCAGTGCAGTGTAATAGTCTCTGGCAGAAGCCAGTGCCAATATGGCAATGCCAGCTCAATCACAATCCAAACAAGGTATTTTTACAAGACCGGCAGTACCAGTGCTATCACAGAGTGCCCAACAGAACCCAATGCCATTGTCAGCGTAAAATGACTGATTTCAAAGCACAGAAGTGATAAGGGGGGGCATAACTAGTTTGAAACTTACAACAGTGTTTCCAAGTTTGGAGAATTGCCACTCCCTGTTGCTTAGAAATTTGGTAAATATTTTGTTTGAATGGAAACAGACTGTCTGGAAATGTGTCCATTCACCAACTGGCATGAAACTCCCTAAACTGCTTGAAAAGTCCTGGAAATTTCATGCTAGTTGACTTGCCATAAATTATGAACTGGCCAGAATTAATCATGAACTTTTATGAGTCAGTTCATGCCCATCACTAATTTGCAATTGGGGCTGGGCAACAATAAAAGTGTTCATTGTGGGTAAGTGCAAGGTGCAATACATTAGATCACCTTTAAAATAACTGACAGTGAAAAAAATTAAAACATCAACTCAGTAATTGGCAATGTAAAAAAAAAAAAAAGAAAACATTAATTCCAGGCAGGGGATTATCAGAAATAGGAACCAGAATATAATCTCCAGTATTGTGATGCCTTTGTATTGATAGATTATGTGGTTTCTTTTGGGGCTTAGTTCTGGTTGCTCTGTCTCAAAAGAAATCCTGCAGAACTGGAAAGATAATGAGCTAGACAGAACAGGATAAAATACCTTGGTTGTGAGAAAAAGATAAAAGGGCTTGGGACATCTCAGGGGTTTTTTTTTTGGTGTGAGGAAGATTACTAAAGGGGGACAGGAGGTAAGATGGCATGGTATGGCCCAATCCCATCGGATTTTGGAAGCTAAGCAAGGTGAGTATTTGAATGGGTACTACCGAGAAAGATTCTGCAGAAGAAAAGAATACAAACTGTCTCTGCTTCTCACTTGGTTGAAATACTCCTGTGGGGGTCACCATATGTGGCTATGACCTGCTAGCACTTTATATAGACAGACAGGAGGGAAAGTGATAGAAATTTATTATGCAAGTGGTTATAGAAGACTAGAATTTGAGGGTATGTAGTGATGTTGATGGGTTATGAATTAAGCTTGGAAAAAGGGAAATAGCACCTTACCCAGTGAGTAATTATGGGATTCAATACCAGTAGATATAGTGTTGTACACTAGCATAGGTGGCTTTAAAAGGGAAACAGATGGATTCAGAGAGGTGAGATCCATTAGTGGTGACTATCTTCCACATCTAGAGATTGGAGATCTTGGAATAACAGTGCTGCCAGGTAACATAGGGGGAAGATTTTGGCCTTCCTTGGCAGATAGGTGGTTACTGTGTGAAGCTTGATGGGCCAAGGTCTGATCTGGCAGGACACTTTTTAAGCACATAAATTGCCTCCTCATATACATCTCGTAATATTTTGTACTGTGGTTAAAGTACGGATTGGGGGATTAATTTTTCAGCGTGGTAGAAATAAAGCCTCTCTTGTGTTTTTTAAAGTGCAGCCTTTTAGCAATAAACCTCAAGCTGGAAGTTTTTTTGGCAGTATGCTTTTCTAGATTCTAAAACTTTATGGCATCTATAATCTTTAATATTCTCTTGATATGCTGGTTGCCAGCCTAGACCTCTACCTGTATCAGTAAACTAATGAGAACGTATGAAGAAAATTCAATAATATATGTTTGAATGAAGTTCCTCAAAAAGCGTGTAACCTTTACAGTTTATATCGAAGTCCATGTATCTATTTCTCCAAATCTCAAATATTTACCCTTTTGATCTCTAGCTGTGTACAGACTTAAGAAGAGCCCCATCTGGATCTCTTCCACTTTATTCCCATTCAGGGAGACTTGTGTTTCTCAGTCCCACAAGCTTGAAATCAGGCCATTATGCTTGAGCTGGAAGAAATCTCTTCCCTCCAGCTAATCTGACTGAATGCTACTACAGTGCAAAGAATAAAAGATATGACACTAAAAACACAGAGCAAGGCTCCTGGAATCTTTTGCAGTTTATGAACATGATGATTCTCTTTTGCTGGCTACGATATGTCTCCATTGGTCTCCAGGTTGGAGTCTAATTATATGTGCACACTACGTCCTTTCATTCTGAAATAGAAACACGCAATTCTCCAGCCAGAATTACAGATGTTAAAATTGTTAAATACGCTAGGAAGTAAGTATACCAATGTTCAGTAAGAAACTTACTTCTAGGTACAGTTAATGAAAAAGGAGAAGCATTTTTTGCTGGAATCAGGATAGCTTTGAGGTATGTGCTAGTGCCATAAATAAAGTTCTTTAATGTTCCGTCTTTATCATGGTACTGTTGTCTTCTTAATAGTAATATTGTATAATTGGTACAGTCATAAACATGGGTATATCTGTATATGTGTGTGTGTGTGTGTAAAGAAATAACGTAAGCCTATCATTTTGAACTTTAGACAGGGTTTTGGATGTATATTTGATTTGTAGTTTGTGAGATAAATTGAAACCTGATATCAGCTAGTAAGATTACCACTGAGGTTAATAGATTTATTTCATTCTTTTCTTTACTGTGGCCAGCATTTTGTGTCCAGTTGCTTGTAATTTAAAGATGCTTATCACAGTAGTGACTTAGCTGGAGTGTCTTTGCCTTTGGACAGTTTGGTATATTGAACTTCTTCACATAAAATTATTAAAGTCGAATCCTTAAAATATTTTTAAAACCCTCCATAGATTAGCTTCCTAATTATGGAATAAAAAAATTCAGTTGTAGTTTTGTCTCGAGCATGTGGGAAAGGGCATTTCTGTGGGTCATTCAGGTCTCCCAAGAAATTCCATGATCATATGACAGATGCTCGCGTGACCTCAACCAGGGCCGAAGCATTCTCTATCCTGGCCCCAACGTGGTGGAACAAGCTCCCAGGATAAATCAGGTCCCTGATAGAACTTGAACAATTCCACACGTCCTGCAAGAGGGAGCTCCTCCACCAGGCGTTTGGTTGAGTTCGACCTGAACAAATCACCTTCCATTGGCCCCCGAGCCTTCCTCCCATGAAAACCATCACTGACTTGTCCAACCCATGGGGCTGTCAATATGCTGTAAGTACTGTTCTCCATTGTTCTAGCATACTGTTGTATTATTAAAAGTAAAGTTTAAGATAGATAGTGGTGTTATCCTCTGTATGCATTATGAAACACACAGGTTGGGTCTGGAGATCCCATCACAAGCCAGGTATTCATATCTGTCTTGTTGGTAAGGGTGTGTTTTCAATTAAACTAAACTCCCCACCAAAACAAAACAAAACCCCCTGAAAAAATACCTTAAATTACCACCTACATCGGTCCTCATTTATTGATTTCTAGAGAGAGCAAAATAAAACTACCGTATTTGCCAGCGTATAAGACGAGTGGGTGTATAAGACGACCCCCCAACATTTCCACTAAAAATATAGAGTTTGTTACATTACAGTACTATGGGCCACTATGGGCAGCTATGTCTATCCCAACTGAAGTGCACCCGGTGTATAGGACGACCCCCCCCCCCACTTGGAGGCATGTTTTTCAGGGGGGAAAAGTAGTCTTATACGCCAGCAAATACTGTAAATGGCAAAATACCTTTTACTCTGCGCGACATCAGTCTTACTGATTGATCAAAGTTGGGTGTCCAAGGGTATGTGTCCTCTATGCCAAACAATCCTACCAGTTACCTTTACAGATCATTCTCCCTTAAAACTAACTTTAGTACAACAAAGAGTGGGCACAAGTAGATAGAAACACAATGAATTAGTACTAAAGTTAGTACCAGAAAATGGTAAAAAAGGTGTCAAGAGGATCTCACGGATTTTTTGAGATTTAACAATACTCCTGAGGTCAACAAGCTAACGATCTGGGAAGTAAGTAAAGCCTTTATAAGGGGCAAATTGATTATTATTTTTATATTATTTTTGGATTTATTACCTGCTACTCCCAGACAAGCTTGGCTCATGGTGGGTTACATACAAAATACACAGAGTCTCCAGTTACCCTCCCCATTAAAACCCCATAAAATCAGAGAAAAATACAAAAACCATATGGTGGAAATAGTAACACATTATCTTAACCCCCATTAACAGCCAGGGTGCCTGGAGAGGGGTGTGACTTATGACCATGCCAATAGACCAGCGTGGAAGCATATCTTCCAGGGCGGAGTCCCATCTGATCTTCTACTGGCACTTGATCTTCTACTGGCACACTTCTATCTGGCAGAAGAGCTTCATTTTCCAGGGCCTGCAGAAAGCCAAAGTTCTCCCAGGGACTGCAGCTTCTCTGGGAGCTCATTCCACCAGGTAGGTCCGGGACCGAAAAGGCCCTGGCCCTGTTTGAGGCCAGGCATACTTCTTTGGGGCCAGGAATAACCAACAAGTTGGAACCCGCAGAATGCAAAGCCCTGCGGGGGGCATAGGGTGACAAGTGGTCCCTCAAATACCGCAAAGGGCCTTAAAGGTCAAAACCATAAACCTGATCAGGGCCACCACTGGTAACTAATGCAGCTGCCTCATAGTAGAATCATAGAATCATAGAGTTGGAAGGGGCCATACAGGCCATCTAGTCCAACCCCTTGCTCAACGCAGGATCAGCCTAAAGCATCCAAGAAAAGTGTGTATCCAACCTTTGCTTGAAGACTAACAGTGAGGGGGAGCTCACCACTACCTTAGGCAGCCTATTCCACTGCTGAACTACTCTGACTGTGAATTTTTTTTCCTGATATCTAGCCTGTATCATTGTAGTTTAAACACATTACTGCGTGTCCTTTCCTCTGCAGCCAATGGGAACAGCATCCTGCCCTCCTCCAAATGACAATCTTTCAAATACTTAAAGAGGGCTATCATGTCCCCTCTCAACCTCCTTTTCTCCAGGCCGAACATTCCCAAGTCCCTCAACCTATCTTCATAGAGCTTGGTCCCTTGGCCCCAGATCATCCTCATCGCTCTCCTCTGTACCCTTTCAATTTTATCTACGTCCTTCTTGAAGTGAGGCCTCCAGAACTGCACACAGTACTCCAGGTGTGGTCTGACTAGTGCCGTATACAATGGGACTATGTCATCTTGTGATTTTGATGTGATGCCCCTGTTGATACAGCCCAAAATGGCATTTGCCTTTTTTACCCTGCATCACACTGCCTGCTCATGTTTAGTTTACAATCCACAAGTACCCCAAGGTCTCGTTCACACACAGTGTTACCTAGAAGCGTATCCCCCATCCAGTAGGTATGCTTTTCATTTTTCTGACCCAGATGCAGAACTTTACACTTATCTTTATTAAATTGCATCTTGTTCTAATTTGCCCATTTTTCCATTGTGTTCAGATCTCGTTGAACTCTGTCTCTATCTTCTGGAGTATTTGCCAGTCCTCCCAATTTGGTGTCATCTGCAAACTTGATGAGTAGTCCCTCCACCCCCTCATCTAGATCATTAATAAATATGTTAAAAGGTACTGGACCGAGCCCTGAGGTACCCCACTACTCACCTCCCTCCAGTCTGATGAAACACCTCAGTATATATGGGCCCATCAAGGTGCTCTTGTGATGTCTCTAGCAGCTGAATTTTGCCCCAGCTGCAATTTCCAGGTCAGAGACAGTGGTGGTGAGACTCATCATAGCTTCCAGATGGAAGCAACAGCTAGAGTCTCAGAGGGACTCCTGGTGTGAGAAACTCAGAGAGGTTGCTATGATGGCTAAGCTAATGAACATGGTAAAACAAAGACCAGTTGAAGAATTCCAAAGGCACTGAGGCCACTTCCTAAAATGTTTGTAAAAACAGGGAGGTTCTTTTTTGTAATCAGTAAATCTAGATACTCACAGGAGCTGCAGAACACATATTCTTTATTGACCACCTAGCTCCAACTAACCTAGGAAAAATGAAAGCAAGGAAAAATAATAAATTGAGGGGTGGAGTTTACCTCCACTCCTGATAAGGCTTCAGTTAACTCTTTACTATCTAGTTTACAACATTCTTCCTGTTCTGTTCTGTTCTGTTCTGTTCTGTTCTGTTCTGTTCTGTTCTGTTCTGTTCTTTCTTTCTTTCTTTCTTTCTTTCTTTCTTTCTTTCTTTCTCTCTCTCTCTCTCTCTTTCTTTCTTTCTTTCTTTCTTTCTTTCTTTCTTTCTTTCTTTCTTTCTTTCTTTCTTTCTTTCTTTCTTTCTTTCTTTCTTTCTCATCTGTAATTTCTATCCTGAATGAAATAAAATATAAATTGTCAAAAATTAACTTACAGGGTTTCTTTTGGTATTATTTAAGCTGATTACAGATTCTTTTTTAAATCAGTTCAGCTACCGGTATAGCTGACCCAAATAAATGAACTATACTGATCAGTTGGGGTGTTGGGAGCTCTCAGGAAGTAAAATTAGTGAGAGGGAAAACATCCTGTCCTACTTCTCATAAATCCAAGTTTTGGATCTGACTTGTTCTGGGGAATATCATGCTGAGATTCTTTGTGCAGTTGGATAGTGTTAGCTCCATCTCCAAGATTGCTCTGTTTGATATACTGATAATATCTAAGCAGATGACAGAAGCTCAGGGCTTTCTGAAGGAGCTTGATAGGCTAAAAAGAACTTATTCTGACTAAAGTTAGTATGTAGTACCTGGATGTTGATTCTAGGCAGTGGATATATGAGTTTTAAATAGCTACAGATAGAATAACTGAACTTAAAGGACAGAGAGTATACACAGTAGATCTGACAATTGTGCATCTCTGCTGAGAGCTGTTCAAGAGACAGGAAATGAAGTAGAGATTCATGAGGTAGAATAACTCAGTGGATTTAGCATTTTTGTTTTAACTAGCTAAATTAACCCCCTATAAATGTCTGTTTTACAGAAGGAATAATCCAATGAAAGCCAGTCTTATAGGAATTGGGTGATATGTTAAAAAACAAAACCAAACTGAATGGTTTGCATTTGGACAATTTCAAGAGTTTTGCTTATTCCAAAGTAGTAGTAGTCATCCCAAACAATTTGTTTTGGTATGTGTCGGTCTATTATACTCATTCCTCTGTAGGTTTAGTTATTGTACTTGAATTAGTAATCCTTTGTCTCCAAAAACAGAAGTCAAACAGCTTTCTGTCAGTAACTGCATATAGAGATAGACAGACAGACGTGTGTGTATATAAATAAAATTACAGGTAATGATGATTTGAATCAGACATGATATCATGCCTTGAAAGTAAGTACAATCTGTATCTTAATAGTTCTGTTTTATTCCTTATTTTCCTCTCATTGTACTGCCCTGTGCTTTAGGTATCTTGTAGTGATACCTAGCTTCATGGAAATGTTTTCTTATCTGAAATTGGTTCTATGAAGCAAGATTTAGGGGGCTGTTCAAATGATCGGTTAATCTGGAAAAACAGAATCTGTTTGAAAACGTTTTTAGGAGGAAATATTGTTTTTAGAAGGAAATATTGTCCACAGCTTCATGCCATGTGGATCCTTCATTCTAAAGCCTGCAGAATATTCACAATCTTTTGAAGCCTGCCAGGAAGGGGATTAATTTTTTTGAAATCAATTAATAATCTACTGAATCATTTCCCATGTCCTCTCCTCTTAAGATCAAATTTTATTACTCTGTCTCTATTGACACCAGAAGGGCATCTCATTAAAATATTTATTTTTTCAATTGTTCCCCTTTCTCCGGATTTGAATTATTCATTGTTTTTCTTGGGCTGCTAGCATGTTGTCAAAAATGCTAATTGACCTTATTTTATTGTTGGGAAAAAAGAGAATTGAAGGCATTTTTTTTTTTTTACTGAATGCCTCTGTTACAACTAAACATTGTACCATTTTAGAACATTTTGAAATCTCTTTTCAGTTTTAGGCGGCATTTGACATGACCCATGTCTAGATATAGGAAACAGTTATGTCCAAAACAATGATACTTTTAGCAGCTATATGAAGCGAAGAGTGTGCATAGCGGTTGATGTATTTCACCCCAGTTATTCTTACAACAATCATGTAAGGTAGGTCAGTACTGATATTCCCACTTTTCATAGGTTGGCTTTTGCGAGTTGGTGACAGTGGTGACTTTCCAGGTTCACAGCTGAGTATCAGCAGTTTGCTGAACAGTCTCAACATAATATAGAACTGAGTTACTGTAGCCCATTGTGGCAAGCATGCACAAGCTGCCCAGCCAGAAAAGGGGGCCAATCTCTGGGAACCAAAATAGCTTGTCTCACTTGTAAGGAGCAGGGTGAGCATCTACCCAAGGAAGCTGGTGTTGTAGTGTGAGGCTGTCACATAGACAGTCAGTTGGGAGCAAAAGACTAGACAAGCATCCTCACCCATGGGACAGTGTGGAAATCCACTAAGTCATATTGAGGAGGAGAGATGGGTGGGGATGGATCCAGGAGCAATGGCCATAGCACAGTTGTGTTAAGGACAGGGAGAAAATGGAGATTAAGGGAATGGAAAAGTTAGGGGTGGGGCCAGGATGTGGCAGAAAAAAAATTAGGAGTGTAAGAAGAAGGGAAGTGAAAGTAGAGTAGAGGAGCTGTCCTAAGTCAGAGATTGTTGTGAAGAGCAAGCATGTTGTTAAGAGCAAGGAGGAGACAGAAAAGAAGAACATGGTGTCCGAGACTGGGCAGAGCAGTGTCAGTAATTTCCTTTGCAAATGACTGTATTCCTGGGTGGGTAAAGTGAACCTTATGGTAGTGGATGTATAGCAAAACTTCAGTAAATGCCTGACTGCTCTGCCACTGGAATGGTCCTGAGTTTGATTTAACCCATGGACCCAGTGTACGAATCCTACTCCCCTCAGTAGGCACAAACAAGTTATTACTGTTAATACTAAATATTTTGTTTTCACAAGGGCTACAAAACTGGGGTTTATTACTTTTAATTTTTTTTAATTAAGTTTTCATATTAAAAAGAGAAATAAAGCATAGCAAATATGGAAAGTACCAACTTAGACATTGGAATATTACAATCTTCATCTTAACCGTGTTGCACAGTACATCAGTAAACTACCTATGCAGATAGTACAAGTAGAAATGCTAGTGGTCCTGAAATTCTTCTAAGGGTCTTCTATGTACGAAATTGGTCATTTTAACTATCTTAGAAAATTCCCCAGTTTTGTCCAACCAATCTGTCACACTGGGTGTGTCTTGCTGCTTCTGGTTTTGTGCAATTAGCAATCTTGCTGCCATCATAGCATGGAAGAAAAGTTCCTTAGCATCAACAGGTAGATATTCAGGGGAAATGCTTAATAACATATACTTGGAATACATAGGAAACTTATTTTTTAGTATCTTCTGCAGCATAAGATGTATTTTAATCCAATTTTTGAAACCTTGCCACCGCATATGGTAGAACGAACCAATAGCCTCATAACATGTCCAACACTTTCCATCATGTTAATTTGACATTCTACCAATCCCTTTGGTGTTACGTACCATCTATAAAATAAATTTGGGGTTTATTTCTTGATAGGGTGACCAGTGTCTTTATTTCACAAAATATTTAGACCAGTATGATAGGAAGAAAGCGTATGCCCACCACAAAAGTAGCAGACAAGTGCTCCTCATCTGTATCTCCTGTTTGTTGATACTGACTTAACTATTTTGCTGGTATGTTGTTCATTTTAAATTGCAAATCAAATATGGTCCAGCCCAATTTGTTCTACATGGCATGTTTTGCCTAGAGTATTTTTCACATATTTCATGATATACAAGTCGTACTGTGGTTTACAAGTGAACGTTTAGTCTTCCCTGCAATCATTTTGCAGCTACTGAATATTTATATTCTGATATCAGGCATGCATGAATCCTACTATAATTCCTTAATGCAAATATGACATTTTGTGCTGACTTCGTAATATGCAAATAAGATTCTGTTGAAGTAATATACCTCATGAAAACAAGAATTCCACAATCTGGGCAAGAGCCATTTGTTGTCACTGGTGTTTCCACGCCAGACACAGCTGTCACTATACCAGAAAAAAACAATAAAGACCTATTGATATTTTACAGGACTTTGTTAATTCAATTACCTAGATAAGTATTTGTAAGGGTAGCTTTTATTACTAGCCATGAGCTGCTGAACTACTACATTATTTAATCTCTTTTCTCTCCCTTGCAAAGGAACCAAGGACTTTTTCAATTCAGGTTTACTTTTTATGCTTCCTTTACTTGGAAATTTACTTACTTCTCATAATTTGTTCTTACCTTTTTGTGCTTCTTACCCGTGTTCTTTTTTATGATTGTAATCTTCCAAATAAACTGATGAAACTGCCTTATACTGTGTCAGTCTACTGGCCTATCATGGCCAGTATTGTTTGCTCTAATTGGTAGTGGTTCTCCTGTGCTTTACCTGTATATCTTTTACATTGCCTACTGCCTGATCCTTGTAATGGAGAAACAGGGATTGAACTAGGGACTTTCTTTGTGCAAAAGATGCACTTCTAATGAGCTATAGTCCCTCCCCAAGTGATAAACTCTAGCAGTGCCACCCTTGTTCTACCATTCTAAGTTTGTTGTGATGAGTTTCAAATGATAGAATTCTGCTCAAGATGGCAATTTTAACAAGATTAGATCCAGAGCCCATGCAGAAAATAGATTAGGGAAGAGGCCTTGGATTTTGGGCATGTTTAATCGAGAGTTTGACAGGTTCTAAGTTTGGAGTTTTGGGGAAATAGTTTGGTTTGCAGAACCTAGATCTAAAATCAACTTGAGGAAGAGTCTTCTCATCTTTTACCATGGGCACTGTAGAGGTGTATAAATCAGAGGGCTAAGTAATCTTCTCTAGGTTCACTGTGTATTCAGTTAGAAGCATGGCTACCAATGCAGCCTTGTGCAAGTTGGCCTCTATGGAAGATTTTTGTAAAGCGTCTACTTGGTCCTCTATCTTGACTTTTGTAAAGTGCTATTAACTCAGTTCCTTTAGTTCAGTAGGCACAGCATTTGACCCATTATGCACGGGAGTTTTAGCATGCGTTCGGGGTGGAATGGCGGCGACTAAAATCACCGATAACGCACGGAGTCGGCTGCAACCGGCCGCAGATTCAGTGCACGCCGCTGAAAAAGCTGCGTTAGCGGAACGCGGAAGAAAGCGCAGCTTCCCGGGCGACCAGGGCGCAACCGGAGGCGGCGCCAAATTGACGGCGTGCATAATCGGGGAGGCCGGAGGGTCGGAGATGGTGCGACCGCTCAAGCGGCTGCCGGAACAAACGGCGGCGCAGGCCAGGGGGAACCCAAGGGAACACAGACGGAAAGGCAGCCGGAGAGCTCACAGTGGGGGGGGGGGCGAGGGGATCGCCACGGCTAAGGACGGCAGAGAGGCCGGCCACCCACCTCCCACCCATTCCCAAACACACACCCCAACCACAAACGAGAACGGAGGCCAGGTCTCTAAGAAAATACAAAAACTTTATAAAACAGTGTGAATGAACAAAGCACAAATATATAATACAAAGCTTAAAGTAGGGGAAACAATATAAAGGGGAAACCTATGGGGCAGAGGAACCGGGGCAGCAAAGACTGGGAGAGCCAAACTGAGAGTAAACTAAGGGGGAGGGGAAACATGCTCCCTCCCCCTCCGTGCCTGACAAACCCGGCAGGGCTGCGCCTGCACAGGCTGCTTCTGCCCTTCCTGGCTTCCGCCTCCAATGCTCGCCAACGCAGCGGCGCGCTCGGCTCGCTTTCCCTTGGCTCCGCATCGATGCCTTGACACCCGCTGCTCCAGGTTTTGCCACCGTCGCGCCCCGTCCCATGCATAACCGGTTTGCTTCGCGTCTTCCCCCTCCACGTTTTCCATGTGACCCGAAATCGCCGTTTTGGCGGCTGTGCATAATGGGCCTTTGTGAGACATGTTCTCTGGCATGTGTTGGATACAAATGAAATTCTCCCACCAGTGACTCGGGGATTGCTCTTTCATGTCCCATTACAGATAGACTCCTGGAGCCAGGGGAGACTGACCATTGTGCACTCACTGAGAAGGGTCCTTCTTCCTCGGCTCCTCGAATCCGTCTTGCCCTCCCTGAGTATCGTCTGCAGATATCACTTCTGGATTTGGTATATGTATTTTAAAGGGAAGATTTTACTCCATGTTATCTGTAATTCTTTTGGTTTCCTCTTCTGTTTCTCTTGGTTTTGGGCTGCTCTTCTGATCGGATAAAGTTTTGTTGTGGTTAGGGTGTTACTGTTCAGTTAAGCAAAGTTCATGGCTGTGAAAGTTTCTAAACGAAGAAAGAGGGTTGGTTCCAGCAAGGGAGACCGGAAGAGGAAGAAGCTTTTTCCTGCAACAGCAGTGAGAAGCCCCATTGCAGATGGACTGCAGGAGCTCAGAGAGCAGGACCCTTCATGGAGTACACAATGGTTGCTCACGCATGGGTGCAAAGATTTTATGTAATTTAATTTCTACAGAAAATACACTTTATGATACAGCATGTGGAAGGCTTCGGCACATGGAAGACAATCGTATTATGTTCAGTTTGTATTGACTAACTGTGGAAGTGCCACTTGGAGAGCGTCTTTACCCCACAAAAAAGAGCTCACTAGAGGTAGAAAAATGAGCTATTTTAAACAACTGGCCAGTTTAAGCAGGCTCTTACTGGAGTAGAGTGGGTACTAATTATCAAGCATGACTACCTGTCCCTGGACACAGTCTTTCCTACTATTAATGCTCAGTTCAGTTTAGGGTTGCCAATTCAACTTTGGGTAATTCCTGGGTAATTTTAGGTAGACAGGGGAGTGTAGGGTTTGGGCAAAGGAAGGAAGCTAAGTAACGATGCCATAGCTTCCTTCCTCCAAAGCTGCCATTGTCTCCAGGGAAGTCTAGAGATGTGCTATAATTCTGGGGGAACTCCAAACCCCACCTGTATGTTGACAGGCCTAGAAGTTACCATTCCAGATTTGCTGACCACCTTTTCAAATTATATATACTTGAATAAATGGGACTGATGATTCTAACAGCATGGCAAAAAAAAAAGAGTATAGATACAAACATTTTTATAAGGCAGTAATGTTTGCTACTCTCACAGTAAACATGATCAATCAAAGTTGTGCTAGTTTCATAGGTGCTGCTGCTTTTACAAATCCGTTTGGGTTGTGGCTATTTATCAGAGCTGCAGCATTTATATGCTGCGCATGAACATTCTCCCAGGCTAACAGAAACAAAATGCAAACAAGTTGACATTTTCAGTTGAGGGGAAAACCTGCTAAGTGAAACAACAAATAGGCATCTTCTTGACACTAAAAAAAAACCTTGCCACCAGTTAATCATATTTAATGGTGGCCTAGCACTACTATTACAATGTGAGTGGGCTTTCAGTGATTTTGTTCCTTCTTATAATACTTCTATCAGTATGTCAAGAGACTGAAGTAGGTATATGCTGAAGTGCCCTTTTTTCCTTCACTGCTGAATGCTAAGAGCAAAATTTCCAACATATACAAAAGTGGCAGGAGTTTAAATGTAAAGAACTATCTGAAGAAAGCCCATTTTTTATTAAAATAAAAAAGGAATGAGGTTTTGAGTAAGATAGATAGAGGTGACTGCTTTTATCAGGAATGCATTAAGAAGCTCAGTATTGGCTTGTATAAGGATTAACAGTACTGCGAAATGAATGTTTGGGGTACTTGAAGACATGAAAATGTTATCAGGTGTAAAATATTTTGGGGGGGAAAGTCTTTTTGTTGTGAATGTGGAATGTGCTACAAGACTGCTTTTTCATAGTCATTACAATATTGTTCATGAGAAAGATAATGTGTGTTTAGTATTTCTCACAAAGACTGTCCCAGTTACTAGACACATCCACTTAATAGTTTGAATAAGAATTTTGTCCTTTTCATGGTTAGACTACTTTGTGAAAGCATAATTTTAATAAGAAAGTTGATGCTATGAAATCATATTTTGAAGAGCCCAAATCAGAGCTGTGTACCTTTTCTTGGCACTGAGTTCAAGTTGGAAGATTTCCCTCAGTTTTTTGACTTCAGAAGCATTGAGGATTGAGGGCTGGTTTATATATTGCAAAATCCAGATTGACAGCATGTGTAATCTTTCACAGTGGGAAAAACAGCAGCTCTTTGGAGGCACTGAAGATTAGAAAAAGTACATAGTTGAAATACTTAAGACCCTCTCCCTATATACCATAATCATGATGCAGATTGTGTCCATACATATGTTAAGTCTGTATGCAAAGGGTACTTGTAAATGGTTCAGCATCCTCTTGGAGAAGAGTGACAAGTGGAGTGCCACAGGGATCTGTCCTGGGACCTGTGTTGTTCAATATATTTATAAATTTTAGAGGGAGTACTTATTAAGTTTGCAGAAAATACTAAACTGGGAGGCGTAGCAAACACAACAGAAGACAGAATCAGAATACAGGATGATCTTAATAGGCTTGAGAAGTGGGCTAAACTAAGTAAAATGAAATTCAATAGGGACAAATGTAAAGTTCTGCATTTAGGTAGGAAAAACCATATACACTCAACCGTATACACTCAAGGAGACTTGTCTTGGCAGTAGTATGTGCAAAAAGGATCTAAAGGCCGATTCATACCATAGAAAGAATATAAATTTAGGGACCACTGTTGAAAATCTGTCCTAATGCATAATAAAACACAGTCTCTGTGTGAAATGGCTCCCCAGGAGTAATTTTTTGGTGGGCAGAAGTATTGTGGAGTGCAACTTGCTTTCTGCTGCAGCCCCAAATTTCCCCTGAAATTCTGTTCTGTTCCTAGGAGGGAATATATCAGGGGACATTTAAGGTTGTAGTTGGAGGGAGGAGGCAACAATGTTTGTGTTCATGGAATTGTTCTTGTAGATTCCAACCTATGCAATACTGACTGAATTTCAAGCTGTATTTTGATTTGTGTACCATTGTTGTTTTTAATTTTTTGTTGATTTCATTGATTGTCATCTGCCTTGGATCCCAAGTTAGGAGAAAAGCAACATAGAATAGTTCGCATGAACATACCACATTTCAGGCATAGCATTTTCCTATCCAATGTTCTTATTAATTGCTTTGTGTACCAAGAGTTTATTGCCGAAGAACTTGAAATTACTTGAATGGCCTAGCTCAAGATTTCCTAATACACTGATCTTGCATTTAATTAGTACATATATTCATCCATGCCATGCTTTTCATTTGGATTGACTCCCAAAGTGCTTTACAACTCAAATCTATTGTATTTTAATTAAAATTGATTGCTGAGATGCACTGTTCTATTTTTGTTATTGTTTTGCACAATAAGAGGTACATCACCAAATTCCACTGTTGGGCAAAATACTGAGAATCTTGGACTTCCAATTGATTGGGAGAGGAGTATCCCAGATCCTGTCAGCTTTGGGCCTCATGTTGTCCCTGCTTGGAATTGCAGATCAAGGAAAATCACCTGGACAGCAGAGTTCAATCATAGCAAAGGGAATATAGATCATCTTCTTGAGTGTGCCTACATATAAAATTGAGTTGAATAAAGGGACGGTATGAAATATTTCATTTATTTATTAATTTAGATTTTTATACTGCCTTTCTATACAACTGGGCGGTTTACATAAAATGTCATAGGGTAATTACATAGAACTTCATAACAAATATAGAAATCATAAAATCCACCCTCAATGAAGGGCACCAAAACAGTAGTCAATTGGACACTAGCTGTGTCTGCGAGTCACTTTGCAGACAAAATCTTGACTCTCCGCCATGACCACCCTCCCACCTTGGATACTAAAAGCCTTCTCTGCCCTGGCCCCCACCTGATGGAATGAGCTCCCTGAAGAGATCAGGGGCCTTCCCAAACTCCCACAACTTCACAGGGCCTGCAAAAGGAAGCTCCTCCACCAGGCATTTGCTTGAGGCCAAGCGACCCAACAACATCCGCTGGTTCCCCCACCCAGACACCCACTTCTACAACTGAATCTGACCTATCTAATAGTTCCGTTAAAGTTACTGTTTCTGTTGAAATATTGTTCATTGCGAGTTTTCCTCCAAACTCATTCTAGTCGTCTCAGTTTCTGCTTCTTCCTACAGAGCTCCTCGGTATACCAGGGGGCCAGCTTAAGACAGGGGTGGAGAGGACATCTGGGAGCTATCTCCTTGATGGCAGACAGCATTCTGTTGTGGCTGTCATTTTATTAGTTAAAAAAATATTTGCAACATAGGCTATCATAGTCTACTTTTGATACTAGTGTTCTTACTTTTACTGTATTAGAATAATAAAAGCAAGAGACCTGTAAGGCTTTATGGGAACATCTTATTTCCCCTCCCCCATTTCCTTTTCTTCCTTCCTCACAGCTTTCATAGCCTCTGCTATTTTCCTGCTTTCTTTTCTTCTTCCTATCCACTAGCTTTATTTGTTCTTCCAGTTATATTTATTTTATATATACTTCATTTATAAGTCACCATTCTCCACAATAGGGATCCAAACATAATTCCCCTCCCTTTGAGGTAAGTTAGGCTGAGAATGCATAACTAGCCCAATGTCACCCAATGAGCTTCCATAGAAGACTGGTGATTCAAACCTGATCCTTTCAGACCTGAATTTGAAACTCTAATGCAGGGGTAGTCAAACTGCGGCCCTCCAGATGTCCATGGACTACAATTCCCAGGAGCCCTTGCCAGCATTTGCTGGCAGGGGCTCCTGGGAATTGTAGTCCATGGACATCTGGAGGGCCGCAGTTTGACTACCCCTGCTCTAATGTCTACCCTACCCTGGGTTTTCTGGGGTGGCTGCTGTTGAAGTGTAGCAAGCAACCAGTCCTAGGTGAGCCATGCAAGTCATTTGGTAGTCCCTGCCCCCTTCCCCTGATTTATACTGACTGAAACTTACGCTTTAATACTGACAATACTCTGTAGTTGCATAGTAGTAACTACTAAGGGTATTCATTTGTTAAAATTACAGACACTGCTTCTGTTGTTTTGTGGGGTTAAATTTTTTTGTTCTGTAACTCAGGGACTTTTTTCCAGTTGTAGAAAGATCTGTTTTACTGTCGATGTGTCCAGTCTCTGGGTTTGAATATGCACAGATTTAGGTACAGTGATTATTTTTACTTACTGGAATGTGAATAGTAAAATATCAGATGTCAAGCTCATTCATACATGTCACGAGTTTTCTTATTTTTAGAAATCTTTTGTTTCTTTTATTTTTTCTGATAGTCTAAAATTGTCAGAAATCTAGCACAGTGCTCTTTGATACACAAAGTTATTTTCAGCACAGTTCAGTGGTTTCTGTGATGGCTTTTTTGCCAACAAAACCTGGAAGTTAAAATCATCTATGAGCTCAAGGAGCTGGAGGAGGAGATATTTTCCCAGAATTGCATAACTGGTCTTCAGGTTTTATCATTGGAAACAGTTGTCTGCTTATAATTATTTTTTAAAATCCCCTTTTTCAACCCCCCCTATTTATCCAATGAAATGTCAACTATTACTGTCTTTTCTCATTATCTTTCTTTATATAGGCTTTCATAGGTATTCTTCCAAAGGTGTTTTCTTTAAGAATTATCTCCTGAGTAGACATTAAACCACAATATTTTCTGGGTTTGATTCCCTACCACCCTTAATGTGATGCATCGGGGATTGTTGTTGTTAGGTGCGAAGTCGTGTCCGACCCATCGCGACCCCATGGACAATGATCCTCCAGGCCTTCCTGTCCTCCACCATTCCTCAAAGTCCATTTAAGTTTGTACCAACTGCTTCAGTGACTCCATCCAGCCACCTCATTCTCTGTCGTCCCCTTCTTCTTTTGCCCTCAATCGCTCCCAGCATTAGGCTCTTCTCCAGGGAGTCCTTCCTTCTCATGAATATTTGAGTTTCATCTTCAGGATCTGGCCTTCTAAGGAGCAGTCTGGGCTGATCATCGGGGATATATATGTATTATTATGCTTTCCTGAACATTCTGTTTTCTTTCTGGCCTTTTAACATTTGACAATGTATTTTTCTTTTCCTAGGTGGTTGTTAATTTGTATACAATATTCTGCAGAAGCACTCTG
Organism: Paroedura picta; assembly: GCF_049243985.1. NCBI lineage: Eukaryota > Metazoa > Chordata > Lepidosauria > Squamata > Gekkonidae > Paroedura > Paroedura picta. The sequence continues at coordinate 31,092,673 of NC_135371.1, forward strand.
GCGTTCAGATATTAATGTTTTTCTGCTACTTTTCTAATTCTGCAGTTTGTCATGTGTTATTTATTGTTGTAAATTCTGTTTGGAGATTGAGTTGGATTATGTGGATCCCTTCTCTTTCAAAGAGACGTTTTCTTTTGCTTCAAATCATGCACTGGTGAAGATTACTTGTGCTAGAGAAAACTTCTGGGATTACTGGTGTGGAGCTTTGGGATGCAACCCACTAACTGCTTATACCACAGACCATCCATTTTATTTACGATTAACAGCCCTTAAGCCCTAAGAAAAACATCTAAGAATTAAAAACAACACCAAAGAATAATTTAGCCAAATCAACCATTCAGACTTTACAAAAGTCACTCTTAACATTGCAAGAATTTTCCCCCTGTACCAACAGAGTATTTGGAACAATAAATGAAAATATGTAATAACGAATCAACCATCGACAGGGAGCAGTCACACAAAAAATTATTATATTCTGCAAATCTTCAGCTAAATTTCTACTGAATAATCAAAGTCAACTTTAAGATTAGGAGTTTGGTTTAAAAGATGGAGACCAGTTTACAATGGAACAAAAACAAAGCGTATGACTTCTGTTTCACTAAGTTTAAGAAAAGCTGTCATCCTCCCAGTATTCATTTTGTGCCATTTGCAGATCTTTTAGTATGATAGATGCATGATAAGCACCGTTCATATGCTTTAGGTTGTGGTACTGTCAGGTTGCAGTTTATATGTTCTCATATACTGAAAATGTTGGCCACTCACTATCTAATAGCATCAACTGATTGATGCATACTTTAATCCATTATAAGGCTAAGGGTTAGAGCTGTAATGGCTCTTCTGTTGTTGGTCATATTCATACATCCCGTGTATGCCCTTCAATGTGCAAGGAGGAAAAAGTGGCTGCTATCTTCCATCTTTGTTTTTGACAAGCGAACACAGGCCAAGCCAGGCATGGCTACCCACAAAGTCTTGTGTGTCAAAAATGCATCAACAGGCAGACTCCATGTGAAATCAGGTTCCTCAGAAAGAAGTCTTCTATCAGATACATGAGTAATGCAATCATTTGCACAAAAGGGCAGGGCAGGGCAGTACGTTTATCCCCACTCAAGTATCACCAAGACAAAGGAGACTTTACTTGGACCAGTGGCAGATCTAGTTAACCAGTGGCAGTGGCAAATCTCGTATTGTTTCTTTTTGGTAGAAATCTAATCTTTTAGCAGCTCCCTTCTGTCTTTAATACAGGCACATCAAAATCGCATTAACTGAGGGCTCTCCACAACTGGATTCCCCTTCTCAACCAGAATGCAAACGAAGTCCACTCCCAAGGACTCACCTAAATCCTTTCCCAGAGAAACCATTATTTCCTCCATCAAAACCCTTTTATCTCTATATTTTCTTCTGTATGTATGTACTACATTAAATTGTTCGTATGTTGTTCGGGACCATTTTGATTTATTTTCAATAAAATTCCTTTTTACTAATTTCTAAAGTTTGCCTCTCTCCAGGATTTTTTGCCAGATATACTTTTTGTATACCAGTGGAGACCTCACTGTTACTGCCTTTCACATTGCTTATTAATCTCGTAGAGTTGCCAATTCCTCCTTCATAAAGTCAGGAGACAGATCTATTTTCTGTCACAATACATCTTCCATTCCTGATATCAATGTGTTTCAGTAGACTCCTGTGTCTGTAGACTCTTAGAGCAAATGTGATATCCATGTAATTAATTTTATTAGTTTAAAAAGTTTATATGCCATCTTTCCACCCAACTAGTGTTCCTCAAGCTTCAAACATTAGAAGAATTTTTGAAGTGTTTAAAGTACTATGTACAAAATTATTTAAATTTAAAACAAATAAAACACAAACACAGAAGTTGCGAGAAGAATATGTCCTAGTAAAGGAATGCCGAACAAAACAAAAAAGTTTTACTTGCTCGTAGAAGTCAGTTATAGAAGGAGACAGACAAATCTCCCTGGGGAAGAAAGTTTGAGTCCAGTGGCAATTTTAAGATCTTGAGGAAGCATGTTTCCACACAAAATTTATATCTAGCATAAAATGTAGTTGGGCTTTATGGTGTCACTGGACTCAAACTTTGTTCTGCTGCTTCTCAGACCAATATGTCTACCCATCTGAAAATCTCCCTGGGGAGAGAGTTCCAGATGGCAGGGTTACCTGATACACAGCCTCTGAAAATGATCAGAGTAGTCAGATGTAAGCTGTAAAAATTAACTGAAGTGCTATATAAGTCATGTCTGTTTTCAGTGCAGTATAAAAAGAAATGCACAGGTAACAGGTCAGTAGTTAGAAAATGAACACAGATATGAAGTTGGCTTGTATACTACATCAGACCATTGATCTCTCATGGCCAGAGTACTTGGACTGTAAGCAGAACTACAGGGGCTTATGTCGAGGTGTTTCATATCACCTACTTTCAGATCCTTTTTACTGGCGATGCTGGGGATTGAACTTGGGACCTTCTGCATCCCGACTAGATGCTGTACCTCTGAGCCATAGCATGTCCATGGAAGAGAAGGAAAATAATTAGTCAATATGGGATTTCAATTTTTTGTAGAAATGATTAAACACATTTGCTTGGTTGTTGACATGGTATTCTTACTTCAGCTGTTAATCCTCATAGGTTCAGTACATTTTACAATTGATCGATTAATTGCTTTCCTGGTCAATTAAATAGGATCCAGTCCTATTTGACATCTTCATGTGCCTTCTTGCTCAGCTGGTATGGACATTTGGGCTGGAATGTTATCAGTATGTAGATGACACCCAGTTCTTCCTCCTGATGGATGCCCACCCTGATTCTCCCCCAAAGCCTTAGCCAGATAGCTGGAAGAGGTGATGAGGTGGCTCAAGAGAGCCGTCTGACGCTTAACCCTTCAAAGATTGAGGTCCTGTGGCTGGGCAGGAAGGGTCCAAGTAAGGAATCACGTCTGCCCAACCTGGAATTTTTTTTATTCTGGATCTACTTATATATGTATTTCATATATCACTATAATTCCCATATACACTGCAAAGAAATCAGGAAAATGTTAATTCAGAAGGCTAAATACAAAGAGTGCTAAAGGGCTGCATTTTTAAACTTTATAGTCTCTTGTTACATTGAGAAACAATTTTAGACGACTTCCACTTTCATTTTTATCCCACCTTCACTATGCAGTTGTGAATTCTAAAGCCATTTGTGCAGTCAACCAGCCTATCCTTTGGAGTATTTTGACTAATGAGGTGTTGCTACCAGCAGTTCGACATTTCTTGTATCTGCACTGCAAAACAACTAAAGTTCATTTTTAAAGGGAGAATGCAGGCTGTTAAGAGTGCTAAACTGGTGAAAGGCACATTTATTTTCATGCAGTCTTCTGAAGAATGGATCATTACTGGCCTAAGATCAAATTAAATGTTTCATCTAGTGAAAGATGTCAGCTAGAAATTGATCATGTATTCCTTCTCAGTGGCTTCAGCATTACCATCTACTTTGTGTTGTGTAAATGGGCTTTGAAATGCCAAACGATTGGGACAATCTGTAGGGATTAATTTTAGGTTTTGATGGTAGGAAAGTTTTTTTGATAGCCTTTTAAACTAAGAAACCTGAAACACGGTGAATAAATGTCAAATAAATGGAAGACCTGAAGGAAAGCTTTGTGGTAGACATATGTAAGAAGATCCCGACAGTGTGGGAGTCGCAAAGCTGACGGGCATTTGGTATCCCTGCAGGGACATGGTAAGCCAGGGGAGGAGCTGGGCCTCCCATTGTGCACAGGGTTGGCCTGGCAGGGCTGTGGATGGCACCCATGGCATCGAAGGGAATGTGGAAGTATCTGTGTTCGCTTAGACTGTTTACGCACTAGAGGTTTCATGCTAGGCTGCAGGCTAGAGTTTTAGTCATGGCAGGTTGCCACCCCTCTTCCTTCACTCTCAAAGGGAAGAATTTGGCCTTGTGCACCTCATCCACCCCCGATTTGTGCTCATGCACAGGAGCTGGGGCAGTGAAGTTCCCAGTGCGTAACTGGTCTTACCGGCGCTGGGTGGGGCCAGGGCTGGGTAGCGGTCGGGATGGCAGTGGCGTCATGCGCAATCAGGGATTAGCCCCGCTGCCCTGCCACCGCCAGTGCAGCCTTTCCACCCCATGCATAATTGGTCATTGTGAGCTTTTCCCCATTTGATTTGTGGGGGTGGGCTTGTGCTACAGATACAACGTGAGAAGAAGCTGAATGTTACCATCATAACATTGGAACTTGTCCCTCTATGCAAATGATCTTTAACAAAGGTAATAAATGTCATTTTTATTTTAGCACATGGGAAATTATGCTGTGATATGATTTCTCTGGCACATTCTGAGATGAAAAGACTATGGGATAAATAAATTTTGACACATTTTTCAATAGAAAACTATTTTAGGTGACTATTGTCACCTAAAGTAGCAAATACATGAGTTGCACATGTGTGTATAAAAAGGATCTAAGTTTGCTCATGTTTTAAAGTGATCTGCTTTGCAAGTAAAATGTTGAATACGGTTTTGCTATTTCACATAGCTGTTGATGTCTTAGCTACCATAGTTTTGTTTTTTGTACTTACACTGCCCTCTACTTAAGGAATGACAAAACTTCATTGAATAGTCATGTGTTTATATATATGGCAGGAAGTTTCTTATTGATTTGGCACTGTTACGGGTATAGGGAGGTCCTGACAAAGGTTAGAAAGAGGAATTCTTAACCAAATTAATGAAACCTAGTCCCTGATGGTGAGAGTCACATTCTTTTTTACTTAGAACTATTAAAGGATTTTTTTAATATATGGGCTTTGTGTGAGAATAAATAAATTAATTGTTAGTCCCTTGGCAATATCTTGATTGCAAAAGGTCACTATGTATAGAAATATCAATTTACATTGCATGAATAGAAAAACACATTCATCATTAAAATTAATGCCAAAGGGTACTATTATTATTTCATCTGGGACAATTTAAATAGCAAGTAGACCAAATCAATTCATTTAAATAATTTTTTTGCTCTAGAATATTTTAAGCATGTGTTTCCTGTTGTATTCAGAAAGGTCTAAAATAAATACATCAGTATAATAATTATAAGAACATGGAAAAAGCAAGGCTTAGATCTGAAAAATTCATTCAAATAGTTTCCACAATAGCCCTACTCACTGTTACTGGCTGGCATCTACCATAAATACTCGCATATAAGCTGACCTGCATATAAGCAGAGGCACCTAATTTTACCACAAAATCTGGGCAATTTATTGACGTAGATAAGCCGAGGGTGGGAAATGCTCCGTCATCACAGGCTCTCCCATCCAACCTCCCCCCCTCGCAACAAATACAGAAAAGTCAAGAGCATGAATAGCTGCTGGTTTTTGTACCCAGCTTTTCACTAACCAAAGCAGCTTACAATTGCCTTCCCGTCCTCTCTTGATGCCAGACACCCTGAGAGAGCTCTGACAGAACTGTTCTGCTGTCCCTCAGATAAAAGAAGAAACACCAGGAGAAAGAAACAGTAAATCCCAAAGCTCCCCCAAAACCCACCCCACCCACAGAAACCAAAAGAATAGTTTGGAAGAAGTGATTAAGAGGAAGAAGTGAAGGCAAAAGGAAAAAAAAAGAAGATCACAGTCCCTCAGTCAAACCATTGTCCTACAAGCTGCCAGAGCAAGTTCAGCTTGCAGTACATATTTACAAAAGGCAATGCAACTATTGGCTGGCTGGAGCAGGCTTTTATTTCAATTACCATATATACCCGCATATAAGCTGAGGAGTGAAGTTAGGTGGCTGGGGAAAAACTAGGCTATATTGTTAATTTATTACAATATAGAATCTTTCCAATTTTCATGTTTACTGTGATGGAGAGCCAATGGCATTTGACTTAATCAAACCGGGGGGGGGGGGCGCTAATGCTGATTCAGGTTTTATTTTTTTATTTTGAAGCCAAACTAAGAGTCTGTTATTTGACTCAGATTGATTCTCTAAAGCTGAAGCAATTCGGCTTTTTGATTTGGCTTGATGATTATTAGAGTCTCCCAAATCACTGTTGCAGAGAGAGGGATTTAAAATTTAAAGGGAAACAAACTTACTTTCCTACCTTTTGTTCTGATTTCCAGGGCAACAGGAGGTACGGGTTAGAGACATCTTTGCTGACCAATGGCAAAAATGGAGTTATGATTGGCAATTCATTTTTCAAATGGCATTGCAGTAAGGTCTGCAAGTTGCAAACTTGTTTCTTTTCTCTCCCTACAACAGACACCCTGTGAGCTTAGTGCAGCTGAGAGAGCCCTGATACTCTGTCAGAACAGCTTTATCAGTGCTGTGGTGAACCCAAGGTCACTCAGTTGGCTGCATGTGGAGGAGCAGGGAATCAAATCCGGCACGCTAAATTAGAGGTTAGCACTCCTAACCAGTACACAAAGCTGGCCAGAGAGTATAAAAGCAAGGGTCTGGCTTATCCTCCTTAATGCACCATTTGAGACTGGTTTGGAAGATTGTTTGGCTGTAGTTTTTGCTCACTGCCCGACTCTGCTGTCTGTCCTGAGGCACCCTGCTGTGTGGACTTCTGGTTCTTCAGATCAACATCAAAGAAGACTTTGACTGGCTTGATCATGTTTTTAACAAGTTTTCCTCTCCTGTTGTTTTATTATTACTGTTGTTTGGGCTTTGTGGATGCTGGGTAGTATGAGTAAGTTGTGTGTGTGTGTGTGGGGGGGGGGGTGGAGAGGCTTAGGCCTTCTTTGTTTTATCTTTATGTGACTTTGTTCTCTGCTGTGGATCCCTTGGGATTCTCTGTTCTGAGTTTCATTGTTTGTTTTGGACCTGCTGTTTGTGTGTATATCAGGCCTCTTTTTGGTTGGTTTTAAATTACTTTGGTTTTTTATATTTTTTGTTTTTGAGTATCTGTTTTTCAGTTTCCTAATGTTGATTAACTTGTTTGGACTTGGTGGCTCTGTGTGTGCAGGGAGGCATAGGTCAAGGCCATAGGCCTTGGTTTGGATTGGTTCTTAATCAGTTTAGGGGTTTTTTTAGTTCATCTTCAGTTTGGATCTGGCTTTTTTTTTTACAATGTCTAGAAGTTTGTTTTTTAGCTGAGTGTACCTAAATAGTCATTCTGAATTTAGGGTTGTGAGTTTCTGCTAACTATGCTTTTAGTAATAAGGAACTTTATTAGGAATTTTTAAAAATTTTAAGCCTTTTAACTCAAATTTCAGCATAGGATTTTAGTCTCCCACTTAATCTAGCAATAGGAAGATTTAAAAAGAGGCAAGGTTAATTGGTAGGAGTTGTGAATAGCTTAGATTGACCTTAAAGAACAGTTGTATGTGGCATTCTGTGCTTCTTCGTCAGTGAAGGTGGGTGCTTTAGAGACATTTCCATGAGCTTTTGGTTCATCCATCACCTTGCTGATACAGGGGACAGCTCTACAGTGACGGATATCCTTCAAGGTCATGGACAGAGATTGCATTTGGGGAGAATGTATTGTGCCACTGCCAACTCCCTTGTGGACTGCCTCAGGGAGCAGTCCTCTCCCCAAATTCATTTAATATCTTTATGTTCCCTCTTGTCTAGCTTGTCTGAGGGTTTGGATTGGGAGGTCATCAATATGCGAATGACACTCTGTTTTCCCACCTGATGGATGACTGCTCTCATTCACCCCTGGAGTCATTTGCCAGATGTCTGGAAGCAGTGTCGGGATGGATTGGACAGAGTCGCCTTCAACTCAGTTCTTCAAAGACAGAGGTCCTGTGGTTAGGTAGGAAATGGCCATATGAGGAAGCACACTTACCCAGCCTGGATGGGGTGCGACTTAAGCCTGCACACTCAGCCAGGAACTTGGGCATGATCTTCAACACCTCCTTAACTATGGAGGTGCAGATCATGAGAGTAGCAAAACTGGCATTCTTCCATTTTTCTTTATGGTACAACTCCAAAGCTTACAGGCAGGAATATATGAGCAGAAGCCTTTATGATATCCAATAAAATTGAGTATTAAGGTTAACAATCACTGATGAAGGTGCAGGAAAACGTGCATGAAAATATATAAATAGAACTCTTGGGACGCTCGATTAACATTGTGAAATCATAACAAAGAAGAACAAATTGAATAAATATTTTAGAAAATGTATTTAGCCTACAGATTTCCTTTTGGTTTGGGTTCATTACTTGGAGGAATCAACGGTTCAGCTACTACTATTCTTCCATCTATTTCAAGCCAAACTACTAGTGCCCTACTTGGCCCCAGAGCAACTATCCATGGTGATCCATGAGACAGCTGCCTCTAGGCTGGACTTGTGTAACTCACTCTATGTGGGCCTTCCCTTATCATTGACCTGGAAACTACAGGTGGTACAGAACACAGCTGCCTGGGTCCTCACAAGAACATATTGGAAGACCCACATCCAGCCTGTGCTATGGCAGCTGCACTGATTGCCGATAGAACTCTGGGTCATGTTTATGGTTCTGGTACTCACCTTTTAAGGCCATCCGTAATCTGGGCCTAGAGTACCTATTAGCTTAATGGAAGTAGCTCATTGTTGTTTAGTTAATGTCACTTCTTTCTCTTTAACTTTTTACTTTCTGATTATAAAAACGTTTTGAATTTTCTCAAGCTCTTTTGAGCTTGCTTTGAATAAAATTTTTATTCTTTGTTATTCTGAGAAGTGTGACTCGTTGTGAGGTAATCAAAATTTTTAATTTTAGAGGGACAGTACTCTAGTAAGAAAGGCAGCTTAAAATTTGAAAATTTTCTCTTCAGTTGGCTGCATGGAATATTGCACAAGCTACTTTTCCAGTGCTGCCATCTGATTGATTCGGATTTTCTCGGCCTAGTCGTCCTTTTGGATTCCTGGAAAGGGGATCGCCAGATTCATGGAGATTCATAACCATGTATATGGGGGGAGGTTGCAGTGAGGGAGTGGGCAAATTATTCCTTCCACCTCTTCCATCAGCAGACTTATGGACTAGGGGTGCCAAGCAGTAGAAAGAACTCCTGATGGGTTTCTGGGTCTATTCTCATGGCTTGCTTATTCAGTTGTTAAATAGCAGTTGTAAAACTTAGTAAATGCTACTGGCAGCACTAATATTTCTCTCCTGCTGTCTAGAATTATGACCTACATACTGCATGTCTGAACAGTGTTTCAAAATTCCAAACTAAGCTAAAATGAAATCTGATGAAATTCAGCTTTCTACTTCATTACACTCCATGCTGTCCTCATTTCTTGGGATGGCCCAGATGTTTTGGATTGTGATAGTGTTATTAAATGACCTGAAAGTATGGCCTTAATATGCTTTTGAATAAGTTTAATTGATCTTGTTGAAGTGAAATGGAGTTGAAGCTAGGATGTACGCATTTGCAGTGTACTTTATATATTGCTTTGGGGAGAAATTTTTTATTTATTATTTAAAAAATAATTAGGTCCATAGTGATTTTGTAAGTTAGAGCTTCCATATGTGATGTTGCTAATTTATGCATATCAGCTTTCTAAAATATTCTATCCTTATTTAGAAAGAGATGTGTTATTTTGGCAAGTTAATACCTTATCTTAGTCAACTGCTGTCCATAGCTGCACAAATAAATCTTCAAACAGATGCATGAATATGACTAGTGCATTAAGTGGCTGAAATGCATAATAGGTGATTAATAGGAAACTAATCTCTCATTGCTTCTTACTAGTTACAAAAGCTGACCATTAATAAACTAACCTATAGTGCAGGGGTAGTCAAACTGCGGCCCTCCAGATGTCCATGGACTACAATTCCCATGAGCCCCTGCCAGTGACCGCTGGCAGGGGCTCATGGGAATTGTAGTCCATGGACATCTGGAGGGCCGCAGTTTGAATACCCCTGCTATAGCATATCAAGCTGACCTTACTGCAATGTAGCCAACTTAGATTGACTGGCATTTGACCTGTTTTCCTGGTGACAAAGTACTGAATCTTGAGTGGGATTCACCTGGACTAAGATTGACATTGTTCTTCAGGATGGAGCTCGTGACAGAAGTTGGGCTAAAGAACAGAACTTGTAATATGATCTAATTATTAGTATATTGTATTAAACTAACATATGTGTTACTTTAAAAATGGAATCCCAAAACATTGTTAGAGTAGAATGCAGGAGTCTTCAGTCAGATGGGCACTCATATTCTTAACTGACCTAATAAGATGGGGAACCATAGGATACTGTAGGGGGGAAATCTATTTGAAGAAACCTGCTGTTTGAACCTTATTGTTTCTTATAACAGGATAGATCCTAATAAAATGCCCTACCTTTCTAATTCTTCCAAGACCTAGTATCAGCTGTGAACAATTAAACCACTGCTTTGATGGTACAATTTTGCCAAATTGCCAAAGTAATTTACTTTGTAATTCCTTTCACTTTATGGTTGTTATTGTTATTATTTAAATTTCTATACCACCTTCCCAATATAGCTCAGATATTCTCGGGTCTTTTCTCCCTCAAAATCTGGCTCATCTTCTTGCTGCATGTTATCATCAGTTTCCCACCTGTATCTGCCACGTTCCCATTGGATTATTGAACTGAAGTCCTGAATTCCTTTTGCCAAAGAAATGTGTTTTTGACAAATAATTCCAATAGTGACTGCAAACTATCAAATAATTAGTCAGTTAATATTTTAGCTTCTAATATTAAACTTTTGATATACCTGCTATTGGAATTAAAAATCTAAGGAAGTGTTTTAACTCTGATACCCACAAAATAAAATGTGATCTAACACATTAAAATTTTCTACCTGTGATCATAGAGTTGATAAATGTATTAAAGTTTACAGGCTTTTCCTGGTATGTTGGTGGATAATGCATTAATTAATTTCTGTTCCTGGAGTGTGGTAAGCTCCCAGCAGAAATTTGAACAGTTAGCCCCATGTAGTATAAAGACTCTGCCACAAAAAATATGTAGTCTCTTGTTTAAGCCCTAAGACTGCAGTTTTGATCAGTGATACAGCAAAAGGATAAGATAACTAATCCCAGAGGCAACAACGTTTTAACTAAATCTAATGGTAATTAAGCTAATACTGTAAACATAATCATTTCCCAAGTAGTGAAAGGGGGATTATTCCCGTAGTACTTCTCAGTACTTGAATTCTTAAGCAGATCTTGTAGATTTATCTTCATAACATCAGATATTCTGATGGATAATGATTTGGCCAAGGTCACTGAGTGAAATTTGTGGCTCAAATATGATCTTGAGTAATAATGTTCTGTATTGTTAGTTCATCCCACTTGACTCCTAACGTTGCTAAACACTTTCACTCTGGCTCAGTTTCTGGTGAATTGGAGGGTCTTCAATGAGCACTGTTCTAGTTCACCAACACGTTATGTACACATGGAGGAGCCTGAGGGTTGCCTAGTCCCAAAGAGGTGAAACTGGCCTTGATCAGGGCTAGGGTCTTTTTTGGCCCTGGCTCCAGCCTGGTGGAATATGCTCCCCACAGACATCATGGCCCTGTGGCATGTCTGTCAATCAATTATTATTGTTGTTGTTATTAATGTTATTCAGAGAGTTCAGGTTACTCCAGCACTAAAGGGTTAAAGGTAAAGGTATCCCCTGTGCAAGCACCGAGTCATGTCTGACCCTTGGGGTGACACCCTCTAGCGTTTTCATGGCAGACTCAATACGGGGTGGTTTGCCAGTGCCTTCCCCAGTCATTACTGTTTACCCCTTATCAAGCTGGGTACTCATTTTACCGACCTCGGAAGGATGGAAGGCTGAGTCAACCCTGAGCCGGCTGCTGGGACTGAACTCCCAACCTTATGGGCAGAGCTTTCAGCCTGCATGACTGCTGCCTTACCACTCTGCGCCACAAGAGGCTCTTACTAAAGGGTTAGGCTACTATAATCTTGTTCAGTTTTAACTAACAAAAATGGGGATTATGAAGCTGCTTTCAGGATTGTACGGTTTCTCTGCTAGGACCATCATAATAAGGACCATCATAATAAGAGGTAAGCTGACTCTTCAGAGGCAATTCCCACTATTGTGAGCTCTACAGTATATAATCCATGATTACAGGAATCCAGTTGAGCAGAATTTTGAGTCTTAATAAGTTAGATGTCGGTGAGTTTTATGTTTTTCCTTCCAGCTGTGTTTGGATTATTTGGAATTTAACAGCACATCAGTGATCATGTCTGCTCCCTTGTATTCTGTCAGACATTCAATACATTGTTCTAAATTGGTTTAAACTTCCTGGAGTGAGCTTCCAATGATATGTTATCCTTCAGATTTATTGCTTCATTGTGACTCAAAGAAAAGCAGTGTCAAGCCTTGTGCAGTTCTTTCATGAAGATTTCTTTATCTGTTCACTTGCCCCACTTTCTCTTGAATTCTTATTTTATCTCGAGTTTATGGAATTTAAGAGAGATGAGAAAGGCAGGCATAGTGTCTCGATCAGAATATACCAACATAACAACCAGGTTGTATCTCCATTAGCAGTGAGTTCTCTGAAGCCAGATACCTTTCTTTCTCTCCATTTCCCTTATTATTTCTGTCTTTATATTTCCCTTGTCCTATTACCTGAAGATGTGCTTATGTGGTTTTGTAATTTTGAGCAAAACTATGCAATTGTTTTTGTTGTTGTTGTTTGTTTTTGTTTTTTTGTAAGTCTGGTCCAGGAAATTCAGACCCAAATAGCTTTCCCTGCACATTTATTATTTATTTATTGCATTTTTATACCACCACTCCCAGGCCAGCCAGCTCGCAGCAGTTTACAGAAGAAGAAGAGTTGGTTCTTATATGCCGCTTTTCCCTACCCGAAGGAGACTCAAAGCGGCTTACAGTCGCCTTCCCATTCCTCTCCCCACAACAGACACCCTGTGGGGTGGGTGAGGCTGAGAGAGCCCTGATATCACTGCTCGCTCAGAACAGTTTTATCAGTGCTATGGCGAGCCCAAGGTCACCCAGCTGGTTGCATGTGGGGGAGCGCAGAATCGAACCTGGCATGCCAGATTAGAAGTCCACACTCCTAACCACTACACCAAACTGGCACCAAACTGGCTCTCCGCATAATAATAAAAATGTTAACCCCATAAGATGGCAAGCTATACCCTCTTGCCAACAATACAAAATACTAAGTATAAAAATAGAAACAACGCAACAATAAAATGGGAAGATGGTGGCAGTACTACTCTTAATGGCCCCAGATCCTTACCTCATCCATTCCCAGTTGCAACTAAGAGCTGTAAATCAAGGGGAGATGGTTGGCCCCAGGAAGGGTCCAGATTAAACAAGGATAGGGAAAAACCTGTTCTCATAGCCCAGTATTTAGACCAGCCTCAAAAGCCTGGCAGAAGAGCTCCATCTTACAGGCCCTGTGTAACCCAGAAAGCTCCAACAGAGCTCTTAGCTCGTCCAGGAGCTAATTCCACCAGGTAGGGTCCACGACTGAAAAAACCCTGGCCCTGGTTGAGGCCAGGTGTGCTTCCCGGGGGCCTGGGACTGTCAACAGATTTATACCAGCAGAAAGGCCTGCAGGGGACATAAGGAAATAAGCAGTCCCGCAGATAGGTAGGACCCAGGCCATGTGTAGCCTTAAAGATCAAAACCAATACCTTGAACTTGATCCGGAAGTAGATGGGCAGCCAATGCACCTGTCTCAGCAATGGCTGGTCATGGGCCCTCCAAGATAATCTTGTGAGGACACGTGCAGCCTCATTCTGTACCAGTTTCCGGGTCAGGGACACGACTAGCAAGTTATAGAAGTCTAGCCTGGAATTGACTGTTGCACAGATCACTGTGGCCAAGTGTTCCACAGACAGGTAGGGTGCTATAGATGTAAGAAAGGAGGTTAGCAAATTTAAGACTGTTTCTCCGATCTCTGTGTCAATGAGGCTGTGCACCGTTAACTCATGATCGACAATATAAAATGCAGAAAATAGATCTAATAAAATGAGAATGGCCAACCCGCCCCAGACCAGCTGGTGCAGAAGATCATCCATCAGAGCAATCAGCACGGTTTCCACCCGGTGGCCAGGATGGAAGCCAGACTGGTATGGGTCTAGGGCCAAAGTTTCGTTGAAAAAGGCCAGGAACTGGTCCGCTGTGAGACTCTCAACTACCTTTCCCTGGAATGCAAGATGCAATACTGGGCGGGAGCTGGCAGGGTCCCGCAGGTCCAGTGATGGTTTTTTTTAAGTAAAGGCAAACCACTGCTGCCTTAAGCCACTTCGGAATTCTCCCAATAAAAGGGAGAGCAAGAGGTCACCCTCACTGACCCTAGCAGTTTGTCCATTTAGGTTAAAGAGAGCCATTTGAAGTAATCAAACCTTGTCTTCCTTGACCAGCACTCCTGGTGCTCCAAACAGCTCCGGCAGCAGCCTTGCCAGGTTTTGGCACGGCTGCATGGGAGCGACATGGAGAGGAGGTCTGCAGGCCTCTGCTGGCCTTTTGGAGTTGGTGGCAGAAGCAGGCTGACCCCAGTGCTCCACCCCACCCCGAAAAGACCCATTGAGGACTCTGTGGACCTTTTGGAGGTGACAGGGCGGAGCGGACTGTTCTCCAGCACTTTTCCCCTACACCGTATAAAGGCCTGCAGAGGCCTCGGTGGGCCTTTTGGTGGCAGCAGGGTGAGCCCTGACTGGCCTGCTCAGGGTGGGGGAAGGGGGCCTAATGCCCATTGTATGGTTAGATACAATGAGCTTTGTTGCTAGGAATGCAAGAACAGATTGAGAATTCGGTAGATCCATGATGCATTTGTTGTTCAACTAAAACTCTCCCCCTCACCTCCAAAGTAAGGAGTTTTGTTGTCTCCCAGTGTGGGGTAGGCCAGGAGACTGAAGATGAAAACAGTGTTGCACTTATATGCAGTTGTTGTTCACCAAGGTTCTTTGGTGCAGGACCATGCTCCTTCCCTCCTACTCCTCTGAGTTCATAGGATGCAGTTACAGTCATAACAGTTGCAGCACCTCAGGAATACCAAGGGAAATGAGGAGCTCCTCCCTGAAGAGCATGTGACTGTTAGAAGGGACAATGGTCTCTAATGAGCTCTTTAAGGGAGAAGCTCCCTTTGGACCTTTAAAGAAATACTATCATAGCTAATAGAGAACCTCTGGTGGCTGGTCTGTGCAAGCATAGTCCCAGTATGGTTTTTCTTCCCCCAAAGTAAATTCAAAGCACTAACTTAACCAGCAATATAAGGTTGACAGGATTAAAAATGAGATGTCTGAATTACTAGAACTTATTCCAGTTGTACAGAAATTGAAAATACTGGTAGTTATCACTCCATACTTAAAATAGGAAGAGAATTGATAGATACTAGAATCATGTGTACATTCACAGAGAATAAGTTTCAGTTAAGTAGAACTTTTGAATTTTAATTAGTGTTATTTTAGGACAAAAAAATTCTTAAATAGGCTTATGTTCTGTGCATGCTTTGGTGCTGTTTCTTAAAAATGTTTTATTTGGTTCTTGCCTTGACACAATGTTCTGGTGATATGAAGACGTTTTCAATGATAGTAAGCTAGTGGAGCTGAGGAAAAATTGGTATGAATGAGGGTATGAGGGACTGTGAAGTGTTGCCTGAAGCAAAATTTCAAGGCAAATTGAAGGTTACTGCTGTGGAGAAAAATCAGAGATTCCAGGTGAAGCAAAAGCAATTTCGATTAAACTAGTAATGTGGGAATGTGCATTCCTTCCTGTTTATTTTATTTCTTTGTGTGTGTGGTCAGGGGAGACTAGTTTTGTCTCTTCTTGCTATTAGCAAATGTCCTAATATTGTTTAAAATCGTATAAAATGCTTAAAATATAAAGTGAATTAAATAATTGCATTTTTGTTCCAAGAGAAGAGAAGCTTTAAAAGAAACTTGAACTTTCATATCAAACCTGAATTGTCAGAGAACTTGATAACATAATTAAAAAATGCAAGCAGTATCCTTAGAATTATGTTTCTTACTATTACTCTATTCTGGATGAAGTTTATTAGTGCAGTGGTCCCCAATCCCTGGTCTGCGGCCCGGTGGAGGGCCGCGAGAGCCTCGGCAGCAGGCTGCGGTTCCCTCTCCCTGCCCCCCTCCGCAGTGAGAAGCTCGCCAGGCCCCGAGCAAATCGGCCACCGAAGCGGCCCATTAGCCTTCAGCCCAGCAAGTTTCTTGCTGCGGGAGGCGGGGAAGGGAAGCGTGGCCGCCAGCATGCCGGCGGCGCAAACACACATGCGCGGCAGGTCCACACATGCGTATTTGTGTTGGCCCCGGGTCGCCCTCTCCCCCCACCCCTTGGCAGCGGTCCGCAACCGGAAAAAGGTTGCGGACCACTGTACTAGTGGATTCAAATCAGTTGAGTATTTATGCCTTTTCTAATGCAATAATACTTGCTATATTTAGCATCAAATACAGCAATATGTATGTGTGTGTATGAGGAGGGAGGGGAGAGAGAGGAAGACTAAGATTGCACCAGGAATTTCCCCCGACTCATTACTTGTCTGGTGGTGGGGCAAATTCCTGGTTCTGCGTGACATTGGCACCATCCCAGGGCCATTCTAGGCCTGACCTAACTCAGCCCCTCATTTCCCCCCTCGGCAACAGGTGTCTATGTCAGGCCAGGGCCATCTGGAAGGGGAAGTGTTGGGTCGTCCTGGCCTGGCTCCTCCCCACCTTTGCCAGATGTATGGCATCCTGGAAGTGACAAACTTCAGGTGGTTCCGCCCTGCTGTGCAATATGTCAGAGCTGTCTGGTTCATTTTTAATTTTTAAGAGCACGCTATTGTGTTGGTGCACAATACCACTTTCTTAAAAAAAAAAAAAAAAAGGCCCCTGCTGCCCCACAGCATGGCAGAACCTCACTGGGCCAGTTTCCATGTGGGAGCATAAATGTGGGGTAGATGCTGTGCAATGGGCCAAATGTTCCCCCAAGCAGGAGCAGGAAGACCGGGGCAACCTGCCCTGGCTCAAACACAAGGAGACAGCCCAGCATGGACCCTCCTGCGTGGTAAAGGTCAAAGAGAAAATATATACCAAACTGTATGTAATTCAAATAGTACTAATATTGTTGGCTTCTTTGACTTTTGATAAGAAAGGGAATAAATATCTCTAGATTACTAGTTCGCCAATAATTAAGTAAATATCAGAAGATGAAGCTAATTTTATCGTTCATATATAAAGTTGGTGTATGTAGTTTATAAGTAGTTGAAATCCTTAGCTATGTGGATGATTATGAGAAGCGTGGAGAATTGAAATGATGGGTTTATATAGGCACGGAATCTCAGTTCATTCTCGTTCTCTCTCTTATGTCTCTCTTTTAATACAAATGTATTTGGTGTCCCTGAGATGGTATTAATTTCCTCCTTTTGTCTACATGATCAGACCTCACTCGTAACATGCAGTTTCAGTGTATTTTTCATACAGACATTTAAAAAACTTGCATTGCATGGGAAACACTTCAGGAGAACAGTTTTATCTTTAAGTGTATTGTCTCAGCATGCCCACACGATAGTTTTTAACTTTCTGTGACCATTGGTCTTTTGGTAATGTTATTTGAAACACTGAAGTAACATCACTATTTTCACTGCAAATGCATTTTCCTGTAGTGCAGACAGCCAATTTTCATCTTGAGGAAAACGTAAGCAATTTTCTAAAAGAAAGTTAAGATATATAGACAGTTCTGTGGTATCAAAACAAGGATCCAGTTATCTCCTGGAGTGAGGCCATTATGTTCCAAAAGCTGAGTCATGAAGGAATGAAAAGAATATGGAAATTTTTCCCCTTTCATTTCTCCTTCAAAATGAAACCTATAGCATTATGGTGAACAGAAATAAGAGAAGTAAATGGATTTTGCTAAATGAATAAATGCTAGCTCATTCAGGTTCTGTAATGAAACAGAGATTCAATGCTGTATTTGGGGTCTTGAATGCATTGTGGTGTGGTCTGGGGTAAGACCAATCCTAAGCAGGTCTGTACTCAGAAGTAAGCCTGCTTTATTTAATGGGGCTTGCTCCCATTCAAGTGTTTGTAGGATTGCATTAGTAGTCTCCTTGGTGTCAGCTTTTCAGGGTGAAAACACTGCAGTGATAACTGCTGCCTTATTCTTGTGTGACGGAGGCATCATTTCAGTGATTTACCTGATTGCCCCCTGAGGAAGAATTTAAGTTGTCATGAGTTTATTATAGTGTGCTGAGGGGAAAAAAGTAGAAAGGAAGAAAGAAAAAAGTCCCAGAAAATGAGGCTGGAATCTAGCAATTCAAACACATTTAAGGGAGTGATTGCTCAGGTGGTGATAAATGCTTTAATAGGCGTCTTATTTGGAGATGAGGAGATCAAACTAACACAGGGAAAGCCCTTTAAAATCCTATGCCCAAAATAGCCTTATATGCTGGTAGATTGAGTTGAAGAATTAAATATTTTTGATATCTCCATTAAAAGGGAAAATATGTTTAGTGAATTAGCTGCAGAGGAAAGGACATGCAGTAATGGGTTTAAACTATAAGTGCAACGATATAGGCTAGATATCAGGAAAAAGATTTTCACAGTCAGAGTAGTTCAGCAGTGGAATAGGCTGCCTAAGGAGGTGGTGAGCTCCCCCTCACTGGCAGTCTTCAAGCAAAGGTTGGATACACAGTTTTCTTGGATGCTTTAGGACAGTGGTCGCCAACCTTTTCAAGGCTGGGGACCGGCAGGGCAACTGCCCGCCCCCGCCCGCCACGCATGCGGCCTGGGAAGTTTTTTACTGCAGGGGAGGGGACCGGGAAGAGGGAGCAACGGCCCGGCAGCAAGCCGAGGCCCGCGGGTTGGGGACCACTGCTTTAGGATGCTTAGGGCTGATCCAGCGTTGAGCAGGGGGTTGGACTAGATGGCCTGTATGGCCCCTTCCAACTCTATGATTCTATGAATTGAATGAATGAATTGCTATTTATTGTTGAAGCCATAACAATCATGCAAACAAAGCATTATATTCTTAGTGAGAAATCACAACTGGGTGAATTTTGAATTGTTCTTGTTCTCATAATCACAAATAAGTGTTGTGATTTCCAAATAAAAATATCTTTATACTTCCAATAAATATGCTTAGCAAACTGAAGAATGACATAAAATTAAAAATGAGACAGTAAGAACTAGTAGAAATATATGCATGATCATTATTAAAAACAAAGTACTTAATGTAGAAATTACCACAAAAAGATGAGGCTTTAGTTGAGACCTTTGTGAAATTGGCTTTATTTATACAAACATTGTTTTTCTATAGAAAACAAGTGTAGCTTTCTTAAGTTCTAGCATATGGAAACTTGATCCATTAATGTTTAAGTTCTGAAGAAAAACACATTTTGGGTGAATAATTTGGAACGTTTGTTGATTTTCCTTCAATCTTCCTACTTTATTCTGTATTTGTGCACTATATATATATGTTTCTTCCCATACTGTCATTTTTTCCTCACCTAAAAAGTGTATTAATGTGTAGTATTAATTAGAGGGGTTAGGGAATGAAAATCCTGAATAATGAAATATATGTTGATGTTTATCTTTTTTATATCCCAAAGTTTGTCTGTGAATATGATAATAAATTACGTAATGGAAATTCAGTGATGTATTAGAATACTGATGAAGGTGAGAGTTCTGTGCATATCCCTGTGGTGATCTTATCCACACAAAGGTTAATGGATAATACTAAATCCTTTTTAAAAATTGTAACAAAGAATTACTTAATAGTAAGTTAATTTTTTTGCCAAATTGCACAAAATGTGAATATTTATTTATTTAAACCTTTTTAATGCCACCTTTCTTTCTAATTGAGGTTTATAAGGCAGGAAACAAACATCAAAATAAAGTTACAATATACAAAACCTATTAAACACAAGCACACTAAAATATAACATTAAATTAAAAACATATTGACCACACTAAGAAGGAGGGACAAAAGCTGTTGAGTATATGCCAATTGAAACAAAATAGTCTTCTCCTTCTTGTGAAAGATACCAATAGATTGAGACAGATGAATTTCGTCTGTTCCAAAGTTTTGATCCCATGATGGGAAGGTACTTTGTCAGATATCCAACTTTGTAGGCTCTGATGGCAACTGAAGCAGGGTCTCTGATGATGATTGGAGTGTGCAGGGTATGTATGGGAGAAGGCGGTCTTGAAGGTATGTTGGTCCCAGACTTTACAGGGCTTTAAAATTTCACCTTGTCATTGAAAATCAGAAAAAAATCATAGATTCATAGAGTTGGAATGCACCTCCAGGGACATCTAGTCCAACCCCTGCAAAATGCAGGAAATTCAC
Organism: Paroedura picta; assembly: GCF_049243985.1. NCBI lineage: Eukaryota > Metazoa > Chordata > Lepidosauria > Squamata > Gekkonidae > Paroedura > Paroedura picta. The sequence continues at coordinate 31,112,885 of NC_135371.1, forward strand.
AACTACTTGCCCACCACAGTGACCCCAATTCGATAATGCCCCCCCCCCCAAATTCCCTGGAATCAATGGCCAATCTGGCCTGGAGAAAATTTGCCTTCCGACCCCTAAATGTTGATCGGAGTTTCCATCTGAATGCAAGAAAAGGCAACAAGAGCCAAGGAAGGACACAATCCCTTCTGTCCAGCCATTTATATCTACCCTAAATTCACAGAATCAGCATTTCTGTGAGGTGACTATTTAGCCTTTGCTTAAAAACTTCCAAGAAAGGAGAACCAATCACCTCCCAAGGAAACTAGGATGGGAATTCTTGATTCCCATGACTCACTCCAGTCAAAACTCTGGTTGCAGTATTCTGTACCAGCTGTAACTTCCAGACAGCCCCACACAGAGTGCATTGCAGTAAGTGTAGCACTTCCCCTATCCGTACCAAGGCCATTTCAGTCCCATAATATGATCCAGTACAATGTGTTGGGGTTTGCAGCAAGATTGAAATTGTAAGATATGAAAAATGATATTTGTACCAGGAAAATTAAATTAAAAATGAAGGAAATTATAGAACTTGCTTACTTTGGAAAATCAACAGTTTATCAAAGAATTCTGTTACAGTCTCAGAGGAGACAAGTACAGCTGAATATTACATAATGGCAGAATGACAAACACATAGCCCTTGAGCTAGTTTCATTTTGCACAATCATTTATTATTTCTATAGATAAGCTGGCTCACAGCGGTTAAAAACATAATAATGAATACATAGAGGTTAAAACTGTAAACAAAATTACCCATTAATTAAAAACAATTTAAACGTTTCTTTAAGATTCTGTTGCCACAATAGTATCTGGACAATTGCTAATAAATATTTTTCATTTCCAGGAGAGGTTCATCACGGTAGGGGTCCAACTCCCAAGATGTTACTGGTTATTGGCCCCAACCAAATGCATGGCTGAACAACTCCGTCTTGCAGGTCTTTGAAACTGAGCTAACTCTTGAAGGGCCCATAGTTCTTCTGGGAGCTCACTGCAGTAGATGGGGGTCATAAACAAAAAGGTCCTGCCCTGGTTGAGGGCAATGTACCTCTTGAGGGCTAGGGACTGCCAGCCTATTAGTGTTGGTTAAGCTCGATGTCCTATGGGGGGTATAGTCAGTCAGGCCCATTATGCACGGAATGGAAAGTCTGCTTTCGGGGTGGAATGGTGGCAGCTAAAATCACCAATTATGCATGCTGCAGGCGGCAACTGGGTGCAGAGTCAACGTACGCCGCCTTAAAAGCCACATTAGCGAGATGGGGAAGAAAGTGGAGCTTCCTGGGACCAGGGCGCAACCAGAAGCGGCTCTGGAGTATCTGCGTGCATAATCGGATACTCTGGGGTTTGCTGCCGTTGTGTTCTGTCCCATGCATAATCGGTTTGCTTCGCTTCTTCCTCCTCCTCGTTCTCCATGCCACCGTTTCAGCGGCCGTGCATAATAGGCCTCAGGTGGTCCTTCAAGTACATGAGGTCCAGGCTGCGTATGGCCTTAAAGGTTAAAACAAAAACCTTGAAATTGATTTGGAATTTGACCCAGAGTCATTGCAGCTGCTTAAGAACAGGCCTGGTATGGGCTTTCCATGGTGTTCTCGCAAGAACCTGAGCAGATGCATTTGGGACCCATTGCAGTTTCTGGATCAGAAACAAGGATAGGCTCACATAGAGCAAGCTGCAGTAAGCCAACTTGGAGGCAACTGTTACATGGATCACTGTGGCTTCGGGAACTACAACATACATATTAATACATTGTTTTATCTTTGCATACAATAAACATGTATCACATTTAGAGTTTGACCCATGCTTGTTTCATCACAGGGGCCCATTATGCACGGCCGCCGAAACGGCGATTTCGGGTCACATGGAAAACGCAGAGGGGGAAGACGCGAAGCACACCGGTTATGCACGGGACAGGGCGCGACGGCGGCAAAACCCAGAGTAACCGATTATGCACGTGGCGATCCCGGCACCGCTTCTGGTTGCGCCCCGGTCACCCGGAAGCTGCGCTTTCTTCTGCGTTTCGCTAACGTGGCTTTTTTGGCGGCATGCACTGAAGCTGTGGCCGGTTGCAGCCGGCACCGTGCGTTATCGGTGATTTTAGTCGCCGCCATTCCACCCCAAATGTGCGTTATTCCCCCCGTGCATAATGGGTCATAGTCTTACTATGAATTAGCTTGAAGTTGCCCCATTGAGTTGAAAGGCTACTGGAGATTTTGGGAATGGAGCCTGAGGAGATTGGAAGGGAATTTGAGGTATAATGCCATAGAGTCCAGCTTCCAGAGTGGCTTTTTTCTCCAGTTAAACTGGACCTAGTCTGCACACAATAGATAATGCACTTTAAATGCACTTTAAAAGTAGATTCTTTAAGATTACGCACAGGAAAATCCAGCTGCCAAAGCACATTGAAAGTGCATTATCCTATGTGTGCGGAATGGGCTCTGAGTTCTGTCACCTGGAGATCAGTTGTTGTCCCGTGAGATCTTCAGCCACCACCTGGAGCTAGACATCCCTACCTATCAAAGTCTATATTACTGACTTTGACTGGCAGTAGCTTTCCTGGATCTCAGCTACACAGGTCTTTCCCTTTGCCTACTTATCTGACCCTTTTAACTGGAGGGGCAGAACCTGTATCGTCCTGCAAGCAAAAACTGAACCTTTGAACCATGCCTCTCCTTTTCCTGAGTAACATCATGTAGCCAAATCTGTTTATTTTGGGGGTGACAAGTCATCTTATGAAGATGAAAATAACTTTGAGTAATAACAAAATGGAGATAAAGCAGCAACTTATTAGGCTAGAACCATATCCATTTTGGAACTCTCTGGACTGTCTCAATACATATTAGTCAGGAGTGTTGTCCTAACTATGGGAATACTTCATCTTTACATGTAAAGTCATGTAAAGTCATCTTCACAACCCTTGATTTTTTGGAATAGGGTAACAAATGTTCAAAAATAGTGAGCATAGTTACTCAGCCTTATCCCAGATACTATAATCGTTCCATAACAGTGATATCACCCTGTCTCTTGGCACATTTCTGTTGATATTAATCATAATAGTTTTAGATTAATTTTCTGTTGAATAGTGCTGGACTCAAAATTCTGTGTAATTAGAGCCCTGCTCATTTTGATTTGTCAAAGCTGTGATGCCATATCAAGAAGAGCCAATTTAGGATACATTTTTGATAATACAGTGCAGCTGCGGACGTTTGATACTTAAGGGATAATCACTTTCATACTGGCAAGGTAATCTACATGAGGAAATGAATGACTATGTGTGATTGATAACTGTAAAGCATGCTTATTCCCAGCATGTTCCACTGCTACATTACAGCTAGGCTAAAAAGAAAGAATGAGCAGATTCTGAACTTAAAGGCAAAATATTCTTTAGCACGGGAAGGCTTAAAACTGCTGTGCTATTGCTTTCTTTCCACAATGTAGTTAAACTATGGGAGAAGCCTTGATTAATTATTACTTGAGAAAATGTGTTAGACAAACTGCAGACCAGCTCCTGGCTTTCTTGGAGGAAACTTCAGCACTTGATCCGTATCATTTATACTAGTAGAGCAAATGGGAGAAGCCAAGTTTCTGACCGCACTGGACTTGACCAATGGATATTGGCCAAGTACCCATGGACCCACAGGTGCTGCTCTTCTGTCCTCACGGCTAGGTGTGGTCTTTCCTGCGGCGTGATGCACACTGGGACATGTGGCTGGGGCTAGGCTGCTTATTGTATGGGGCTGCAATGTTTGGGTCTTCCTGTGGATCCAGGGGACTGCTTGGCTCAGGCTCACCTGGGTTAGCAGACACCTCTGTAGCACCCCCTGGTGTCAGGGCAGGCATGGCAGTAACATACTCTTATCCTAAACTATTCCATGGTTGTGGTGGACTTCCAGAAGGACTTCTATTCTTATCTGGATGGCACATGAACTACAAGAGATTTGTAAGTTATACGTTGTATTTAATGCCTTACGAACTTCCTTATGTCACAGGATTCAAGTTATTTTCCAAACTCCTGAACTTTTGGACCCTTAACTGTGCTTTAAATTTCTTATCCAAATTATAAATTTCTTATCCAAATTATAAAGAAAGATAAACTTTATCTTTATCAACACTCTTTAATGTTAAGGGATATTCTGCAGCAGGAAAATATAGTAAAATTCTTACCTTTTGAAGACACCCTATTTTTGACATTTTACATGACGTCATAAACATCCAATGCCCCAGCAGCAAACTGATAGGTACATCATTTTAAATTGCTAGCTGGGTAATCTCATAAAGTGAATTCTCCAAACTATGTAGCGCCAGGCAGAGAAGAGCAACCAGAAAGCCACATGCGAAGGAAATGTGTGGCACCAAAGTAATGCTACCTCTGCCTCCAGTGCCCGCCCTTGCACCTGCCTCCGTCTCCCTTCTTCTAGGGATGGTTTTTTTTTTAAAGCAAACTGCCTGGAGCAATGAATAGGTGTTAAATTGTCCAGGCAAAGTAAAAAAAATCCCCAAACCACCAGTTAACACACAAAGCATGCCTCTCTAAAGCCCCCCTCCCCCAAAAAAATCGGGAATAAGATTAATTTTTAAAAGCTTCAATATTCATGATTCCAAAAGAGGTTGCATTAAAAAAGCAGTATGCATCTATGATTAGATGCATAGGCGTCTCAGCTGAGAAGTTTTACTTTAAAATATCATCTGGCATTGTGGTCCCTTTAAATATGGCTTCCTGGCTTGATTGATAGGCATAGGAGACTCGAACTTAAAGTGTGTTGCTCTCTTCTGCCATTTCAAGTGGGAATGCAGACTGCTAAGAAGCACGAGAAGGCTTCAGAGGAAAGTGAGAGAGCCAGAAGGTAAGGAATGGCCAGAGGCAAGTTATTTTTTAGTGTTATGCCAGTGCACTGGCATAACGGTATTTTTTTCAATATGTGGAATTGCCCTATCATCCTCTGTTAATAGGTTTCTTTTGAAATGTGTAATGATGGTCTTATTTTTTTTTAAAAACCCTAACTCTAATAAGTTTTTAAAATATCTATTTAATATTGTAGAGATTTCCCAATATAAAAAGTAGTTAAATATTGTTTAAGCATTGTGAAATCCTGCACAATTGTTTAAATATTGGAAATAATATCATCAAGAACTTACATAGTCAGGAGGGTGGAAACTATGACCTGATACATATTTTCAGAAAGAACACATGGTACAGTACTTACAGGAAATGTTCCCACTAATTCCTCCCCCCCCCCTTATGAGCATAGTAATTCATATCCTGAGCAAAATATACCTGCTGCAGTGTTAGAATGGGCAATGGCCAATACAAGACCCTTCATTGTTTAAGATTGCTCCTGAGTGCAACTTTCTGAGTTAATGAGTGGCCACTTATGTGCACAGTTTGGAAGGAATACTATTTATAGTCTGCTTCCCACTTATATTGCAGGTGAGTAATTAACCTTTTTCTCAGTATGTGGAAAGCTGAGATGTGGAAAGATCCCATGTTAGGTTCCAATGAACCAGAATCTTATATGAAATGTAATCTCCTAAGGGTATGCTGCTAATAAAGAGAGAGCACTCTGCGAATGAGGGCCAATAAGTTCAAATTACACTAAGCCAATGAGGGCCAAGCTGTTAAAATTGCTCTCTTCCAATGAGTGCTAATCAGCTTAAATTGTATGCAAACAATTCACTCCCTACCTGATTGCCCCCCCCCCAGAAGTATTCCCCCAATAGAAGATGGCCCTCATCAAGGAATGGCTGCCCGGGTAGTTTAGCCCCAAGCAGGGGGGAGCTCTCAGCTAGAAAAGGCTAATAAGGGAACAGCTTATTAGAAGCCTCCAGCTTCTTGTCGATATCAGAAGGTTGCTGGGTGGAAGAGGAGCTGTCCTTAGATTATGCTGTGCTTCCAGTAAGTTGCCCTTGCCTCCTGGTCTCTTTCAACTTGAAGGACATTGGGGGGGGGGAGCGAGCCACATCCTAGTGCAGATTTTTTATGCCTAATGGGGGGTGGTGGTGTGGGATACCCAGAAAGGCCCTCTGTTCGCCCCCTGGAACTCAGGGCAGTTAGGAAAATAGTTTGCCCTGGAAATGTTTACTCATGAGTAAGTCATGAGAAGGGAGAATTTTTTTGTCGTTTGTATTCTCTCTCTGTATGTATGTAGAGGAAAGTGCTACATAGCCTGCCCTCTCCCCTGCCCTTTCCTCCAGGGAACTAATCTCTGCAGTCTGAAGAGGAGCTTTCATTCTGGGGTTCTCCAGAATGCTAGCCTCCACGTTGAACCTGAAAATCACACTTCTGGGGTTTCTCATAGCTTCAGCAATATTCCAGGGAGTTCTGAATGGCATAATTTGAAAAAAGTTGACATAGAGGCAGCAAATGAGAAATCCTCTGTAAGTTCTTTGCCATCCAGATTTTTCATGTTTGATTGTAACATACAACTGTTTTGATTTACTTTGATTTTGAACTGAACTGAAGAACGTACAGACTGAAAGGTTTTTAGTTCCTCAAGCAAATTTGATATCAATCAGATATTTTTATTGAGGGGAGAAACTGTGACAAATTTATGAAATATTTGATGTTTATTATTAGCAATTATTGCCACACAACATTTCTCTTTGTTTTCCACCTAGAGCCTGACATCCCTGCACTCCCATGGGATCCAAAGCCATAAAGTCCCTCTTCCCATGTGGTCCTTTTCTCCAGGGGGACTGATTTCTGTTGTCTGGAAATCACCTGCAATTCCAGTAAATTCCCAGTTCCCAGTTGGAGATCGGCACCCTGCAACCTTTCTTGGGTACAGTGCCATAGAGTTACCCCCCCTTCCAAGAAAGCCCTTTCATTTCCTGGAGCCTGAAGATGTGTTGTCACTGCAGATTCCCCCCCACAAAACAGCCATTTTCCCCTTGGGAGCTGATTGCTATAGTCTGCAGATGACCTCTAATTCCAGGAGATTTCCAGGCTGTACCTGGAGGTTGTTACCAACTGGGTCAGGAATGTTCCTTAGGGTTTAGAGGTGGGGCCTCAAAGCCCAGGGGTGGACAGCAGTTTTTGCCATGCAGTCAGCCCCCAGGAACGCCACAGTGCGGGTGTGCATCCCAGTGCCCATTGTTTCCTTGTGCCCAAAAAACGTCTTTTGCCTGTAGTATAATAATATAAGCAGAAATAAAATGCAATGAAAGTAAGATAATGTATACAGCCTGAAGTGTATTTCTGAATGATTCCATTGCATGCACAAACATACATACTGCTTCTTGTCTGGGACTGCAATGATCGGGTCTCCATGTCCCTTGTGTACATGTACCACATCTCTGTGTGCAAATCTAGAGTTTTTCAGATAGATTGATTTTTACTATGCTTAGGATATGCAATTTAGGCATATTTCCCCTCTTAATTAAAAACCCTATATAACAGAGCTCTTGTGGCACAGTGGTAAGGCAGCAGACATGCAGTCTGAAAGCTCTGCCCATGAGGCTGGGAGTTCAATCCCAGCAGCCGGCTCAAGGTTGATTCAGCCTTCTATCTTTCCAAGGTCGGTAAAATGAGTACCCAGCTTGGGGGGTAAACGGTAATGATTGGGAAAGGCACTGGGAAACCACCCCGTATTGAGTCAGCTATGAAAATGCTAGAGGGCGTCACCCCAAGGGTCAGACATGACTCGGTGCTTGCGCAGGGGATACCTTTACCTTTACATTTAAATAACAGAATCATTAAAAAGAAGATCAGGAAATCTGATTTAGAAAATCTCTGAGCAGTCTGTCTTATTGGTAGGAAGCAGCAGTAATGGTCTTTGGCTCCCAGATCTTGAGCATATGGGTGTTCCTGGTAAAGTGAGCTTTTCTTTTTCCAAGGACATTTTCTTCTTTTCTATTACTTTGCTGTACCGCCCATGATGGGCCAGAGAATGTTGTTTTCTGTCTGAGTACTGGCTCCTGATGTATATCTGATGTGTGATTCGATGCAACACAGGTTATTCTCCCTGCAGTACTAGCTTCATCTTTAATTAACGAATTTCAGAACAGTTATATTCTTTTATTGAACAAACCCATTATATTACATGTCTTCTTTCACTAAACTGTAAGAAATGCTTTGCAGTTCTTCATCAGGAAAAAAAAAACCTGCCTCTTTTAAAAGTCAATTGGGACAGTCAATTGCTTTAACTTTTCCTGTATTGCTTTCAGTGATGCAGCTTAGACAGTTTGAAAATGAAATATTCATTAATAGTTTTCAAATGTGTAGCCCTGCAGTCTGGCATATCTTAATGTTCACTAAATGTATTTCAGATAGAAATAGTATTGTACCCAAATTCTGTTTCTCAAGCTAATTACTTATAAAAGCTTTGGTTACGCTTGTTAAAAATAGATCATTCCCCATTGTTGTCCTTATCAGTACATTAGAGTTTATTAGAAGTGCTGACATATGATGCCCTGTTAAAAAAATATAAATATGAAATTTGAATGAATACTTTTGGTAGAGTAGAAATCATGCTGTGGAATAAAAGCTTAAAAGAAGTTTGTAGACAATATTGCTAATTAGATGTTTGGCTATATCATTCTTCTCCAATGCTTATAGATGTTCTAAAGCAACTTGAAAATGGCAGCTAAGTTTTTGTATTGTATTTCTTTTTTTCTTCAACAGTTTGCGTCTGTTGAAGGGGCTGGTTTGTAGAAAAAAGTCAAGTTGAAAGAAAAGTTCTATCTCTGAGTGATTCACCCTTCATTATTTTTATATGCACGACAGCGACCATGTTCCAGATTTCACGCACAGATTCAAAGGCAGTAAAAGAGAATTGAAAGCGAGGTTAAGACAATATAAACATAGAAAGTTGGGTTCTAGTTAGCACAGAAAAACTCTTTAGATTATTATAATACCAAGAATTGTGTAAGTATGAAACTTTGGCCGATTCTGCATGGGCAAAAAGGCCGACAGTGGTCATATGGAAGCGGGCAAATTCTCACTTCCACATGACACAGCTGTTGGGCCAGGCCTCTTCCTCGGCCTGCTGTGGATCAGACCCTCAGTTATCCCATGCTAAGTGGAACCTTGGATTCTTCCTAGTCTCCTTAGCTGCTATAGTGGCCCAGAGGTGGCAAAGAATGCCCCAGATGGCTTTATGGCCATGAGGTGGACCGCATTCAGCTTTATTTTGTAGGAAGGTGTGATTGCCTGGAACGCAATCCCACTCTCCTTCAAAATAGCCAACCCCGCCTTGTGGTTTCCTTTGCACGGCAGAACTATTCCACCACTGTTTTATTTCGGGGGGGGGGCACATTTCGGTGCCGGAGCAGATCCAGCGCTGAATTGTGTCTCCCATCGGGACACAGTAAACTGCGGAGCTTTATGCCGCACCGCTAGGGGCCCGCTGCAGTCGCCGCCATGTGGAATGGGCCTTTGATACTAATTGCAGTGTTCCTCGCATTTCAATACCCATTTGTAAAACGATTTACAACAAAATATATACCAACTTTTTGTCATTATGTGATTTCATAATAATAGTACATAGCCGTATTGTACAGAGCCATGTGAATAAGAATTGTAAATTTGAATTCTGCACATTTCTTAACATAAGTAATGCTGTCATATTGATCAGGCTCAAGCATACAAATAAGGGGATCTGGAATAACTTTTCTTCCTGAAATAAAATATTGTGGACAGTATTATCTTCTGATCCTGGCAACTGTCAAGTACATAGCCCTTTGTTGCTATTAGGTGCTGCTTTTGAAATTATTAAAGTCCAGAGGAAGAAAATTGGCATGTGATAACATAGCCAATAGGAGCTTCAGGTGTACAAATATGGATGGTGTGAATCAGATCAAAGAATGCTCTGGAAACATTTCTGTTCAATTCTGAGAATTGAATGAAAAACAAACTTTATTTTCTCTCCAGATTTTGGAAGATTGGCAGTCTAGGTGAGCTAATCATCTTGCTCCTTAATTGGCTGAAGGCTAAAAGAAGGGATAGTGGAATCCTAAAACTATTTTGGAATAGAAAAGAGAAGAGCTCTGGGGAGAAGGGCCTGACTGATTTTCCAGCTTGGCTTGAGTGAGGTGAGGGTTAGTGTCTCCTTTCTTACTGGGTGTGTGGTTTGAGAATAAATTAGGATCTGATTATAATTTTTAAATGTCACTGTGCATGGCTACAGAGATTTCTTCTAGAATTTGAATTTTCAGTTGCATTTCAACTCATTAACAGTTGGATTCTGGCACATATCCATCAGATGAACTGGTGTTTTCTTGGGTTTGTCTTTATCTTGCCAAAAGTACCTTTAATCACTGAAGCTTAGCTTCCAAATGAAAATCTATATCTCAGATAGTGGTATTTGCCTTCCCAGGAAGGAACATTAGCCTGCTCAATTTGAGCTCTGACTTACTGGATTATTGTTTAGGAGGTCACATCAATAGTGGAATTTTCACTGATATTTTGGAGGCAAATGCATAGGTATGCAGGTGTCCTTGTATGTCCTTGTCAGTGTTTCGTTTACGCAAAGACTGCGTGGGATGGAAGCAAGACAAATAGAAGCTGAACACTGATTGCCTAGTAGTTTGCTTTAAGTTTTCTTACCAGCTACAGTAAAATGTTTTTGTAAGTACAAGAGAATTACCTTCTGTAAGGAGAAGAAAGCAAAAACAAACAATAATCTATATTATTTAGGATCTTAAACTCCTGAATAATCAAGTTTACACATTTATTAAGCTATAAATACATTTTTAGAAAACCAGTTGACATTTAGATATTTTATTAAACATGATAAATGCCAGCGAAAATTGAATTAAGAAAGCTTGTAACATGTTTTATTACCCGTTTTAAAATTTTGCCTAGCTATAAATGGCCCTTCTTTATATGAAGAATAAATCTGTTTGAAAACTGGGGAGTAATTTTCCCCCCTTTTTCATTGCCATAGGCCCTGACCTTTTTGTTGATGGCTGGTTTTAACAGCTTCACCTTATGTTTTATTCTTTTTGATTTGTGTTAAATTTGATTATATGCCCTGAGCACCAGTCAGACTTCTAGCAAGAAAAAGGCATGCAAGCCAATTCAATATAAAATGCAATTCATATATTAATAGATGGAGAGTTTGAATCTCTGTAAACAATCTGATTTCATCCATTTTTGGGGTAAATTTATGTGCAGTTTCTTATGCTTCCCAAGTTATCCTTACAGTTTTCAAGGACCTGACAGAGCCTGTCAGTCTCTTTTGAGGTATAAAAAAAACTGTAAACAAACAATTTGCATTTCTTGTTTTTAACTCTATATCAGCTGCTTGTTGGTACATGGAATGAAAAATACCTTTCCCTCTTATTCTGGCAACTGAACAAGTCATTGTAAACATTTTCCTTGGCATGATTCTGCTATTTACTGTTACGCATTCATCACTGAATTATGTAAAGTATGTATTCTCCCTCTGTGATCATTTTATTGTATACTCTTAATAAGTACTGCAATGGTTGTTTTTGTTGTTTCAGAGAGACTCCCCAGGCTGTCAGTCACAGAAAGATAGCATAAATTTTACATCTAAGGGTATGCTTTACTTATGTCTGGATATAGGCAAGGTTTCTTGGTTAAGGGCATTCAATTGACCATATTGGCTGTGTTTTTAATGGCTGCCTTTTAATATTTTTATTTGTTATTTATATTCTGCCTTTCACACATGGAATCAAGGTGGATTATGCACAGTCAGTATAGTCAGCAAAATAGGACATTCAAAAATGAATGAATTAGGAATTAGAATGGAACTAACTGAAAGAAATAGAAGGGTATTAAAAGTTTGCATGACACATCAAATGATACAGAAATTACACAAAGAGAATCTTACTTACAGTACACTGTAGACTAGCGATCCCCAACCTGTGGGCTGCGGACCACATATGGTCCGTCGACTAATTGGAGGTGGGCCGCAAAGGACGCCTTCTCCCCCCCCGGCCCTTTATTTCACCCCCCCAGCCCTTTACAACACACTTCGGGTGTCATTGTCTCCCATCACTCCCAGATGGGACTATCTCGTTGCAGAGAAACAAGCTCAGGGTTCCCATTGATTTGTCATTGTCATGAGTTAAAATTTCCATGAAAATAAAATGTTCCTTATGTTCATTGTTGTAGCGTGTCTGTATCTTATTTTGAAGGGATGTTTAAACATTACCATATCGATCAGAGAGCGTTAGGGCAGTGGTTGAGAGTAGAGGAGTAAACTACCCCCCCCCCACCGGGCCTCAGTAAAATTGTCAAGCGTTGAGTGATAAAAAGGTTGGGGACCACTGCTGTAGACCACATAGATCCTGATCATGTATTCAAATAAGTTTGTGAACCATTAGTTGTGTGGAAAGGCCCCCAGAATAGTTCAGTTTTGCATAATTATTGCAATGTGAATTGTAAAAGGTGAGGACAGTTTAAGAGCCACGTCTTTTAAAAGTTTCTTAAAACATATATTCATTTTTTTCATTGTTCCTGTATATTAGTTTTCTTTCTTTAGACAGAGTGTGATAGAAACTTTTTGTATACTAATGGCATCGAATAAAGCTTCCGTTAGTTTGCTATGTTTTGTATCACAGCATTCATAAAGAAACTACAGCCAAATCTTATTTGAATTGGGATGGGATGCAGTCTGGAAGCTCATTTCCCTGATCCAATCTTTTGTCCTTAGGTTACAGAGTGAGTGAAATATCATCCTTGTTTGCTCCACTGAATTGTATATTTTAGTCCATCTTAGGAGAGGAAGAAGCTTCAAGGCCTTTGGCAATGATCTTGCAGACTGAGCCTTTAGGGGTTTTTTTTGTGGCTTTCTGTGAGACTCTTGGTATTTCTGTTTACACAGTCAAAGAACATTGTTGATGGAGAAAGTAGTATAGGAAAGAGCATTGCCTTTATTGACAAGAAAAAAAGCACTAAACAGTCTACTTCAATCACAAGCGTAATTTAGATCTCACATGGCTGGTCTTGGTAATTAGAAAATAATGAAGTGGAAAAGGCGGACTCTTTCTGACATTATGTGACTTGACCCACAAAATACAATGCCAAGGGACACTGCACTACTTAGGTGTACGTCTTAACTGGTGACTGTTGGAAAGTTTTCCATTATGCATGTTAATTTAATTCATCTGTATTTTTTACTTTTATCAGGTGATTTCATATTCTGAACACTACATGTCAGTATGAGTCCATTGGCACCTTTAAGACCAACAAAGTTTTAATCAGTTTATAAGTTTTTATATGCAAGCACTCTTCTTCAAACTTTGTTCTGCTGCTTCAAACCAACACAGCTACCCACCCGAATCTATAATATCAGTATCTTATGGAAACACAATGGCTTTGGATTAATAGTTCAATTTATTATTATTATTACTACTACTACTTATAACAATAATAATTTTATTAACTGGCCCTCTTTGCCTCCTAGAAGAGGAAAGCATTTGTGTAAGTGATGATCTGAGTGCTACTCAGGATATCTTTTGCAGTCATACCTTGCAAAGTTGATTATTTTTCACATCATATATAGCCTTATTTAAATTTAAATAATGAGACTTGTATATAGTAGAACTGCTAACACTTCCTTCAGATTTGTAGGTGAATCATATGTCTAGCTGTGTATGAGGTGTGTGTGCCTCTTCCAGGGTTTTTCAAACAGGCATTCCTTTAAAGAGTGAAGATGCAACACACAAAAAAGGCTCATTATTGTCCAAGCAGGAGTTGAAAAACAAAATAAGGAACCTTCTTCTTGTCATATGACTCAGCCCCATAACCACAAACATTTGTGGCTATCTGTATCGGTAGTTCCTTTCATTATTCCTTATGTTCAATTTCATGTTGTGGAATAGCCTTTGGTGTTCAATACTTCCAATTTAAAAAAAAATATCATATTTTGGAAAACGTGAATTGATGACCACATATCTGCTGCACCATACCAAATTTTAGCACCCTTGTTCACTGTATAATTTTTCATTTTGTTCCTTTACAAATTGCTTATCACAAGATGCCATTGAATATGTAATTTTCTTGTATCAGTTTACAAAAAGGGCCCAGGAAAACATGGTTGGGGGTGTTATATCTTCAAATGCAAGAGAGCCAATGTTTCATCCAATAGAGATGGTAACCAGGTGTTTTGCTTCTTAATAGTAATAAGAGATCAAATGAATTCAAGCACTGTCATCACTTCAGGCAGTTGGTTGCCCAGAAACAGCAAACGTATTAATACAAAAACGTTTTGGAGCACTGAGGTACAGTTTAGTCATTTTAGAAATCTTCAAAGTAAAATTTCTCAGTGGTCAGGTATTTGCCACCATAAAGATTTTGTCTCTTGTGTTCCTCAAGATAAAGGACTAAAGATGTAGATCTGCTACTGTAATGTTATAAGTTGTACAGTTGCATTTTTATTAAGGAGGAAGTAGTGATTCACAGTATTCCTTTCATTAGATCAAAACTTCTTCTTCTTAGATGCCCGTTTTTAATCTCAGTTCTTCTTGGATTTTTCCTGACCTTTGTATTCCTCCATTCTTGTAAGCCAGGTTTCCCTTTGCCTGTCTTACGGATTAGGGCTACTATGACGGTTACCTCTACACCCCTACTCTGAGGGAAATTTTCACTCCAAAATGAAATGTTGTTTCCCCAGAGTCTGGGATAGTCTAGTAGAATGATTCTCTTGGTTATAATAATCAGGTTTTCTATTCTACCCTGTCACTGTTAGACTTTACTCATCTCTGGAATCTTTTGTGACAATATAAGGCCTCCTTTTCTTAAAATCCTTTAGTCAGAATGGCATTGAGATGTTTTTTTACTAACAGGTCAGCTGTGTTTGATGTGGTTGATCACGAGTTGTTGGCTGCCCCTCTCACCAGGGCAGGGACAGGGGACAGCCTTACAGTGGCTGTGCTCCTTTCTCCGAAATCAAACACAGAGGGTGGTAGTAGGGGAAAGAGTTGTCATGGCCCTATCAACTCCCTTGTGGGGTTCCCCCTATCTCTCCTCAGACTGCTTGGCTACAGTCATCCATACAATGGTCACATCCAGATTAGATTTCTGTAACTTGCTCTACACGGGCCTAATCTTGATCTGGAAATTGCAGCTGGTGCAAAATGCAGCTTCTAGGGTCCTCATGGGAACATCTTGGAAGACCCATATCCAGCTGCTATAGTTACCTGTTACAACTTGGATCAATTTCAAGGTTCTGGTATTAACATTTAAGGCCATTTGTGGGTATATACTCCTCATGTATGCAGGACCACCTATCTCCTTATGCCCCCAGCAGGGCCTTGTGCTTTGTGAGTAAGAATCTGATGGAGGTTCCTGGGCCAAGAAAGGTTCACCTGGCCTTGACTAGGTCCAGGGCCTTTTTGGTCCTGGCCCCCACCTGGTGGAACAAACTGCTGGATGAGCTGTGGGCCTTGGCGGAACTATTGCACTTTTGCAGGGCCTGCAAAACAGAGCTTTTTTGCCAGGTTTTGGTTGAGGGTAGGGCAAGGAAGACCTGTCCCCCCAGATATGGGAGATCTTGGCTCGCCCTGAGATAGTTCCCCTGAGTTACTTATTCCAGGAGGGCTGTTGAGCCAGGGGTGGGAGATTTCGCCACCAGGGGATGGTTGTAACTGGGTTTTAAATGATTTTAACTGGGGAATTTTATGAATGTTATGGGATTTTAGTGTGGGGAAACTATCTTGTGAATCGCTATGAGCCATTTTAGGAGTGGTGGTATAAAAATTGAAATATAAATAAATTTAAAAATATTTTATATTTCAAAGGGGGAAAGGGTAATTGGAATGAGGAATCAAGATTTTTCATACAAATCACTTATGATATGGTTTCTAGTGCTTAGTTACAGGCTTATTTGGTGTTCACAGGCTTTTCTTTTCAATGTTTCTTTTAACTGAGAGGGTTCTTTACTCTGTTTATTCCCAAAAACATTTGTTTCTTTTAACATTGTCTTTTAGGGTGCCTCTGAACTCCTCTGGTTCTTATGAACTCTGGCTTTGTCGGCCTAGTGAGGATGTTTGAACACTTCACTAACAGTTGCTGTTGTTTGAGCATATTTTCTAAGTGCTGCCCATCACATGAATGCATTTTGTTGCTCCACAAACAGTAGAAAGACATGAATGAAAGTGGTGTTAGGAAGCCCTTCTTTTTAGAATTAAAGCAGAAAAGACTTTCAGCTGTTTTTTGGCAAAAGCCTATGTAAGGACATACTTCGGCTGGGTAGACTCACAGTGATTTATAAGCATGACTAGGCAGGCTTCAAAAGTGATGACAAATATACATAGACAACTGTGTGGAATGTAATGCTGAAGGGTTAGTCTTCGACAAACTGGCTATGAAGACAGGAAAACGAACTGAAAGGTAAAGTCAGACATATAGTCGAAGTGTGATCTGAACACACATTCTCCTCCCCCCAAACACATGCCACAGAATTGGTAGCAGAGGATAGGACACACGGTAATGGTTTTAAACTACTTGTAGAATGGTATTGGCCTGATATCAGAGGAAACTCACAGGCAGGGTAGTTCAGCAGTGAAATTGGCTGCCTATGGAGGTGGCGAGTTCCCCTCAGTGGTGGTCTTTAAGCAGCGGCTCATGATGCATGCTTTAGGCTGATCCTGCATTGAGAAGGGGGTTGGACTAGATGGCCTGTATGGCCCCTTCCAACTCTATGATTCTAATTCAGCAAGTGTGTGTTTGATCACCTGTTTCACACTGAAAGAATGCTGTTCACCTCATAGTTCTTTTGAAGGTAGATTTGTTGAAAACTAGGACACTGCATTTTTTTTATTCTTGTAAGTAGATTGAACCATAACGCTTGTCAAGCTATGTCAGGACTGCTAGGAAAGAGGCTGCTAACAGCAGTGCAAAGACTTTAAACTGTATCTGCTTGTTAATGTTGGATTGCTAGCAGGATAATTTAGCAGCAGAAGTAGAAGCTTATGCTTTGAAGCATACTGCTTGCACATGAACAATGGCAATGTTGGAACCTTAGAGTTTGTAGATGGCTTATTAGAATGTCCACTGACCTTAGGAACTAAAGATCGGTTGTTCATCTAAGTATATTGAATAGTTTGGCTGAATATGAAAAGTAGTTCATGGCAGGTGTCCATTATAGGTATCTGCAAGTGCTCTAAACAGCCTTGCAATTTCCCCCCTTCACTTGCTAAAGTGCTCAGAAAAAGATAGTTCCACAGTATTATCTAAATGATGATGATTGAGGCTACTAAAGAATTCTTCTTTTTAAGCAGTATGCTTACATAAGTTTGGAACAAGCTGTGTCAGGGTTCAGTTCAGTGGCTGAATCATAAACTGTTGAAAAATAAGGATTTTAATGGAATGTCTGACAGAATCCTGACTACAGTATTGCTGCTAAGTGAACTATAATATTCATTGTAATGACATGTTGGTTCATGCAATAAACAAATGAATAAATGATTTTTTTAAATGTCTTGGTTTCCAAATAAGACGAACCTCATAAATTGTCTAAATTTGAAGCTGAAAAGCCACTTATTGTTGTGTTAGTACATGTTTAAAAATATGATTAAAAATGATACAATTAAATCTGCTTATTATTATATTTGGACCAATTCAATTTAAATAGAGCTGTACATTTTAATTGGTAAAATAATCAACAAAAATTTAGTTAACAGTACATCCTGTTCAGAGTTATTCTGGACTTGAACCAATTGATTGTGGTGCACAGACTGGAATAATTTTGTATAAGATTGTACTGTAAATAGTGGGAACCAGGTGGCAAGGACAAAATTTGATTTTGTGAGATGTTTGTTCTTGACATTTTGCAGTGTTGGACAGACTACTGGATTTGATTCAGTTGTATTGCCAAACAGCCCTACCCTTTTATAATGCTAGCTTTTGAATTGCACACAGAGTCATTGATTGCTTTTAAAATCCTATCCCAAGCCCACTTACAACTATGACACCTGTGATCCAGCAGTCAGATTGAGAACACAATGTAAGAGCTAATTTTTCCCTCCTTTTCCCCTCTGCTTCTCAGTCAGTGCTTCTCAGCATTTATTTGGTTATGTTATTAATAGTACACATTTCTCACTGAAACAAAAGGTTCAACTCAAGTACACAGTGTAACTCAAAGACAAAGAACAAGATTGGTTTGAATTGGAGGAATTTTCAATGGGTAAATTAAGCAGGAGCTAGTTTAGTGTAGTGGTTAAAAGCGGTAATCTCTAATCTGGAGAGCTGGGAATCATTCCCTACTCTTCCCCCTGCAACCATGCCTTGGGCCAGTCACAGTCCTTTCAGAGCTCTCTCACCTTCACCTACCTTAGAGTGTGTCTGTTGTGAGGAGAGAAAAGTTAGTAAAAAGTGGGGTGCAAAAAACCAGCTCTTCTTCCTTTGAAGTCAAAAGAAGTGTGCCATGTTTTGTGAAGTGAGAATTATACGTAACTAGTAGTAAATCCCGTAGCGTTCTGTAATGCAACAGGCACTAGCTTATTGCTTGGCAGGCTGCTAATACCCAAAAGAGGACATGACACCATTATTTTGGCATTAAACAATCTGGCCGCATCCCTTTATTAGCCACCCTCAAATGGAGGGTTGGCCCCAAATCATGCCCGGGTAAGGAAGCCTGACCCCTCAGCCGTCTGGCTGCTCTGATATCACTGGCCGTGATGCTCGGGGTCCCTGTCCACACCCAGCCGGGAAGGACAGGTCACGCTGCATCATGGCCTAGGTTCCACGGGAAGCGGCTTGATGGGATCCAACAGGCGTCCACCTCCATTGGGCTTCCCAGCCGCCTGGCCACAGGCCCCTGGCCTCCCAGCCGGGTAGGCCGCGCCTTTTTTGTGGCCGGTCTCTTTAAAGAGACCCCCTCCCCCAGGGGGTCCCGTGTGCAAATGGGCCACCCTGCCAACAGGCTCCTTACCTGGGTCAACCTGCCGCTGCGACGAATAAAATTAACTCAAAACAAAGATAACAGGGCGGGAGGGTGGGTAGCTGTTCCGGCTGCTGAACACGGAGAGGCAGAGCAGCCACGTGCAGGGGCTTATATAGCCCTGCTCCGCCCCCTCCACGTGACAAGGGAGCCGCGCCGAGCCGGCCCGGGAAGAGGCGCCATTCCCTCTTTCGGGCGCCGCGGCAGCGGCAACAGCAACCCCGGTAAGTCCGCGGCTGCTTATTATTTGGTGTGGGTTTAGTGCTATGTGGCTGGTTAGGTGGTCGTGGAAGCATTACACACTTTTGAGCCCTCCCTTCCAAACCTCAAGGAATATTTCCAGACCAGGGACAGCCAACCTCCATGTGGGGCCTGGAGATCTCCTGGAATTGCTGCTCATCTCCAAACTATAAAGATTAGCTCCCCAGGCAAAATGGCTGCTTTTGAGGAGTGACTCTGTAGCATTGTAACCCACTGAGATTTAGGATTTCTAGCCTCCAGGTGGAATCCCCTGAAAATACAGCTCATCTCCAGGCAGTTAGGATGAAAGGAAAGCTCTGTCCCCTCACAAGCACCCCTTCAAAAGTAATGCACAGACACCCCTTGGCTAGCACCATCTGGTGCTTCTGAAGCCTGAGGCCTACTGCTGGCAACTGCAGTCCCTGTTGTCTGCAAGGCCAAGTAATTGCCTAATAATCTCTAATCTTCCCTCCAAAGTTTCACTATTTTCCTGTGAAGCTAACTCCACTTGAAATTCTGGGCCACTCATGCCTTTGATTTCTTAAGACATTCTTGAAAAAATACTGATTTTTATTTACCAGACAAACTTGAGAATAGTCACTTCAGTTCCTATTTCTTTCCAGCCATTTACTTTTTCACCACTTATAGTTTCAGGCTCTAAATATTGTTTATTTAGATCTTCCTGCACTTTCCAGACTTTCAGGACCCATGCTGGTCTGTCTGCCTGTTTGTGCCCCAAAATACCAACAATTGCTGGTAAAGGCTGCTGAAAACCAAAGACCAGGATGGACATACCTGCACCACTGTACCCCAACCTCAGCCTCTCCCATTTCTGGCAGATCCTGGATGATTGTTTGTGCCTGAGGATAGTGGGAAGGGAAAAGACAAAGACCAAATCTTGGATTAGATTTGGTGTTGAAAGAGAGTGGCCAGTTCCCTTTACAAGACAATGTGCCTGGCTGGCTGGAGGGGAGTTTTGGGTGGGATGCCTTTGTCTCTCTGTACTTGCCAGGTATGCTGACAAACTCCTCTTTTGTTTGCAAGCAGGTAGGTTGGGGGAAGCCTAACTCCAAGTCCTGCTTGAGAGCAAGAAGTGGGTTTTAGTTGCTCTCCCATTATGCTTTGCAAGGCTTGACCTGGCTTTTCTCTCTCTGGTGTCAGGGTCTGTGCAGGAGTGTCAGGAAGGGTTGACACGGGTGTGCCAGCCTTTGATGGAGGGGTGACAGTCCACATAACAAGGCTTTCTTTTCAGCTGGCCTGAAGGGAGGAGGAGGATGCAGAATCTTGAGCAAGAGCAGCAATTGGCCCTGGGAGAGGTGAGGTTCCACCAGTAGGAGTTTTTGGAACCTTCAGCATGTTGTCAGAAGTATGACTCACTCTTCATGTATATGATGTAATCTCCCAAGATGTGTGATGGCTACCTGCCTGCTTGCCATTCCAGCCATTTTGCAATGAAAGCAAAAGTTGAAGAAGGGACAGGGAATGAAAGGGACAAAGGAATACAAACCTAAGAAAAACAATTTATGAATTGTGTTGAAGTTCATAATGTGGAACATTTACTGGCGCGGTCCTTCCAACAGAAGTCTACAGACATGACATCCGTAGACATGACATCCACAAAGACTGCGCCAGTAGATAGGCAGTGGCGCCTCTGGTGTCACCACTGCCAGTCTTCCGAGGCTACCCCCACTCTCTGGAGGGCGGGGCAGCCTCGGGAGACTGGGGGGTGCATGGTAAGCACGGCAACGCACAGCATTGTGCATCACTGTGCTGGCTGTGTCCCCGCTATGCCTCTGAGGTCACTCCTGCCCTCCAGAGAGTGGGGGCAGCCTTGGGAGACTGGCAGGGGCAGCGTAGCGTTACTGAGCGCTGTGCATTGCTGTGCTGGCTTTGCCTCCACCAGAAGATGTGCTATCAGGTAAGGAGGCTGGTGAGGGAGGAGGGAGGGGGCAGGGAGCAAAGATTCTCGCTCCTTATGTGGATGTTCCACATAAGGGGCAAGAATCCTTGTTGGCTGATTTTTTTTTCATGATGATTGATTTTGAAGAATAAATATCATTTATTAAATTACAGAATACATGCCAGTACCTCAAATTCACTATGCATTTATGCACACAGTTAAAATTATTTTAATATAATATATTGCAATTTATCATCATGTGTGACTTGAATATGCTTTTGAAGTCTCTTGTCTTTGCCAAAACATTCCTTATTGTACTACCTTCCAAAAACGTCACTTGGTTCTAGTCAGTGGCCACACTTTACATGTATTTCACATGATTTATTCTGTTTAATCTCTGGCATTTTGTCATCCAGTGTAGCTGCTGTGAAAGAAATTGGAGTGGTTACAGTCTGTGTTTTGATGCAGGTTTTTAAAAATGGAAGGTGGGAGACAGTAAACCAAACGCAGCATGTTAATAATTCCTCTAAAACTATTGATGTTTTAGACCTGTGTACCTGTATCCTGTTGAGATGTCCTTGCTTCTTTCTGCCAAGGAGGGAATATTGTTTCCATGTTTTTCTCCCCGTTGGTACTGATCTTGTAATATTTTAAATAGTTGAGAAACTGCAGAGTGGGGGTACTTGCATCTAATATTTAGACTTGATCTGATAAACTATCATTAAAGGATATGTTTTTGGGGAAAGCATTGCCTAATGATCAGAATGGGGGAAACCATTTCAAAGATCTCAGGTACCTATCTCTGGCATTTCTAGTTTGGGGAAAAAAAGAATCCGATGGTGATGAGAGAGACCTCTGCCTGAGACCTAGAGGGTGGTTGTCCATGGGGGGAGAAAATATTAACCTTAAACAAGTGGTCTGACATGGTGTGCGGCAGCTTCAAGTTAATATGATTTGTTCCATTTATTTTAACATTTTTAACATTTTAAAATTACTGTTGTGTTATATAGTGCAGTGTTAGTGGAGTGAGTTTTTTTTGCCGGGGAGGGAGAGTATTAAAGCCAGCTCACACTGCCATTTCTGTACGAACAGATAGTACATGCCATCAAAGTACCTTCCAAGCTCTGTCACAGTCCTGGAAGTAGCAGAAAAAAGAGGCCGTGTTGATCTCTGGCTCAGTAAAGGCACTTCCAAAACTTTTCAGTATGAGTATGCAGGTTTATTCCTGTGATATTTATTTTCTGGACACAACTGACTTCTTATGTGTTACTGGGGTATTGTCCTCTAATTATGTCTTCTTGGAAGTGACACCTCTATGTGTTTATACTGTAGTACCAAATCTGCTACTTAGATATTCCTTGGCAATATGTTTTGATATTTCATAGGCATACCTCACTTTTATCTTATGTTCTTTCCCCTATTTGTTACTTCTTTGATTTATGTTTCATATTGCATGTTCTTAATATTTGCCCTACTTAGTGATTTCTGTACACTTCTGTATATTGGAAGGGATATTGGCATTTTAATATGTATTAAAAACAAAAATTAGAAAGTTTAGGATATGAAACAAAGCCTCTGCTTGAGTTTAGAAAATATGAGAGCTACCTGCAATTAATTTTTTTTCTGATTCTGCACAGTTGAGTTCTAGAATTTGTTCATTTACATTTACTCAATGATAGCCTTGGTTAAATGCTACATGTCCCATGGGTATCCTGCAGGGGAAAAGTAGTATGGTTAGAAATTAATATATTTGCATAAACTGAGCTGAAATTAATGTTGTACAGAAGGAGCAGGTATCCTTCTGGGAGATGGAGTGCTCTTACACAAATGTACTGTAGCTTCCTGACTGCCGCCTTCTTGTTCTTACATTCATGTATTTGTATATGAGATACAAGAATGTACCTGGAAAAAATTACATCAAAAAATTAAATGTAAAAAAACACCATAGGAGTTGACATATCAACAGACTATTAACTGTTTTGAGAATTATGATTCTTGCTAGACTAGATTACGGCAACATTCCATCTCCTAACTGAGGACTGTGTCTTCTTGAGTCTTCTGCTTTGACATCAGTAATTCTATTGGTTTATTAATTAATTGGCAGATGAATCTGATTGGCTTTTGTGTTTAGAATCCCTCATGGGATTAATCCATAAAGGAATTCAATTTGTTATACAGTATGCTGTATGTGGTTTGATCATTCTGAATCTTGGGGCTCTGGACTTTGAAACTCTGCCTATGAATTTGAGTATAATGTGTTAAACAGTGATGTTTCACAGTGTTCTTATTTTCTGCATTGCTTAGTATATCTACTTAACCTATGAGCACCTTAATAAAATCAAAATATTTTAAAACTATTGTCTGTTTATTGGAACAAGCTAAGTGGTAACCTGTGTATTTTCCCCCATGTCATTCTACTGTTCTGTTTTGTAGTTCTGGAGTTAAGACACCTGTTAATGTCCCTGAGAGGCCTCAAGACTGCTTCTGTGTCTTGAAAGCCTAGGGACCCATTCAGAGCCCTTTGGGGAGTGGCAGTATAGCAATTGAAATAAAAGACAGAGGAGAACCTGTCCCAGGACAGTTTCATACAGTAATAATGTTATCAGCCCTGGTAGTTTAGTGCCAATCAGGAGGCAGCTCACGGCCAGGAAGGGCTTAATAAGAGGTCAGCTCTCTGCCTCCAACTTCCTGCCAATTTCAGAGGTTTTCTGGGGGTAAGAGGAGCTAGCCTCAGAGCATGCTCCACTGCCATTCTCCTGGCCTGTTTCAACTCAGAGGACATGGGGCGCAGGACCTGGGGTAGCCTCTGCGTGCCTTCTGGCAGTGGGGGGCTGCAGGAGGACCAAATACGGACCCTGATGGCCCTCTGGGACCGAGGGTGGCCAGGAATAGCCTCTTCCCAGGGAATGTTTACTTATGAGATAGACATAGCCCTAAGCCAGGAATGCCCTGGCCTCCTGGTTTCTTTCAACTCTGAATACATGGGTGTGGAGTGAGCCCGCTGACTCCTGGGGCAGCCTCTGCATGCCTTCTGGAGGTTGGGGGATGCAGGAGTCCCAGAAATGGCAGCCAGGAAGCCACAGTACAGTTGTGTAAGGACTGGAGGACAGTAGGGTAGGTTTACACGATAATCCTTCTGAGGATTGTCCTCTTTTGCACTTACAGAGCTAGTTTACTGTTTTTCTTTGAAATAAATATTCAAAAAACATTTAATATATTGATGCCTCAATTAATGTAATGGTATTGATTTCTATTTTTATTTTTGAAATTAACCAGTAGCTGCTGCATTTCCCACCACTGGCTTATACTTGAGTCAATCAGTTTCCCCATTTTTTTGTGGTAAAATTAGATGCCTCGGCTTATATTTAGGTTGGTTTATACTCGAGTATATACATTAGTTTATTTTAAAAAACGTTTATTCATTTAATTTATATACTGCCCTTCACTGTGACACCTTGGGTTCATGTAGATGGAATAGTAGAACAAAGTACATTTAAAACATTTATAACAATACTAGAAATAAAGCCCATTTTATTCTGAAATATTGGCTGTTGGGCCCTGGATGGACACTCAGAGGGGCCAATCAGGAGTCGCTTAACGGCTCCTGATTGGCCCCTCCGAGATTTTATCCCAGACAGGGCCCGCCCTAACTCCTCCTGCACAGCCCGTACCCTTTTATTTAATCCGCTCCGTAGGAGCAGCTTAAAGATGAACAGAGGCATATTGAGCATGAAAAGTCAGGTATTTTATGTTCTATTTTGGATCTCAACTATGGCATCTGCTTCAGATCAAAGCAGTTTTTTAGTATATTAGAAACTACTACTGTATGATATACCTCAAGCCAGTTTTGGGAATGAACAGAACTGTCCAATGCAGTTAAGAGTAATGTTAAACAGTACAGTTTTATACAAAATTACATCTTTTCAAACCCATTTACTTTGGTGGACATGGTGTAACCCTACTTGGAGTGGCAATGTTTTTGCTGTACTGGCGTACTGACTTCATTGCATCCCCAGAGCAAAGCAAGTTTTAAGGCATACAGGAAAATGTTTGTATTATATTTTACTCTGAATGTTCTACTACCTAATGTTTTTTTCAAATTTTTATCTGGCCAAAGTGACGTACAGAATAAACTATACTAAACTAGGCAGAGCAAAACTTTCATTTGCAATTCCCAAATTGTGTCTGCCTTTTGGCTATCCTTTTAGAGAAGCCTATGCCAAGTGTGGGGTGGCATAGAAACCAAAAAATCAATCAATCAAATAAATGTGAACCGTTGAGCCATCTTACTGCCAACAGTGCTAGAAGGAGCATCCTCCCACTGGACCCAAATGAGACCATGAAGCATGTTCCTTCATCAGAAATGGCTGCGTAATGACATTATAATGCCAAATTGAATAAATGATTCTAGACCTCACTGAGGTTTAGAAGGGAACCCAGCCTGTTAAGAGATTTGCAACAAGGTAACAGAGGGACAGAAAATTAGTTACTGTATATACTCGTGTATAAGCCGAGTTTTTCAGCACAGTATTCACATTGAAAAAGTCCTCCTTGGCTTATACGTGGGTATATACGGTAATAGAACTAACAGCCTGCTCCCAGTCAGCCAATCGCTACATTGCTTCTGCAAACTTCCTGCAAGCTGAAGTTTGCTTGCTCTGGCTGCTTGTAGGACAGCAATGGTTTGAGTGAGGGACTCTGATCTTTTTTTTTCCCTTTTGCATTTACTTCTTCCAAACTATTCCTTTGGATTCTGTGGGTGAGGTGGGGTGAGGTGGGTTTTGGGGGTGCTTTGGGATTTACTGTTTCTCCTAATGTTTATTTCTTCTTTTTTCTGAGGGGCAGCATTGTTTGCCTTTTCTTCTTGGGTTTTTTTTTTAAAGTTGATTTTTACAGTCCTTTCAGAGTTGTGTTTTACAGTTCTTTATTTCAGTGTTTTGTTCTGGGGGGGCACTGTAGCTGTAGTTAGAGTTGTCCATTCTCCCAGTTTGGTAGCTGTTGTACTTATTGTAGGAGGTTGCCAACTGTTGTTCTGCTCTGGTTTGATGGCCCTCTTTTGCACTGACAGAGCTAGTTTACTGTTTTTCTTTGAAATAAATATTCAAAAACATTTAACCTACTGGTGCCTCAATGAATGTAAATTTACCAGTATCTGCTGCATTTCCCACCGTTGGCTTATATGCAAGTTAATAAGTTTGCCCAGATTTTGTGGTAAAATTAGGTGCTTCGGCTTATATGTGAGTATATACGGTAGATAGGGAAGGTCAAGAAATATACACAACATGGATTGGGGGATGAGAGCCTGCTAAATAAGACTAGTAGAGCTTCCTAGGATTGAGGATAAAGGAATATGGGGTTCCTTAGCTTGTAGCTGGGCAGATAACTATCATTTTGTTAATTTTAATTACTATGACACATTACAAATATTGAAATGATTATTTAGAGTTGGGTTTTTGATTTCTCTTCTTTGACACTGTCAAGAGCTGAAAATGTTTCCAGTTAACCTTTTGACTCAGCCCTGATATTTTGTTGATACCCCTTCTCAATGTATCAGAGGACTTCAGGCATGCTTTATCATATGTGATAAGCAAAAATGTTCCCCCATGCTAAGCTCTTTACATACTCTTTCAATGACTTAGAGATACCATTCTGGTTTCACAGTCTGTTCCATAGCCTCTTACAAAATGCTGGGAAGCAGAACTGTGCCATTCATAGGGTGCTTTCACACAGTGAACTTAACCCTGCTTTTTTTTTTTTTTCCTCCATTTGCGACCTGAAACAAGGTGACAATGGTGACAATGATTTCAGGTATGGTCAAAGGGAGAATAGCAGGGAGTCTGCCCTTAAAAACATGCATCCTAAAACTTCCCCTTGCCCCTGCAGCTAATTTGTGGCTGAGGATGAGGCCTGCAAAGAGGAAATTTCAGTGTGAAGCAATGTTCAGATGGCAGAGAGGATCAGGTTTCATTGGCTCAGGGGAAAATTATGGAACAGTAGAAGTTTCAAAAAGTGGATAAAATCCTCAGAAATGTGATAGGAAACTGTTTTTGAATGAAACGTGTGTTTTAACCCACAGCTGTGAAACTGTCAAAGTACTTAAGAAAGGCCACTGGTGTATTTCTATAAGAACAGTCTTGTGTGCTTTGTATTCCATTGTTTTGACAACACAATTTATGCCTGATGGTGTAGGTTTACTTAGTTGACCTAAGATATTTGATACGGAAATTGCATTACCGTTTTCAGTTTAGGAGTTTCCAGTTTACTACTGTATGAGTCACATTATCACCTTGATGATGTAAGCATGCATAGGTGGAGTAGTGTTCAGGGGTATACAATTGAAACAGGCCATATAATGGATCATAAAAGAGCTGAGTAGGCAGCCTTCTTTGATGGTGCCTGGGAGTATCATTATATCCCATGTAACTGGTTAGAATGGTGGGTCAGAATGCCAGTTGTTTTCTATGTGGAAAGGTGTGTAGTGAAAATTTTATGTTACAAGCAATGGAAAATAGTGTCACGAGATCACAGTACTGGCTTTCAGTTAGGATTTGGTGTTCTGAACATCCCCCCCCCACCACCTGCAACCTGGGCAATATTTGGTGTATGGTAAAGAGGGCAACAGGCTTACTGGGTATGTGGGATGTTTGAAATTGGAACACCCCCCTTTTTCTTAATTGGGGAATAATGTTCTGAGCCACCTCCCCAAGAAATACCAGTGATGACAATTCTTATTTATTAACTAGTGATAGTAATAATATCAAACAGCAATCTGCACTTCTCTGCAAAGCCAAGGAACTGTGGTTAGTGTAGCAACCACATCTCCAAGCCCTGTAGTTGATCTGGTGGTTGGGTGGTGGCATCTTACTATTATCATCATTGTGATCTGCAGGCATCGTCACAGGCCACATGTAGTGCACCCCAGTATTAGTGGCTATATTAAGTGGGACAAGCAGGCATGTAGGGGCTAGGCTGTCTGCAGCCAGCATGTGGGCTGCCAGACTATCCTCTAACTGCTGGGGTGAACAGATAAAATGGTGACCATTAAGAGAGACCTTTAAGATTACCCTTTGTTCCACTGAAGTAAGTGAGAGCTCTGTTATTGGAAGGCAGCAGTGAACATCAAGCTTTGGAAAGTCCATATTGGTGTTTCCAAGACTCTGATTATTGTAGCATAATATGCTTTCTTAGTAACTTGCATATTTGCTTACTTAATATGACCTTTAAATCTTAAGACTAGTTTGCTTATAAACTGGAGCTGAATAATAATAAGCTTCTATTTAAAACACCTTAATCATTAAATAAGGGCCACGTCAACTCTCAGTGAGCCATAATTTGTCTAGCTTTACTTTTCCAATTGATTCAAACCCATAAATACTGAAGCCCTTCACAACTGAGGACACTTGCACTCCACTTCGTCTTATTATGCTACAATAATCACAGAATGAAATGAAGAAAGTCCGTAAGTTCAAAGAAATGTATTGTTTGAGTATGAAGATCTGAGAATTATCAAGTTATGAATAATGTATCACCACCTGTGCGTGTGGGAACAAAGGTGAAATGTATTTTTTTAAGTATACAGAAAAATGTATCAAATGGATTTGGAAATTGATTATTTTGAGGACTTCAGGTGCCTTGTTCTCTGCACTCTTCCTATGTGGAATCCAAATAAAGCTGATTGCCCCTGCTGTATCTGCATTTGGTGTCTTTGCTTAAACATTAACTAGGCAAGAAAAAGATGAACAAAGCCAGAAGGATACCAAGAAAAAACCTGTTGGAAGACATACCCAAAAGAGACAATAACAGAACACCACTAGTGGTTACATATAGTTCTCAACTCAAAACAGTTCAGCACATTATCAGTGTCTTGCAATATCTATTGCAGTGTTCCCCCAGTACCAGGCCGTGGAGCCCTCAGTACTGGGGCTTGGTGGGGGAGAGGGAGGCGCGGGTGCGTCTCCCCCCCTTGGCATGGCGCTCACTGCGCCGGGAGCGATCGGTTGCTTTGGCGGCCAAATTGCTCAAACCAGGGGGAGGTGCGGGCACAGGTGTGGCAACTCTGTGCCTGCGCATTTGCGTCCACTGGGGAGCGCCGCGATGCGGGGGGGGATACGCAGACACAAACACGCAGGTGCAGCAGGTCTGCGCCTGCGTGTTTGCACCCACCAGCGAGCCCCGCTCTTCCTCTCCCCCCTGTCCCTGGGCTTCCCTCCCCTTCTGATCCCCAGCCTGAAAAAGGTTGGGGACCACTGCTCTACTGGATAATGACAATTCTCTTTCCCAAGTACTGTGGGGCAAACTTTTTCTTACATACAAACAACCTCCCAATCTCAAACCACTCCTCACCCACAACAATGCAATATGTAATTTAAACATGGACACTAGTACTAGATTTGCAACAATCCCAGATGCCAACTTTGTTGCCACATACATTCCAATAACATAATCACTGGACCTGACAAAATCACTACATCATCAAAGGCTTATTCGCTTGCTCATCTTCTAAAATTGTATATGCCATTAATTGCCAACAGTGTCCCTTTGTTCCCTACAGGTCAAACCCTCTGCCAGAGAATTAATGGACATCAGTCTGACATCAAAAATTATAGGACTGAAAAACCTGTAGGGGAACACTTCAACCCTCTAGGACAATTCAATAAGGGACCTCAAAGTAGCAATTTCATTGCAAAGGAATTTAAAGAATAGACTAGAAAGGGAGATTGCAGAAATGCAAGTTATTAACAACACTCAAAACAATGGCATACTCTGGACTCAACAAGGATATAGTTTTTTTTTTTTTAACTTCACTATGTATGCCAATCTCATCCAACTCTTATATCCACATTCCTTACAACCCCCTCATCTTTTAAAATTTTATTTGGGACAATGTGACTGTAATGTGATGTTAGTAATATGTAATGTATTTTTGAATTTAACACTCTGGTCTCAGGACATGATAACTTGCTAGCACAGCTTTTCACTTGCAGGGATGCTTCCATGCTTGGGTGGAGACAGATTGGGCCAGCAACTAGTCTCTTTTAATTACTTCTTTTCACAAATTGGAAAGCATCTGCCATTAATTACTAACATGGACAGTTTTATTTCTCAAAAGTTTTTGTGAACTACAACTGTACTCAAAAGGACTGATTAGCTGTTTTAGCAAAGCTGTTGTGGATTAACTGCCAGCATACTTGGAAGAAGCTTTGGTCCTAGACCCATCCCAGTCAGGTTTCCGGCTTGGCCATGTGGTAGAGACAGCACTAGTCGTCCTGAGGGATAACCTCCATTGCCAGTTGGACCGGGTTGGGTCAGCACTGCTTGTATTACTAGACCTCAGCATCATTCCACATGGTTTATTGTGAGCTTTTAGCTCACTGCCTTGCCAATACTAGGATCAGAGGAACTGCCCTTCAGTGGCTGATCTCCTTCCTCCGGGATTGTGGACAGAAGGTAGCACTAGGAGAGAGCACATCAAGCCATCACCAACTGGGATTTGGAGTCCCTCAAGGGGCAGTTCAAGGTGTGAGCTTTTGTGAGCATTGCTTGCCTGAGGAAGTGTGCATGCATGCCTTAAATAAATATTTGATCTTAGAGGTGCCATTAATCTCACATTTTGTTTCTTAGGGTGTACATTCATATATATCTAATAATGACTAATAGCTACTTTAATATACTCTGTGATGACTTTTGAACCAATAGTTTGCAGTCTCTACCATTCATCTGTGATTTTAATTCATCTGAGCTCTTTTGTTTGTACAGGGCTAACCAAATCAGTACAATAGAATGGTGAAGGCTTTACTGTAATCCAGCTATGTAGTCACTACTTTTGAGCCATTGCATTTGCTTTTGGTAAAAAACTAGCCTTCCAACGGTCCTCCTAACAAAAAACTAGCCTTCCAATGGTCCTCCGCGTCGCTGCCCCTTTCTGCCCCTTTCAGTTATGCCACCACTGCCACGCCTCACAAATGAACCAGGCATGCGCAGAGTCACGCGCATGCCTGGTTACAGAGGCCTACGCGCTGCCGCGTCCCCGCCACCCCACCCCCCAGCTGCAGCATGTGTGTCTGGACTCACGAGCATGCATGCTTCCCGTCTCTGTTGCCCGCGCCGCCCCACAGCCCAAGGTGCCGTGCTTCCCCACCTTCCCCCAACAGCTGCCGCCCACCTATATACCGCCTTCCCCTGCCTACATGCGGGGCCAGGACGCTACCCAACGCCCGATCTCTGCCCATTTTTATAAATGGGCCTTATTCCTAGTAAAGTACAATAAAACAATAACTGATAACTTAAAAAACCCTCCCACCTCCCTAACCAACCCACCCTAATTACAATAACAATTAACAGACTTTGCAAAAAATCCCAAAAGCCCCACTTCTTTAGCTGGAAAGCAAATAATCTGCATACCAAAAGCTTCGCGGATACTGATTCGCCCCTCCGAATTTTTATCACGGACAGAGCCCGCCTTAACTCCTTCCCAATAGCCCTTAGGGCTTTATTTTATCCGCTCCGCAGGAGCAGTTAAAGATATTATATTGTTGTGAGCCGCAGCAGGCTGACCACTACAACGAATGGCGGCATATAAGTCGAACAAAATAAATTAAATAAATATAGTAATTATCCTTTAGAAAGTAAGGATTACACAATAATGATTAGGTGATCCCTGTGTAGTGTTGGAAGTGATCCCTGTGTAGTGTTGGAAGATTAGGTGATCCCTTTGTAGGAAGTTGGAAGTGAGTTAGATTGGAACACCGACCAGTATCCCTTGAAGGCTAGACAACTTCTTAGGGACAACTTCCTGTTGACTGCTTCTTCTCCACTCCATCTTGCTTGCCTACATCTCTCTCCATCCAACTATCTAGATTAGGGACTATTTTCTTACCTTTCTTGTCTAGTATGGAGTTCTTCAATAAATAGTAGTTATGTTAGTTTATTAGCACAACTAGTGTCTGTGCTTTGTTGTTTTCAGCCTACATGCACTCAGTAGCCAGCAATGTTGTGCTGTGCACACTAGCTTAATTAAGCACTCTGCTAACTTTTCTGGATACTGCAGACAGATACCACGGGACCCACCTCTCAATATCCATCATGTAGATATATATGCCATGTT